>NC_064633.1:490578902-491178902 GCF_023864275.1 Schistocerca cancellata | reverse complement strand
TGTTTTTGAATGGCTTTCATCACTGTGTCTCATAGTAAGAGTGGTCTCAAAACTTTTAAACGTTCCGCGCAAGCGCGCTTATGTATCACGACTGGACTGTAGGCGCAGGGAAAACTCTGCATTGTTGGTGAACATTATTCGTGATAGCTCCATTAAGTTTCGGGAATGCAGCCGCATGAATTCTGCTTCTTCTTCTAATATTTCGGCTGTATACCTTTCAGCCATCTTCAGAGAGAGCCGTACGACTGACGCTCCAGCGCTCGCTCCATCCTTTTAAACTCGCGGACCGCGCCACTGCGCATGCAGCCACAGATAAACAAGGCGCCAGTGATGTTGATCGGCGGCAAAGACGTACAATATGCATGAGTTACGTCTGTGGCTGCGCATTCGATCCATGCTGGGAGGTCGATGTATTACCGGGAGCTGAATTGTAGCGACGTCTTTGTAAGTTCAATATTGAAAGTGCCGGATTCCATGATTTATCTAATGTGAAACCGCTGTCAGCGCATGCGCCTTCGCGCTTTGTATACACTCAGCTGATCGGACAGGGAAGGGGGAAGATTTCTCCCCGGCTCGCTGCCTACAGCGCGGCCAATGACCTCGTCTTGACATGCAGCTATCGCGTGCTCATGAGCTGAGCGTTGGATTGCAACTTCGACGCGTGGTTTGTTGCTCGTCTCAAGCGAACAAACTCTGACCTTCGCACTAATTTGTCTTCGTTCCTCTCTCTTAAATAACTGAGTTAGACTACAAAAGTACAGTATGGTTTATTTTATAGTGTTAAGACTCACAGTAACACATGTTTCATTAGGTGTGGTTAACTATGCGTTGTTCAGCTGGCATATGCCCCCAGTTGATTACTAGTTTCGATGTTTAACTGAAATTTCAGTTATGTTTTCTAGTTTAATGCATGTTTTTCACTAACTGACCGTCTTTTTCAATGTACTTATTAAACTACGAACACCGGACTTATTTTTTTTTTTTCGTGTTCTCAAGTTTCTTAGGTTAATGGCAGCAATTTTACTATGTGATCCAAGGTTGTATAATTTCAATTTTGCTAAAATAACATATAACCTTTAATGAAAAAATTCCTTGATATCCCTGTGGGAGTATAACCCTTTCACCTTGCCCGTTCGTGTGTTACCTAACAGATAACATCCTGGGTGAGGTTTGTCTATTATAATGAAAGGGCCATCATACAACAACTGCCACTTAATACTTTTTGACTTGTTACCTACAGCTGTTAAGATTTTACAATTTTCCGTTGGCAACACTGGTCCTTTTAATGCTTTCGAAACTTCTTTAAATAAACTGTTAGAAATAATATTCGCAGATGCGCCTGTATCTAAAATTACGTTGGTAATTATAGTTACTATCTTTGCTGTTATTACAGCCTGCACGAGGTCACTTACCTTGTCCGGTGCTTTCATCTCTTCTTCACATAGATCATCTTCTACGGTCGCATCCTGATCATATCTTAAAATAATTGTCTAAGATGTAATGTGTGCTTGTTTGTGCCCCCTGTTGTCAAATCGGTCGGCCGGTGGGGGCTCATTACGACCGATTGTTGTTTACCGGGGGAGACAAAGGCGTTGCTTCAGTACTGTCCGTTACCTCTACAAAGTGTACTGAGTGGTTATTCTGTAGCCAATTAGTTTCCGGACCGCTGCGTGCAACATTTTCTTGCGACCGGCCGTCGCTATTCCTCCTTGGTCTGTCATTCCTATTACTGTAACTATTGTAATTTTCATTTGTGTGCCGCCTTTCATCACGCGGGCCTGACCAATCATTCACGTGATTTCTATGATTTCCATGCCGGCGTGGACCGTAATCTGTACTATACCTTCGGTCTTCACGTCTCTGTGGCGCCGAATTCCTCCGATTTCCGTAATTCCAGGTTCAATTATTTGGCCTTGTCGCATACGGATGCCAACTGTGTGGGTTTTGTCCACTGCCATTAAAATGATATCCGTTACCGTTGTTTTGATTGGTTCCGGAATATTCATTCCGATTACTTGTGCTTGGCTCTTCTTCGTATATTAGATCAATTGAGTCAAGCACGGAAAGAAAGTATTCAAGGTCGTTCTCCGGTATGGTTACCAATTTTTCGCGTAAGTTCGCGGGTAGTCTGTTTTTCAGAATTTTGAGAACATCTACGTGCGGTACTGGATTGTTCCCATAGCGCGTCTTATTCAAGTACTTTTCGAAATACTTTCTCAACCCGCCGTTTTTGAGGTTGAACGGTTGTGGGTTGAATGCCTCACGTCGCAGTCTTTCTTGGACCCCAGCAGACCAATATTTCTCCAAGAAAGCCCGTTCAAATTGTTCGTAGGTGACGCACTGTTCAGCCATGTCTGTGACCCACAAAAGTGCGTCGCCTTGTGTGAAGCCTACTACATATCTAATCTTCTGTGCCTCAGTCCAGTTTCTTGGTAAGACATTTTTAAATGCTCTTACAAATACGACTGGATGAGTTTTTCTGAATTCTGTGGAGAAAACTGGAAACTGTCTATGTTTCAACAGGCTCTCATCGACTAGAATCGTCGAGATGCAAGGCGACACGCCTACTGCCTGTTGCAGCACCGCGTTTGGCGAATAGTCATTGTTTGCCTGTGCCGGTGCGTGCACATACGCCGGACTGGGCGCGTGATGTTCTGCGTTATTGACATCATAATCTGGCACGGGCGAATAAGTGTCGCGCTGCCTGCTGCTTGACGTAGGCAAGTCATTTGAAACATTCAGTCTACCAGCAATTTCCTTGCGTATTCTGTCCTCGGCTACTTTGATTTCATTACCTAATTTTTCAAAAAGTTTTGTTTCCCGGTCAGTTATTGATTCATTTACATTACCGTTTTCTAAAGTTTCATATATTTTGATAATGTCCGCATTGATACGTCGAGTCTCCTGTTTCAGAAAACCGACTTCTTCGTTAACTTTATTAACTTGGTCAGGTATTTCTTCACATGCGGACTGTACTCTTGTTAAATTTAATTGAATAGCCTGTACGTTTTCATGTATTTCTTTTTGTACGGTTTGTGTTTGATTGTGTGTTTCTACTATTTCTGACAGTTCCTGTTCCTGTTTGTTTGTAAGATCTGACAATTTCTTTTCTAAGTCATTTGCCAATACATTGTATACACTATTGACGGTTTTGATGACTTTGTCTTCGATCTTTTGATAGATTTCATTGGTGAGTTTATTTAAGCGTTGATCGAAATGTCTGTGCATGTTTTCAAATTGCGTGTTTACACTTGAAAACTGCTGTTGGAACCCAATTTCCATGTTTGACAATTTTGTGTTTGTCATGTTGTGGCTGATTTCTAGATTCGACAGTTTTGTGTTGGTTGTGTTGTGGCTGACTTCTAGATTCCACAGTTTTGTGTTCGTTGTGTTTTGGCTGATTTCTAGATTCGCCAGTTTTGTGTTCGTTGTGTTGTGGCTGATTTCTAGATTCGCCAGTTTTGTGCTCGTTGTGTTGTGACTGATAATTGCTCGCTCACGTTTGACATCAGACTATATAATGCCTCAAGCGTAACTGACGAAGCTTGTGTGTTTGTATTTATGCCATTATTTGTTGCCATTGTTTCTCTGCCACGGTCTGATTGAATCGAAACCGGGCTAGGTTCACTGATTTCACGCGAAATATTTTCATCTGATCTGGTAATCGATGCTTCATCGACTGTGCACAAGGTTTCATTTGCAAGTGGTTCGTTATTGTTAATCCCTGTGGAGTGCAATTGAATTGTATTTACTTCTACATTATGTTGTGCTGAAAAACTAATTGCGTCATCATTTACGTCACTATTGTCAGAATCGGTGAGGTGTCCATGAACATTTGTCAAATTAAAGTTCTCCGATTCCATTGTGGAGATATTATTTTTATCTGTACTTTACTGTTAATCTAAATCTTCAAATTCTCTCGCAGTTGAATTAATAAAAATATCTCGCGATTGTTATTTGTTGCGCGTCGGAAATTTACAAGATGGCGCACTACGTCTTCTAATTCTGCGATTGTTGAACATAAAAAAGTAATTATCAAAGTGTAATTGTGTGTTGCCACAAACACTACCAGGATTTTAATATGGAAAGGAAAAGGTTCTGCTTTAAGTGGAGTTAAGCCAAGGTGCAGCCACTGCATGCGTTTGCGCTTTCCTACCTTAATTCCGGCTGAGCTGCGTCACTCACGATTACGTTAGTTTTGTAAATCCTTGTCCTTGTTCCTTCTGGTTATTGTGCCATCCGTTTATACAGTTAATATTGTTTCACCTTATTCGTCATTTTCCATGTGCGTCATGTAACAGAGAAACAGTAATTAGTACAAGTACATTTGTAGCACAACAATCAAGTACTTACTCTTTGTTCCACCAGCACTGTCCCTGTCAGCGGTCGCCAGTGTGGCGAAATAAATAAAAAAACATTTGATTTTATTGTGTTTTTTAACTTTAGAATTTTTGAAAGGCTTTTTTACGGATTGTATTGACCGGCTTGAATGCGGACAAATACAGTGCTGCGTGAAATATGCCTGTAATATAATTTACCATTCCGATTAATTACATTTTGAATTCTACGTCATTGTTGATTTAATCAGAGTTCTCACCTTAGACGTAGAATTAGTCCTTCTGCCACAATATTAATTCATCAGTCGCCATCGGTTCACTTCACGAAGACGGTGGAAACCAAGGTATACAATGCTACGTTGCTTTAAATAATTTTCGTAACACTTCGATACTTCTCACTATTTTTTATTCACAAGACAATAAGACTTGCTCTGCTCGTCGCACAAACCATAATTACTAACGATATGGCTGCCTTTCCGCAGACACCAAAAATTACGTCCATCCTCCACGAGGCATCAATCGAAAGTGTCCCTTAGCTCCTTCTTCGAGTATGAAACAAAAGAGAATCCAATGTGAACATTACAAAGATTATAACCTACATGCCTCTCAATTTAATCTTTGGCGCAGCCTTTAAGGTATTGTGTGTCTCTGCGTCGGAATGTGTCATTACAGTATTTACGTGCCGTCAGTCAAGCTGCCTTAATAAAAACCCACGGTTGTTAACTGTATGACTTGTCTTACTGGGTTAACCTGTTAACATAAAAGTAGACGTCTCAATGAGTAGACTGTGACAGTATTTTAAATGCTTAATGCGCGAAATACCTTCCCATGGTTAGCTTGCAAGCTGTGGAAAGAGCACTAGAATGCACCGGTACAGAGTATCCCAGCAAGTGGATAAAGCGACATCTGTGCGTAGGAACATGCACTACATGGACGCTTACGGCTGCGGCTTGCACACTGTGTCCCGGAAGTTGCACGCGTGCAGGAGCACCGCTCGCGTGCAGAATTTCTGGCCGGCCCTGCCGTAAGAGTTCGAGATTCGTGCGTATCTGCCGTGTAGGGATCTTGCCTTATTTATACATACGTGCGTCTGTTCTTTCAGACATGTCCGAAATAACAAACAACACAAATATTACATGTGCCTGGAGATTGTATGGGATCAGCGCAGTAAGATGAGTGAGGTGGAGACATGACACAATGGCAGAAAGGAGTTACCGCCTTTGGACGTGCCCTTGACCACAACGTGAATTAAGATGACTCATCTGTTGATGCATCAATGCGGACTATCCAAAGTGTTTGCAAGAAATGGTGTACCACTGGCAACCATGTAAGACACCACAAGAACATTGGTTATAAAAAGATTCTAACCGACACCAGCTGCAGACGAGTGTTATGCCATGCCAATGACAACTGGTTTCAAACACGTCAGCATTTGCTGCCGTCAGTAACAGCCGCTCTGTCTTAACCACTTTTCTAAAGAAAGTCGTAGGACTGTGACTCTAACATTAAGCTACAATATATTTTCTCCTAATTGAAATCCACTGTAGTAAGCATTACTACTACGTCATCAAAATGGAGTATATTGTAACAGACATAGCATGTTGTAAGAGAACTAACTCGAGAAGTATGTTGTATAATTGTTATGACGATAGGATCTTTGAAATAAAATCAGTAAAGAATGCGTCAATTGTGATAAGACCGCTGTTATTTTCTATATACATAAATGATGTGGTCGAAAGGGTAAGTAGCATTCTGCGATTGTTTGCTGATCATCCCATGGTGTATGGGAAGGTGCCGGCGGTAAGTGACTGTAGGGGGATACAAGATGACTTAGACAACATGTCTAGTTGGTGTGATGACTGGCAGATAGCTCTCAATGCAGAAAAATGTAAGGTAACACAGATGAGCAGGATAAACAAACCTATAATGTTCGAATACAGCATTGGTAGTTTGCTGCTTGACACAGGTAAGTCAAGGCGTAATGTTGCAAAGCAATATGAAAAGAAATTAGCATGCAAGTATTGTAATAGGAAAGGTGAATGGTCAACTTCGGCTCATTGGGAAGAATTTTAGGAAAGTGTAGGTCATCTGTAAAGGATTAAAAGAAGACATCGAAGCAATTCAGAGGCCGTCTGATAGATTTGTTTTCGGTAGCTTCGAACAACGCACAAATGCTACGAAGATGCTTCAGGAACTCAAATGGGAGTTACTGAAGGCAACGCGACGATCTATTCGAGGAGCACTACTGAGAAAATTTAGAGAACCAGATTTGAGACTGACTGCAGAACGATTCTGCTTCCGGCAACGTACATTTCACACATTTACATCTGCATCTATATGATAAGGCCGCAATTCACGAGTGCCTGGCAGAGGGTTCATCGAACTACCGTTAATCTAGTTCTCTACTGTTCCACTCTCGAACGGAGCGGGAATATCGAACACATCTTTCCGTACGAGCTCTGATTTCTCTTATTTTATTATGTTAAACATTTTTTCCCAGGTAGGTGAGTGCCAACAAATTATTTTCACGCTCTAAGGAGAAAGTTGGTGACTGAAATTTCATGAGAAAGCCTGCCATAGCGAAAAACGCCCTTATTTTAATGACTACCACCACAATTCGTGTATAATATCCCTGGCACTCTCTCCCCTATTTCTTGATAATGCAAAACAAGCTGCCCTTCTTTGACCTTCTCCGGTGGCTTCCGTGAATCCTATCTGATGCGGATCCTACACTTCACAGCAGTACTCCAGCAGGAGATGGACAAGCGTAGAGTTAGCAGTCTCTTTAGTAGAACCGTTCCATTTTAAAATTGTCTCATAAATCGTTTATTTAGAGCAGGAACAAGAGAGGACCTATAACACTTCCCTGGGAAACGCCAGATACTACGTCTGTTTTATTAGATGACTTTCCGTCAGTTACTAAGAACTGCGACTTTTCTGACAAGAAACCACGAATCCTGTCACACAGCTAAGACGATACACCATACACACGCAGTTTAATTAGAAGTCGTTTGTAAGGAACTGTATCAAAAGCCTTCTGGAAATCTAAAAATATGGTGTCAATCTGAAGTCCCCTGTCTATAGCATTCATTACTTGTGAGAATAAACAGGTAGTTGTGTTTCACAAGAACGATATTATGTGAATTCGTGATGGCTTTTTGTCTATAAATCGTTTTCTTCGACGTGACTCATAATGTTCGAGTACAGCGTATGTTCCAAAATCCTATTGCAAATCGTCACTAGTGATATACACTCCTGAAAATGGAAAAAAGAACACATTGACACCGGTGTGTCAGAACCACCATACTTGCTCCGGACACTGCGAGAGGGCTGTACAAGCAATGATCACACGCACGGCACAGCGGACACACCAGGAACCGCGGTGTCGGCCGTCGAATGGCGCTAGCTGCGCAGCATTTGTGCACCGCCGCCGTCAGTGTCAGCCAGTTTGCCGTGGCATACGGAGCTCCATCGCAGTCTTTAACACTGGTAGCATGCCGCGACAGCGTGGGCGTGAACCGTATGTGCAGTTGGCGGACTTTGAGCGAGGGCGTATAGTGGGCATGCGGGAGGCCGGGTGGACGTACCGCCGAATTGCTCAACACGTGGGGCGTGAGGTCTCCACAGTACATCGATGTTGTCGCCAGTGGTCGGCGGAAGGTGCACGTGCCCGTCGACCTGGGACCGGACCGCAGCGACGCACGGATGCACGCCAAGACCGTAGGATCCTACGCAGTGCCGTAGGGGACCGCACCGCCACTTCCCAGCAAATTAGGGACACTGTTGCTCCTGGGGTACCGGCGAGGACCATTCGCAACCGTCTCCATGAAGCTGGGCTACGGTCCCGCACACCGTTAGGCCGTCTTCCGCTCACGCCCCAACATCGTGCAGCCCGCCTCCAGTGGTGTCGCGACAGGCGTGAATGGAGGGACGAATGGAGACGTGTCGTCTTCAGCGATGAGAGTCGCTTCTGCCTTGGTGCCAATGATGGTCGTATGCGTGTTTGGCGCCGTGCAGGTGAGCGCCACAATCAGGACTGCATACGACCGAGGCACACAGGGCCAACACCCGGCATCATGGTGTGGGGAGCGATCTCCTACACTGGCCGTACACCACTGGTGATCGTCGAGGGGACACTGAATAGTGCACGGTACATCCAAACCGTCATCGAACCCATCGTTCTACCATTCCTAGACCGGCAAGGGAACTTGCTGTTCCAACAGGACAATGCACGTCCGCATGTACCCCGTGCCACCCAACGTGCTCTAGAAGGTGTAAGTCAACTACCCTGGCCAGCAAGATCTCCGGATCTGTCCCCCATTGAGCATGTTTGGGACTGGATGAAGCGTCGTCTCACGCGGTCTGCACGTCCAGCACGAATGCTGCTCCAACTGAGGCGCCAGGTGGAAATGGCATGGCAAGCCGTTCCACAGGACTACATCCAGCATCTCTACGATCGTCTCCATGGGAGAATAGCAGCCTGCATTGCTGCGAAAGGTGGATATACACTGTACTAGTGCCGACATTGTGCATGCTCTGTTGCCTGTGTCTATGTGCCTGTGGTTCTGTCAGTGTGATCATGTGATGTATCTGACCCCAGGTATGTGTCAATAAAGTTTCCCCTTCCTGGGACAATGAATTCACGGTGTTCTTATTTCAATTTCCAGGAGTGTATATAAATACTGGATAACCTTAACAGTTGGTTTTATCATTCTTCCGCTAACATAGTCTCATCAATATGTTTCCTCAAAAAATATCACAAAATCTCTTTTTACAAAATGCTGCCACCACATCACGGCACTTACCATCCTTTTCAAACGTTAATACATTGCCAGACTATCCAACACACACTGACTACTCTCGTCAAAAGAAGTAAACTCTGTGACCAACATCTCTGATCAAAGACACAAACTTACGAAGGATGTGATTAGATCGATGCTACAGCGGTTGAGTTCATTTATCAAATTCGCAACTTCCGTAACATTATGGTCAAAACTTCTTGAAAGTCCTTTTGACAAACAGGACAGCTACCTTTCGATTAGACAGTTCATCTATAGCTTTTGATGAGAGACTTTGTGAGTATGAAAATATGTGACCTAAAATGCCGACATCTTTTGATTTCATTGGCAGAGAAGCTTAAATTTCCCGCATCGTCAAGGGTCTATTGACCTTCGTATTTAACATAAATTTCAACTTGATACCTCTACAGATTGCTGAGAAAAAGGGGTCTCAACGGATGGACAAGAAGATGAACGACAAAGTGCTCCTATAAAAGTTCCGTTTTTACCGACTGAGGTATGGAACCCTAACAATCAGCCACTCTTGAACAGTTATCAAACTAGAACATATGTGTGCCAGTGAAACTCACGCTCCATGTACAGTGCGAACTGGAAAGCATCCTGCAAGAGACACGTTAAATTATGAGAAGGATTATAGGTCCAAACAGAAAGGAAGGTAATTTCAGACTTCCATTGCTCCATGGTCTAGGTTTTAAGGCTTCGGCACCACGTTTCTCTGTCGCGGGCATTTGCATCACTGATGTGTGGTTTAGGAATTTCAGCTTACCGTGCAGTTCCCAGCTTGTGGAGCTCGCTTTGCGTTGTTTTGGTGCTGACAGGGTTCGCGGGTGCTACGTTCACTTCAGCAGTGACTGTTGAAGCTGTCGTCCCCATATTTTTCGTCACAATCCCCTTCAATGACCGTCTGTCACGATCACTCTAGATTTGCTGTTCTCCATCGTCCTTGGGTATGTAGCAACGTCAAGGAAACACCTTCTATATTTTTTCTTTCGTTTTAGTTTTATCCTACATGAGTTTTTTTCTAAACCTACATCTACATATTTACTCCGCAAGACACCGTATATTGCGTGGCGGAGGGTACCCTGTCCCACAGTAAGTAATTTCCTTTCCTGTTCCACTCACAATCAGAACAAGGAAAAAACGACAATCTATGTGCATCCGTATTTAGCAATCATATACAACCGCCCGCTCGTAGAAAGATCCGTACCCAGAGACTGGGAAATTGCAGAAGTCACAGTAATACCCAAGAAAGAAAATGAGGGTACTCCGCTAATCACAGACCTACACTCCTGCAAATTGAAATAAGAACACCGTGAATTCATTGTCCCAGGAAGGGGAAACTTTATTGACACATTCCTAGGGTCAGATACATCACATGATCACACTGACAGAACCACAGGCACATAGACACAGGCAACAGAGCATGCACAATGTCGGCACTAGTACAGTGTATATCCACCTTTCGCAGCAATGCAGGCTACTATTCTCCCATGGAGACGATCGTAGAGATGCTGGATGTAGTCCTGTGGAACGGCTTGCCATGCCATTTCCACCTGGCGCCTCAGTTGGACCAGCGTTCGTGCTGGACGTGCAGACCGCGTGAGACAACGCTTCATCCAGTCCCAAACATGCTCAATGGGGGACAGATCCGGAGTACTTGCTGGCCAGGGTAGTTGACTTACACCTTCTAGAGCACGTTGGGTGGCACGGGATACATGCGGACGTGCATTGTCCTGTTGGAACAGCAAGTTCCCTTGCCGGTCTAGGAATGGTAGAACGATGGGTTCGATGACGGTTTGGATGTACCGTGCACTATTCAGTGTCCCCTCGACGATCACCAGCGGTGTACGGCCAGTGTAGGAGATCGCTCCCCACACCATGATGCCGGGTGTTGGCCCTGTGTGCCTCGGTCGTATGCAGTCCTGATTGTGGCGCTCACCTGCACGGCGCCAAACACGCATACGACCATCATTGGCACCAAGGCAGAAGCGACTCTCATCGCTGAAGACGACACGTCTCCATTCGTCCCTCCATTCACGCCTGTTGCGACACCACTGGAGGCGGGCTGCACGATGTTGGGGCGTGAGCGGAAGACGGCCTAACGGTGTGCGGGACCGTAGCCCAGCTTCATGGAGACGGTTGCGAATGGTCCTCGCCGATACCCCAGGAGCAACAGTGTCCCTAATTTGCTGGGAAGTGGCGGTACGGTCCCCTACGGCACTGCGTAGGATCCTACGGTCTTGGCGTGCATCCGTGCGTCGCTGCGGTCCGGTCCCAGGTCGACGGGCACGTGCACCTTCCGCCGACCACTGGCGACAACATCGATGTACTGTGGAGACCTCACGCCCCACGTGTTGAGCAATTCGGCGGTACGTCCACCCGGCCTCCCGCATGCCCACTATACGCCCTCGCTCAAAGTCCGTCAACTGCACATACGGTTCACGTCCACGCTGTCGCGGCATGCTACCAGTGTTAAAGACTGCGATGGAGCTCCGTATGCCACGGCAAACTGGCTGACACTGACGGCGGCGGTGCACAAATGCTGCGCAGCTAGCGCCATTCGACGGCCAACACCGCGGTTCCTGGTGTGTCCGCTGCGCTGTGCGTGTGATCATTGCTTGTACAGCCCTCTCGCAGTGTCCGGAGCAAGTATGGTGGGTCTGACACACCGGTGTCAATGTGTTCTTTTTTCCATTTCCAGGAGTGTATATATATTTGTAACCGTATAATTTCTTATTGTTAGAGCATTGCGCATAGTTGAAATTTCCTGTAGAAATTTTATAAAGCAACATATGGTCTTATCTTATAGTTGAAACAAGTATCAAGGAAGGCAACTGTACACGAGAGAGATATTAAGAAACATTTTGTTAATGTGTCTAGGTGTGAGAACTTTACGCAAAGGTGTATTGTAGTTATTAATGAAGTACTTAAAGATTTTGTTCTCCTTCGTAAGTAGTTAAGACTAGTTCCCTATTTTCATTTACTTTCACGACTGTTTGTACACTCCCATTGCACATCGCGAGTTATGTACTGAAAGCAGTTTTATAAAAATTGGTAAGATACCGTCTTGCATTATACATCGCAAGTACGCCAAAAGAAATTTGATTTTTGACAGTTACATCATTATTCCTAATAGAAACAGGTTGCAGAACAGATGAGCGTTCCGTGTTCACGAGTATGCCTATAAATTTAATTGCCATCAAAGCTCATGCCCTTTGTAAGGCACAGTGAGTGTCAGAGAGTTTTGTGAAGATATCAGTATCAGTTCTGAGGCTTAACACCAGTAAAAGATTTCAGTAAAGTGCTATCTTGTGAATTTTCAAGCAGTTTTGTCAGAAAGTCAGATGCGTTAATTTTTGTGTTGATTTTCTGTGTAATTACAATGACATTTCTGGTACAGCGACTGTTTCCAAGACTACCAAGACTAAAGATAAAGATTAGCAATATTCAGGGCCAACAGTTTAATCTGAGTCATTTGTTTTGCAGTCAGATAGCATACATAAATTTAATTGAAAACGGGTTGCTTTCGCAGGCGAGTTGTTTGATGTACTTGCTAGCATGGACTTCGTGCTGTGTGGCATGTGCTCCAAAATTTCCGTTCAGTATTAATGTTTCACACAGTTCTTTTGCTCAGCACTGATACTTACATGTTTCGATGTCGACATAAGTTTTACACATTTCTCAGATACCAACTTGACACAACTTTAAGTATTACAAAAAACTTTCAGATACATGTAATTAAAGATCTTATAATTAAAATTTCCCCAACGACGGGTTGCGGAGGAAGTGAACATGTTTATGACAGTGCAGGATGTGGAGAAAGAAACAGTGACCCGAATCCATTCCAGTGTGAAATGACTTCATCAACACTGTCTTTCAGAGCAGAGAAAGCTACAGCTAGTATTTTGCAGTCTGTACGTAGCTCTATCCACAGCTACACAGCTTTTGTGGTTTTGTCAATGACAGGCAGACTAGCAAACAAGTTCTACAACTGTTTTCAAGAGCCACAAGGAACTTTCGACACAAATATTTCAAAGAAACTTGAAACAACCAGTCCACGAAACATTCACGTCGAGGCAAGCAAAAGTGGAAAAATTACTAAAGAACACATGAAACATTTTGTAACTTCAGTCCTTGGCGAACATGTAACAAGTGAAAACAGCCTATTGCTGTGGGATTCCTGGTTAGGTCTTACAGATCGTACCCTTCTAGATGGAAGTTGTTATGCTGAAGATATTGCCACCGAAAACAACAAAATATTGCCAACCCCTTGATGCTTACTTCTGTGCCAACCCCTTGATGCTTACTTCTTTCGTCAAGATAAACTCTATATCAGAAGCATTAATGTTTTTGTAAGACCGTAGTATGCCAAACCACAAGCGAAGACACATGATCGGTATTTCATCCACAAACTTCACTCCGTGGTTTATAGTCAATTTTCTGTGCCGAAGTATACGCCTGTATTGCAATATGCTTGGCGAAATGCAGATTATGCCATTGACACAACCATAACATCATTTAGAAATCTAATTAGTATGGCTTATGGTACTGGACTACTTGAAAAATACCTAGGTGAAAGTGATTTTGAAGGTATAAACGTGGCTTTAGCGAGGTGTGTACATTGGTCTCTGTCTTTAGCACTTCATCGAAATTTCACATCTGCACTATGAGGACTGTATAAGCACTATCAGGTGTGTAGGAAATGTATGTTTTGCGCTATTAGGCCTATAATTACTCTAAGCAGAGGGTTTTCGGTACTGTTGATTGAAAACATAATCATAGACTGACGTTACTGAATTACGTATGATTTCCCTCCTATAGTTTTAATACACTGTTATTTATTTCTCTGTATTAAAATGTCAGTTATGGTAGAATACAACTTTTTCCATGGAAATGGCAGAAACCACTGATTTTTTTAATGATCTAGTGTTTTCTAAGCATGGTTTCCTGCCTTTCCGAGCGTTCGAGTCTCGGTCAAAGGTATTCCTTGTCAGTCCAGTCTGCTATCATCGAATAAGACGACAGCGTCGTCTTCTAGTAGACCAACTGTCTGGTCAACATATTAGCCAGAACTCTACGAGAATTTTAACGTTAAATACGAGGCGTGTTTTTTAAATAAGTATCGTTTTGAAATTAAATAAAGGCGTGCTAAGATATCTCAATAACTTTATTTTTACGTGAAAGCCTGTACCTTAATCTACTTTCCTACATAATTTCCGTCAGTATTGAAGCACTTGTCATAACGTTGTACCAGGTTTTGAATACCCTCCTCATGGAAGTCTGCCGCCTGACTTGTTAACCACTGCATCACCACTGTTTTGACTTCGTCATCGTCTTGAAGACGCTGACCGCCCAGGTGTTTCTTCAACTGCAGGAACAGATGGTAGTCACTCGGCACAAGATTGGGGCTGTACGGAGGATGATGATCTAGAGTTTCCCATCGAAAAGATGTGATGAGATCTTTGGTCTGATTCGCCACACGCGGACGGGCATTGTCTTGCAGCAAAACGATGCCCATGCTCAAATTCGATGGACTGTTGCTTTGATTCTGGTGTGACGTAGGCCACCCATGTTTCATCGCCCGTAACAATTTGGCTTAAGAAATCATCACCGTCGTTGTGGTACCGCTCAAGGAAAGTGAATGCACTGTCTAAACGTTTGGTTTTGTGCACATCCGTAAACATTTTCGGTACCCAACGTGCGCACAATTTTCGGTAATACAAGTGCTCGGTCACAATGCCATATGAAACACTACGAGAAACATTAGGAAAGTCATCCCGCAAGGAGGAAATCGTAAAGAGTCTGTTTTCTCTCACCTTATTGTCCACTTCCTGCACCGAACTTTCGTTAACGACCGAAGGACGCCCACTCCGTTGTTCATCATGCACATTTGTGCGGCCATCTTTAAATTCTCTCACCCAATTTCCTACCATTGTATCACTCATAATCTTTTCTCCGTAAACTGCACAGATCTCACTATGAATATCGATCGCTTTTAGGCCTTTAGCACTAAGAAATCTTACAACAGCCCGTACTTCACAGTAGGCGGGACTCACGATTATCGGAGGCATCTTAAACACTCAGTACCCAACGTAAACAAGGAAGAATCAGACTGTAATAGCGTCAATGCGTAGATTAAGGTACAGGCTTTCATGTAGAAATAAAATTATTGAGATATCTTCGCAAGTCTTTTTTTAATTTCAAAACGGTACTTACTTAAAAAGCACGCCTCGTATACTCTGAGTCAGAGACTTGTACTTTGCCTGTATCAAGTGATATGTTAATGTGTGAGGCTGTTGTAAATACTCACGACACTCCTGTGGAAATGGATTGTACAAAGTTACGTAATTCTTCTAATCGATGTTGTAATAAAGGGAACTTATTTTTATGTGTTGTAGTATCCACACGGACTCTTCCCGGAGTAAAGTAAAGAACCCACCATTGTACCGACTAGTGTGTTTTCGTCCATATAACAGATCCTCCGAAAAGACACGACCGATTTCTTCCCTATCCTTAAAAGAAACATATCTTTGCTGCTCCTCTCTAAGTCCGCCCCGATAGATGAGTGGTCAGCGCGGCGGTGTGTCGCGCCAAGGAGCCAGGGTTCGATTCCCGGCTGGGTCGGAGATTTTCTCCGCTCAGGGACTGGGTGTTGTGTTGTCCTTATTACCATTTCATCTTCATCAATGGAAGGCAACAGGAAACCACTACTAAAATCAGTTCCCTAGACGCTCATGCGGTGGACCTCTCTGCCGAGGCTTCCCCCATGACAAGACCTGCCCTAAGGCAGAACACAAAGTACTCCTCTCTATTTACCTGGATGTCGGCGGAGACGGTAAACCTAATCTTCCTTCCCCATTTCCCCCTCCCCCTCTCAGCCCTGATCCTCCCTTTTCAGTTGCCTCATTTCCTGTTCTAAGCTTAGGAACTCGTTTTTGTGTTTTATTCTTTGTCTCAAGGCAGCGACGGCTCGCTCTATTTGTACCTCAGTTGAAGGCCAGAAGGAGTTTCCAGCTGTTATCCGTCGCTACTCTTACAAGCTACACCGACGAGTAGCAAATGCAGCGCAGCAGGAAGGCAGCCGCCGCTTCTCAGGGCCCTGCAGCGTGCCATGTGGAGCCCGGAACTGCTCGCGTAGCTGCTGGCTTAGCGCAGCTGAGTACGACGCCTGCTCTGAGTCACCGGAGATGAGTCGCCGTCCGGGCGCCGCTTGTCGGTGTACAAAGACACCCGGCTAACGCGTACCGCGCGTCTGAATCGTCTTGTGATATGGTCCTCGCGAGTTCATCTAGGGTTGCCAATTGTCTCCTATTGTTAGGGATTTCCAGTATTTAGGAGTTGAAAAATTAATTGAAAACGTCATATTACCTCTTTGAGCTGGTGGTAGAATAGTTTATTCATACAAATAGTTTCAGTCGTCTGACCGTCATCATGCTCGTTAAAGTATTCACAGAATAATGTTAGGCGAAATGTTAATCGTTATCGCTAGGAGATAACCCCATGAACACTCTCGCCATATCGTAATATGGATTACGTGGTCAGTCTATAAAAACTGTGCTAGGGAGTGCACACTCTGTACTTCTATGAACTTGATAATGGCCAGACGACTGAAACTGGTTGGGTAAGTAAAATATTTTACCAGCAACTCAAGGAGATTATACATCTACATCTACATCTACGTGGATACTCTGCAAATCACATTTAAGTGCGTGGCAGAGCCGGCCGGAGTGGCCGAGCGGTTCTAGGCGCTACAGTCTTTAGCCACACGACCGCTACGGTCGCAGGTTCGATCCTGCCTCGGGCATGGATGTGTGTGATGTCCTTAGGTTAGTTAGGTTTAAGTAGTTCTAAGTTCTAGGTGACTGGTGACATCAGAAGTTAAGTCCCATAGTGCTCAGAGCCATTTGCCTGGCCGAGGGTTCATCGAACCACCTTCACAAGTCTCTATTATTCCAATCTCGTATAGCACGCGGAAAGAATGAACACCTATATCTTTCCGTACGAGCTCTGATTTCCCTTATTTTATCGTGGTGATCGTTTCTCCCTATGTAGGTCGTTGTCAACAAAATATTTTCGCATTGGATGGCTCTGAGCACTATGGGACTTAACTTCTGAGGTCATCAGTCCCCTAGAACTTAGAACTACTTAAACCTAACTAACCTAAGGACATCACACACACCCATGCCCGATGCAGGATTCGAACCTGCGACCGAGGCGGTCGCGCGGTTCCGGAGTGTAGCGCCTAGAACCGCTCGGCCACTCCGGCCGGCCTTTTCGCATTCGGACGAGAAAGTTGCTGATTGGAATTTCGTGAGAAGATTCCGTCGCAACGAAAAACGCCTTTCTTTTAATGATTTCCTGCCCAAATCCTGCATCATTTCTGTGACACTCTCTCCCATATTTCGCGATAATACAAAACGTGTTGCCTTTCTTTGAACTTTTTCGATGTACTCCGTCAGTCCTATCTGGTAAGGATCCCACACCGCGCAGCAGTATTCTAAAAGAGGACGGACAAGCGTAGTGTAGGCAGTCTCCTTAGTAGGTCTGTTACATTTTCTAAGTGTCCTGACAATAAAACGTAGCCTTTGGTTAGCCTTCGCCAAAACATTTTCTGTGTGTTCTTTCCAATTTAAGTTGTTCGTAATCTTAACACCTAGGTATTTAGTTGAATTTACGGCCTTTAGATTAGACTGATTTATCGTCTAACCGAAGTTTAATGAGTTCCTTTTAGCACTCATGTGGATGACCGCACACTTTTCGTTATTTAGGGTCAACTGGCACTTTTCGCACCATTCAGATATCTTTTCTAAATCGTTTTGCAGTTTGTTTTGATTTTCTGACGACTTTATTAGACGATAAACGACAGCGTCATCTGCAAACAACCGAAGACGACTGCTCAGATTGTCTCCCAAATCGTTTATATAGAGAAGAATAGCAAAGGGCCTATAACACTACGTTGGGGAACGCCTGAAATCACTTCTATTTTACTCGATGACTTTCCGTCAGTTACTACGAACTAAGACCTCTCTGACCGGAAATCGCAAATCCAGTCACATAACTGAGACGATATTCCATAAGCACGCAATTTCACTACCAGCCGCTTGTGTAGTACTGTGTCAAAAGCCTTCCTGAAATCCGGGAATACGGAATCGATCTGAAATCCCTTGTCAATAGCACTCAGCACTTCATGTGAATAAAGAGCTAGTTGTGTTTCACAAGAAGGATGTTTTCTAAACCCATGTTGACTGTGCTGCAGTAGACCGTTCCCTTCGAGGTAATTCATAATGTTCGAACACAATATATGTTCTAAAATCCTGCTTCATATCGAAGTTAACCATATGGGCCTGTAATTTAGTGGATTACTCCTACTACCTTTCTTTAATATTGGTGTGATCTGTGCAACTTTCCAGTCTTTGGGTACGGATCTCTCGTCGAGGGAACAGTTGTATATGATTGTTAAGTATGGAGCTAACGCATCAGCATACTCGGAAAGGAACCTAATTGGTATACAGTCTGAACCAGAAGACTTGCTTTTATTAAGTGATTTGAGTTGCTTCACTACTCCGAGAATATTTACTTCCACGTTACTCATGTTGGGAGCTGTTCTCGATTCGAATTCTGAAATATTTACTTCGTCTTCTTTTGTGAAGGCATTTCGGAAAGCTGTGTTTAGTAACTCTGCTTTGGCAGCACTGTCTTCGATAGCGTCTCCATTGCTATCGTGCAGAGAAGGCATTGATTGTTTCTTGCCGCTAACATACTTCACATACGTCCAGAATCTCTTTGGATTTTCTGCAAGGTTTTGAGACAAAGTTTCGTTGTGGAAACTGTTTCATGCATCTCGCATTGAACTCCGCGCTAAATTTCGAGCTTATGTAAAGGATCGCCAATCTTGGGGATTATACGACGTTTTCCAAATATATAGGTGCTGTGGGGCACCACCTCCGGAAAATATGTTAAAAAGTTATCCTTTTTAGGACTTGTACCGGACGCTAAAGTCCCATAGCCCCTATTTAGTATTTTTGGAACGCGTTACCTGGGGCTAACTGTTTTAAGTGCAGTAGAATTAATGTCACTGAAAAATATTCGTTACATTTTCCAGAATACTGTGTGCACCAACAACCAACCAACGGATACTAATAACTTTATACGACTCCCACATTGCTGCAGACGACCAATAAATATGTGCCATCTGATGACGAATCGCTAGACTAATCGAAATCGGTAGTGGGACAGTAAAAGTTGATGAACAAAACAAGAGTCGGAGGTTGCAGTAATTTCAAGAAACTTTACTATTTTTTCCCGACAATTTATCTTACTGGTGCAACTCTTAGTCGATTTTACATCGGTGTTTGTCGCTGAATAATAAGTGTAAGTATATCTTATAGCACGTTTGTCGGATCTCGGTACGTTACATCACACTACTTGTCTGGACAGTGCGTTTAAGTTTTGCGTTTGAATTTGCCTAAGGCGATTGTGGAAGTGACTTAAATAACATAACCTATATCCTATTAAATAATACTTCGAAGACTGAAAAGTGGCTATGACAATGAACGGTGCTTTATTCAAATGAGCTCCGACCCGACGCACACAGAAAACAGATAGCAACCGTCAACACTTGAAAATCTACAATAGTTGTTTATTATAAGAATACGGTTAACAATGAAGCACTAATGTTGTGTGCAGTGGAAAAGATGGAAAAAGAAATAGCCATGGCTATCACGCGCCAGTAACAATTGGTTCTAAAAGACAATAAAAGAGAAGATAATCTTCAACTGTGCACCGGAGGGGGTATATAAGAACCCACTGAAGTAAGATTCACAATTATTTTGTTAAAGAAGAATCTACCCAACAATTGTGGCGTGTGAACTTGGTTATGGTTACCATAATACAAAACATCGTATAAGTTCCATTCTAATGCACAGTTGATTCGTTACGTTTTCAGAGACTCTGACAAAGGAAGATAAATATCCTAAGGAAAAAAAAGAAGCTACTGGGAAGAATATCTTAGCTCCGAAAAGTACAGAAGACCTTGTGAACATATTGAACTGCCTACAGGAATTGGACCCCAGGTTTCTACAATGCTGCCGATACTTGCAACAAAGGAAATCATAAAATGTTGCCAGTCTGCATTCACAGCTT
Organism: Schistocerca cancellata; assembly: GCF_023864275.1. Lineage (NCBI taxonomy): Eukaryota > Metazoa > Arthropoda > Insecta > Orthoptera > Acrididae > Schistocerca > Schistocerca cancellata. Next base: position 491,158,624 of record NC_064633.1, on the reverse strand, counting down.
CGATCCCTGCACAGGAACACAGATTTTAAAATATTGGGCAAACGACGCGTACTGTGCAGGATCGCATTGGAGAACATCAGCGGCAGACTCGCCTTCTTCAGCCTTGTAAGTCTGCCATCGCCGAATACTGTATTTCCACTGGTCATGCCATGAATTACAATGAGACAAAAATTGTGGCCCATACGTCTAACTTTTGGAGTTCTATTATTAATGAATCCGTGGAAATACGGCTGTCTGACAGTGAGTCTCTTATTAATCGTGACGGCGGTTACCAGTTGAACTCGGCCTGGAATCCAGTCGTCGAAAAACTTCGTGTCCTCTGTAGCCGGCGTAGCTCTGTGATGGAACCGTTGGAAGACAATCGAATTGATATCGTTACGGCGAGTTTCCACCACGGAGGGCGCGCGGCACAGCAGAATCGAACGCGCTAAGTAGCGCACGCGCAACGCCAGGTGAATTCACCACGTACACTCCTGGAAATTGAAATAAGAACACCGTGAATTCATTGTCCCAGGAAGGGGAAACTTTATTGACACATTCCTGGGGTCAGATACATCACATGATCACACTGACAGAACCACAGGCACATAGACACAGGCAACAGAGCATGCACAATGTCGGCACTAGTACAGTGTATATCCACCTTTCGCAGCAATGCAGGCTGCTATTCTCCCATGGAGACGATCGTAGAGATGCTGGATGTAGTCCTGTGGAACGGCTTGCCATGCCATTTCCACCTGGCGCCTCAGTTGGACCAGCGTTCGTGCTAGACGTGCAGACCGCGTGAGACAACGCTTCATCCAGTCCCAAACATGCTCAATGGGGGACAGATCCGGAGATCTTGCTGGCCAGGGTAGTTGACTTACACCTTCTAGAGCACGTTGGGTGGCACGGGATACATGCGGACGTGCATTGTCCTGTTGGAACAGCAAGTTCCCTTGCCGGTCTAGGAATGGTAGAACGATGGGTTCGATGACGGTTTGGATGTACCGTGCACTATTCAGTGTCCCCCCGACGATCACCAGTGGTGTACGGCCAGTGTAGGAGATCGCTCCCCACACCATGATGCCGGGTGTTGGCCCTGTGTGCCTCGGTCGTATGCAGTCCTGATTGTGGCGCTCACCTGCACGGCGCCAAACACGCATACGACCATCATTGGCACCAAGGCAGAAGCGACTCTCATCGCTGAAGACGACACGTCTCCATTCGTCCCTCAATTCACGCCTGTCGCGACACCACTGGAGGCGGGCTGCACGATGTTGGGGCGTGAGCGGAAGACGGCCTAACGGTGTGCGGGACCGTAGCCCAGCTTCATGGAGACGGTTGCGAATGGTCCTCGCCGATACCCCAGGAGCAACAGTGTCCCTAATTTGCTGGGAAGTGGCGGTGCGGTCCCCTACGGCACTGCGTAGGATCCTACGGTCTTGGCGTGCATCCGTGCGTCGCTGCGGTCCGGTCCCAGGTCGACGGGCACGTGCACCTTCCGCCGACCACTGGCGACAACATCGATGTATTGTGGAGACCTCACGCCCCACGTGTTGAGCAATTCGGCGGTACGTCCACCCGGCCTCCCGCATGCCCACTATACGCCCTCGCTCAAAGTCCGTCAACTGCACATACGGTTCACGTCCACGCTGTCGCGGCATGCTACCAGTGTTAAAGACTGCGATGGAGCTCCGTATGCCACGGCAAACTGGCTGACACTGACGGCGGCGGTGCACAAATGCTGCGCAGCTAGCGCCATTCGACGGCCAACACCGCGGTTCCTGGTGTGTCCGCTGTGCCGTGCGTGTGATCATTGCTTGTACAGCCCTCTCGCAGTGTCAGGAGCAAGTATGGCGGGTCTGACACACCGGTGTCAATGTGTTCTTTTTTCCATTTCCAGGAGTGTATGTGCCGGAGTGGCCTTAAAGACCAGAGCCCAGGGAGTTTTCGCCAGTATCACCTGAAGATGGCCAGAAGATCCTGCGCCGAAATATTGTGGCAGGAAGTTGCAAACATCCGGCATTTCGCCCGAAATTTTGTAGAACAATACAGGTTTATTACAAATGATTGAAGCGATTTCACAGCTCTACAATAACTTTATTATTTGAGATATTTTCGAAATGCTTTGCACACACATACAAAAACTCAAAAAGTTTTTTCAGGCATTCACAAATGTTCGATATGTGCCCCTTTAGTGATTTGGCAGACATCAAGCCGATAATCAAGTTCCTCCCACACTCGGCGCAGCATGTCCCATCAATGAGTTCGAAAGCATGGTTGATGCGAGCTCGCAGTTCTGGCACGTTTCTTGGTAGAGGAGGTTTAAACACTGAATCTTTCACATAATCCCACAGAAAGAAATCTCAGCCGGCAAGTGTGGCCACGCGGTTAAAGGCGCTTCAGTCCGGAACCGCGCGACCGCTACGTTCGCAGGTTCGAATCCTGCCTCGGGCATGGATGTGTGTGATGTCCTTAGGTTAGTTAGGTTTAAGTAGTTCTAAGTTCTGGGGGACTGATGACCTCAGATGTTAAGTCCCATAGTGCTCAGAGCCATTTGAACCATTTGAAAGAAATCTCATGGGGTTAAGTCGGGAGAGCGTGGAGGCCATGACATGAATTGCTGATCATGATCTCCACCACGACCGATCCATCGGTTTTCCAATCTCCTGTTTAAGAAATGGCGAACATCATGATGGAAGTACGGTGGAGCACCATCCTGTTGAAAGATGAAGTCGGCGCTGTCGGTCTCCAGTTGTGGCATGAGCCAATTTTCCGCGGGCTACGCGTGAAACTTGCCCGCACGCGTTCAACCGTTTCTTCGCTCACTGCAGGCCGACCCGTTGATTTCCCCTTACAGAGGCATCCAGAAGCTTTAAACAGCGCATACCATCGCCGAATGGAGTTAGCAGTTGGTGGATCTTTGTTGAACTTCGTCCTGAAGTGTCGTTGCACTTTTATGACTGACTGATGTGAGTGCATTTCAAGCACGACATACGCTTTCTCGGCTCCTGTCGCCGTTTTGTCTCACTGCGCTCTCGAGCGCTCTGACGGCAGAAACCTGAAGTGCGGCTTCAGCCGAACAAAACTTTATGAGTTTTTCTACGTATCTGTAGTGTGTCGTGACCATATGTCAATGAATGGAGCTACAGTGAATTTATGAAATCGCTTCAATCATTTGTAATAGCCCTATATACACGCCGGGAAAGTTTTAAATCTCATCTAGTAAGCTGTTATACAGGACAGTTGGTAGTTGAATCTCCCTCAACATAGCTAACAACGCAGGACACCGAAGATTATCAAATGAACCTGCGATGTCGATTAAAATTGCAACTGCATATTTATCGTTGGTCGTGTGTATTATTTCTAGTGCGCGGCTGATTGCATAGTATATTGATCTTTTTACCCTAAAATCGTATAGATGTGGGCTTAGGCCAAAGAGCTGCCTGTGTGATTGTAGTCGATCACAAAAGAGCAGCTCCTGTGCCTTAGCTAACGTGTTTAGGAGGCAGATTGGCTTGTATGTTTTGGGAACCTCTGATTTCTTAATAATGACCACCGTGGCTGTTTTACAAAGAACAAGGACTGTTTCTTCTTGTAAGGCGTCATTTAGCTTGTCCATAAGAAAGGCGGCGATCGCTGTGACAGTATTTTTAAGAGTTTCCGAAAATATTGCATTTGGGCCTAGCGCCTTTCCACACTGAAGCGCCGGAGGCATGCGTATTCAAAAACAGAGATATGCAAACAGGCAGAATACGGAGCTCCGATCCGCAACGCCTATGACAAGTGTCTGGCGTAGTTGTTAGATCGGTTGCTGCTCCTACAGTGGCAGGTTATCAAGACTTAACTGAGTTTGAGGGTGATGTTATAGTCGGCGTACGAGCAATGGCACACAGAATCTTCGATGTAGCGATGAAGTGGGAATTTTCCCACACGACAATTGCACGAGTCTATCGTGAATGTCAGGAATACGGTAAAACATCAAATCTCCGACATCGCTGTGGCCGACAGAAATGCAGACCTTCCGCAAATTGCTGCAGACTTCAATACTGGGCCATCAACAAGAGTCAGCGTGAGAACAATTCAACGAAATATCAGCGATATGGGCTTTCAGAGCCGACGGCCCACTCGTATATCCTTGATGACTGCACGACACAAAGCTTTACGCCTCGCCTGGGCCCCTCAGCTCCGGCATCGGATTGTTGATGACTAGAAATATGTTGCCTGATGAATCTCGTTTCAAATTGTATCGAGCTGATGGACGTGTATGAGTATGGAGACAACCTCGTTAATCTACGGACCCTGAATGTCAGCAGGGGCTTTTCAAGCTGGTGGAGGCTCTGTAATGGTGTGAGGCGTGTGCAGTTGGAATGATATGACACTCTTGATACGTCTAGATACGACTCTGACAAGTGACACGTACATAAGCATCCTGTCTGATTACCTGCATCCATTTATGCCCATTGTGCATTCCGACGGACTTTGGCAATTCCAGCAGGATAATGCAACAATCCACACCCCCAGAATTCCTACAGAGTGGCACCGGGAATACTCTTCTTAGTTTAAACACTTCCGCTGACCACCAAACTCCCCAGATATGAACATTATTGAGCATGTATTGGATGCCTGACAATGTGCTGTTCAGAAGAGACCTCCACCCCCTCATACTCTTACAGATTTATGGACAGCCCTGCGGGATTCATGGTGTCAATTCCCTCCATCACTACTTTAGTAGTCATAGTCGAGTCCAAGCCACGTCGTGTTGATGCACTTTTGCGGGCTCGCGAGGACCCTACACGATATTAGGCAGGTGTACCAGTTTCTTTGACTCTTCAGTGTATTTTTAAGTCTAGCTATAACTAGCGCTACCTCTTCACGTACGAAAGGGATAATAACACCGCCATTTTCGTAAATATTGCTCATTTGGTTACGTAAGGCCTTATGATGTTGCTGATCGTGTAGAAGGAGCCTGCAGAGCAGAAACTCTGCCCAGCACATCCAGTCCTGTGCCGTCGTGCCGCCTGCCCGTTTTAATGTTGACAGAACTGCTGGGATCTTAATGGGTTCTGTCTGTAGCTGAAACGGTTCTATCCACAGGTTATTCTGTAGTTGTGCCTTAACAAAGGTGTCCCAATGTTTCTGTCTTGATTTGTTTAGTTCTTTCGTGTATTTCTGTTTCGCATCACGATACAGTTGAAGTCTTAAGTTGTTCTTTTGCTGTCTTGGTTCTTTGATAGTAACGTCTTTTGTCACTTGTGTCTTTCCTTAGTCTTGACAAATCTACAGACCATGGTAGTTTATGTTTCTGTCCGGCTTTCGCTCGTGAAATGGCTGCTGACTGCTCTCTTTGGATTACATCTGTTAGAACATGACTTTTGTAGTCTGTACAACCTTGAACACAGTGTAGAGTAAAACTTGTATTCTGTCTCTAATTTTCTGTCTAGAAGTAATCGCTGATGTTTTGAGGTCGTGATGTGTGTGTGTTCACGTATGTGTCTGTGTGAATGATTATGGCATTGTGGTGAATGGACGTTGCTTTATCGCCGGCCGGGGTGGCCGAGCGGTTCTAGGCGCTACAGTGTGGAACCGCGCGAGCGCTACGGTCGCAGGTTCGTATCCTGCCTCGGTCATGGATGTGTGTTATGTCCTTAGGTTAGTTAGGTTTAAGTAGTTCTAAGTTCTAGGGGACTGATGACCTTAGAAGTTAAGTCCCATAGTGCTCAGAGCCATTTGAACCTTTTTTTGTTGCTTTATCCAGTACTTCCCATTTTGTAATGTTTACTAGTGAGTTTTTGTTTAGTAGTGATAGATCTGTATTACTGACTCACAGTATGTTGGTCCTTGTCCTCCCTTCTTTAATACAAAGAGCAAGCACTCATTTATGATGTCAACTATTATATGTCCTCTAGTATCTGTTCTATCAGCATACAAGAGCGAAGAGCGGTCGTTAATTTCTGTGAGTGTAAGTGATCTTCTATCTCTGGAAAAGTGTAGAACTTCTCTGATTAGGTCTGCAAAAGATTCAGTGACGAACGAATACTTTGAAATGGACGTTTTCGTGTGCTCTTACGAAGTCTTTGTGGACTAAGTTCAAGCCCTCTCCCGTCCGTGTAGATGCTGCTCCCAAGAGGTTGCAGACCTCACGTTTGTCGGTTGGGAGATTTTCAGTTAGCAAAATCGTCGGATCTGTCTGCTCAGTGGTCGGATAGCATATTGTATGTCCGTTTGGGTGATTGAGACGGGTAACTAAGCGCAGTGCTGTTTGATATATATCTTTATTTTCGAGCCCACTGATAAGCGGATTTGTCTCAATGTCATCATGATAGATTACATTTGTTACGTCACGTCCATGTTTCTGGACTGCGTCGGGTCCTGTTTCTGATAGTAAATTAGGATACTCTGCGTTTGCTGCTAATATATGTAACATGGATCTCTGTGGATTGTCTTTGTTTGCAGTGTCTGTCTTTTCATGTGTTTTATGTGTCTGTATGGATCTCGTCGCCGGGTCTGTGTTTGTGGCATCTACACCACTGTTGGCTTACTTTCGACTAACTGTTACTGGCGCTGTTTTAACTTTTGATTTATTTGTATATTGCTCACATGTTTCACAACTGTCTATTCCAGGTACTTGAATGTGTAAACTGTACGTAGGTGCTCCATAAGTAAAACGAACTGGCTTTATGTCACGTCTACATTTCGTTCTATGGCATTCTGGTTTTAATCTCGATGTCTCTGCTGTGGATGTGTTGTATTACTATTTTGAGACGTGTTAGTGTGAGTGTGAAGTGTATGGTTGTTCCATTAACTTAGGTATTCTGGAGCTGAGTACTACAATTATTTCATTGAGGATTCCGTGTGTCTACACGTGTGTGTGCATTATCAGTATCTACACTACTGGCCATTAAAATTGCTACACCACGAAGATGACGTGCTACAGACGCGAAATTTAACCGACAGGAAGGCGATGCTGTATTATGTAAATGATTAGCTTTTCAGAGCATTCACACAAGTTTGGCGCCGGTGGCGACACCTACAACGTGCTGACATGAGGAAAGTTTCCAACCGATTTCTCATACACAAACAGCAGTTGACCGGCGTTGCCTGGTGAAACGTTGTTGTGATGCCTCGTGTAAGGAGGAGAAATGCGTACCATCACGTTTCCGATTTCGATAAAGGTCGGATTGTAGCCTATCGCGATTGCGGTTTATCGTATCGCGACATTTCTGCTCGCATTGGTCGAGATCCAATGACTGTTAGCAGGATATGGAATTGATGGGTTGAGGAGAGTAATATGGAATGCCGTGCTCGATCCCAAAGGCCTCGTATCACTAGCAGTTGAGATGACAGTCATCTTATCCGCATGGCTGTAAACGGATCGTGCAGCCACGTGTCGATCCCTGAGTCAACAGATGGGGACGTTTGCAAGACAACAACCATCTGCACGAATACTTCGACGACGTTTGCAGCAGCATGGACTATCAGCTCGGAGACCGTGGCTGCGGTTACCCTTGACGCTGCATCACAGACAGGAGCGCCTACGATTGTGTACTCAACGACGAACCTGGGTACACAAATGGCAAAACTTCATTTTTCGAATGAATCCAGGTCCTGTTTACAGCATCATGATGTTCGCAACCGCGTTTGGCGACATCACGGTGAACGCACAGTGGAAGCGTATAATCGTCATCGCCCTGCTGGCGTGTCACCCGGTTTGACGGTATGGGGTGCCATTGGTTACAAGTCTCGGTCACCTCCTGTTCGCATTGACGGAACTTTGAACAGTTGACGTTACATTTCAGATGTGTTACGACCCGTAGCTCTACCCTTCATTCGATCCCTGCGGAACCCTACATTTTAGCAGGATAATGCACGACCGCATGTTGCAGGTCCTGTACGGGCCTTTCTGGATACAGAAAATGTTCGACTGCTGCCCTGGCCAGCACATTCTCCAGATCTTTCACCAATTGAAAACGTCTGGTCAATGGTGGTCGAGCAACTGGCTCGTCACAATATGCCAATCGCTAGTCTTGATGAACTGTGGTATCATGTTGAAGCTGAATGGGCAGCTGTACCTGTACACGACATCCAAGCTCTGTTTGACTCAATGCCCAGGCGTATCAAGGCCGTTATTACGGCCAGAGGATGTTGTTGTGGGTACTGATTTCTCAGGATCTATGCACCCAAACTGCGTAAAAATGTAATCACATGTCAGTTTTAGTATAATATATTTGTCCAATGAATCCCCGTTTATCATACGCATTTCTTCTTGCTGTAGCAATTTTAATGGCCAGTAATGTATTAAGTCTCATAGAGCTTAAAGCCATGTTTGAAGCTAACATTGTCCTACGATCTTGCAATGTTAGCCACTTAAATATATTAAGTAAATAAACGTATTTACAAAATTTCATTACTCTTTTGCTATTACTTTTTGGAGTTGTGATTTTTTTCCGTCAGTATAGATATACGTCTACACAACAACAAGTGGTGGAAGTTTAATTATGGCCATCCTGTAGGTAATTGGGGGCAAATTTCTAATACACGAGGCCCACTTCATGAGTCGGTCAGATCCTGGCGGCAGGAGTTCAGCTCGTGGCCACACCCCTGGTGCTGTCTGCTCGGCAGTGAACATTTGCTTCCGCGTCCGCATCCGCAGCCAGCTGTGCGCACAAAAACTGGGACGCCCGCCTAGCAGACTGGGCTCAGCCAGTCCCACTTGCGGCAGGCTCGCATGACGTCACCGCTACCGTCCACACGTGGCCCTGTTGTAAGGCTCATTGAGAGCTGGACAAGGGCAGTCAGAGCCAGAGCTTGAGAACGCCGACCAACTGGCAAAATAAAGAAGAGAAAAAAGGAACCCGCAGCGCAGTTGGGATGCATTCCAGCTGTGAATCTAATTGCTGTAGTGACAGACATAGCCAAAGCGAATACGATAAGGAGTGCAAGAGCGAAGTTCTGCATAAAGGTGCCCGGTGCACAGAAATCTAGCCACGTATACCGAAGACACAACGGTAGGTCAAAAAGTGGGATATGAAACGCTGTTTCAGTGGCAAAGGGAACAAGAGGTAAAATGAAAGTGAGCGTTTGGCGTCATTGGCCAGGAGGCCCCTTGCGGGGAAAGTCTGGCGGCCTTGCTGCAGGTCTTATTACATTCGACACTACATTGGGCGACCTGTGCGCCGGATGGGGATGAAATGATGATGATGAAGGCAACACAACACCCAGTCCCGGAACGGAGAAAATCTTCGATCTAGCCTGGAATCGAACCCGGTCCCGTAGGACGGCAACGTCACGCTGACCACGTTTTGTGTGTGTGTGTGTGTTCGGTGTTCTTCGTTGCCTTTGGTCGGGCGGACTTCACAAGACATCCGCTCAAGTTGTTCGTTGATTCCTTTACTCGGTTTTTCATTACAGAGGGCGAGCAGCCGTCTGACCGAACACGCTGAGCTACCGTGACGGCTATCACTCAGCTATCGGGGTGGACGGAACGAGAGGTGGTTGGTAATGACCCTGAAATTCAACAGTGGGTGCTAGCGATCTACAGCGACACTTGTATTTCTCAAGCCCCCTTCCGGTGTGTGACGAAAGGTATCTCTGGTAGTACTTTTGCCCCCCCCTCCCCTCCCCCCTCCCCCACCCCTGGTCTTTTCCATTCGCCAATTGTGTGTGAGAAGAATGACTGCCGATACACCTGTATACGATTTATAATTTCTGTGATTTTCTCGCCGTAGTCATACCGCAGGGCATATATGCACTAATCCGTTGACACTCGAGAAATTGCAAGACTCTGCCACTGGGCTGGAAATATACAGCACTATCTGTCTCCATTTAACCTTGACTGGTTCGTTACAACTTCCATCCCCATATTAGGAAAACAAATCACCGGAGATATAAGAGATGTGAAAATTAACTTTCACCAAAATGAAACACGTCAGTTTCACAGAAACAGCACAGCTACTCTCACTTTTACAAATCTTCTCATGTCCATTTCTTGGACCATCACATACTCCCTTTAACTACTAGCTTCCAGATCTGATATAGTGCTGCCAAAAATAATAACGCCAAGTTGAGGTTACTCGCCGTACCGCCCGCATCTCGTGGTCGTGCGGTAGCGTTTTCGCTTCCCACGCCCGGGTTTCCGGGTTCGATTCCCGGCGGGGTCAGGGATTTTCTCTGCCTCGTGATGGCTGGGTGTTGTGTGCTGTCCTTAGGTTAGTTAGGTTTAAGTAGTTCTAAGTTCTAGGGGACTGATGACCATAGATGTTAAGTGCCATAGTGCTCAGAGCCATTTTTTACTCGCCGTACCCTTGACTATGAATTTTACTAATGGCGATTACCTTCGCCCCTCGTTGAGAATACACGACCAACTCCTTGATTTCTGCTAGTTCGGAGTAACTCACGAAGCTTCTTGAACATATACCGTTTTTTAATCAGTGTTTCCAGCCGTATCACACTTTTACAGGTTGAAGTATTACTTTACACAAAAGCTTTCGTGTAATGTTCAGTAGGATTCAATTTCTCGCGCATATGAACATTTTATTTTCTTTGTATAAATGAAATATTTTTAAGTCAAGAGCCATCTAATGTAAAAGTAATCGCAGTAGCTTGTTCCAGAAAATCAGGAACCTAAAACCAGCCTGTGGCTGAAAAAAAAACACACGTATAAAGTTGTTTTTCTCTTGTCTTTTGGTAAGAGCGTAGTTCTGCATATTTTTCATGTCTTCTTCCTCGGTCTGTCTTAGTGTGCAGATGCATATTATAAGTGCATAGATGTTTTCTGGTTTTACTGTTTGAATTAAATATGAAACACATGTAAAAGGAGCTCCTGTTTTCATTCTTATCATAAGTTCTCCGACTGTGGATGTGTTTACATTTTTGTGTTTCAGATCGCTTTGGCTGAGGTAGCGAAGTCGGCAGATGACGGTGAAGCGACGCAAGGCGGCACGCGCATTGCGTTCAGTCATTAATTTTTCATTAGTCATCGTAAATAGCGGCCTGGGTTTACATGCCAGTCATTTTAATATGTCTTGCGCTTATTAATTGCAAGAAATTATTGCTAATGATTTGCTCTTTCGTTTATGATTAATGATGCTGTCGGTTTTCAATCCCGTCAGTTACAGGCCCCGCTAAATACTATTGACTGATGGTGGTTGTTGAAAACTAACTCAGGTATTAGTTAGTAACACATCATACTGTTACTGAGCATACTACATGGTTATACTGTAACGCAGGAAATGCATATCCTCCTATTTCCATCTATTGTACTATAAATTTGTTTTCCTTATTTTTGTTACCTGAATATATGACATTTCTGTGTCTTTACATATTGTAATTGTTTTACTGTTTGTATATATATATTTATACATTTATGTCGATGTATAATTGGTTTGTTTTGTGAATATTATTTGTATTTATACGCTGGGTCTGGCCTAGGGAAAACTATACTATCGAACGAATACATCGATAGGTCGTGTGGAGAACGAAAGTGTTTAGGATCTTTGGTAGTGTTTACTCTGTCGCGTGGAGCGCGGGCAGAGTCTGGCTGGGGTGGTGCAGTGGAGCAGGTGTGTTGTGTGAAGCTCCCGCGAGTTGCCGCGCTTTCGGGGTTGGGCAGCATGTAATTGCGCTCGACTTGCGATGATAGTTTCTGACACGGTGTCGCGGACGGGAAGCATTAGCTGGCGCACATCAAGAGCCCGTTTCGCCTTGTGACCGTGTCGAGAAGAAGGCGCGCCAACATCCAGCTTCTGCAACAGCGACGGCCGACAATGACTGACTGTCGCCACCTCCTCGATCGACGGCTTCAAACCTTCAATCAGCCATCAAAGAAGACTGGAAGCACGTAAAGTTTTAGAACTGTATGGCAGACCTCAGCTTTTCAAACTTTTAAAATTGTTGCATCACAAAATTACAGCAACTCAGCATGAACCTTTGTTGCTCATTGTCCCAATTGCATTACCAAGCAGGGCCCCTTCCTTTTCCGGAATGAACCCGAGTGTTGTTGAAATTCAAACGCCAGCATCATTCGATTTCTCTGCTTTAATTTCAATGATCAGTTAAGGTATTCATAGCTGGCTACAATATTTAGATTACACAAGCACAAATTAAGAGTGCAAGTTTTGTTAGCATATTTTAGCTTACCTGTGACTGCAGCTCAGCTTGGTACGTACTAAATTTTACTACTGTTAATTGTTCAGAATCATTTAATTCAAGTTCAAAGTTAAATCTCTTATTTCTAAATTACGTAGATTCAAGTAGCTTTTGAAATGATTGTTGAGGTAGCCCAAGACTAACCGTATTTTACTGAATTTCGATGTGCTTCAGAAACAAAGCTCACTATTAATTTCAGTCACTAAATTAACTTTCAATTTTCTGGCTTTATTAATTCTTTTGCTAAATTAAGTCAGAGTGTAGCGAAATTTATTACTTCTGACAAACTTTCAGTTTTCACACTACACATGTCAACCTTCAGTTCCCACGCTTGTAGTGCTAATTATATGTGTAATAACCTTTCTTTTTCAGTTACTATAGTAATTGTCCATAGGACTGGCGACCGTGATTTCCCCCAAATCTCAAATATCTAATTACCGCTAGTTAATTGTTAACGTAACGGCCGCACATTTACTTTCCTTATTAACTTTACCCCTTTTCATAATTAATTTCCACCAGTTTCATTTGCATTTTTCCTTTCATTTAGATGTAACCCTTTCCTCCCTCTTTACCGACAGATTAACTTCGGTGACGATTGCTTTTCCCGAATTTCCATTAGGTACACGCGGTTTAATTTTTCACTGTCATTAAGGTCGAAAAGTGAGGGGGAGGTTACAATACCAAGCACGGAAGTGGTGAGTTATTAAGGTCATATTCCCACAGTCTAAATGAAGTGCTGTTCTCTCTCTGGTGATGATTGACTTTTTGTTGCTGAAGTATTTCAGTATAGTCAATTTCCATTAAACACTATCCTGCTCGGATGAGGTCGAGCCTCGTCTTGCATGAATCACATCCTGACGAAATAAGGGTCCTTTGCATAATGGGGATAAAATCATATTCCAAAACCTTCACGTTCCGTTCGATAGTCAACATGCCACTGAGGAATATCGCACCGGTTATTCCGTGACTGGAAGTTGCACACTGCACAATCACCCGTTGAGGGTGAAGAGACTTCTCGATCGCGAAACGTGGATTCTCAGTCCCCCAAGTGCTCCAATTTTGCTTACTAACGAACCAATCCAAATTAAAATTAGCTTCGTCGCTAGACCATATCATATTCACATCAAAGTCCTGTTCGTCAATTCCGTGGACACTAGTGTTGGCGGAACACAACCGCTGTCCTATGGCCCTGGGACTTAATGGCGGATGGGTTTGAATTTTGTGTGGGAAGAGACGCAGGTCTTCAACAACAATTTGCCGCAGTGTCTCCCGGCTGATTCCCACCTGTTGTGCAGCTCGTCTGATCGATATAGTGGCGCTCGTCTCAAACACAGCGCGCGTCTTCTCGATGTTTTCAGGCTTTTTCACTCTTTTTGGACGAGCGGCATTGCCAACACTGTCGTCACGAACACTACCCGTTCTCTCAAACTTGCGAATCAAATTCTTGACCGATTGTCGACAGCTTGAACTCGGTCGCAAACTTCCATTGAGCCGCAGTAGGGCTGTTATTGCTCGCAAAAAGGCATCCACAAGTGCTATAACCTCAGACACACTGTACCGTGACATTTTCCAGTGCAAATGGCCCTTCAACAAACGCGTGCGCATCCGCATAACAATTCCCATCGTACCCCGTGGCCAACCGTGCAGTTTGAACGTCCTAACGCAAACCGTCCAGAATTTATGACGATTTTACTACATACAGTTCAATAATTGTTCACTGGTTAGACTCCAAACTGGATATCCATAGTCAGAATATGTGAACACGATGCACATCGTGTGCTTATGGGCTATAGAAGTTGCCAAAATTTAGTGAATACCATAACCAACATCCAGTTCCAACGATCTAAAAAGTATAGATCCATTCGAAGTTATTTGTTGTGAACTGTTTATTCTAAAGGAATCACAATAAATCCTCCGGCAGCCACGAAAAATTGTTGTGGGAGTGAAAATTAATTGTGAAATGGGATATTAACTGTTTTTTGACTTGGAATCTGTCAAAGAAGGCTTTTGCTACACATAAAATAAAAAAAATTCTAATGTGCGGTATTGACAGAGCATCGTGGAAGCGCTTTTATGTCATGGTCTTGTCTCTGAAGAAACAATAACAGCTTAAGAAAGAATACAGGAAAATATATCTCTACTAAACGTGTTTTGGCCATTTTGGTTGTCCTTGGACATTGAGAGTGGGCTGTAAGTAAAAGGCGACAGAAGCAGAAACAGTACCAAGTTGTCATTTTTTGTCCTGAACAATGGTTTTAATATTTTCCCGTGAGCTAACCTGGAATCAATCCGTGTTAGTCACCAGATGGTGAGCATTTACAGAAACTCTTTTCTGAGTGCCGGGTACATCGTTACCAGGATTTTGACGTTGGTGGAAGCAACTAATTTCAGACAGAATCTGTAATTTAATGGAAAAAATCTAATGAACAACCTTACTGAAAAGTGGGACAGAATTACTGGCAGAAAAAAAGCTGTGGCGCTGAGCCTTGGGTCTAGCCTGGGCAGCTCAGAGGGTAAGAGGATTGGCCACACATGGTAAAATGGTTCAAATGGCTCTGAGCACTATGGGACTTAACATCTATGGTCATCAGTCCCCTAGAACTTAGAACTACTTAAACCTAACTAACCTAAGGACATCACGCAACACCCAGTCATCACACATGGTAAGGTCCTGTGTTCGAGTACTGGTAGAGGAAACAGTTATAATGCGCCTGTAGGTTGCAAAAAGGAATAGACTATTGTGTAGAGCGAAAGCTTCAGTCTCAATCCTTACTTTATATTAAAGAAACAATTTACTGTGTTTATTGCGGAAGAACACATCTAAAACCTTTTGTTTTCATCAATACTGAAACTTTAGTGATTGTTTCCAGAATGAGATTTTTCACTCTGCAGGGGAGTGTGCGCTGATATGAAACTTCCTGGCAGATTAAAACTGTGTGCCGAACCGAGACTCGAACTCGGGACCTTTGGCTTTCGCGGGCAAGTGCTCTACCATCTGAGCTACCGAAGCACGACTCACGCCCCGTCCTCACAGCTTCACTTCTGCCAGTACCTCGTCTCCTACCTTCCAAACTTTACAGAAGCTCTCCTGCGAACCTTGCAGAACTAGCACTCCTGAAAGAAAGGATATTGCGGAGACCAGGTATTGGCAGAAGTAAAGCTGTGAGGACGGGGCGTGAGTCGTGCTTGGGTAGCTCAGTTGGTAGAGCACTTGCCCGCGAAAGGCGAAGGTCCCGAGCTCGAGTCTCGGTCCGGCACACAGTTTTAATCTGCCAGGAACTTTAGTGATTGTCTTCTCGTCGTTCGCAAAATAGTTTCTGTAAACACCAACCATTCGTTGATGAAACTTTAGTGTCTTGAAATATAGGTCCCGTGAAAGAGTAAAGATGTTCCTCAAAATAATAAAAGTCAAGTAGTTTCTGTTCGTGCCTAACAAACAGCTTGTTTCGTAAGCTCCGCTCGTAAACGTAAGCGGGACCAAAGAGGTGACTGTCTTTTTTTATGACGACTAGAACCTGTATTTACTGCACACCTTCACATCCACATAACTGCGGTTTGACAGAAAAACACACACAGTGGCCGGGAAAAATAACACAATCTGCAAGTTTATATTCTACACAAAATACTCGTATAAAATACAGCAGTTTATCTCACATTACAATGAACGAATGGAAAATCTACATACAGGTCTTAATGAACAGAGATGTGAAAAATAGATGTTTGTTTGGCTCTGAGCACTATGGGACTTAACTTCTGAGGTCATGAGTTTCCTAGAACTTAGAACTACTTAAACCTAACTAACCTAAGGACATCACACACATCCATGCCCGAGGCAGGATTCGAACCTGCGACCGCAGCGGTCGCACGACTCCAGACTGTAGCGCCTAGAACCGCTCGGCCACTCTGGCCGGCAGATGTTTGTTTAAGGGAAGACTAACAGAGAGGGATATTGACTCAAAGCAGCTGCAAAGAGGTAAAGAATTCCTGTTGTGGGAGTCGTCCAATTAAGTTACTCAAACATTTTCCAAGACAGGCGTAGAAACTATAAATTAAATTATGAATGTTGGGCTCTATGTGGTTCCCAAGTCGTGCAGCGACCGTAAACCATAAAATTACCAAATATCCAGCAACGTGACTTGAAGTTTGACCTCTGCTTAAGACAGTATTACTACTCAGGGCACAAATTGGTTGAAAGCACCGATGATGGCTGTTAATCAGTTGAAATCCTCTTGCAAAAGTGAATAAATAAAACATGATTTTGCGACTTGTTACTGCATATTTGGTAATTTTATAAATTAATTACCTAGAAATGATCCCCAAATGATCGAATCGTGTGATGACATGCAATAACTACACATACACAAGCTTAGAATGAAATAATGACAGTAGTATGCACATTTATTGCACAGTCTTCGGATTTTCTCATATATTACCTGTGGTCTGCATTTCTCTTACATTATATTTTCATGATTAAACCAATGAAACATATATTTTATAAATTTTCTGCAAACGCAAATGGAAATCTCTACGGTCAAGCAGCTTAGACTGATCCTTTATAACTCGTTAAGTGTGTATTGCCTCTCAACTCTTCGCAATATGGAAGGCCAACAATGTTCATCTTGTGAGGTGTCTCCTGAAAATGTAACATTTATTTTAATGATGTGCTGTAAAGATGTTGTCTACCAACTACATTCAGTACCTCTTCAGTGGTTTTCTTATCTACCGGTCTAACCCTCAGCATTCCTCTGTAACACCACATTTTAAACCTCTTACTAGCTGGATTTTTTCGTTTAACTGGGGTCATATAGACACCAAGCAATTTACACGGCATATAATGGCAGTATTTTAATAAACTGACATAGAAACGTACGTTACAGGTGTTCAACGTAACAGTCATCATTCTATACTTATAAAAATGACATTCAAGAAACAAAAATAAATTTAGGTTGGGATCATATTGACCCCAGGGGTTTTCAGGGAAACAAACCATAAATTAATTTTTATGTGTTTCAAATATAAAACTTAACAAAACATCATTGGATACAATTGACTCAGAGGAAGAAAGGTATAGCTTTGAAAATAAGAAAGATGTATTTTTCCAGTGTGCTTATGTGGTCATATTGACCAATTGGTACTAGGAACGGTATAACAGCAGCTGAGACAGGAAACCCTAACAATGGATACAAAAATTATTAGGAAATAATATTTTCATTGTTGCAGGTGTTTGGGACAACATATATTCAACGTGACATTCATCTTTATAATTTCATAGATGTTATAGTCAGGAAACAAACAAACAATTTAAATTGGAGTAACAAATTTTAATATGCTGTAAATATAAAAATGAACGAAACATCGTTGGATCCAAAGACTCAGAGGGAGAAAGTCGTATATTTTCAAAATAACAATTTGTTAAAACAAGGTGGCTATATATTTCTTATACACTTATGGGGGCATATTTACCCCAGTGGTACTAGGAGGGTTAAAAGGTTTTTATCCTCTTCTTGTCTGTACTGTAAATCAGCCACGTTTTCCTTTCATGTAAACCTAAGCTTGAGACAAATACTTTCAGAAAAGACCACATAAATGTTGAATTCATATTTTATGTTAGCGTTTATTGCTGTTGCCAGTCGGAATTTCATATACTCCTTATTCCTACCCCCATAATTTATTTTGCTGCGCAAACAGGAAAACTCGTCTCACGTCCTAAACAAATTTCATCAGCATAATCTGACTGGAAATGACTATACACCATTGTAATTGTGTTACTTTTCTTGATATTCTTCTTGTAAGCATATTTCAAGACAATGTCCATTCCGTTCAACTTCTCGGTCCCTGAACTTTATCCCCAACAGCTTCCCATCTCCAAAGAGCGTGTTCCACTCAATACTGACAATCACAGTCTCTAAATCAATAAATGCTAAAAACATGGGTTTCTCTTCCTCCATTCTTAGCTTCAAGATAAGTCGTAGCACCAGTACTGTCTCAGATTCCATGTCAAGGATGATTTTCCATCACGGAGACTAGACAGTTCACCTCTACTGACAGGCACTATAGACATCCCAACTTGTTGGTGTTAATCAACATCAGAAGATAGATTACAGTGTATCACATACTTTTTTGCAAATGAGTGTGTAGTGGTCAGCAAGTAACAATTTTCAAGAGACTAATCAGACGGAAACACCAATTTCCCACTATAATCGCTATTGTCGTCTCAGAAAAACGGAAGAACATGCAAAACAATGATGGGCTCTGTAAACGTTTGCAGCCTACAAATGTAGTGTATCATAGTTAAGAGCGATAATCCGACGTGTGTCTTCTTTTTGTTCCTGACCTTATCCCACATCTAGCAACGGCCTTGCCGCAGTGGATACACCGGTTCCCGTCAGATCACCGAAGTTAAGCGCTGTTGGGCGTGGCCGGCACTTGGATAGGTGACCATCCGGGCCGCCATGGGCTGTTGCCATTTTTCGGGGTGCTCTCAGCCCCTGATTCCAATTGAGGAGCTACTGGACCGGATAGCAGCGGCTCCTGTCAAAGAAAACCATCATAACGACCGGGAGAGCGGTGTGCTGACCACACGCCCCTCCTATCCACATCCTCAGCTGAGGATGACCCGGCGGTCGGATGGTCCCGATGGGCCACTTGTTGCCTGAAGACGGAGTGCTTTGTGTCCCAGATCTGCACGGAGTCAGCATGTTATTTCGGATTTGGAAGTTTTAGTGATAGAGGGTGGCCAGATGCCTTTCCTGAATCCACGAGCTGTTGGCTGCTAGTTGTCCTCGACGATTTCCAGTTTCACAGTGCTTTTCCGCGAATAGGTTTCCATTGTTGTTCATACTGTTTCACACATCTAGAATAGCCAAAAGACTAACATCTTTCGAGAAACGAAGCTATGTAATAGACGCTAAGCAAGACAGCACGAATAACATTTAACCAGTTCACAACTGCTGCAGCACACTGAATGACCTACGCTGCGTAGGAACTGTCATCCGGGCGAGTATGCTGACACGGGCGTGATAATACACTGCTTGACAACTGCTAAGGAACAAAGGCACTGTTGGACAGGAATAGTCACAGGCAGTGATGAATGACACGAAACACAGTACATAAATAATAGAAGTGGAGTGGTATACTATTATAACGAAAAACTGTAGAGACTTCACCACATAGGAAAGTACGACAACAGGAATAAATAGCGTTCATGTTTGGCGCAGGTCAGACACCCAACATAAAGGTTGTATCAGACTCTTACTAAGAAATATACTCTCCAAAGGCACTAATGCACTTTTGCATCTGTTATTCGTGCTGGCTACTAAACAACTGGCCGGCCGGTGTGGCCGTGTGGTTCTAGGCGCTTCAGTCTGGAACCACGTGACCGCTACGGTCGCAGGTTCGAATCCTGCCTCGGGCATGGATGTGTGTGATGTCCTTAGGTTAGTTAGGTTTAAGTAGTTCTAAGTTCTAGGGAACTGATGACCACAGATGTTAAGTCCCATACTGCTCAGAGCCATTTGAAGCATTTGAACCAAACAATTATTGAGTACCTGGGGGATATCGTGTCACACGCCTCTAAAGTCGGTTTTCAGCTCTTGTACGATTCAGGGAGGGGCTGTTCGTTGAGAAAAAGTCTGCCAAGAGCATCCCAGGCATGCTCTGTAGGGTTTTGATCCATTCCATTCCATACGTTCAATATTTTCACATTCCAGAGTGTCCGACACCTCAGCAGTTCTGCGTGAGCAGGCATTGTCGTTTACAAACATAAGGCGGGACCTACTGCATGAGTAAACAGATGGACATGTTCCAGAATAATCTCTCGTGCTGTAATGGGACCTAGAGCAAAGGTACGCAGCGGTGTTTGGCCACTGTGCATAATGCCTGTGCACACCATGACACTTAGGCCATATCTGTGGTGTGTAGTGTAACATGTGCTCCTCTCTTTCCACACTAAATGGTGGTCAGAACCACTTGCCACAGTAAAGCAGGATTCGTTGGAGAACACCAGTCTGGACCACCGACGCTGACCCCAGCCAACACGGCAACTCGCTACCTGTACCAACGAATTCTTTCTCGATGATGGCGTGGTTCATGTGGGATGCATTTAATAGCCTTCCGAGCATACAAACCAGCCTGATTTAATCTCTGGAAATGGTTCCGGCAGAGACACGTGTATCGGTAGCGGTAGCAAGGTCCACAGTGATCTGCCTAGGAATGAGAAGTCTGTTCCATTTTGCCACTAGGGCTATATATCGATCCTGTGGTGTGGTGGTCGATCTACGACCACCGGCAAGTTTTCGCATAGCATTTCCACCTTTAGCAGGCTCTTCTCATCGTGAGCTGACATTTTTTGACACACCCATTTCTGTGTCCGCCGCTCGTGGTCTCGCGGTAGCGTTCTCGCTTCCCGAGCACGGGGTCCCGGGTTCGATTCCCGGCGGGGTCAGGGATTTTCACCTGCCTCGAGATAACTGGGTGTTTGTGTTGTCCTCATCATTTCATCATCATCCAGGAAAGTGGCGAAATTGGACTGAGCAAAGATTGGGTAATTGTACGGGCGCTGATAACCACGCAGTTGAGCGCCCCACAAACCAAACATCATCATCATCTCACCCATTTCTGTGGCTACAGTAGTCCCACTTTGACCGGCTTCGTGCAGTCCAACTGCTTGTGCACGATCGTAAGCAATCAAATGACGTCTTGCAGACATGTTTCCGTACCATAAGGAATGTCGCACTCATCGGCTCCCCAGCAATCTTTGTCGAACAACCTGCTGCATGAACTGTCAAATACACACACAGCCCTCGTGCACACGCTTGGCTGCACTTACCACATCCCGTCCTCGACATTTCATTTTAATATCATTGGTCTGGTGTTCAGCAGTAATTGTCGGTTGTTCCGTAGCAATTGGCAGTTGTTCCTTAGCAACTGTCAATCAGTGTACGATAACAGAAGAAAAATTTTACAGTAAACATGTGTCTGCAAATGAAAATATTGTCCCAGTTACTACAAATGTATTTGGAATATAAACTTTTTGATTAAGTGCCCCATCTAATTGGTCACAATTTTCAACATTTTGCTGACACATAGAGCACCAGTACGATACGAGATGGCTGGTTCGAACAGGGCCTGTACTTCGACCTGCAAGATCGCCTCCTCTAGAGTTTTCCGTCAAGGGTCTTCCCGAAAGCGAAGTGCGAAGTTCCTGTTGATACGACTGAAGAATTGGAGCAGCGAACTGAACCGTCTTTTCAAGCTTTACCAAATGTTCAGAGGGTATTTTAATAAATTCGTATCTTGCTGCAAAGACCGGAGGAGTATTGCATTCAGATGGGAGGATTGAGTGTGGCATACCTCATTTAACAAGGGCGATGTTCTTGAGGACAATATTATAGAAATGGAAGAGAATGTAGATTAAGATGAAATAGGAGATATGATACTGCGTGAATAGTTTGACGGAGCACTGAAAGACCTAAGTCGAAACAAGGCCCCGGGAGTAGACAGCATTCAATTAGAAATACTGACAGCCTTGGGAGAGCCAGGCCTCACAAAACTCTACCATCTAGTGAGCAAGATGTATGAGACAGGCGAAATACCCTCAGACTTCAAGAAGAATATAATAATTCCAATCCTAAAGAAAGCAGGTGTTGACAGATGTGAAAATTACCGAACTATCAGTTTAATAAGTCACAGCTGCAAAATACTAACGCAAATTCTTTACAGACGAATGGAAAAACTGGTAGAAGCCGACCTCGGCGAAGATCAGTTTGGATTCCGCAGAAATATTGGAACACGTGAGACAATACTGACCCTACAACTTATCTTAGAAAATAGATTAAGGAAAGGCAAACATACATTTCTAGCATTTGTAGACTTAGAGAAAGCTTTTGACAATGTTGACTGGAATACACACTTTCAAATTCTGAAGGTGGCAGGGGTAAAATACAGGGAGCGAAAGGCTATTTACAATTTGTACAGAAACCAGATGGCAGTTATAAGAGTCGAGGGACATGAAAGGGAAGCAGTGGTTGGGAAGGGAGTGAGACAGGGTTGTAGCCTCTCCCCGATGTTATTCAATCTGTATATTGAGCAAGCAGTAAAGGAAACAAAAGAAAAATTCGGAGTAGGTATTAAAATCCATGGAGAAGAAATAAAAACTTTGTGGTTCGCCGATGACATTGTAATTCTGTCAGAGACAGCAAAGGACTTGGAAGAGCAGTTGAATGGAATGGACAGTGTCTTGAAAGGAGGATATAAGATGAACGTCAACAAAAGCAAAACGAGGATAATGGAATGTAGTCGAATTAAATCGGGTGGTGCTGCGGGAATTAGATTAGGAAATGAGACGCTTAAAGTAGTAGATGAGTTTTGCTATTTGGGGAGCAAAATAACTGATGATGGTCGAAGTATAGAGGATAAAAAATGTAGACTGGCAACGGCAAGGAAAGCGTTTCTGAAGAAGAGAAATTTGTTATCATATAGTTTAGACAAGAAGAGAATAGAAGATTTCGAAATGTGGTATTACAGAAGAATGCTGAAGATTAGATGGGTAGATCACATAACTAATGAGGAGGTATTGAATAGAATTGGAGAGAAGAGGAGTTTGTGGCACAACTTGACTAGAAGAATGGATCGGTTGGTAGGGCATATTCTGAGACATCAAGGGATCACCGATTTAGTATTGGAGGGAAGTGTGGAAGGTAAAAATTGCAGAGGGAGACCAAGAGATGAATACTCTAAACAGATTCACAAGGATGTATGTTGCAGTAGCTACTGGGAGATGAAGAAGCTTGCACAGGATAGAGTAGCATGGAGAGCTGCATCAAACCAGTCTCTGGATTGAAGACCACAACAACAACAACCTCATTTAACAAATATAAATATACAGGAAACTGTAATATGTAACATGCTGAAGCAGCATCGTATTTCTTCTTAACATAGGCAATAGTTGAAATTTGATCCTAATTAGATGGGGGCTTAACCAAAAAGTGTCCACCTCAAACACATTTACCCTGCCTAGGACAATATTTCATAATGAAGTCTGGGCGGCTTGCAACCTCAATTTCCCAGTTTTATCGCAAATACTTCATTTTCGGATTCATAATTAATGAACCATTTTTGATTCTAATATGGCTTACTTTCACCCGTGTAATTTTCGCTATTACTCATGACACACTCCGTTTAATCACCAGCTATCGTTTGCTCTTTATGCACTAACGTTTATTTGATGTAACCATAAAATGTACAGGGTGGCTGTAACTAAACTCTCGCTACTTGAGAAGGCCGCCAAGAGAAACGAGTGATCGTTGGATAATGGAACTTCATGGAACCATTTGTAAGAACATGCCGAAGAGAAATAACAAATAAACCGTTGAATTAAACACATTTTAATTTCCTTACGGGAGGGTAGCAATTGTTAATTGCCTTCCATGTTTTGATTTCAGATTACAAATGCTCAATAGACGAACATGTGCACCTACGACGGCCTGGAACCGCAGTAAAGGTACACAATTCTTCGCAGTACTTTCCGAACCGTGGGCCATGGAATGTTTAGCTGGCTTGACACACTCGCAAATCCTTGGCAAGTGCACATAGCGTCCAGCATTCTCAACCAGTAACTGCTTCAACAATTTGTGGCGCAATTGGCCGTCGACCTCTCCCAGGAGCAATTCCCAAACCGCCAGTTTGTGGAAATTGGAGATTTGTAGTAGGCTTCTATGGGAAGAAACTGCTGAGGCCATTGGTCCATAAGCCTAAACACTACTTAATATAACTTACGCTATGACCAACACACACACCCATGCCCGAGGGAGGACTCGAACATCCGACGGGGGAAGCCGCGCGAACCGTGGCAAGGCGCCTAAGACCGCGCGGCTACTCCGCGCGGCCGGTGCTTGTGTTTCAACCCTATGCCAGCGTACCGGTACCGGCGCCTGATGGAAAGACACGATGCTAACACTACTAACGACGCAAATCCTGCAGCGTAGAGTTTGAACATCATTCCTACAACGTTGGGTAGCCATGCAGTGAATAGTTTCTGTCTGCACTCAAGGGCGAAAGTTTGATTATAACCTCCCTGTAATACTGATGAAATCTGATGCTGACTGGGTGATGTGTTCATTGGCCTCGTTCTGTACGTTCACGGGGTCGGCATGTTATTCTGGATTTGGCGCTGTTAGCGGTAAAGAATGCCCTTCCTGTTGCCACCTCGTCCAGGAAGGAATTTGTGTACTCCCACTATTCGCGTCTGGTGTTGTTCCACGTTAATGTGTGAGATCGTGATCAAAATGTTAGCGAACAGAGTAACTGACACGGGACGTGAGTATCAGTCCGGTATTTACCTATTCGGATGTGCAGCAAATGGCCTGAAAACCGTATGCAGGCTGGCCCTCGTCGTTAATCCGCCAAGCAGATGATTCGGTGGGCTTCCTGGCTGCCGGAAGCTGCGTGTTAACGTGCGCTGTTGTGCGGGAGAGTCGTAATGCCAATAACATTCAATAAAACAGAACTAAAAGCCATTGGCGCTACAGAGGCCAGCGGAACTAGTATTTGCAGTTGCCTAGCAACACACGTTCTGAAGAAGGCGCTGTGAAACATCACTGTTGTAGTCGCCTCGCATTAAGTAGGTTAATTCGAGACGTGTTCGAGTGTACACCGTTCCGGCTCACAGTGCAGTAGCTAGCTCTCTTCGAGTCGCAGAAAGTGGGTGGACTTGCCTCAAAAAGCATCACTGTATTACTCATACACAAGTGGGGTCTAGTTTAGCAGGGGATACAACCCGTCAGCTTTGACCAATGACGTCATAATTGGCCAGAGAGCATGTATTACAAAGATGAAAGAGCTGAGAAGAATGTTCAGAAACAAAGGAATGCAAGAGAGAAAAACTGTACTTCACATATATAAGGGCCAGTAGTATTTTCACGTTAACGATATCGGGTATTTATATCTTAGTATTTCTCCGCAAAATAGAATGGAAAGAAATGAATGGAATATATTACTAGCAAAGAGTACATCACGTTACATGTATGTCAGTTGTATCTCGAAACTCTTTCGAACTATATTGCTTAAGTGCAGTATGGGATACAAGTTTAGCGTACGTCGATTTCTTAGTTTTAAGTAGCATTGCTGTCCTGTTGTTCACTTGAACTATGTATCGCCTGTTTCACTAAACCGTAAATGAAACACCGGATACAAATTAAAAGCGCACTCTAAGTGTGTTACTTAAGTACAGTACGGAATACGAGTTTGTCGTAAGTCGATTTCTACGTTTTCACTGGCATTACTTTCCTGTTCTTCACTTGAACGATGTGTCCTCCGCTTCAGTAAACCGTACGTGGAACACGGGTTACAAATTGTAGATGTGTTGTTTATTTCGTCTGCGCTATTACTAATAGTCCTTTCTTATGTACATACCAGTACTACTGATGACAGAAGGACCTACGTATGTAATATATGTATACCAGACTTCCTTTGACCTCTTTATATGTACACTGGTAACGAAAAGGTGGAAATAGACGTAAGTTACATTTGCAACCTGTACCACAACTGAACTACACGGAGACAAGAAGACGACACATGTAGAATTTGTATCCCGTACTTCACTATGGGGTAGAGTTTTCTTGTTGCCTTGGACGCTAATAGTATCCCATTCGTTACTTGAACTATATAGCTATATGCAACATTTGTATCTTGATCGCCAATTGACATATATAGTGTCGGTGAAAAGGCGAAGTGAGGGACGGGATACAAATTTTAGTTGTGTCGTCAGTGTAAAGGCGAACTGAAGGACGGGATACAAATTTTAGTTGTGTCAGGGGTTTCGCATGTGATATAGCAAGTACACATTCGAAAATGTCGTACTGATACTAGTGCTGGGAAACGAAAGAAGATCGACAGCTGAGAAATTTCTATTACGTACCTCACAACACGAAAATACACATATTGGTGGAATAAAACAGTGAAATGTGTCAAAATAGTGAAATACAGTGAAAGAAGCAAATGGAAAAGTGAACTTACCACTCGGAAAATCGAGGAATAACCGAAACTCGCCTAGACAGACAGTAACGAAAATTACATACCCACAAACAGAAAAATCCATTCCTATAAACGAAAATAAGACAGTATAAATTGTCGTACAATAACAAACTAATACTCCAAATTACCTCAATATCATTGCGAATAATTTTAATGTACAATGTACAAGACATTATTATCTATGACTAATGTATGACGTCATTGGCCAAAGCCGACGGGTTGTATCCCCTGCTTTACTAGACCCCACAAGTCTTACTGACCCAACGCCGTTCAGTTAAAGTTCCCAACCAATCTGAAATCCCACCTTGTTGGGTGCGGCGGCAGGGGGGGGGGGGAGGGGGGGGAATCCATGGGGAGAGTGGAAACTTTAAGCGGTGTTTTCAGCTTTCTACCAACCCACCTACAGAGTACAACAGTTTTTGGAGCTCTCTGGTAGGATAATCAGGAGAAGCCCACCAGGTTATACATCAGCTGGAGTGCATCGGACAAATGAATGTCACACCACGCGATACCACCGACGTCGCTGTGGCAGATTCAGTCCTAAAAGAGAAGTGCCGTAAATGACATATCGATGACGCTGCCGAACAACGGAGTGCAGAATTAAGAAATTCGGAAGGTAAGCATGTATTCTCAAATTGTAATCCGCAGCATCTCACCCAAGTTGAAATTGCGATACTGGTAGATGATGGTTTTGAGTAGTGACGTAATAGTTCAAAATTATGTACGGAAAACTTGTGGGAGGCTGCGTGATGTGCACTGGCAGTTTTAGCTTCCAACCTATTGGGCAAATCATTTGGTGCGGGACTGTTTCTTGTCACGACTGGATGGCGACGAGCCTCATTCTGGGAGGCTACGCCGGAGCACAGCGTCTGCGGTGTTCTAGAGACTAGTTGGTAATACACTGACAGAAGTAAAATCGCAACACCAAAAATAATTAATGTAGAGTAATGAAATTTCGGTAATACATTTGTCTAGGTAACATATGTTTCGAGATCACAGGACAATGTAAGCAAGAGAAAAGCCATTGCATAAGTGAAAGGCTGGTACTTTAACAACCGGTTTAAGCACCAGAATGTTAAATGCAAGCATGAAAACGTGCATGCTTTGCGTTGCACAAGTGCTGGATGTCTGTTTGTGGGATGCAGTTCCGTGCCTGTTGCACTTGGTCGGTCAGTGGTGTTTGTGGATGACGCTGCAGTTGCCGTTCGATGATGTCCCATATGCGCTCAACTCGAGACAGATCTACTAACTGAGGAGCTCAAGGCAACGTGTCGACACTCTGTAGAGCATATTGGGCAAGTTATCCTGTTGGAAAACACCCCCTGGAATGCTGTTCGTGAATGGCACCAAAACAAGTAGTATCGCCAGAGTGACGTACAATTTGCTGTCATGGTGCATGGGACCACAAGAGTGCTCCTGCTGTCGTAAGAAATCGCACCCCAGACCGTAACTGCATGAGTAGGTCTAATGTGTGTAGCACACAGACAGGTTGGGTGCACACCCTCGACTGACCTTCATCTAACCGACTGGCACCTAGGCAGCACCAGCTTCCATCAGAAAACACAACAGACCTCCATCCTGCCCTCCAATGAGCTCGGAGGCGCGGAGTGGCCGCGCGGTTAGAGGCGCTGTGTCACTGACTGCGGGGCCCCTCCCGCCGGAGGTTCGAGTCCTCCCTCGGGCATGCTTGTGTGTGTTGTTCGTACCATAGGTTAGTTTAAGTAAGTGTAAGTAGTGTGTAAGCCTAGGGACCGATTACCTCAGCAGTTTGGTCCATTAAGAACTCACACAGATTTGAACATTTCGAACATTCCAATGAACTTCCGCTTGAAACAACTGAAGTCGTGAATGGCGGTGGTTCGGGATCAGTGAAATACACACTACAGGGCGTCTGGCTCGTAGCGTCCTTAAGTAACCGATTTGTAGCAGTTCGTTGTGTCACTAGGGTGCCAATTGCTGCCCAAACTGCTGTTTCAGATGCAGCACGATGCGACACAGACATACGCGGTGGTCCGTCCTCTCGTTAGTACCACGTAGTGGTCCGGAGACCGTTCTTCTTGCGACCACCGCTGCCAGCACACACGTACAAGGGCTATATTCCTGCCATATCTTTCTACAATATTGCAGAAGAAACAGGCAGCTTCTCGTAGCCCTGTTACACGACCTCTTCGAAATTCAGTGAGGTGTTGATAATGGCGTCTTTCTCACCTTAAAGGCATTGCTGACTAACATCAATTCACCACGTGCACTTTCGAGGATAACTAGCGCTATTCTTATGCAATTGGCGTGAAATTTGAACAGACATCATGTTTCAGACGTAGAAAGACGCCTACCAGACACACATGCTTGGAATGACATGGGGTTTTATTAGAACCAAAAAAATAGAAACGTTCAAAAATTTCCGACAGATGGCGGTTCATCTGATCAGAATAGCAATAATTAGAATGACAAAGTAAGACAAAGCAAAGATGATGTTCTTTACAGGAAATGCTCAATATGTCCACCATCATTCCTCAACAATAGCTGTAGTCCAGGAATAATGTTGTGAACAGAACTGTAAACCATCATTCCTCAACAATAGCTGTAGTCCAGGAATAATGTTGTGAACAGAACTGTAAAGCATGTCCGGAGTTATGGTGAGGCACTGGCGTCATATGTTGTCTTTCAGCATCCCTAGAGATCTCGGTCGTGTACCTCACCCCTCATGGTAATGTACATGTGCGTCAATGAAAAGAGCAATAAAAAGGTGTTAGCATGTGGACGTAATGTGCTGTTCCAGCCTCTTCTGTACCTAAGGTCCATCACCGTTCCCTTTGGATCCCTACGTAATTTCGTGCTTTCCGATACACACGATCGAATAGCAGAGGAGTGGTACCCAAGCGTCAACTTTAGGTTACAATATCTCCGGATGTAATTAACATTTTACAATGCAACAAACGGCACTGATTACGTATTTGTTGATATGTTCAGATGTGCTAACAAAGCTAACGTGGTTCCATTTAAAAAAAAACGTAGGTTTGTGTTAAAAAACATACTTCCGTGCATTTTTGTATGGTTTGTATTAAACAATTACACTAGCCCCTCTCCTCACGTTCGGTCTGTGGAATCGATTCGTGAGTATTTGATGTGGTTTACGAAATATATCCAGCGGAAACGTTAGGTGACTCACCCTGTATATATATATATATATATATATATATATATATATATATATATATATATATATGTGTGTGTGTGTGTGTGTGTGTGTGTGTGTTATTCGCCGCTGTTGAGCTGTGAAGACTTGCAAGAAAGGAACCAGATGTTTTTCATGAGCAACTGGAAACCAGTAACCTAAAGATATTGTGTAAGAACGAGAAGGGAAGCAGCACGGCAGACTGGGTATTTCCGAAGTACTTGTTTTCAAGACCCGCTTCCATAGTTGAGTGGTCAGTGCGTCTTACTGCCATGTGGAGGACGCCAGTACAGTTCTCGGTGTCGTCAGGAATTCTTAGTTGTGGGGGACTGATGCCAGTTGACGAGCTACGTGGATGAGGAGTAGCGGTTTCGAGATCTGGAAAAACGACAGGGGCAAGGAGAGCTGTATGCTGACTTCATGCGCCCCATACAGCAACCGAATGACGCCATATGGCATAGGAAGGTCGGTCGGAATCACGCGACGCTCTGGGCCTGATGTCGAAGTTTAGTTTTAGTTTGTTTTCAAGAAGGAAGCTTTCAGCTTTCACCACAGCGTATATTGAAAACATGACGTTTAAATTTGACAGTAACTTGCACCATAGTTCAAACAGCACCCCGTAACAACAGAAAGCCTGTGCACGTAGTGCGGTACATCCAACATGGCGTATTTCGCAATCAAGAGAACCTTATAAACATTCGCACTGCACGCTACTTATCGTTTGCAAGATATTGGACTGTCTGCAGACCTTCGATCAGCGAACGATCTTATTTTTACTGGTAAAATGCTGTTCGTTGTTCTGTCCTGAATTGTGGAAGAAATTACGACAGACACCCATGAGTTACTGCATTTAAATTTCTGGAGGATGAAACATTCACAAGAATAACTTTACTCCTTCAGAAAAGTTAGAGGGCAAAATTTGTTTCTGTTTATGTTATTAAAAGAGGTTAATTGTAATGGCGAAGGATACGGTTTATAGGGACTCTTTTTCCTTGACCTTACGATCCCCCCCCCCCCTCACTTCCCCAATATTAACTTGCTTCCATTGTATAATCTGTAATTCCGCAGGCGCAAGCAGTAGGGATTTATATAAATCTGATAATTGAATATCATGCGGTGACTTTTTCAAGAACATTAGCATCCTTAAATAAATAAATAAATAAATTTGAATCATTGCTGGACGCTTATTTCAAAGCACTGCATTTTTCCAGGCGACCTTGTTTTTGTTCAGCAGCCAGTAGTCATGGCGCGAATTTTGCAGCCACAAATTTCATTCTCAAATCTTCTGTCATTCCCGACTGTTCTACGTCTTCTACGACGCTCTGTTTTCGACCTTCGTTGGCGATTCCACTAATGTTTTCAACATTTTCATGTGTTCAGGCCATGGCCGGACACCAGAACGAGGTTGGTTATCGATCTACATTTCACCATTTTTGAAACGGAAAACCACTCAAACATCTGAGCATTCCCCATAGCATCGTCCGTGTACGCTGTTTTTAATATTACAAGAGTTTCGGTTCGAAAAAATTTGAATTTTACTGCCGCACGCTGTTCACAAAAATCAGCCACTGCAAAAGCAAAAATCACATAAAACAGTTGCACTATTAACTTTGTCGAAACTAGTCCTGACCTTCTTCAGCGGCGGCACTCGGCTTGCTGTCTATGGAATGTTTGCTCTGTGCACTCCTAGCTGCAAAACGCAGTACCACAAAATCTCTGTCCACCAAAAAAATAGTTCGACTTCTTTTGGGTACCCCTGCGTACAAATCGGTTTCTGGTGAACTGTGATATACTCAGAATGTAAGTCTCTTCAACATGGATACACAGAATGTAAGTCTCTTTAACTTGGACTGGCTGTTGTATTCAGTTCTGTTTTCTGCTCCAAAAATCTTCAGCAAGCTACCTGTGGAAAAACGAAAAGAAACTTCGTATGGTTCGACTCAGTAAATGAAAGCTAAATTAACAGTACCTACCATATTAGCACTTCTCCAATAAATTAGGCTACCTGCTGCAACCCAATGTTCAAAATCCATGGTAGTGGTCCAGAGCATAACTCTCTGAGCGAAAATATGTTTCTGGTCTTACAAAGGACAAATAACTTCTTTCTTTAAAAATGTCGATACAATTCCACAAACGGGAAAATTAGGTGAATACAGAAAATGGAAATACACGTATCTTTTTTTTATTTTCAAGAATTTATAGTCCGTAAGCCCTGGTCTAAATTTCAGAGACGTATGTCTCCTGCACTTCCTTCATAAGTATACAACTGCGTATATAAGTATATAACGGTGTGCATATGTTTCTGCTATTATGCAGCTTATAAGCAGCAGTGGTTTAGCATTCTTAAAACTGTCAGTTTTTGTGTATGATTTAAGAGACTGACGTTGTAATAATAGTTGAAACACAGAAATTCCGTAAAAAGAGCTATCAGTTAAAATAGTTCAGAGTTAAAACAGGATACACAAACGGTTTTCGTAGCTACATGAATCCATTACTTGCAGATCTACAAGTACGTTACATCGTTTCACAATAGTTTCTACTGAAAATTTCTGTAGGTGCCTACTGTCAGGGTTTATGTGTGTGTTTGTGTGTGCGTGTGTGTGTGTGTGTGTGTGTGTGTGTGTGAGTGAGTGTATGTATGTGTGTGTGTGTGCAGTTGTCAGAGAGTTCAAACGGCTCTAAGCACTATGGGACTTGACATATGAGGCCATCAGTCCCTTTGACTTGGAACTACTTAACCTAAGAACATCACACACATCCATGCCCGAGGCAGGATTCAAACCTGCGACCGTAGCAGCAGCGCGGTTCCGCACTGAAGCGCCTAGAACCGCTCGGCCACGGCGGCCGGCTTTGTCAGAGTTGTCAGAGAGAGAGAGAAACAGAGAGAGAGAGAAAGAAAGAGAGTGTGTATGTATGAGTGTATATATATATATATATATATATATATATACTCCTGGAAATGGAAAAAAGAACACATTGACACCGGTGTGTCAGACCCACCATACTTGCTCCGGACACTGCGAGAGGGCTGTACAAGCAATGATCACACGCACGGCACAGCGGACACACCAGGAACCGCGGTGTTGGCCGTCGAATGGCGCTAGCTGCGCAGCATTTGTGCACCGCCGCCGTCAGTGTCAGCCAGTTTGCCGTGGCATACGGAGCTCCATCGCAGTCTTTAACACTGGTAGCATGCCGCGACAGCGTGGACGTGAACCGTATGTGCAGTTGACGGACTTTGAGCGAGGGCGTATAGTGGGCATGCGGGAGGCCGGGTGGACGTACCGCCGAATTGCTCAACACGTGGGGCGTGAGGTCTCCACAGTACATCGATGTTGTCGCCAGTGATCGGCGGAAGGTGCACGTGCCCGTCGACCTGGGACCGGACCGCAGCGACGCACGGATGCACGCCAAGACCGTCGGATCCTACGCAGTGCCGTAGGGGACCGCACGGCCACTTCCCAGCAAATTAGGGACACTGTTGCTCCTGGGGTATCGGCGAGGACCATTCGCAACCGTCTCCATGAAGCTGGGCTACGGTCCCGCACACCGTTAGGCCGTCTTCCGCTCAAGCCCCAACATCGTGCAGCCCGCCTCCAGTGGTGTCGCGACAGGCGTGAATGGAGGGACGAATGGAGACGTGTCGTCTTCAGCGATGAGAGTCGCTTCTGCCTTGGTGCCAATGATGGTCGTATGCGTGTTTGGCGCCGTGCAGGTGAGCGCCACAATCAGGACTGCATACGACCGAGGCACACAGGGCCAACACCCGGCATCGTGGTGTGGGGAGCGATCTCCTACACTGGCCGTACACCACTGGTGATCGTCGAGGGGACACTGAATAGTGCACGGTACATCCAAACCGTCATCGAACCCATCGTTCTACCATTCCTAGACCGGCAAGGGAACTTGCTGTTCCAACAGGACAATGCACGTCCGCATGTATCCCGTGCCATCCAACGTGCTCTAGAAGGTGTAAGTCAACTACCCTGGCCAGCAAGATCTCCGGATCTGTCCCCCATTGAGCATGTTTGGGACTGGATGAAGCGTCGTCTCACGCGGTCTGCACGTCCAGCACGAACGCTGGTCCAACTGAGGCGCCAGGTGGAAATGGCATGGCAAGCCGTTCCACAGGACTACATCCAGCATCTCTACGATCGTCTCCATGGGAGAATAGCAGCCTGCATTGCTGCGAAAGGTGGATATACACTGTACTAGTGCCGACATTGTGCATGCTCTGTTGCCTGTGTCTATGTGCCTGTGGTTCTGTCAGTGTGATCATGTGATGTATCTGACCCCAGGAATGTGTCAATAAACTTTCCTCTTCCTGGGACAATGAATTCACGGTGTTCTTATTTCAATTTCCAGGAGTGTATATATATATATTTACTTTATTGACACATTCCTGGGGTGAGATACATCACATGATCACACTGACAGAACCACAGGCACATAGACACAGGCAACAGAGCATGCACAATGTCGGCACTAGTACAGTGTATATCCACCTTTCGCAGCAATGCAGGCTGCTATTCTCCCATGGAGACGATCGTAGAGATGCTGGATGTAGTCCTGTGGAACGGCTTGCCATGCCATTTCCACCTGGCGCCTCAGTTGGACCAGCGTTCGTGCTGGACGTGCAGACCGCGTGAGACGACGCTTCATCCAGTCCCAAACATGCTCAATGGGGGACAGATCCGGAGATCTTGCTGGCCAGGGTAGTTGACTTACACCTTCTAGAGCACGTTGGGTGGCACGGGATACATGCGGACGTGCATTGTCCTGTTGGAACAGCAAGTTCCCTTGCCGGTCTAGGAATGGTAGAACGATGGGTTCGATGACGGTTTGGATGTACCGTGCACTATTCAGTGTCCCCTCGACGATCACCAGTGGTGTACGGCCAGTGTAGGAGATCGTTCCCCACATCATGATGCCGGGTGTTGGCCCTGTGTGCCTCGGTCGTATGCAGTCCTGATTGTGGCGCTCACCTGCACGGCGCCAAACACGCATACGACCATCATTGGCACCAAGGCAGAAGCGACTCTCATCGCTGAAGACGACACGTCTCCCTCCATTCACGCCTGTCGCGACACCACTGGAGGCGGGCTGCACGATGTTGGGGCGTGAGCGGAAGACGGCCTAACGGTGTGCGGGACCGTAGCCCAGCTTCATGGAGACGGTTGCGAATGGTCCTCGCCGATACCCCAGGAGCAACAGTGTCCCTAATTTGCTGGGAAGTGGCGGTGCGGTCCCCTACGGCACTGCGTAGGATCCTACGGTCTTGGCGTGCATCCGTGCGTCGCTGCGGTCCGGTCCCAGGTCGACGGGCACTTGCACCTTCCGCCGACCACTGGCGACAACATCGATGTACTGTGGAGACCTCACGCCCCACGTGTTCAGCAATTCGGCGGTACGTCCACCCGGCCTCCCGCATGCCCACCATACGCCCTCGCTCAAAGTCCGTCAACTGCACATACGTTTCACGTCCACGCTGTCGTGGCATGCTACCAGTGTTAAAGACTGCGATGGAGCTCCGTATGCCACGGCAAACTGGCTGACACTGACGGCGGCGGTGCACAAATGCTGCGCAGCTAGCGCCATTCGACGGCCAACACCGCGGTTCCTGGTGTGTCCGCTGTGCCGTGCGTGTGATCATTGCTTGTACAGCCCTCTCGCAGTGTCCGGAGCAAGTATGGTGGGTCTGACACACCGGTGTCAATGCGTTCTTTTTTCCATTTCCAGGAGTGTATATGTGCTTGTGTGTCAGGGAATCTCTAACTCACTCACTCTCTTTCTCTCTAGCGAATCTGTAATGATGTAGGTAGTCCCCATCAGATCTGTGAGCTTCATTTACGAAACCATAAACATTTGTTTCATCACGTTAATTTTTTTTGGGCACTTAACAATACCAAATACCTGTGATTTAACATGGGACAAGTTATCTTCTTTCCGTTTCCAGCTGTTTTCAGTTATCCTGTTGGGTTAATTGCCGTGATGCGTTGACACATCGTGGAAATTTGTTAAGTTGTTTTGTTTCATGGAGAAGGTGACTCTTCCCCAAGTTTCACATTTGAGTACCTCTCTGCGTTTGAGCTGGGAGGCTTGTTGTGGTCTTACAGCCCAGTAACTTTACATATGTAGAGCAGTTACACAATCATAATACTGACATTACAAGAAAACAACGTCATGATCATGCATGGGCATCTCTTGCATTGCACTGATACATCTGTTAAGAAGTACAGATGCGTTGCTTAAAACTACTTGGTTATGTAGTTCCCATTATCTACTCATTTTTATTTAGAGGTATGCCATATGCACTTTTGAAAGGATGATGTTTCTTGGGAAACACAAATTTTGGATGAAATGACAGGACAGCTATTAAGTGCCTTTCTCCAAAAGCCACATTTGAAGCCAGTTGCAGATCCATTGTTATTCCCGGGCTGTCCCGACTCCTCAAAAGTAGGTTGAGACTTAAAAATGAATGGCTAACAGTAGCATTACAGTATAGTTCATCTACTGAAAAAAATTATAACGTTGCTTTCAGATTCAGTTCTGTACCAATGAAACATATTCTATACAAAGATGTTTCTTCTACGTATTTGGTACTGACTGATAAAAAAACCATTAGTTTGCAATTAAAATGTTCATGTTTATATACCTTTCAACATGTAGGCTTTCATTTTCCATTGGATTATGCGAGATTGTAAGGAATACCAAAAAAGAGAAACATTCACACGTGACGCTTTATTTTTAGTTTCATTTTACTGATATATTACATACTTCGTGTCACGTGATTAACAGCTATGAATAATATTTTTTAAAGTAAACAAACTTAACACAATTTATTTTATATTACCTTGCAGTTTTAAATAACTGGTTATAAATGCCTATGGCAGAAATTACACTTTGACATTATGTAAGTACCATATCCAAAAAATTGGAATATTTATCTTCGTTATTTACTGAGAAAAGGTGTTTATGCACGAAAAAAACCAAATGCAATGAAAATAGACCTTTGGTGTTGTTTATGAACTTCCTTGAAATCAGTATGATTTTTCCACTAGCCATTTTTATGGTCCATTTTTCTCAAAAAAATTGCAGTAAAAATTCCATGACTGTGTGCCTAGCCATTTCCAAGATATACATCTTTAGTTTGTCTAACGTTTCAAGACCCGTAAGCTTCTCTTCAAGTGTTGCACACCTTTACATCCAGTTGAATGTTTGGTCAGTTCAGTCCAAATGAGATCCCAAATGTAGGTAGGTATCCGTTTTTTGACCGTCATTTCGTTAATCCTTCGTTACTGTGCTGGGGTATCACACACATACCACACACACCAGTCAGTGTTTTCCTCATCATTGACAATTTGCACTGTAGATGGCGTTATTGTAGTTAACATTAGTTTAGCTAAATTTGTGAAGGAAGGCAGACTTGTTTTTCGCCTGGCCATTATCTAATAAACTAGCAGCTTCAGTTTTTATGCTGAAAAGTGCATAAAGTGAGTTCAAACATGTCACGAACATGAATATTAGGCTACGCTGTTGGTCAGTTTGTGGCCACAACCTTTATTTGGCATTCACATTCGTTGGCAACACCAGCCGTCAACCGAATTACCATCTTTCAATGTAACATACACCTGCGACTACCCTACACAATAAAGATTTTTCCACAAACTACATTGTTATTATTATGGACTATTTGCCTCAAAAAATCTACAGTAAAAATTCCAACCTTCTATGGGTATACTCATCTCGAGCAGGTGGGATATTTGAATGGAGAGGCTATACGAACGTGTAGAACAATTACTTCATAATTTGCTGTTATTATTGCGGTTTTCCGTTTTCTGCAAATTAAAAAAAATGTTTTCACCAGACGCGTTTCGCTTATATTTATAAAACATTTTCTGTGTTCATTCATGTTTTTTACTCTCGCTTGCATGTTTTTGAGGAACATTGCCTCCTTGCCTCCTTAGCGGAGGTTGGAGTGGAACAAAAACATGGTTGCACATTTACCTTTCATGATTTCTCTGCTTTTACAAACTCGCTTTGTCTTTTCTGGCACTTGCGAATTTTTGCGCTTCACTTCACTTTGGTAAACTTTGCAAAAGTTGGTTTCGTAGAAATCGAAATGTAGTTTCACCTGTTCCACGCTCAGCACTTGTGCAAACATGTTTCCGATTCAAACTCTCGCTGACAACGAAAGAAAAAACAGTGGATTTGAAAACATGTGAACCAGAGGAAGAGACACCAATGACCATAAAAGATGCTTTACAAATATATGCGATACACTTCTGGTGAAAAAATCCTTGTAAGTTGCAGTAAAGTTAAGACAGGAAGAACAATAAAATAAATATGTACCGTAAAAAAAAGCAAAGCGCATCTGGTGAAGAGATTCTCTTAAGTTGCAGTAAGCTTAAGCCGAGAGAAAACAGTAATAAATTATGCATAACATTTGCTGTGAAAGATGGCCGTGCGAATCAGCATACATCATCTTGTTTTGAAACCATTTAAAAGAATTCAGATCTAAGTTACAAGTAAAAAAATATGTCATTTCAAAGAGGAAATGTTGCGTTCGATAAATCATCAGAGTTCAAATCGATTTCTCCACGAACTTTTTACTTCTGTGTCCCTTCAGCGAACGGATTACGCTGAGATTGGCGAGTCGGCTTTGGACTACGTACGGTGTCGTCAGAGATCGGTGTACAGGCTTTCTTATTTTAGGAGTTTCTGGTTCAAATCATCATCCAGAGGAGAAATTTGGGTTTGTGAAGGCGTTAGCTGATAAGAGTAGCAAAATTTGTGAGCCGGAATTGTTTGGGGGAGGAGTTGGAATATCTCACTTTCGCTGTGTTGAAAAATGGGTACTAGTCCACCGACATAGGAAGGGGTCTACAATTCCTACGAAGAGCCCACAATGGCATTCAGTCATTTCTGAATCATAAGTCTTCTTCTCCTTCCTTAAAAACTTCCGTAACCACATTGCGAAGATTTTAGAGAACCGGGAAACGCTCGAAGAATATTGGTGAATTCTAAAGTCCGCCAAGGATAGGCATTAGTCTCTCGAGAAAGCAGAAGTGCACAGAACACCGTGTAATTGTGGACAGGTGTACGTGAGTACCGCTAGGATAACGCTAGAAAAAATAAACAGAGGAGCAGAAGAGCGACTGTCGGAGAGCGGAACCAAGTAAACAAGCTTTACCGAACACCCTTTCGGACCAGGAAGACATAAGATTTTATTTGAGAAAATGCAAGTCCTCACAGCCACGAGCACTTAAAGTGACAGATTTTTTGGAGAGACGGAGATCGACAAGAAGAAGGCATCGGGCCCAACGGTATCTGGCTTCCGGTTCCGAAGAAATACCCAAGTCTTCCGCAATGGGGCAACAAGAACGGTGTCGTCAACGGACAACTGACGAACTGAGCCCGCATTCTGAACTTACGTGGGAGACGCAAGCCACACGGGCTCAAAAAATCGATTTTTAGATTTTTCGCGTATTTGAAATGTCCTCTGTTGCCTGCATAAAACAGTTTTTGTTTCATATAAATATGCAATTTTTTTGTGAATTATGATGTTTTTCCTGACGCTCTGTGCGATCTGACATTTAAATGCCATGCCTTCTCTTTTGCACCATGCAGAGATAATGCACAGGTTTCTTTTATTCCTTGTACGTTACTTCCTGCTTCTATTGTTTTATCGTTTCAAGGTTTCCTACTCTGTGTCCGCTATCGATACTCATCGTTCCGATCAAGTGTGTTATTTTTTTCGAGCGCTATTGGCTTTACTTAGCGAAGTTTGTTGCAAGTGAAAGAAGTGGTGATTTATATTTTGTCTGCTTTCGCTCGTTCTCATAAAAATTTCGCGAATAAAGAAATTCTCTCCTAAATTAAAATTCCGAGGAAATAAATACGTAAAGGTAAACGAGGATAGTGGTCAAAGGAACCAAGATTGTTTGACTTAAAGATAATCAGCAACTCAGGAAAGGAACTACAGTGTCTTCAAGGAGTTGCCTCCCAGCCAGCTTTTGGAGATGAATACTCGTTTGGAAGTATTGTGGTGAACCTTAGCATGCTCTATGATTTCATTTCCAAAAATACTGCGTGCAGAATAGGTGTTTGTGACGTATCCTTGGGAGAGAATCAGTGTCTTCCCAAAGGGATTGTGTGAAACTCGACATTAAATCGTACAAAACGTGGTGCAGTTGCTACAACAATGACATCAGAAATGGCAAATTATAATTTGTATGAGAATAACGTAAGGCTAGTTTATGTCTCAGACCTACTGGTAAAGGGTTGGAGGCAGGCAGGCAGGCAAACTCTTATGTGCATTACTTGACATTCCAAACCCACCCGCAAAATTTATGACTTACAATAAAATTATTGAAACTGTTGTTGTTGAAGTTTGTAACATCTCAATGAAAGAAGCAGCTGAAGAAGCACTCAAGGAAAGTAATTATGGTGAAAGTGGCGATATTTGTGCGTATTTTGATGGCAGCTGGCAGAATGTGGCCACGCTTCACTACATCATTTAATACAGGTAACTGATGTAGAGATTCTAAGGAGATACTGTAAAACTTGTAGCAGTGAAACTCAGAAAGAGGATGAACATAACTCTCAGATGAATACAATGGTCCAAGTGGTGGGATGAAAGTAGCAGGAGTTCTCGGGGGCAAAGAGAGGAGTCAGATACACACAGTATGTAGGGGACGGTTATAGCAGGGGTTATGACCGGAAACGTGCTGAACAACCCTCTGGTCTTGATGTCACAATTTCTAATTTAGAATGCGTTGGGCATGTCCACATGAGAATTGGGTCCAGTTTGAGAAGGTTATTAAAAGAAAAGTCAAAAATAATGCTGGAAGGTGGTAAGAAAGTAGGCGGTAAAGGTCATCTGACAAATGATTAAAGATTACAGAATTATTATCGCTTGGCCATGAGAAGAAATTATGTGAATTTAGAAAATGTGAAAAAAACTGTATGGGCTATTTTTTCCCATACAAATGAACATCCTCAGCACTGTCTTTGCCCGAATGATCCAAAGACTTGGTGCCAGTACAGAAGAAGTGCAACATATGACTACAAACATTTGTTACCTGCAGCACTAACGACTGAAATTAAATCTACGTTTAGAGATCTTTGTAAGGATACTTTGGCGAAGAAATATCTTCATGGGAAAACTTCAAAGTTGAAATGAATGTGTGAACTCTGTCATTTGGACCTGCTTACTGTATTTGTTCAGATTATAGCCTCAAATTTGGTGTTTATGATGCTGTTTTATGCTTCATTGTCGGTGTGACAAGAAAAATGGACGTTTTGGAAGCACTAGGCGTAAAATCTAGTGGAAATATCGCAAAATCTTTGATGCAAATAGGTAAAGAGAGAATCCGCAAAGCAGAAATTGCTAATTTAAAATGCACAAAAGAAGCCAGACAGAGAAGAAGAGGGACCAAGAGAAGAAACGAAGATCAGTACGATTCAGATGAGGCTCACGATGGTGTGGGAAAATATTGGTGGAAAGTAATTTTCATCAATAACTGTATCAAAATTGCAGTACTAAAATTTAAACTGAATTTTCTCAAAACTACATTTTTTTTACTTTCAGGTATTATTTCCAAAACTAATTGGGTTAGAAATGTGAAATTTGGTCAATTTGTACTCAGGATGGTAATAAGTTATTACAAGTTAATTGAGAACCACCAACACAACAGAAACTGTTTTATGATAATTAACGTATTAAAAAAGTAAAATTTTAAGGAATGAACAAATTCTCAAGTCTAAAAGAGGTAATTTGTTCATTTTATTTGTAAATGCAGGCAGAAATGTTAGTTACATTCAGTAAAAATTTCACTGTTTGAACATTTATAGTTCTTTAGAAAAGTGTACCTATTCAACGGCTGAAATAGGGATAAAAACTGTCTCCCGTCTCCCATTAAATGACGTCACGCCTCCGCGACAGAACAGCTTTACGTCTGTCAGTGGTGAGCAACCGTGTGTTCCAGACAGACGTCAAAGCAAATACTGATACTCTTACCAGAACGAAACCAAAGACAATATAAGCACTATTTTTTGTAGAAGTAACGATAATTTTAAATGGCTATGGAGCACAAGAAACCAAAGAAAGTGGATGAAAGCGGTTTGACTAAGTTTGGAAACGACCTCCATTCGCTCATTCTCTGAAAATCATTTGCTGGCCATTATGGCCAACAGAAATTCGACAGCTTGTAAAGTATGTATGTAGAACTGTAAACGGATCCTAGCCAAGGTTCGACATACGTTGCGTACCAAGAATAATGGAGATGTAACCCTTCAGTGCAATTTCTGGTTAAGCCACCTCACGAGGACAATAATAAATTTAAAAATTACAGGGTCGCCGGCAAGCCCTTCCTATCAATTAAGAAAAGACCGAACTGGAAATTAACAGTTTAGTTAAGAATTTAATTATAAGAATGCAATTTTGTTAAAGAAACTAACAAGATGAACAGCGTTGTATGTTGTATATCAGTAAGCTTAATTAAATGTAATAATTTCTTAATTTTGTGACAGTACACCGTTCACTTCGATTTTTTCCCCATTTTTGTTCATCATAATCAAGCAGATTAACTTTAAAAAAATCAGGGAATAGAGAATTAATTTGAAAACTGGCATCAATGAGAAAGATAAAGGACGCAAAGTTTATCTTTTACGTAGCACATTTAATTCATTCCTGAATTTGATGCACATCCTATAAATACACACGACTAGTGCCTGAATAAAAAAGTTTAACTAAATAATTCTCAAAAAATTGTAGAATAGCGCAATTAAAAAGGAAATACACAAAAGGGAAGTGGAGCACAATAATTCAATCATTCCATCTGCATACCCACGACTGTCCGAAAGGAACGAAGTAACTTCCACACTTTTAATTTCAACCACCATCATTGCCGATTTTTAACAAAATAATTATGCCACATTCTGAAAAATACATAACTACACACGCTTCAGTTAAGCTGAAGTACTTTTAAATATGCCATGAATTTAACATAGGGAAGTTCTAATTCGACCTACTTCCTGTCAGCAGAAACCCTCTCTAGGAGCTACGAACTATACTCACCAACCGCTGGTTGCAGTGTCCTTTCTCCACCGAGCTTCGCCTAACTACCGGTGCAACGGAAGCTGCCAGAGGGGTAGGCTTCCGCCACCAACC
Organism: Schistocerca cancellata; assembly: GCF_023864275.1. NCBI lineage: Eukaryota > Metazoa > Arthropoda > Insecta > Orthoptera > Acrididae > Schistocerca > Schistocerca cancellata. Next base: position 491,116,115 of record NC_064633.1, on the reverse strand, counting down.
TGACAGACAAACCAACCTCAAACTAAAAGGGGTAAACCTCTCTGCCCAGGTACTGGGATCCTAAGTTGGTCATCCTGTGCTACCCTCCAAACGAGAAACAAACGTCACTTGCTCCTAGCAGGCGCCAACCAACTCAGCGTCCCCCACAAAAGAACCGCGAAACCACTCGTAAAAACACTAATTCAGTCACATTCACGCACACATAGGTAGGGTGAAGGGAAAAACGTAATAAATACAGGTCATGCTTTCCTATGGAACACAAAAAATAAAATCAGACATCATATCATTTAATAAGCCTTAGTTTGATTGCTCAATCTTTCTGGAAGAGTTAATAAATTAAACCGCATTCAGGCGGTGGACAGAATCGGATGCACAGAATCCAGTTAGACAAACGTATTATGAAACGATTCCCCAGAGACGTTTCAAGCTGTAATGTAAGACCAGTGTGTGAGACTGTACTTCATATGTGCTTCATTATCAACTCGTTACACAGCTTCGCTTAAGTCATTGCAGCTTTACTCGGTGCTACTGGTCTAAGTGTTTCGGACGAGAGCCAGGGAGTTGGTACGTTAACAAGGAACTGAGTGTGGGACTTAGATCGCCGGGCAAACACACGTCACTCCACCCGTCAGCATGAGGCTGCGCTCTGCCGGTAACTGCGAGTAGCCAGCAGTAGTAGCGTGGAGCGTGAGAGAAACAGGCGGATGTGTTGCTACGCATTAACACAGTTTTTAAATACCGATGCCTGTTACACGTCTTTTGCTATAATTTCAAAATGGAAATGAGTTAAACTGACCATTAGAACCGCAACACGAAGAATAGCAAATAACGAAATTTTACTTAACGTGCGTTTGCAGTATGGTAAAACTTGCGAGTAATTGCGAGTTTACCGTGTGTGAAATTTACAAGGTGCTTTCAATAAGTAAAGCAACACATACTTTTCTCGCTCAATGCCGGCTGAAAAAATGCGGAATTCGTCGTGGGATGTCGTGGAATATTCCTGCTTCAGCCCCTGTAGTTTCATGAAGTTCCGATAGGTGGTACCGCCGTACGTACCGTTCAAAATGGCGTCTGTAACTGAAGCACGTTCCAAGCAGAGAGCTGTCAATGAACTTCTTTTGCGGGAAACCAGAGCACCACATATATTCGTAGGCGCTTGCAGAATGTCTACGGAGACTTGGCAATGAGCAAAAGCACAGTGTGTCCTTGGCCGAGGCGTCTATCATCATCGCAACAAGGTCGCGCAAACCTGTCGAATCTCCCGCGTGCCGTCTGGCCCCCAGGAAACTGGATAAATGACTTTGCATGCATGCCGCTACAAAAATGCAACCGAACTTCGACTTTTTCATGACAACACAAGGTCTCACATAAGTCTGCGCACCCGAGAGGATCTCACAAAGCTTCAATGAATTGTCGCTCCACACCCACTCTACAGCCCTGATCCCACACCTTCAGATATCCATCTGTTTGGGTCAATGAACGATGCATTTTGCGGGAAGCAGTACGAGGATTATGAGAAGGTTATTGATGCAGCAAGACGTTGAGTCCGACGTCGACCAGGCCCTCCCAGTAAGGTGGCGTAAGGCCGTCGCTTTTTATGGTGATTATGTTGAAAATAGGGTTCTGTAACATAAAGTGTGGGAAATAACATGGTATATTGGAATCCTGAATAAAACGAAGCTGCTTTCAGAAAAAATGTGTTGCATTACTTATTGAACGCCCCTCGTAGCTTAAAAAGCAACCGTCAGTGGCAGCAACAATGACTCTAAATGGCTAGTCATCGTGTCGAAATGAGTTTGGATGACAGATGCGGGTACGTCATTCCATGCTTCTTCAACTCTGTGGCAGAGTTCCTCAATCTAGTGACTGGTGAATGATGGGGTGAGAGTCCCACGGAAAATCATAATCAGATGATTTCAGTGGCTAGAGATCCAGAGAACGTCCTGGCCAGAACAACAGGCAAACATTCTTTACATCGTAGCAGGTCAGGACAGCACGGCTAACGCCATATCCTCTTGAGCTATCTTGCTGAAAAATAACGTCACCGAGACCCCATGACAACTGATGTGATGCCAGGCGTTGGCGAGGTCTGACGTCGACGCAAGTACGGTTGTGACGTTCTCTCCGTTCGGAGCCTGCACAACTGGATATATCCGTCGTGATGCTGTATGCAGAACTGAGATTCGTCTGACAAGACGACAAAGTGCCAGCCCTGTGTCCAGTGTTGTTGGGTGCACCACTGCTGGCACGCCTCTAGCTGCTGCCACATCAAAGTGATGCTACAACAGTGGTCACCGCCTGACATGTCGCTGTGATCCAGAGGTCACAACACTGTCCGTATAGGTACTTGCCTAGCTGCAAATACGATTCTGCAGAGCCGTACAAACAATGTCTCTCCTCTATGGCATTAGTCACTTGGGGCCACTGGGATCCTGCTTGACTATGAGTACTACCCTCCTGAACCCATGAATGCCACAGTAACTGCTAGCCATATAGAACGATAAGCTGCAGTCCCGATACACCGCGATCGTGCCGCTGTCGAATTTCGACACGAGCTGGTAGACGTTTCTTATATGAAGCATAAAAAAACTTGTTACAAACAATCAGTATCGAAATACGATTTCTGAATGAGATGATGATGAGTTCCCATACTCGGAGCGCGGGGGACGATGCGGGAGACCCGCACCGCCTACTGGGCAAGGTCCTAGCGGATGTGGTTTCCTATTGCCTTCCTCCGACTGTAATGAGGATGAATGGTGATGATGAAGACGACACGACAACACCCAGTCATCTCTAGGCAGGGAAAATCCCTCACCCCGTCGGGAATCGAAACCTGGACCCCGTGCGCGGGAAGCGAGAACATTACCGCAAGACCACGAGCTGCGGACTCTGAATGAGAAACCCACTGTATCATCTCTCCTTACTCATATGCTACATCGGTAAAGCAACCCGAACACCTGTTAGTCGACATGAATATGGAGTGTGTCCCCCCTTGTCCTTTACAAAGGCTTGAACTCTGCTGGATGCACTTTCAATGAGATGTCTGAATGTCTGTGGAGGAATGGCAGCCCAATGTTCCACGAGCGCCGAAAACAGAGAAGATAGTGTCGTCGGACGTTTGGTAATTGAGCGTGGCCGACGTTCTGACTCATCCCAGAGGTGTTCCAGTGGGTTCAGGTCGGGACTCTGGGCAACCCAGTTCATTCCAGGAATGCTCTTGTCCACAATACATTGCCATACAGACGCTGCTCTATGAATGGTGCCTGCTGATACAAACAGTCATAATTTCCGAGCTCTTCTTCTAATGTGCATAGTACACAGTGCTGTAAAATGTATTCATATCGTCTGTCTCCAGACGAAACTATTTTTGTTCAGCCAAAATATCGGTTCTTTGATTGCTCTGGGAGAAAACTCATCAAACTAGAACACAGGAAATATTGGTCCACTTTATTACACTACTGGCCATTAAAATTGCTACACCACGAAGATGATGTGCTACAGAAGCGAAATTTAACCGACGGGAAGAAGATGCTGTGATATGCAAATGATTAACTTTTAAGAGCATTCACACAAGGTTGGCGCCGGTGGCCACACCTACACCGTGTTGACATGAGGAAAGTTTCCAACCGATTTCCCATACACAAACAGCAGTTGACGGGTGTTGCCTGGTAAAACGTTGTTCTGATGCCTCGTGTAAAGAGCAGAAATGCGTACCATCACGTTTCCGACTTTGATAAAGATCGGATTGTAGGCTATCGCGATTGCGGTTTATCGTATCGCGACATTGCTGCTCGCGTTGGTCGAGATCCAATGACTGTTAGCAGAATATGGAATCGGTGGGTTCAGGAGGGTAATACGGAACGCCGTGCTGGATCCCAACGGCCTCGTATCACTAGCAGTCGAGATGACAGGCATCTTATCCGCATGGCTGTAACGGATCGTGCAGCCACGTCTCGATCGCTGAGTTAACAGATGGGGACGTTTGCAAGACAACAACCATCTATCTGCACGAACAGTTCGTCGACGCTTGCAGCAGCATGGACTATCACCTCGGAGACCATAGCTGGAGTTACCCTTGACGCTGCATCACAGACAGGAGCGCCTGCGATGGTGTACTCAACGACGAACCTGGGTGCACGAATGGCAAAACGTCATTCTTTCGGATGAATCTAGGTTCTGTTTACGACATCCTGATGGTCGCATCCGTGTTTGGCGACATCGTGGTGAACGCACATTGGAAGCGTGTATTCGTCATCGCCATACTGGCGTATCACCCGGCGTGATGGTTTGGGGTGCCATTGGTTACACGTCTCGGTCACATCTTGTTCGCATTTACGGCACTTTGAACAGTGGACGTTACATTTCAGATGTGTTACGACCCGTGTCTGTACCCTTCATTCGATCCCTGCGAAACCCTACATTTCAGCAGGATAATGCACGACCGGATGTTACAGGTCCTTTACGGGCCTTTCTGGGTACAGAAAATGTTCGACTGCTGCCCTGACCAGCACATTCTCCAGATGTCTCACCAATTGAAAACGTCTGGCCAATGGTCGCCGAGCAACATGCTCGTCACAATACGCCAGTCACTACTTTTAATGAACTGTGGTATCGTGTTGAAGCTGCATGGGCAGCTGTACCTGTACACGCCATCCAAGTTCTGTTTGACTCAATGCCCAGGCTTATCAAGGCCGTTATAATGGCCAGAGGTGGTTGTTCTGGGTACTGATTTCTCAGGATCTATGCACCCAAATTGCGTGAAAATGTAATCACATGTCAGTTCTAGTATAATATATTTGTCCAATGAATACCCGTTTATCATCTGCATTTCTTCTTGGTGTAGCAATTTTAATGACCAGTAGTGTACATAAGTGAATAAAAGAGCTGCTTAAGTTTGCCATATTTCTTTGCCAAAGGAGTACTGGATAGTTTACAACTTTCATTGACTGTGAAAGAATCACTTGATGCACAGATTAACAAGCTGTACTCTTGCAGCACAAAATGCAACTTTTACTGAAGTACAAGTTCACCAGGACCGCTAACAATTCATTAGTTCTACACTGTGAGGTCACGAACTTGGCTGAGCTCTTGCACACTTGACACTATATTAACCTCAGGGTGAGGGCACTGCTACGCCGAGAGGGACGCGTGGTCTTCTGGAGAGCCTCCCATTGCTGACTAGTTGAGGCTGATTGCAGCAAGCCCTCACTAATGTCTGTGGTATCAATTTGCGTTGCCAACTTTGTTGTGGTACTGCGATCTATGGACGATACCACAATATCGTTCCGCATTTAGCGTTTCCATATGCACAGCAAGTGTACCATACCCCAACAGTGAAAAACAGTCTCAAATAGTAACACCATCTCCTTCGAACTTCGCTGTTGGTGCTACACAGGGTGGCAGGCAAAGTTCTCTGGGAATTCAGCAAACCCAAATCTTTAAATCGGATTGTCGAGAGTGTAGCGTGATTCACCACACCGAATCATTCGTTCCCAGGCATCCAGGCTCAATCGGCGTTGCTGTTTACACCAACTCAAGCATCGCTTAGCGTTCACTACTGCAATGCGTGGCTTATGGGAAACTGCTCAACCATTTCACTCCATTCTTTTCAACTCTATATGCACAACCATTGTGCTACCTGGACTGTGGGTAGCATCCTGGGACTCAGGAACGATTCCTTCTTTGATTTCGTGCGGTTTTTCACAACCATTCTCCGCAGTGCTCGACGGTCCCTGTCGGTCAGTACCTGAGGTCTACCTGGACTTGACTTAGCTGTGCTCCTTCGCAGTCACATCATCGACATTCCAAGTGGGCAATCTTAGAAGGATTGAAATATCCATGATTGATTTGTTACTCAGGTTACATCCAATGACTAGGCCACATTCAAAGACAGTGAGGTCTCCTGACCGACCCATTCTGTTGTTACTTTTTCTATATTGGCAACACAATACTCTCCACATTACTTTATAAGACACTTTTCACAATGTAATTGATCCTACATGCTTTAAAATATTAAGAACAGTGTTGGGTACTTTTTGTAGCCAAATCACGAGGATCGGTGAGGTGTACCCTAGTGTCCATCCTGGTTCTCCATGAGCTTGACTACGCTCATTGCAGTGACGTTAGGATATACTGGCTCAAATGGCTCTAAGCACTATAGGACTTAGCATCTGAGGTCATCAATCCCCTGGACTTAGATCTACTTAAGTCTAACTAAGCTAAGGACATCACACACATCCATGCCCGAGGCAGGATTCGAACCTGCGACCATAGCAGGAGCGCGGTTCCGGGCTGAAGCGCCTAGAACCGCTCGGTCACAACGGCCAGCCTAGGATATAGTGCACTATAAACATTGTGAAGAGTTAAATATCCCCAATTTTCCAACTGCGTAATAATTCACCATATTTCTAATGCGGTTAGGCTAAATATTCGTCACTTACTTCGCGTTATTAGTGGTTGTTTGGTTAATCTATCCAAACGGTAGCTTTAATTTTATACGCCTGCTACATAGCCGATACTCAGTGGCTTTGTTTTAGTTATGTCAGTCATGATTCTAATTAGCTAATTAGTAAAAAGACTCACAAGGACAAATGTAGGCATTGCTAAGAGTAATGCAGACAACGTGAAACAGTGCAAAACGGCTTTGTGAACTGATGAGTCATATAGCACATCATACACCTCTCACGTGTTGTCGAGCGGTTTTTGGTTGAGTCTGGTGTGGTGATAGTGAAATATAGTGAAGGTGTGATGTTGTGAGCTGGACTCATTAGTTTTGGTCGATGTCTAAGTCAGGTCAGGTGTTTATCACACAATCACGAGCTCGCCACGCTATGGCGACACCCTTCTGTCGTAACATTTCTGTATTATTATGGTAATGCTCCTGCCCAAAATGTGATGACCATTACATTGTGGCAGAAGGAAGATCTGATTCATATGCTGAACTGATCAACACAGACACGATAGTATACAGGGTGAGTCACTTAACGTTACCGCTGGATATATTTCGTAAACCACATCAAATACTGACGAACCGATTCCACAGACCGAACGTGAGGAGAGGGGCTAGTGTAATTGTTTAATACAAACCATACAAAAATGCACGGAAGTATGTTTTTTAACACAAACCTACGTTTTTTAAATGGAACCCCGTTAGTTTTGTTAGCACATCTGAACGTATAAACAAATACGTAATCAGTGCCGTTTGTTGCATTGTAAAATGTTAATTACATCCGGAGATATTGTAACCTAAAGTTGACGCTTGAGTACCACTCCTCCGCTGTTCGATCGTGTGTATCGGAGAGCACCGAATTACGTAGGGATCCAAAGGGAACGGTGATGGACCTTAGGTACAGAAGAGACTGGAACAGCACATTACGTCCACATGCTAACACCTTTTTATTGGTCATTTTCACTGATGCACATGTGCATTACCATGAGGGGTGAGGTACACGTACACACGTGGTTTCCGTTTTCGATTACGGAGTGGAATAGAGTGTGTCCCGACATGTCAGGCCAATAGATGTTCAATGTGGTGGCCATCATTTGCTGCACACAATTGCAATCTGTGGCGTAATGAATGTCGTACACGCCGCAGTACATCTGGTGTAATGTCGCCGCAGGCTGCCACAATACGTTGTTTCATATCCTCTGGGGTTGTAGGCACATCACGGTACACATTCTCCTTTAACGTACCCCACAGAATGAAGTCCAGAGGTGTAAGATCAGGAGAACGGGCTGGCCAATTTATGCGTCCTCCACGTCCTATGAAACGCCCGTCGAACATCCTGTCAAGGGTCAGCCTAGTGTTAATTGCTGAATGTGCAGGTGCACCATCATGCTGATGCCACATACGTCGACGCGTTTCCAGTGGGACATTTTCGAGCAACGTTGGCAGATCATTCTCTAGAAACGCGATGTATGTTGCAGCGCTCTCCGATATACACGATCGAACAGCGGAGGAGTGGTACTCAAGCGTCAACTTTAGGTTACAATATCTCCGGATGTAATTAACATTTTACAATGCAACAAACGGCACTGATTACGTATTTGTTTATATGTTCAGATGTGCTAACAAAACTAACGGGGTTCTATTTAAAAAAACGTAGGTTTGTGTTAAAAAACATACTTCCGTGCATTTTTGTATGGTTTGCATTAAACAATTACACTAGCCCCTCTCCTCACGTTCGGTCTGTGGAATCGGTTCGTCGGTATTTGATGTGGTTTACAATATATATCCAGCGGTAACGTTAGATGACTCACCTTGTATATTGGCTTTGACCTGGTGCGTCACTTCCATGACAGGCCAAATCATCTAAAAATACAACGTGTTTCCACTGTAATAAGAGATTCCCGATATAATAGTGTCAAAAGAGGACACTATAGGTTACTACTATCTGGGAGGAACAAGAATGTATGTTCGGTGAACTTCATACGCACGTTAAGCGAAAATGAATTTAGGAGTTCTTACGTCATCGAGCATATAGAATGCGATGCGCAAAGGAACTCATAGAATCTATGTCTACGTCGACACACATACTCCGAAAGCCACAATACGGTAGAGGGTAAGAGGGTGCCTTGTAACAGTGCTAGCCATTCTCTTTCCTGTTCCACTCGCAAATGGAGAGAGGGCAAAGCGACTGTCTGTGTGCTTTCGTAAGAGCCCTTCTCTTTATTATCTTGTCTTTGCGGTCTCTACGCGGACTCTATGTTGGCGGCACCAGGATTGCTCTGCCGTCTGTCACAAATGCCGGTTCTCTAAACTTTCTCAGTAGTATTTCGCAAAAGAATGTCTTCTTCCCTCCGGGATTGCCATGCGAGTTCAAGGAGTATTTCCGCAGTATTCGCACGTCTCTGATCTGTTTGAATGTTATACTTTAATCTGAAATGGTGGGGATCCAAACCACTGGAGCAGTACTCAAGAATGGGTCACACAAGTGTTCTGCACCCGAACTCCTTTCTATATGAAATGAAACTATATGGTTCCAGACACTTCTTCAAGTCCCAGACATCTATGATGTACACTCATGCTCATAAATTAAGGATAATGCTGACATATGGTGAAACAACGCTCTGGTGGGCGGTTTGCGGGTTTAAATCACCTCGCGGTGCATTTGACCTGCGGTCGTCGCACGGTGGCGCTGGCAGCAGTCCACATACGCAGAGGTGTGTTGGTGCATGTCAGAGTATGGTGCAGCGAATAAGTGTGCAAACGTTTTCAGACGTGCTAATGGTGACTGTGTTGAAAATGGCTCAAAGAACACGTATTGATGACGTTATGAGGGGTAGAATACTAGGGGGACTGGAGGCTGGCCAAACACAGCAGGTCGTAGCACGGGCACTCTGTGTACCACAAAGTGTGATCTCAGGATTATGGCAACGATTCCAGCAGACAGGAAACGTGTCCAGGCGCTACAGTACGGGACGTCCACAGTGAACAACACCACAAGAAGACCGATATCTCACCATCAGTGCCCGTAGACGGCCACGGAGTACTGCAGGTAGCCTTGCTCGGGACCTTACCGCAGCCACTGGAACAGTTGTCTCCATACACACAGTCTACAGACGACGGAAAAGACATGGTTTATTCGCCTGGGGACCTACAAGGTGCATTCCACTGACCCCCGGTCACAGGAGAGCCCGTAAAGCCCGGTGTCAAGAACACAATACATGGTCACTGTAACAGTGGTCCCAGGTTATGTTCACAGACGAGTTCAGGTACAGTCTGAATAGTGATTCTCGCCGAGTTTTCATCTGGCGTGAACAGGAACCAGATACCAACCCCTTAATGTCCTTGAGAGGGACCTGTATGGAGGTCGTGGTTTGATGGTGTGGGACGGGATTATGATTGGTGCACATATACCCCAGCATGTCTTTGACAGAGGAACTGCAAGAGGTCAGGTGCATAGGGACGTCATTTTGCACCAGTATGTCCGCCTTTTGTAGGGTGCAGTGGGTCCCACCTTCCTCCTGATGGATGATAACCCACGGCCCCACCGAGCTGCCATCGTGGAGGAGTACCTTGAAACAGAAGATATCACCCGAATGGAGCGGCCTGCCTGTTCCCCAGACCTAAACCCCATCTAGCACGTCTGGGATGCTCTCAGTCAACGTATCGTTGCACGTCTTCAAACCCCTACGACACTTCTTGAGCTCCGACAGGTACTGGTGCAAGAATGGGAGGCTATAGCCCAGCAGTTGCTCGACCACCTGATGCAGAGTATGCCAACCCGTTGTGTGGCCTGTGTACGTGTGCATGGTGATCATATCCCATATTGATGTCGGGGTACATGTGCAGGAAACAGTAGGGTTTGTAGCACATGTGTTTCGGGACGGTTTTCTCAACTTATCACCAATACCGTGGACTTACATATCTGTGTCGTGTGTGTCCCCTATGTGCCTATGTTATTAGCGCCAGTTTTGTGTAGTGCCACGTTGTGTGGCACCACATTCTGCAGTTATCCTTAATTTATGAGCATGAGTGTATATATACAGACTGAAAAGACGAATTACAATTGGTATCAAGATCAGGATTCGAACCTGGCCGTCCTACTCACTAGGCAGATGCGCTAACCACTACGACAACCCAGCAGAGTCGCTTTTCACAGCTGCATGGACTACTCAAGCACATCTCCCTTCTCAGTCCAACTTCCCATTCACGCCTCTGCTGCCGCCCGCTGTGGCCGAGTGGTTGTAGGCGCTACAGTCTGGAACCACGCGACCGCTACGATCGCAGGTTCGAATCCTGCCTCGGGCATGGATGTGTGTGATGTCCTTAGGTTAGTTAGGTTTAAGCAGTTCTAATTTCTAGCGGACTGATGAGCTCAGAAGTTAAGTCCCATAGTGGTGAGAGCCATTTTTTGAACCACGCCTCTGCCCCCTTCGTGTTCCCCCTCAACTCGAACAGTATCGCAGATGCTCTCCAATTTTACTGGAATAACACCTCAACATGGAACGAAAAGGCGGATCCCGACGGAAACGCAGACACAGGTACCTTAATTAAAAGAAACTATATGGATCTAGAGACGTTTTCAAGTCTCAAACATCTATGATGTAAACATGAAGACTGAAGGAACGAATGAAAATTTGTACCAAGGCTGGGATTTGAATATGCATCTCCTTCTCTTTAGGCACGTGCCAAGTGGGCTGAGGCATGAATGGGAACTTTGGATTGACGAGGGAGGCGTACTAAAGTAGTCTCTGTAGCTAAGCAAAGCCAATGTGTGGTTAGCGCTTCTGCCTAGTAAGCAGGAGAGTCGGGTTCGAATCCCGCCCTTGGTACAAATTTTAGTTGGTCTCTTCAGTCTGTCAATGTAGTTTATAGATGAGTTACATTGACTTAGAATTCTTCCAGTAAACCGAAGTCGACCATTCGCCTTCCCTACAAACTTGTTCCTTTTCAAGATGCTTTGCAACGTTACGTCCAGCTATTTGATCGACGTGATTACGTCAACTAGCGCACTAATAACACTGTGTATGAACGTTACGGGATTGTTTTTCCCACTCGTCTGCAATAATTTACATTTTTCGTCATTTAGAGCAGGCTGCTGTTCATCACACCAAATAGAAATTCTATCTGACTCATCCTGCATCCTTCCACAATCACTCAACGACGATAGTTCCACGCACACTACACTGCCATTAGCAAGCAGTCGCCAATTGCTACTTGCCCTAACCGTTGGATCATTTATGTACATTGTATAGGGAACAAAGCGATCCCATCAAACTTCCCTAAGGCACTTCTGACGATGAACACTGGCTGTCCAGGACAATATACTGGGTTCTATTACTCCGGAAGTCTTCAACACACCAGGGAACTCACAAGAAACAACTTTCCCACTCCTAGCACTTACTTCGGCTTTCCTCTCACGGCATCTTTTATTAGTATCCATGAAACATGTAATTGGAAGTATAGTGCAATTTATATTGATGAACAATATACGGAAACTGAGTCCGTGTCCAGTGCTTGTAATTAACAAATCGACGGAACACAACGTAACTGGAACTCCTGCCTACGAATTCCAGAAATAAACGTGACATAATACACAAGGCTAAATATTCAGAGCGATAATGAAAAAGGCCTTTGATGTACGACAAAGCAACGATGCGAATGATAACTGAAGAGCAGAAAGGAGGCCGAATTCATTAAGGAAAGAACGTTTAAAGCTCATGTTCCACTAACGGTTGTGAGGTCCTGAATATCATTCTCAGCGCCTAATTGGAAGGCTTTCTGCGGTAGCACTCATTCGGCCTCGCTCCTGATGAGTTTTGAGAGAGGGAATGACTCTTCGTGGCCGGCCTTTGGCTTGTATGATTCTGATGAGCCCGTGTGCAGAGGTGTAGCAATTACATTATCGTAATTAAAAACTGAGAGAACGGAGATGCAAAATTCGACGTCAGCATAAAGCCTGCTCTTCATAGAAAGAACTAACGGCGTCACCAAGTTTATTTTTCTGTTACCCCTCTGTTACACCTTCCTCCTCTGATATTTTTCACGAACGTCGTAAATTTAATCTTCAGAGTTGAGTCACACACTCTACAAACGGCAGTGAAGCACATCGAAAAAATTAAGAAAATAAATCAACTACGGGAAAATTAAATGATGATGGAAGAAGAATTTTGTACGCAGGTATGAGACGTTGATGTTCGTAAAAGGACAACGGTAAAAATGCTCCTATTGGAGAGCAAAAGTGGTGAATGCGCTTCTCTTTATGAAAAGGCTCTGACAGAAGAGTGGGATACCAGCTGCCTAATTCTACCTTCCCCAGCACGTTTAAAAATGTTGGCAAAAACATTGGTATGCGAACATATTTATGCTCTTTTTGACATGCAACTCCTACAAGCTGCTGTAAGGCAACTCACTCACACCCGCCAGTCCATCGCTGTAAGCCTCTCATGACCATCCACTCCCACATGCCCATCCTAATTGACTCATGCGGCCTAACGCATTGCCATTACCTCTTTGTAACGCTGCCTCCTGCTTGACAGCCACGGCCTCCTTCCTTCTGTCCTACTGCTGTCTCCTCTCACTGACACTACCGTAAAATGGGGTGAAGTGATACAGTTTGCAAATTAAAAACATATGAACACACATATTTTTTTATAAAAAATCTATTTATACCAGTGGCTGATTAAATCTATGTTTGGAGTATCTGTCCATAAAATCCTTTTTAATTTTCTTCTTTTCTTTATCTATTATTTTTTTTAAAGTCCTTGTATCACTTCACTCCCTTACCTGTGTACATATGAAATGGCTGCTGTATCATGTTCTAACAGTGCTGGGGTGAACTGAAACACGTAGTATGTTTTTAAAAAACTAATTATTCACAAAAAATTAGGAAACATTTTTTGGGAATTGAAGACGACCATAGCGAAGAGTCGCTGGGTTTGGAAGACATGCGATAACTTCATGAGGATATACAGTACTTGACTCCTTGATTTCTGATCATACAAAAGTGTCTCAATAGCATCTATACTTACTTCTAATACCCTGTTACTACCACTGCTGGTCTCTGACACACCTGAAACTTGCGTACGATATAACTTATCCTTTTTTGTTATTTGGTCTTTTGGTTTACAAGCAAAAAGTTTCCTACAGTGAGGGTCATGAAATCAGCTTCTGTAGTTGGCTCAACTACTTCAAGGTTTCTTCTGAGGCAGCCATATAGTATTCCTCATCTTCATCACTGCTGTCATGAGACGTCTCCAGTTTTTCTCCTCATTCTGGTTCATCTTTTCCAACGTTCTTGACACTTCTTCCTGGTTCAACGTGGAGCTTTCCCGTCCGTCTGGTTCTTTGTCTCGGTTTTTCTTTCCCATAGCGTAGCTCCCGAAGCAGACTTTTTACAGATTCATCCAGCTTTTCTTCAATACCAACATGATTTGAATCCACACGTTTGTTAGGCAGCAGATTCAGTATTTCCTGGCAATCTAATGGAACAATGTCTGCTTTTCTGAAACCACTCCTAATGTTGTCTCCACAACTTTCACTCAGCTCTTCAATGAGTTTCTTCAATATAGATGGAAAATGTATCTTAGTCAGAGAGCCTCGGTTACCCTGATAGCTCCACATTTGGAGGAGTGACCTCCACTTACTTTTCAAAGGCTTAAAAAAGGCCTCATCTAGAGGCTGGGCCAGATGAGTTGAGTGTTTGGAGAAAATTGTACTGATTCAAAGGTTTTGTCCCAGGGGGCCTCTTGTAAAACCTAAGCATTTTTTTTGTAGCCAAAAATATGAAAAAAATTGGATTGCATAGAATTTAGGTTCAGTCGAGTGAAGTGATACATGTACCACTTCACCCCAGGCAAGAAATTAATTTTTTAATTTTTATTTTTTAGAAAACCTTTTTAAATGTGTAATAACAATAGCAAATTAATGATCTTAGATACATTCCATACCTTTTACAAGAAATTCAGCTTTATTCAAATGTAGGATATGTGTTAGTTGAGTAAAGTTTCCAGTACCTTAAAAAAAAAACACAACATAACCAGTCAAAGTAAACCATTCAACTGACCAGAAAAATTAGCAGGAAAAAACAGTTGACTGTCACAGGCTTTAGAACAGACCTAGACGGTCAGAGAAACATCATTGTTGCCAACATTTACTTTGAGGTGCTACTACAGAGGCACATTATAACAAACGTTGCATTTTGTCTCATTTCACCCCATCATATCACTTCACCCCAGATTACGGTATTTCCAGACCTTTAAATTTGTGTGATCTAGCGTGTAACCAAAATTTAACAATTTTTTTAGTACTCATATGGAGGACACCACATTTTTTATTGTTTAGACTCAATTGCGACTTTTCGCAAAATGTTGTATTCATCATTTTGCAATGCGTTTTGGTTTTCTGATAACTTTACATCTATAGGGTGGGACAAATGAAAGTGGCCCGGACGACTGAATGCGACTGGATGTGAATGTATGCATACAGCCATACGCCCTGACTCGCACACTACGTGGAGCAACTGCCCATACGGCCGGACAAACACTGGAGCACAGTTACACAAACTCCACGCCTGCCAGAGTTGTCAGCAGAGGTCAGTCTGGGCGCAGCCCTAGCTGGCCTACCCAGGCCACGTAATGTATCAGTGTGCGGGAAGCCCTCAAGTATAAGGTGTATCGCAACAACCCTCACATTTTTCAAAAATTACAGCAGAGCATTTCGGATGAGACTGCGAAATTCCAGCAGTCCAGCTTCAATCCGCCTAAACCAGCGTACTGCCCCCCATGCCAGAGGAGCCGGTCCGGGGTAAGAGACGGGCTCCTAACCTTCTTTCACTCGTCGATCAATATGGCTGAACAAGAGACGAGTGATTCGAGTGCGATTTCGAGGGCGAGTATGTCCACTGTCCCTACCTCACAGGAGGAAGTGGGACATGACGATGAAAATGTATACGAAAGACACTGTCGCATCAGTCAAATCCTAGATTCCAGTGTCAAAAATGGAAAAATTAGCCAGGCTGCGGTCCTGGCAATAAAGAACGAGGTCGCTGCCTGGGCTATTGCACATGCGAAGCTCGAAGGGCATCTCGAAGAGCTGGAGAAGGAGAACGCCAGACTACGACAACAACCAGTCAAGACATGGGCTGGAGTGGTGGCGCAAACCGCCACGAAGGCCCAAACAACCAAAGAAACGATCGCCAGGGTTTCAAAGAAACCAGATACGGCAGTCTTTTTAAGACCCCTGCCTGGTCAGACCATTAAAAAAGTGCAGGAGATTTTTACAACTACTATCGACCCGGAAAGAGACAAAATTAAAATCAATAAAGTGAAAGCCACAAAAAATGTGGTAATCGTGGATCTTGCCACAGAGGAAGATAGAGATAAGATATTAAATAATTCCAAACTAAAGAAGGCTATTAAATGTGAACCACTTAAAAAGAGAAATCCACTGGTTATTTTGTATGATGTACCTGTAGCCTTGACTGAAAGTGATATATACGAAACCCTGTATAATCAGAATTTTGATGATAACGAATGAGAAACTTTCAAATACGAATTCAAGCTGCGTTTTAAAACCGGACCTCGGGAACGAGATGTTGTCCATCACGTCGCCGAGGTCTCCGGCAAGATGTGGCGCAAACTTACCGCTATGGGCAAGGTATATATAGGGTTCCATGCAATTAATGTCAGAGACTACTTAGTAGTCCCCCGATGCCACAATTGTGGCGATCTGGACCATGTCCACAAACATTGTGAAAGGAAGCCGGCCTGCTCCAGGTGTGGGGCAGAAGACCACAAGAGGAAAAACTGTAATAAGAATGTAACCTGCATCCCATGCATAAAAAGGGGAAGGAAACCATGCAACACCACTGGAAGGAACTGCCCAACGTACAGGATGTTGGAACAAAGACTAATTTCTCGAATCGACTATGGCTGAGGCCATACCTGAACTCAGGAAGCCAAAAAGGAAATCCCCAAGCAAGAGGTTGAGGGACGCTCTGAGGGCAAACAAATTTAAACAATTTATACAAAAAATTACGCAACCAAGATCTATGGTTATAATAATGAAAGACGTATGCATACAAACAGATCCATGTGAAGAAGAAGCTCCCTCTCCTCCCTGCTGGGGACCTGGGTCGAACCAAGAACCTTCTCGGCCACGCAGGCATCCTGTACCTGGGAGTTCACTTCCACACAGCAAAGAATCGGTAAATACCGAAAATGTCCAGTATAACGAAGTGAGCAGCACAAAGTCATCCCCCGACTCACCAACCCAGAGAGGAATAGGAATAGACCCCCAACGAATATACCCCAACCCGGAGCATGCACTGCAACTCTCCAGATTGGAGGAGCCGGAAATCCTCACTACTGCATTAAGACATGTGGTACGTGTCGGCCATGAATATGGCAGAGATGTCACCTTTCCAATAATGGAGGCTGTGGACAGAATCCAGCTCAAGACAATGAATCTCCCCACCGACTTCGGAGCCCTGCGAGATCTAGTCAAAAAGGTTTTCGAAAGACGAAATGAGAATTTCGACATAGAGGAACTATATCATCAAGCAGTAATAACTAATGGTAGAATAGCTCACGACTGGTCAAAAAACTGGCCAGAGTCACATATTCATACTTACTTCCCACTTGAACCAACTAAACGTGGGTCAGATAAACACACATAACAGTAAACTAGTCTTGCAGGAAATTCGGAGGGTAGTGGAAGAGAAGAGTCTAGATGTACTCTGTTTACAGGAACCGTACTCCCAAGCAGGACGGATCCCATATATGGCTGCCAATTGGCAAATAATATACTCTGGAGCAGAACCAAAAGCTGCAATAGTAATTACCAATTGATCATTCAGGGTCACGGTCCTCGCGCAGTTTTCAAGCGAACACTGCAATGTCGTGGAACTGCAAACATCTACAGGAGTGATCTACATCTCCAACATATATTTCCAATATGGGAGAGAAATAGATGAGTTCTTGGAGACACTCACACTGGTTAACACGGCACTGCGGGGACGCAGGATGATAGTGACGGCAGACATAAATGCAAAGTCCCCCCTATAGTTCAGTGGCACTCACGACGATCGGGGGCTAAAGGCTGAAGAGACAATAATGGCATTACAACTGGTGGTTGCAAACCAACAAGGGAACCCCCCCCCCCCCCCCCACCTATACAGGCGGCGGGGGAGAAGGCACAAACATAGATGTTACATTAGTAACACCAAACCTCACCACAAAAATTAACAACTGGAAAGTGTGGGACAGAGCAACCACCAGTGACCATAACCTAATTTCTTTCACTATTGGGGAAAGGGAGTGCCACTGGGACATGGGGGTGGGAGCTGCAGCTCAATTACAACAAAACCAACTGGGACCGTCTCGCGGAAGAGTGCAACATCCCGACATTGCTGGAGGGTGACGAAAACGTGGACGAGTACGCCGAAGAACTGGTACAAGCGATCACCAGTGCGGTGCGAGCCGCTGTACCAACCAGGAGGAGAGCCGTTGCGGCCACCCCCACGCCATGGTCGGCTGAATTAGGACAGATGCGCCAGGCTGTAAGGAGGGCGAGGAGGTACTACCAGCGGAGTGTCGTCTGGGGAGAAAAACAAAGATGGTTGCAGATCTACAGAGAGAGTAAGGATCAATTTCAACAGGAGCTCAGGGCTGTCAGACTTAGAAGTTGGGAAAACTACGTGAAAAGCCAATTGGCTACAGACCCTTGGGGAGTCCCATACAAATTAGTACGAGAGAAAATAAGATCACCTATGGTGCTATCCACCGTCAGGGACGGGGACCGGATGACGGGCACGTGGCAGGAAACTGCCGAGGCCCTCCTTCGGGTCCTGTTACCTGACGATGTGGAGGAAAATGAGACAGTAGAACAGAAAAGAATAAGAAGAGAAGACCAAAGGGACTACAACAACAACATTAGAACTTACCCCTTCTCTGAAAAGGAAGTCGCTGCCCAGATAAAGGCCCTTAAAAAGGAAAAAGCTCCTGGCCTGGACGGCATTACTGCGGAAGTGGTGTAATTCCTTGCCCCCCAGCTCGTAGCTCCTCTCACTAAGTTGTACAACGAGTGCCTACAACTCGGGAAATTCCCAGCAATCTGGAAGAAAGCAAACGTAATCATTATCAAAAAGGGTCCAGAAAAAGATCCTACAGAAATCAAGTCCTATAGACCCATCTGCTTGCTAGATGTACTGGGGAAACTTTTTGAGAGGCTATTGGCACACAGACTGACAGCACACCGCATGCTGTGTGGGATGAGCGACAGACAATTCGGTTTTCGGTCCGGGTGTTCTGCGTCTGACGCAATCGCCCTGGCTTCCGAGGTCTGTGGCTCTGCCCCGTACAAGTATGTCGTCGGCATCATGGTAGACATCAGTGGCGCCTTCGACAACCTGTGGTGGCCCTCACTCTTTTCCCGCTTGCGGGAGAAGAACTGCCCAGGGCTACTATACGGCTGTCTGAGGAGCTATTGTGCAGACAGGGAGGTCTGGCTATCGGCCCCTAGCGGCATGGTCAGGAAGATTGTGACCAAAGGATGTCCTCAGGGCTCTGTCTTGGGACCTCTCTTTTGGGACATCAATATGGAGCCACTACTTGAAGACCTAAAGAACTGCGACGATGTGCTAGAGGTCATAGCATACGCAGACGACCTCCTCTTGCTGGTCGGCGGCCGAAGCCGTGAGGATTTAGAGCCGAAAGTGGAAAGAGCCGTAACTGTGCTTACATCGTGGTGCCACAAAAGCAAAATGACGATTGCGCCCAACAAATCAACATACTTGCTTCTTAAAGGCCAACTGGTCAGAAATCCCACTGTAAGAATCAACGGCATGCCAGTTCTTCGGCGCCGTGAGGCCCGATACCTGGGTGTAATCATCGATGAGAGGTGGAACTTTGCATCACACATTGATACCGTATCCCAAAAGTCATCGGCTTTATTAAATAATCTCATTGGAATTGGTCATAAGCGGTTTCACCTTCCACCCAACCTAATAAAACTATATCATAACAGTATTCTGACCTCCATAGTAGGATACGGATCAGGAGTATGGGCACACAGACTCACGAGGGTCATGCCTGCCATGGCCGTAAGAAGAGTGCAGCGGAATATGCTTCTACGTTCAGCAGGGGCTTACAGGACAACACCTGGGGGAGCGCTGTTAGTGCTAATGGGGATTTGTCCACTAGATATAAAAATTCTGGAGCAAGCCGCCTGGTACTGGGCGAGAAAGGAGAATAGGGATAAAATCAGGGAAATACTTGGGGTCTACGCTGGGGACAAGTATGCCATCAAAAAGAGAGGAATTGAACTTTGGCAGAATCAATGGAGCAGTGAGGATACGGGACGCAGAACTTATGAACTGCTACCGGATATAGAGGAAAGGTTAAAATTCACATTTTTCACACCCACGAGAGGAATGCTGCACTTTCTTACTGGACATGGACCATACCCAACATATCTATGTCGGTTTGGGAAGCAGGCTACACCAGCGTGTGACTGTGGTGCTGTGCAAGGCACCCCAGAACATGTGGTGTATGAGTGCCGCCTCTTCGATGATGTAGCCCATGATCTACGACAACAGCTACCGAACAATGACACGTACCACATATTAAGGCACGAAAACACCTTCAACACCCTAAATACTCTCACTGATGTAATATCAAAGAAAGTACTTAAGAACTTTCTAAGGGACAACCATCAGTAAAAGGCAAACACTTTCACCGACTTAGACTTCGTGCACTCTTCCTGTACCGCCGGGTAGGGACTTGGCCAGCCGTCATACGGCTGGAATCCGCCTTACCTTGGACTAGGAGGGAGGGGGGTACAAAACACCGGAATAGACCGCACACCAATCATGACATATGTAGTTAGATTAGATGTAGAAGATAGGATAATACCTAGAATAGACTGCAGCGACACTAAGTTAAAGGCCAGCCCTGTGCCAGGGGCACGCCCACTGGGATTAGCTCAGTGGGCCGGGCCAACACCTAGTAGGTTTATAGTAGCACTGGCACACTTGTAACGCTGCAGGTAGCATGTAGTTCTTTAGATTAAGTAGCTTAGAACCCCATAGCGGTAAGACTAGAGTAAAACTAATAGAAGTACCTGTAGTGTAGAATAAAACAGCTGCATTTAACTGTATCATTATTAAGACCCACTAATGTAGTTAGGTAGTGGGTTATATGAATAATGTAATGTAATGAATTGAATAAAAAAAAAAAACCAGCGTACTGACCAAGGCCCAAAAGCGCCAAGAGGTGACTGGTGGTCACTTCAATATCTGCTACATTCAAGTTAATACTGTACTTCCTTTTCTCTGCCGTGTTTCTTTGTACCCTGCAACTCTATTCTCCGGGGCACTATGATTTGCCCCACCCTGTACATCTGCATCTGCATAGATATTCCGGCAGCCACGGGACAGTGCGCGGCGGAGTGTACTCTATATCACTACTGATCATTTCCTTTCCCGTTCCACTCGCAAACAGAGCGAGGGAAAAAGATTGTGATTTTATATTATTACATTTATTTAATAAATGTTGGCGTTGGTGTATAATCTCAAGCCCTTAGAAAATATGAGAAGTGATCTTAATTTTTAAAGAAAGTTCAAAGAAGCAGTTGTGAAAATTGTACAAAAATTAGCCTCTAAACTCAGCTTATGAAATTTTTGAAAAAATGACCAATAATCGTTTCAGAACCATAACACATACTCTCCTATCAGAATAATAATGTATCAGCAGTATATTGCTCCCTCCTACGTATATCTCGCGAAGAGACCATGAGGATAAAATCAGAGAGATTAGAGCCCACACAGAGGCATACCGACAATCCTTCTTTCCACGAACAATACGAGACTGGAATAGAAGGGAGAACCGATAGAGGTACTCAAGGTACCCTCCGCCACACACCGTCAGGTGGCTTGCGGAGTATGGATGTAGATGTAGATGTAGATAATGTGGATTCCGGAAAATCCGTTCATATAGTGATATAATATTTATCATAAAAACTATTTTAGAGATACGACGAGGATTCAATTCAGAGACACATATAGCTTTTATTGACATCGAAAAAGCTTTTGACAGAGTGGACAGAAAGGAACTGTGGGGCATAATGATTAAAGCTGCATATCCTAGACTTTTTTGAAGCTATAAAAAGCTTGTACATGGACACTAAAATAATAATAGAAGTTGGTCATAATAAAACTGAAAAACTCAAACAAGGCTCTAGCCTGTCACCAACCTTATTTAATGTCTACATAAATGATTTGATTAAAAACTGGAGACAAGAAGTAAATCAGGGTACAAATAGTAATAAAAATAAGTACGTTAATATCCTGATGTATGAAAATAGTGTTACCGTTCTGAAAGAAAGTGAAGATGAGCTACAAAAACATCAATCTATAGTTACATCGATTAGAGAAATAGCTAAGTCAAGTTAAGCCATATTTCGACGTTTAGGGGGGAAAATTAGTAGCAAACCGAGTTTTTACACAGACCTTGCTTGTACCTTTCTAAACAACACACTAAAGGTCCCACCGACCGGGCGGGAGCTTCGTCCACCACACTGTAAATGGCGGCAAAGGATCACCTTTTCGCGTTTTTATGGAAAACGGTCGCATTTCTGAGGAAAATACTTCAGTACAAAATTAAAGAACACAAAATTATTTACAGAAAATGTCCTATGTACTGTTTTCATAGGATTTATGGTTTGACCACAAAGGGTTTTTATTTGACATCTTATTACGGAACAGCTCCTCCCTGCATCTTGATGCAAGTAGTAAGTATGATGTTACTGAAACTTTTGTTGGAATTTCCTTCGTTTCCTCTACCCAACACATTGATATGAGACCATCACGTACCCCAAGAGATGATGAAAACACAACATTTCATTCCCAAACCAAAGGTGCTGGTGTCAGTTACACCCGGTCTTTTGGAAGACGAAACAATAAACTGCAATCCTGCCATGGAAGTCGGACAGACGCTAATGAGCAGTATTGTTGGGACATAGATAAAAGATCTGAAACTGAAAAGTTGTGATCGTGTTTTACCATTAGCTGTTATGAATTGTGAAGTGAAGTTTCATGATAAAACCATACCTGTTGATCCTCTGTTCTTGCTTCAGAGAAAATCCGTCATCAAAAATTATGAAATGCAGCTGTACTTTGAATATGAGTTGGCACCATATCCACTTCCTGTGTTTACTGAAAGAGGAATGCGCGAGAAACAAACGTCTTCCCTTTATACGATTTTTGAATCTGTGAGGAATGAAAACATTAATCTAGGAAATTGTGTTTTTGTGATTGATAGTGTTTTCTTAGTGTTCCATTTCATTTGGAAGCAAGAATAAATATTTACTGACATTACATCCGTTGCATTCAGCACCACTACGGACCTAACACTTCTGTTGTCTTTTATGGGTATTCTGAAAGTACTAGTAGTACAAAGATAGCAGAACGGCAAAGGAGAGCTACAATGAAGCACTCAGTGCAACTGGTTGTCACTGAAACTATAACAATACCGATAAGTGAAGACAAGTTCTTAGGAACTGATACAAACAATAATCCTGCTGTCTGAAAAACTTGAACAGCAAGGGATTAAGTGACACTGGCAAAAGACATACATTAACAGTTCAGACATCACTGAGATCACCAACTTTAACTTTGTTGACGAAGTTGTTGTTGTAGTAGGAGAGGATGTAGATATATTGGTTTTTATTGTTGCATTGACTCCTCCTCAGAAAGACAGTATCTTCCATAAATCAGGGAAGAAAAACAGGGCATAACCATTATACTCATCAATGGAACTGCGAGCGAATTATATTGTTCCTCCTTCCAACATCCTTTTTCACAAACCAGAGTCCCTAACCACTACTCATTATTCCTTACCTTATTACACATATATGTATTCATCGACACTCTTCAATATTTCATCATTATAAATGTGTAGCATAATCAAATAACTCATATAGCCTCAGCCTATTAATCATAAACATACCTCAGCAGCATAATACACATTGTCGTCGTAATAATAACATCATAACACCTCAGTCAAATCTCAAAAACGTCGTAGCTTCCTCCAATAATTTCAAAACCTAAAAAAATTCTCTGCTCATGTCAAAAGTGTCATCTGCCTCAAACGTACTTTAAAAGTCGTGATCCCATACCAAATATATCATTCAAAGCTCTCATAATATTACAATGGTTCCGAAAAAATATGAACAGTTCACACAGTACAGTTAAAATACAATTTCATAAGTGTGAAGTTATCCAGCTGTGTAATTGCGTAAACATCTGTCACTGATGTAGTAAAAAAAAGTATATCTCTCAGTTAAATGATCAGATAGCTGTGTAATTTGTGTTAGAGGAATATGGTACCGATGTGTAAAGTTGTATAAGCAAATACCATATTAGCTAGGGCTCCTTGTGCTTGCCAAACACATGATACACAAAGTAAGCGTGTAGCCCCCTGAGGATTATTGTAATTATACCCTCAGGTGTTACAGATTACAGCAATGGAATGAAATGTATCACGGAAAACTTTCTTTGTAATTCAAAAATCTTTAAAAATAAATGTTTTAAGTACAAAATTAATCGCTCAAATACGTGTCCTGTAGCGCTAAATGTTCGTCTTGTTGTAAGATAATCTCTGTGGAAGTGTCATAGTTATCGTCCTCCGAAAGCTAAGTTCTGCAGAAACCAATGTACTTACCTCATGATAAACAAGAGTGAAATGCTTTGCGTATAGATATCTTAGTTATTGTGCTTATTGTTGTGATGAAGAAATTACTGTGCTGTAACGTATTGTTGTGCTACAGAAAAGGCTGTCTCATTGTAGCTACACCACAAAAGTTACTATTAAACATGTTTTACTTTCCAGAAGAATTCAGAAAAACTGTGTAGATATAAAACAGATACACCGCAAAAGCAACATTGTAAATTGTCACTCATTAGTAGCGTCGTGATAAAATCGTGTAGCTGTCACATAAATTAACCACTGTGTCATCTCGTATCTCACAGAAAGTACTTTAAATCCAGAATGTATTTTCAAGTAAACCAAAATGTTGCATTAAAATCTCATTAGCAGTACTGGTAAATGTTCGAAGTATGTGAGTCTCATAGTCGTTACGTAATCGTGCAACTAACAAGAATGTATAAATAACAACACTGCGTCGTCCGTTCACTATAACAATGCATTCGTAATTTCTGTCGAAATAAGTTCTCTTGGTTCTTGACTGGATATTTAATTTCAAACATTGTTGCATATTAACAGATTCTAAGTCTGACGAAGCATACTAGAAATGTGAAGTGGAAAGTTTTATGGCAAAGACTAAGTTATAAAGCAGATTATCTCTCAATAAACGGTTTTACATGTGAAATGTGGTGTAACCCTTCGCTCTTCCTAGTACGCAGATTTTCAACTTTAACGCAATTATCATGTGGTATACGTCGGATTCTGTAAGGTCCATTGTAAACTAGAAAGAATTTGTGACTCAAGTGTTTCTTCTTATGTGACAATGAATGAGCTTTAATGAGAACTTTCTGACCAATATATAATTTCTTTGCATTTGCTTTACCGTGTAGTTTTCTCCTTTTGTCTGCTGCAGATTTTATATTTTTAAGAGCCAAATCAATTATGTCTTTGTGTCGAAGTTTACGTGTATTCGGGAAAGGTACAAGCTCTCTGATTCTGTTCGGTGGTTCTTCATTCTTTAGTACAAGAGTAGGTGGTAAAGCAGTGGAATCATGGAGGTGAGCCGCCAGCAGTGGTGGTTGTGGGAAGAGAGATGGCGGAGTTTTGAAAGTTTGTAAAAATGGATGTTATGAACTGCTGTATATATTATGACTTTTGATGACTATTAAGGTAAATACATTGTTTGTTCTCTACTAAAATCTTTCATTTGCTAACTATGCCTACTAGTAGTTAGTGCCTTCCGTAGTTTGAATCTGTTATTTAGCTGGCAGTAGTGGCGCTCGCTGTATTGCTGTAGCTTGAGTAACGAAGATTTTTGTGAGGTAAGTGATTTGTGAAAGGTATAGGTTAATGTTAGTCAGGGCCATTCTTTTGTAGGGATTTTTGAAAGTCAGATTGCGTTGCGCTAAAAATATTGTGTGTCAGTTTAAGCACAGTCTTGTATAAATTTTTCTAAGGGGACGTTTCACATTGACTATAAACAGTGCCAAATATAAATGGAATAGACACAATGGGTCCGGAAACTAATGGAAGACAAGTACGTATTAAAAATGCACGGATGTAATTTTTATGTCCTGTAGTGTCAATTGCACACTGACGAGGTAGTAAGGCAAGCGAAGGGAAGTCAGTGTAATCTTGTATGGGGCTGAAATACCAGCACTACTCAAATTAAACATGAAGAGTTTGTATGTACAGGGGACAGCTGAAGGACTACGTGGCATATCTTCGCCAGAAGAGTGGAAAGGGTGCTAGAGTACACGTTGAGACATGTAAGTCTAGGTAATTTGAAAGCAGAGGAGAGAATCAAATTCTCTCTTCCGTAGTTTTCCTCAAACGACTTCAGGCGTATGTCGGGAGTCGTCTTTCAAAAAACCCTGATTTCACCCTCAACGTATGGCCACACCAGTATAACGCTCCGTTGCTCTTGATAGTACCTTAAACTTTTACTCTTCCCTCTTCCATTAAGCATTCAGAAAGAAGTTACTGAAACAGCACGGTTAAGGGACAATGCCAAAGAAGTGAAACACATACCCACAGCAAACAAATCGGAAGACGGAGAAGTAGAAGTTTTGAAACGTGGGAAGGTCTCCCTAGCTTTTTAGAAATTAATGGCGGACAGTAAGCAGCCATTTGCACTGTTGGAAGTGTCAGAGACTGATTAAGTGAAACCCTCGGGTGGTCACATCTGAGTACGGGGTATTTCAGAAAGATTCATGCGATTTTGCATGAATAGACATAGACAACTGGAGTGAGTTAGCTTGCGCACAGACACTACAACTGCGTGCCGCCGAATTTTTTATGTGAAAACTCTTCAAGCATTTTAAACATTCTATATCTTGAAATTTCCCCTTTGTAGGTAAAGAATGACTGTGCTGGTAAAACTTCTACGTTACTTGATTTTCAAACTCCAGAGCGAAACTGAACGTACTGAGAGTCTTTTCTCTCAACTTATTCTGATCATTTACAAACTGACACACAATATTTTAGCGCAACGTAATGTGACTTTTAATTATCCCTACAAAAGAATAGCCCTGACTAACAATGACCTATACCCTTCAACAACCACTTACCTCACAAAAATCTTTGTTACTCGAATTACTGCAATACAGTGAGCGCCTATACTACCAGCTAAATAAAAGATTCTAACTACTGAAGGCACTAACTACTGATAGGCACATAGCTAGCAAATGAAATATTTTGATAGAGAACAAACAATGTATTTACCTTAATAGGGTTCAAAAGTCATTCGTGACATCCAGTTTAACAAATTTCTTTTTCTGACGGACACACGTCCAGATCGTCCGCTCATATTAACATCTCAGAACTCTGGCATCTCTCTGTCCACATCCACCACTGCTGGCGGCTCACCTCCAACTTCCCAACGCTACGGGCTGTTCACATCCAACTGCCCAACACAACACTGGCGAAAAAACTTCCAACAACGAGTCCAACCAGCCACAGACTGCACACAATGCAGTCAGCGATTTTAATAGAGAGCGCTACGTGGCGTTACCAACATAAAAACCTAAACAGCCTACTTACAATCTTTATTCTCCATGTGTAAATATATATTTCTCAACAAAATCACCCAGGCGACGAAAACATTTCTCTCGGCGAGAGACTACTTTGTTGATACCGTCGCCATAGCATTTTTGACTGTTGACACAGACAAACCCTCATCTCTGCTTGCATCGCTTCATTATAAAACTGAAGTCTTTGAAAGTCTTCTTTAAGTTTTGGAAATAGATGAAAATCTCGTGGGGCCAAGTCGCTCGTGTGTGCACTGGCACTGTCGTGCTGAAGAAAAGGATGCCGCATGCGTGGACCAACTCTTCGAATCCGAAACCCGATTGCAGCAGGGTGTTTGTCGTGCACCAACGCGCCAACCTACACACCGCCATGTTACACACTACAATTCGTAGCCCCCTAGCGGTAGGGGACTGCAGACACGTAGACATGAAGAATAAAGATGTAGAATGTTAATAACATTTGTTTTATTAAAAAGTTTTAAGAGTTGTCACACAAAAAATTCGGAGGTTTTAATTTCCAGCGCGCCTTCGTTCAAGTTTACCATGGCGCTAGTCGTAAGAAGCAAGGGTCTCCCAGAAGTAACTAGCTCGCTCACTCGTTCATTACTCAATGTGCGTCGGTTTTAGATGGCGATATAACAGCAATAAAAGGCGTCTTGTGTTCTCCGTTAGTTGGAACAGTACGGGGTGATTTTCGTTGTGAGTAGGGAGCTGCACTTCCCACGGCCCAAAACGTTCGACGACGGCACCAGCAGTTTGCAGACAGTGGTTCTTTATGTAAGGGGGAATCCGCAGGCCAACTCCGTGTGCTTGTACAAGTTTTACCGCGACGATTTTGTTTCAACCCATATAAGATGCAGTTGCTACAAGCCCCTGATGATAATGTTAAACGACAGTATATAGATTACTGAGAATTCATACTGCGCGTGGAGATGGAAGATAACAATTTAATTTCATGTTTAGTGTTCAGAGATGAGAGTAAGTCCAATTTCAGTGGCAAAGTGAACCGCTGAAATGTGGGAATGTGGGGAAGACAACGCAACATAGGCGAGCACCAGAGAGACTCTCCAAAGAGTCATGTGGTTTCGCCTATTACCGACAAAATAGTTAAGACCCGATCTGTTTTGTGAAATAGACCGATACCACGTACCGGAATGTGTTGAAGATCTGGTTATTTCCACAATTGCGAGACCATGCCGAAATTTTTTTCAGCAGAGTGGAGCACCAGCGCATTGGCACCTGTCTGTAAGAATATTCTTAACTATGAGCGGCTTCAGCAATTGGTCGACCATAAGGTGCCCAACATTTTTTTTTAATTTACTGGCTTTCGGAACGGGTTGGTTGGTTGGTTGGTTTGGGGAAGAAGACCAGACAGCGTGGTCATCGGTCTCATCGGATTAGGGAAGGAAGTCGGCCGTGCCCTTTCAGAGGAACCATCCCGGCATTTGCCTGGAGTGATTTAGGGAAATCACGGAAAACCTAAATCAGGATGGCCGGACGCGGGATTGAACCGTCGTCCTCCCGAATGCGAGTCCAGTGTCTAACCACTGCGCCACCTCGCTCGGTCGGAACGGGTCCATACAGCGATCTCAACAGAGTAAATGTTATATAACAATTTATTTCGACAATTCATGGTAGAAATAATTTTAAATCGTACCCTGGTACGAAGTTACAGAGGTTTAACAAAAGTCTGATCCGACATAAAATAAGATTTACGGTCAGAGTAGACTAAAACAAGTAAACAAGGCCAAAATGGAACACAGATGCACAGTGGTAGCATACTACAAAAATTCTACTGGTAACATAATAAGAAACGATAAATCATCGTTGGTATACATTTGTTCAGTCCGTTTTAATGAGTATATATCCAAATTAACAATAAAATGTTCTTTGCATGCCCTGTAAGAATTGTTTCAAAAGCTGCTAGACAGAACAGGAGAACGGTTTACAAGAACCAGAGTTGTATATTACAGCAACATTTATTTATTTTAGATATCTAGACACACACCTATCGGAGGTACATAGTGACATACATTCAGAGGCTGTGTGTTCCACATTCCGCAGAGTAACACTTGGGGAAGTAGTCAGTTAATTGAGCTTTTGTCTTACCTGGCATTCTAAGCACCAGTAACGTTAAATTAGCAGCGCGTGGAGCTATATCTTGATGATGGCACTGTTGACGATCTCGAACAGTAGTTCATACGTTGCTACATCATTGGGTGCTGACAAGGTTTGGAGGCTGTTTGGGAACTGATTACCAACAGACCGAAGATTACTTGAAAGTACGTATATGTGATATGTGGTCAGAGGACATTGTAGAAATACGAGGGATCTCCTGAAAGTAGTTCCGATCGGTCCTGAAATGAACACCAGAGTGAAAACCCGATGAAGCTTTGCACTGATGTGTTGGGCAGTGTCTCTAGTATGACCGAAGATCGCATCAAGATGCTCTTTTAAGTTGTGAGCGCACTGTGAGCGAGTAAAGGTAATTAGAACAACGATGTCTCCAGCCAAGTAGGAGGACCCGCAGAGAGGCTTCGCCTTAATGAAAGCAGCCCACGTAACACAACTGCCACGCACTTCCTTCTTCATGGCAACTCTCAGCCGCACTCTGCAGTGGCAGTGAAAACGCTTCTACAGTCTTTTTGATTGGAAGTGTTCCATCACCCACAACACACCCCTAACTGGCTCGTCCTGAGTATCATCTCTGTTCACATGAAACGCTGCATACGAAGGCAACACTTGGGCGCAGGCTACGCGCTGTAGACCAGCGTAAAAAATTATCGGAAAGCACGGTCGGCTGCCTCCTGTGACGACGGTGTTGGAAATTTGGTGTAACGCTCCGACAAATGTCTAAGTCGGAGCGGCGACTATGTAGAGAAGTATCTGGAAGGTTCTGATTTTCACTGTGGTTTCCATTTAGCGATCGATCGGAACTTACTTTCTGGAGAACCCTCGTATATGGTTTGGAGGGCCTTCCTCTCCGCAAACACGTAGAGGGTTGGCGTTTGGGTTGAGCCGACGCCATTGAGATGTTTGTTGAACTTCCAAAGTTTAAATTTGAGACGTGCTATAGCTGTCATGAAGATTATTGATGTTATTGCCTTTTTACAGTGTGGAACTCTTGGAATCGTGGGGTGAAAAGGCTCACATGAATCTCTCATTCAACCATTGGCTTCCGAGTTGGCCTGATCTCACGGAATACGAAGTTTCTTCTTTTGTTGGAAATTGTGAAAGATTCCTTCTGTTTGCTTCCCCTTTATAATAACTTAAGTAAGTACTGCATCGTCGCATTCCAACGACAGCGAATGCGGTAATTCCAGACACGCCCGTTAAAGCTGGGACGAGTTTGCCTACCGCCTGAACTTTGCTGTTACATGGCAAATACCAACGGGATTGTAACCGTTACAGTTACTATCGTCGTGCTGATATAGACACGGCTAACATTAGCGAATTTCGAATGAACTCCTTTGGTTCGCTAGGTGAGTAAACGCGCAACTTGTAGGAAGGCGCTGGCGGGGCGATTCCGTTTCCTCAGTATCAGTCTGAAGCACTGTGAAACTACTTGAAGAAGCCACAGAGTTCTCGATACACTGCCGTTTGAATGCGCGGCCTCGCCGAGCTCATTCCTGCTTTGGCGTTTTCGCTAGCGGTCTATTACGCAGTCTATTACTATATTCAGTTTCACTATCAATATTGGGCTATGGCATAAAACAGGAACGCTCCCTATCAGGATAATTCCTCGAACTAACCCTCGACTGTAAACAAACATGGAAATTACACCTACTACCGTACAACAAAAAGTCCACAATAGACTAAGATTACTAAAACCAGTAACTGGCTGAACATGGGGATTGCATTCTCCACCAAATTCCACACTTTCAAAGCCGTTAATCCGATCCATGCGTCAAATCTTCGACGCTATGTGCCCTGTCACATCTTTCGTATTTGTCTAACCTCCTGCACTGGAATCCTATCTCCATATCTCACCCTCTCTCCTCTCCCACAATGAACACCTCCCACAAACTTGATACTGACCACCCAAACCCTGATAATCAATCTCGAACTCTGCCGCACTTTTAACAGCACAGTCTAGTATTTATTAAACCAGCTCTTTACTGTGCTAATTACTTGCAGTTTTACGACTAACGATTTCGCGCCATGGTTCGGGCCCAGGGTTACGCTGCACATTTGAAAACCTCCCTTCTCTAGGAGGCCCCGGATATTGTTCCCGCTAGATTGGCGTCATAGCTCTCTACGTACGTCCCCACCATATGTCGCGATCTCGTTATCTTACAGTGGTTATCCAAAAATCCGAATTTATCTTTTAAGATAAAACTCAAAGAAACTGAATCTATATTTTAACTTACAAATCATATGTAATTTAACTCTTTAATAACGCTATGTTTACATATTTTAAATCTCGCTGGCTGAAGAGTGAATGTGTTCCAGTAGACATCCTCTCCCCCCCCCCCCCCCCCCCTCTCACCGTCCTCCAATCTGTGTGGGACGATGAGGATGAAATTCTGCAATAATAATGGCTAAAATCTCCCTATCAACAAATCGTTCCCTTACAGCTACTCGTCGACGACTATGTAATTAGAGTCCAAGAAGGAAATCGGTTGTGCTCTATGCAAAGGAAACATCTCACCTTCTACTAACAGCTTATCACAGTCTCTGGAGCAACAAAGGATCTCTAGCCGCTGGAAAAAGGCATAGGTCATTCCCATTCTTAAGAAGAATCGTCGGACTGATTCACGTAATTAAATTCTGCTATCAATGACGCCTATCTTTAGAGCTACAAATATGTTCTGTGTCCACGCAATATGACGTTTCTCCTCTACAAAAACCTTCATGGATACCACGAAGAGAGATCTTGAGAAACTGAACTCGCTCTGTTCGTCCATTAGATCCAGAGCGCCGCAGAGAAGGACGTCCAGTTAAATGCCTCGTTCCTGGTCTCAAGGAAGGCGTTTAGCACTGTTCCGTATTGTCTCACTGTGACGAAACGCAGACATACAGACTATCGGGATATCTGTGATTGGACTGACGACTTCCTTGAAGACAGAACTCAACAAGTCGTTCTTAACGGATCAAGACTGACAGACATAAAGGCAACTTTAGAAGTACTCCAAGACAGTGTGAAACGGAATGTGTTGTGACTTGGCAAGACAGCCAAGCCACATGATTGGTAGCCGAAAGGCACGCGTTAAGCTCACGCAGGCTGGCGTGAGGTCTGGAACATGTAAAGTAATTATACTAGCAAAAAAGGTACGTAGTTTCTGGAATACTTAACTTTAATCCATAATTGGTGAACATCGGTCTGACGGTACATGCATCACAAGATAAATAGCAAATGATACTGGCGCCTTGCTAGGTCGTAGCAAATGACGTAGCTGAAGGCTATGCTAACTATCGTCTCGGCAAATGAGAGCGTAATTTGTCAGTGAACTCTCTCTAGCAAAGTCGGCTGTACAACTGGGGCGAGTGCTAGGAAGTGTCTCTAGACCTGCCGTGTGGCGGCGCTCGGTCTGCAATCACTGACAGTGGCGACACGCGGGTCCGTCGTATACTAGCGGACCGCGGCCGATTTAAAGGCTACCACCTAGCAAGTGTGGTGTTTGGCGGTGACACCACAGAATTCATAAGTGACAGATGCTGCAACTGATAATAATTGTCTGCTTCACCCCCAATGGTGTAATGCTGTCTGTGATTGAACGGAACTGGTTGTCCACAAACAAAAGCACATTACAGCAGCTGTTGGTAGTTTCGTGATGCCGTTCTCTAAATACGTTGAAGCTTTGCAAAACTCTTTATAGAAAATAGTTTGGAAAGAACTGAAATCCTAAATCGGGATAACCGTACGGAGTTCGAACTCCACTGCTCCCCAATGCGAGCCCAATGGCTTAACGACAGTGCCCACTCGCTCTACTGGAGGAGAGAAGTTTCAGTCTGCCAGTAAAGGCGCGATGGACAACAATGGAACCGTTTGGCCACGTACGCTGGCTGGGGCCTTATTTGCGGGTCAGGTCGGTCTGAATCGGCGCACAGTGGCTGTTGGCGAATTTCGTCACGCGCGGCGTCCCGTAAGTAAGCCACGTAACGTGGCGGCTTACGTAAGGCCGATTACCTGCGGGGCCTTGGGTCGCCGTCACACCGCACAGCAGGCGCGCTCGGCCTCTTCGCTTCCCTGTGAATACGCCTGAGGTCTCGAACCTCACCTCACGGAGGACATAATACATTCACACAGGGTAAACCCTAACTACACAGTCAAAGTTTCGGAGGCTCTTCAGGGATATTTTTTGCGGAGTATGCTACACGGGACCGTTGGTCTCCGACGGCTCGTTATGAAAAAAATGCGTTATTACGATTTATTCGGTTTGTTATCCATTTACCTTTTTTCTGTAAAAACACGCTAACGAGCCAAAACATTAAGACCACTCTGCCCACGGCGAAACTCAGTGACGGCTGTTGGCGTTGCGACCATGTGGCGCGGCTGGGAGAGATTGTTAGCCACCAAAGATGAATGGTGAACTATTTTAGCGACGATTAGAGCCGCAAATAGGGGAATTATTCTAGAGACGAAATAGGTCGCGTTGCAGATATTTATTGAAATACACGGTCCAGTCACATTAATGTGACCGACTCCCTATGTTAGACTCTGAGCACTATGGGACTTAACATCTATGGTCATTAGTCCCCTAGAACTTAGAACTACGTAAACCTAACTAACTTAAGGACATCACACAACACCCAGCCATCACGAGGCAGAGAAAATCCCTGACCCCGCCGGGAATCGAACCCGGGAACCCGGGCGTGGGAAGCGAGAACGCTACCGCACGACCACGAGATGCGGGCTCCTATGTTAGACATCAGTGTGCAGTAAACACTCACAGACGCCAGGTGACGCAGCACTAGCAGTGGACGGTGTATAGAGAGAGTCAGGGGGGACGCGGAAAACAGTGCAGTCGTTGTCGTAATGCACAAATGGAGCAATTTATCTGACGTACATAAGGGCATGGTCATTGGATTTTGGGCCAAGGATGGAAGCAATATATATATATATATATATATATATATATATATATATATATATATATATATATGTGTGTGTGTGTGTGTGTGTGTGTGTGTATGTGTGTGTGCTTCAACTTGTAATTTGCATTGTAGCTGACATTGTAAATGTTTACTGATTATCCAATCGCTTTAATATTGAGCACATATATTACTTTTTTTTACAATAAGCTTACACACTCTTATAAAATAATTAATTAAAACATAGATAACACAAAGTTTTTGATATTAATTTAATTTACTATGCATTGGCACCCAGTTCCAGTTTCTGCTGCAATGGACGAGACATAAGAAAAATTTTCATGTTTATTTTTCATTTACAGAGTATGTTGCATAATTCTCAAGTTTTTGTTTTAGTATTGCAAGAACTTTCTAATTCTTTGCACTACTCTCAAAAAATTCTTTAACATTGCAGAACCAGGCTGTTTTCAATTGCTCTCTTAGTTTTGTTTTGAAAACTAGCAGTGCTTTTATAACTGCTTGATAATGTGTTGTATAATAAGCACCATTCTTGGGTAGGGTCTTTATCGGGCTGCTGTTCATGCGATAGTCAACCTTTATTCTTCTGCTGTAACTGCGATGTTCTCTGTTTAGCATCAGTATACAATTTAATTTGAGATGCATGATGATTTTAAATACAGTGTGTTTCAAAATGAATATACGGGTTTTAAGGCTTTGAAACACATATTAAATTCACCTTACAATTATAAATAATACACCAAATGAAAGAGAAACTCAAACAGTTTTTCTTACAATTATTCAGTGTGAACACCGATCGCGCATCGAGTCGATAGGCGAGTTGTTCCGAAACCTTGATCAAAGTGTCAGGAGTAACTGTTGCAAAAACACTGCTTCTAAAGTCCGACACATGAGCTGCTATCGGAGGCACATACACATGGTCGGTCAGATCGTGTGTGAACGTGGAGGTCATGCATAAAATGCTGTGTCAACCGGCCCGTTGCACCCTGTCCACCGGACGGATACAACGTCGTGTAAACATTCGGGTATTGAGTTATACCAGTGAGGCGGGGCACCATCTTGCTCCCAAATAAAGATGTGTTATTCAGATTCTTCACAAAGAGGCATGGGCCATAGCTGTAGCACAACGAGATAAGAAACATCAGTTACAATTGATTCACCGAGAAAGAAAGACCAATAAACTTTCCGCGGGGATATTTCTTGGGGCCGAGCGTGAAAGAATCGCACTCGTTCAACACGTTTTTCAGCCACTCTTTGTCATTCCATACTCTTCCCATTGCACGCAGGTATACAGACAAAACTGTTAGAGTTGCTCTTTTATTGACACATAGTCAGCACTGTTTCAGAAAATATCGTTCTTGTGAAACACAACTAACTCTTTATACTCATGAAGTAATAAGTGCTATTGGCAGGGAATGTCAAATTGATTCCATATTTTCAGATTTCCTGAAGGTTTTCGACACCGTTCCTCACTAGCGTCTTCTAACCAAACTGCGTGCCTATGGAGTATCGCCTCAGTTGTGCGACTCGATTCGTGATTTCCTGTGAGAAAGGTAACAGTTCGTAGTAATAGACGGAAAGTCATATAGTGAAACAGAAGTAATATCCGGCGTTCCCCAAGGAAGTGTTATAGGCCCTCTATTGTTCCTGATCTATATTAACGACATAGGAGACAATCTGATTAGCCGTCTTAGATTGTTTGCAGATGATGCTGTCATTTACCGTCTTGTGAAGTCAGATGATCAAAACGACTTGCAAAATGATTTAGACAAGATATCTGTATGGTGCGAAATTGACCCTGAATAAGGAAAAGTGTGAAGTTATTCACATGAGTACTGAAAGAAATCAGCTAAATTTCGATTACGCGATAAGTCACACAAATCTGAAGGCTGTGAATTCAACTAAATACTTAGGGATACAATTACAAATAACCTAAATTGGAACAATCACATAGATAATATTGTGAGTAGTGCAAACCAAAGACTGCGATTCACACCATGCTTGTCCGCCCTATTGTTGTGCGGTGTGGGATCCGCATGAAGTGGGACTGACGGATGACATCGAAAAAGTACAAAGTCAGCTCGTTTTGTATTATCGCGAAATAGGGGAGATAGTGTCACAGACATGATACGTGAATTGGAGTGGCAATCATTAAAACAAAGGCGTTTTTCGTTGCGACGGGATCTTCTCATGAAATTTCAATCACCAATTTTTCTCCTCCGATTGAGAAAACATTCTGTTGGCATCCACCTACAAAGGGAAATATGATCATCATGATAAAATAAGAGAAATCAGGGCTCGCACAGAAAAATTTAAATGCTCCTTTTTCCCGCGTGCCGTTAGAGAGTGGAACGGTAAAGAGACAGCTTGAAGGTGGTTAATTGAACCCTCTGGTTTGCACTACCCACGATATTATCTATGTGATCGTTCCAATTTAGGTTATTTCTAATTGCAATCCCTAAGTATTTAATTGAATTCACAGCGTTCAGATTTGTGTGACTTATCGCGTAATCGAAATTTATCTGATTTCTTTTAGTACTCATGTGAATAACTTCACACTTTTCCTTATTCAGGGTCAATTGTGAATCGCAGAGTAGTCACCGGTTGGTATGACATGTTCTGAGGCATCAAGGGATCACCAATTTAGTACTGGAGGGCATCGTGGAGGGTAAAAATCGTAGAGGGAGACCAAGAGATGAATACACTAAGCAGATTCAGAAGGATGTAGGTTGCAGTAAGTACTGAGAGATGAAGAAGCTTGCACAGGATAGAGTAGCATGGAGAGCTGCATCAAACCAGTCTCAGGACTGAAGACAACAACAACAACAACAATTTTTTTTTAGTTTTAGCAGTTTGTTCACAGGCACGTCTGCTGTCCTTCCCCATATTATTGTACAATATGATAAATGTGGATAAATTAATCTATACCACATCTTTAACAGTGTATCTACATCAACTGCGATGCACGTTTTCTTTATTAAAAATACACTGCTGCTCATTTTTCAGCTGATCTTTTCTATATGATTTTCCCAAGTCATATGTCTGTCTATTGTCAAGCCCAGGAACTTGCAACTGTCAACTTCTGTTAGCAATGTGCTCGTAAGTCTTATGTTTAGTTTCTCTTCATTTGTTGTTATCTTTGCTAAGTTTGTAAATTGTTCGCGTGCCGCCATGGTTAAAGTATGCCGTCCGTGGCAAAATGGCGGTATCCAAAACAGACGCCGAGGTAACTGCGGTGCAAAATGGCTCTGAGCACTATGGGACTTAACTTCTGAGGTCATCAGTCCCCTAGAACGTAGAACTACTTAAACCTAACTAACCTAAGGACATCACACACATCCATGCCCGAGACAGGATTCGAACCTGCGACCGTAGCGGTCGCGCGGTTCCAGACTGTAGCGCCTAGAACCGCTCGGCCACCCCGACCGGCACTGCGGTGCACCACGGACTATAGGTGACAGGGGTGAACGGCGGCTGGGGATACGTGTACGGGCGAAAAGACTTGCAACTTCCGAGCAGTTGCCAACAGTGTTTTCTCAACGACCGCTCAGCGAACGTTACCCCGTATGGGCGTCCACAGCAAGCGCCTGGTTCATGCGCCCATGCCGACTGCTGGAATTTGCACGCCAGTACAGCATCTGGACGTCTGCACACTGGCGACAGGTGGTTTTTCCAGATGAATCACGTTTAATGCTGTATCGGACAGATCGCCTTTGGCGTGTACGGCGCGAAACGTCTAAAAGCAAAAACCCTGCACAAATCATAGGAAGGGGAATATTTTCGTGTCATTCCCTGGATAACTCGTCATTCTGCGAGGCGCAATGGATCAACACAATTATGTATATATCCTCTGGGACCATGTTCACCCCTACGCGTAGTTTGTTTTTCCTCAGCACGGTGGCATCTACCAGCAGGACAATGCAAAGTGTCACGCAGCTCATAGTGTACGCGCGTTATTCGAAGAGTTCCAGTATAAGTTTCGCTTAGTACGTTGTCCATCGAACACCCCGGATATGAACCTGAGAATCTGTGGGACCACATCGATCGGGCTATTCGCGCCGCTGATGCTCAACTGAGAAACCTTGCGCAGCTGGCCACAGTAGAGGAGTAGGCACGGGTCCACACCTCTGTCAGTACCTTCCAGAACGTCATTGACTGTCTTCCTCCAGGTCTTACAGTGATCCGCGCTGCGAAAGATGGTTACTCAGGCATTTGACAGGTTGTAAGGTGGCTATAATTTCGCACCTTACAAGCGCTCATCCACATACTTCGCCGTGATCTACAAACATAATTAGGTATCATGTGATAGGTTGTACATCGTATATATGAATATATAAACGAGACTGACGTTGTCACGTATATCGAGTAAATAATTGTTAACGCATATTGCATGAAAAGTGACGGAGTCTCTTCATTATCAGAACGGCGTAATGAATGACTACCTATACTAGTAGAGGTTGAACGACAGTGGAAATGAAATGGCAGGCGGAAATGAAGCCCTGGGTGGAAGGTCCACATAGGTGTGTTGGTCCTGCTTAAACACAGGAAGTAGCAAGACGGACGTGGTAGCACCTTAGCGCTGGAGCACAATTGAGTCGCGACTGGGCCGTATTGCAGCCTGACAGGAAGGATTATACTTCGGAAACTACGAAAATCTTGGACGTAGCTGAGAGAAACGAGGAAGCGTCATCTTCGAAATCACGCAGACTGGGTTATTTCCGTGGACTTTTACTCAGAAGCGTACCATTGTACGAGTATAGGTTTTTCCTCACAAACTTTCCGCGCTGGACGAGAAAAGACTAAAATATGGTTAGTCAGCGTTCGGAAGAATCTGTAGAGAGGGAGAATATTCTGTTGTTTCGGGAATATGATTCGTTTTCGGAATTACGAGGGTGAGGAGCCGAGCCTTGCTGGGAAGCCAGTGGTGGAGAGACGATGTCTTCCGCTGTGAGCGCCAATGTATGACGGTCGCTCGGTATCAGCTTTGTTAATACAGACGGATTTGCTGTCTTTCCTCTCAGGAGAGTTCATAGTTAGAACAGTTAGGCACTGTACTGTTGCGATCCTATACGATTCTGGACTTCACCTCTGGGTTGGAAGTCGTCGTTGAGTACGCAGCGTTCAGTAATTGAGAGCACTTCTTCTGCCTATACTGACGTTGAGACGTTATCTGAACTCCGTCCTTTTGGCTGACAGTTCGCGTTTCTCGTCTGTAGAACACAGAGAGGAGAAGACAGAATTAGAGTACAGTAGTCAGAGGACCGTCTTCTGCCGTACTAGTGCTTGAAAGAGTTTTATTTTGTGGGTGGAGTTCTTCCATCGACGCAGACGTGTACGGGCACCAGCACGCTGACGCACCAGACACAGTACATACGGTGATATCGCAAACTGCTTCGGCTTATTAGGGCTATAATGCTAAAGAGCTATGATCACGTTAGTTTATTTCCACTGAGGTTCCACACCACTGTAGATCATCTTTGAAAGTAGTGTCTTCTAGTGTTTGGTACGTAGATAATGTCAGTCACTGCTCGTTATTTATGTTAGATCGCGTGGCCATAAAAGGGGGCACAGTTGGGCAATTGACTAATAATTTTACTAAGGAAATATAGACATTTGTCATAAAGGGTGTTTTTGTTTTAATCTGCAATAAACATATAATAAGAAACAATGTTTATCATTTAGTAGTGTTAGTTGCCTTTATCATTCATTTATGTTTGTATTGTAATTTATGGAATTAAGAGATCCTAAGATCTGCTTGAGGGGGTAGCCCGACATGGTCAAATCATCATTTTAGCGTTTGTTATTTTCTGTTGCGCACATTCATTTTACACCCGCCTCGGGTAACATCTTCGAAGGTGGTCACGTTAATGTGACTGTGTCAAGTATTCACTTCGACAAAGGACAGATTGTTCTGTTGCGGCACTTGCGAACATGTATCAAGGAAACGGCGAAGATGTTCGCGCACTACTGTGAGTCAGCATCGATGGGAAGTGGTTGAAGGACGGTGGAACAACGGGTAGGCGATAAAGCGTTTCGCTTCCACGTCTCGTCACTGAAAGTGGGGGCGAGAGACGTTCTCGCTCTATAAGCTTCATACACTGCAGTCTGCGACAAATCTGACGACAGAGTGCAATGTTGGTATAGGCACAAGTGTTTCGGAGCGCACCGTCTTGCACATGAGGCTACGCAGCAGCAACCAATAAGTGATCCGACGTAGACTCAATGACATCGTCAATTAGGATTGCAGTGGGTGCGGGAGCATCCAGAGCAGACCGTGGATCTATGGAAACGTGTGCCTGGTGTGATGAATCACTATTCTTGTTACACCAGGACATCGGTCGCGTCTGCACTGGCCACTATGGAGGCCAACGGCTGGTCGATACGCGCCTTGCGCCATGGGCGCAGCCGATGGGGACAGTTTTATGCTATGGGAACATTCGTCTGGGTCTCGCGTCCGTTGGCCGTCGTACTTTAATACACTATTTATTGGTAATTTTGATTGTTGCCGACTTACGTGGTGGGCCTTAATCAAAATGACATTTCTTTCAATTTTGATTTACAATTAAATGCTTTTGTGAAGTTCTTTTTTTTTTAACAATATTAAACTTGAGTGGAAATTATTTTTTACGTTAATGAACTCGCTGAATCTTAGAGCATGAACATATAAGTTGAACAATGGAATAAACTTTTCATATTAATTTCCTGGGCTAGTCAGCTCAATTTAAAGCAAAAAATCTGTAGTTATTAATTACAACTGCGGCCCACACACGCGCGAGAGTATTTTTTCTTACCTCCGTTAACCATTGCATTGTAGTCGGAGTCCTGGCTCTGGCTCTCGGCTGTTGTACTGAAAAAAAGAATCTTAAAGCTACGTATTTTCTGCAGCGTCGGGCGACTGTGGAGAAAAATTTATATTATGTTAATAGCCGGCGAGTTTTTCACTTCGGCTAATTTTTATAAGTTAATATCGCCACGTAATGGCGTCGTTGGCTGCATCGGCCGCTGCGATTGTTGCACTGTAAATTACTCGAATACAGGTTAATTCAAGGAAGGTGGACATGAGATCTGGATCACCTCTTACAAATTAAAAGTGAACAATAATATTAAATCAATATATTATCTGCTTAATTAGTACAAATATGCTTACATTTGCCAGCACTCGTAAGATGACCGTCTACACGCAACCAAGACAAAAGAAGAAGTGAAGTCGACTAAAAAATTAACAAAAGAGCGTATCTTGTCGTCTCTTTAGATCAGTTTGTTATATTTCTTTGCCCTCCAAACTTACACAGAGAAATTATTATTATACGGATACATGAGAAAAATGTATATTATTTAATTTTTAAATGTCTCTTCTTTATGAATACTGTTTTTAAGTCTTTTTTCATTGACAAACTGCCTATTGGCTTCCGTCTCGGGTTCTTCGGCCGACGTTCATCTAATGATTTTTCTGACGTTTCGCCAGCACGAGTGGCTGGCATTGTCAAAGCTTCACCCTCCATTGCCGGTGGTGAACTGGAGGCGAGCTCGCGGCCGCAGACTATATGTACCTGGCGCGCCAACGTCCGAGGGCTTCTCCACGGTCATTTCCGGTGCGGTTCTCCTCTTGCTACCTGCGACGGTCGTTCGCTGCAGTACGGGAAGCCAGGATCCGTTTACCTTAAGGCTTTCCTCCTTCTTGTTGAAACTGTTCGCGTGTTTTTGGATTTCTACAGCTTCTCTGAACAAGCGCGTGTGATAGTGCTTCTCTACAGCCAGAACTTCCGTGTCGGCGAATTTTATTGCGTGGTCGGTCTCATTCAGTGCGTGCTCTGCCACGGCCGATTTCTCCACCTGCCCCAACCTGCAATGTCGCTTATGCTCTTTGATCCTGGTGTTAATGGATCGTCCAGTCATTCCGACATAAACTTTTCCGCATGTGTAAGGTATACGGTATATTCCCGACATTGCAAGTGGGTCTCTTTTCTCCTTCGCCGATCTAAGACACTCTTTGATCTTCCTTGTCGGTTTGAAAATCGTCTTTACGCCGTGTTTGCGCAATATACGGCCGATTCTGTCCGTCACTCTGGGAATGTATGGCAGAAAGGCCGTACCCGACATTTCTTTTTCTGGTTCCTTACTTCGCTGAGTGTTTGGCTCTGTTACACTTCTAATGTAATTTGTGGAGTACCCATTGCTCCTCAGAACAGTTTCCAGGTGTTGCATTTCTCGTTTGAGGTGTTGAGGCTCACATATTCGTCCTGCTCTCTTTACGAGCGTACTAATCATGCCTCTTTTCTGGCTCGGGTGGTGGTTTGACAGTTTGTGCAGGTATCGGTCTGTGTGTGTCGGTTTTCGATACACGCTGTGTCCCAGGTTTTCGCCGTCCCTTGTGACCAGCACATCTAGAAATGGCAGTTTCTTGTCCTTTTCTACTTCCATGGTAAATGTTATGTTGGCATGGAGGCTGTTCAAGTGTCTCAGGAATTCACCGAGCTGTTCTTCACCATGGCTCCACACCACGAAAGTATCATCGACGTACCTGTACCACACCTTAGGTTTGCAAGTCGCCGAGTCCAGTGCCTGTGCTTCGAATTGTTCCATGAAGAAGTTGGCCACCACTGGACTGAGAGGACTACCCATGGCGACGCCTTCCAGCTGTTCGTAGAAATCGCCATTCCACGTGAAATAGCTCGTGGTGAGACATGCATGGAAGAGCTTTTTGATGTCTTGCGGGAACATGGAACCGATGTGCTCCAGAGCGTCGCTGAGTGGCACTTTCGTAAATAACGAAACAACATCAAAACTGACCAGGATGTCGTTTGGCGCAAGTTTCAGTTTCTTCAGCTTCTCAATGAAGTGTCCTGAGTCCTTAATGTATGTTTCGGTCTTTCCCACGTGTGGCTGGAGCAGAAGAACCCGAGACGGAAGCCAATAGGCAGTTTGTCAACAAGTGGCCACGAAAGCCTCAACAATTTTGTATTACGCCTCTACGGGGAGGAGATTTGCAGATTGTACCGACGCCTTGACCAACGACGGAAGAAGAAAGCGCGACTGATGTCCTCTCTCGCCTTTCTGTCACGGTGCCGAGATGAATGTGCTACACCGAAGTTCTTGAGATGCAAGCGCCTATTCACCACCGCCCAAGCACATCGTATCTACGACAGAATGGAACGAGCTTTTCTTCGTGAGCGAATACATACAACACGGAGAGACTTGGCAAGAACGGATCAGGAACTTCTGGACATTTTCTATCAACTAAGTAGCAGAATGCATCGAGACGACTGGGACAAGATCGACAGCATCACTCACAGGAGCATGCAGAACGAACTCGAGCGCTGCACCGAGCGGCAAAAGAAAAAGTTTGAAAGATGCCGGAAGCAGACCGACAAGGCGATTCCCGACATGTCACACACAGTGGTCAACCTCACTGAACGACAACTTACCGAAGAGGAAGTGTCTGTTCTTCAAAAAGGAGGGAATTTCGCTATCATTCCGAGAACTATACCTATGGAGGACATCATTGCCAACACCGAAGCAGCCATTCGGACCCTTCCTTGTGAAAGGGCAGAGGAAATACGCACTGAAACATCCAGGATACTGCGCCGAGCAAAACCACCAGCTTGCAACCTGAAGAAAGAAGAGGTACAAGCCATTAAGAAGCTCAACGCCGACAAGAGTATATTGGTACTGCCTGCCGATAAGGGGAATGCGACCGTCGTAATGAAGACCGAAGATTATGAGCAAAAGATCCGAGACCTATTAGATCCGACGACGTACCGAAAACTAAGCGCAGATCCGACGCAGCGTATCACTCGGAATACGAATCGATTAATCAAGGCGTCTTCTCTGCCGGCGGACATACAGAGAAACCTGCGCAACACAGAAGCCCTACCACCTCGGCTGTATGGATTACCCAAGATCCATAAGAACAACGTTCCACTGAGACCGATCGTTAGCGCTCCTGGCTCACCAACGTATAAACTGGCGAAACACTTGGCCTCTCTGCTCCAGCCACACGTGGGAAAGACCGAAACATACATTAAGGACTCAGGACACTTCATTGAGAAGCTGAAGAAACTGAAACTTGCGCCAAACGACATCCTGGTCAGTTTTGATGTTGTTTCGTTATTTACGAAAGTGCCACTCAGCGACGCTCTGGAGCACATCGGTTCCATGTTCCCGCAAGACATCAAAAAGCTCTTCCATGCATGTCTCACCACGAGCTATTTCACGTGGAATGGCGATTTCTACGAACAGCTGGAAGGCGTCGCCATGGGTAGTCCTCTCAGTCCAGTGGTGGCCAACTTCTTCATGGAACAATTCGAAGCACAGGCACTGGACTCGGCGACTTGCAAACCTAAGGTGTGGTACAGGTACGTCGATGATACTTTCGTGGTGTGGAG
Organism: Schistocerca cancellata; assembly: GCF_023864275.1. Taxonomy (NCBI): domain Eukaryota; kingdom Metazoa; phylum Arthropoda; class Insecta; order Orthoptera; family Acrididae; genus Schistocerca; species Schistocerca cancellata. Next base: position 491,071,501 of record NC_064633.1, on the reverse strand, counting down.
CCATGGTGAAGAACAGCTCGGTGAATTCCTGAGACACTTGAACAGCCTCCATGCCAACATAACATTTACCATGGAAGTAGAAAAGGACAAGAAACTGCCATTTCTAGATGTGCTGGTCACAAGGGACGGCGAAAACCTGGGACACAGCGTGTATCGAAAACCGACACACACAGACCGATACCTGCACAAACTGTCAAACCACCACCCGAGCCAGAAAAGAGGCATGATTAGTACGCTCGTAAAGAGAGCAGGACGAATATGTGAGCCTCAACACCTCAAACGAGAAATGCAACACCTGGAAACTGTTCTGAGGAGCAATGGGTACTCCACAAATTACATTAGAAGTGTAACAGAGCCAAACACTCAGCGAAGTAAGGAACCAGAAAAAGAAATGTCGGGTACGGCCTTTCTGCCATACATTCCCAGAGTGACGGACAGAATCGGCCGTATATTGCGCAAACACGGCGTAAAGACGATTTTCAAACCGACAAGGAAGATCAAAGAGTGTCTTAGATCGGCGAAGGAGAAAAGAGACCCACTTGCAATGTCGGGAATATACCGTATACCTTGCACATGCGGAAAAGTTTATGTCGGAATGACTGGACGATCCATTAACACCAGGATCAAAGAGCATAAGCGACATTGCAGGTTGGGGCAGGTGGAGAAATCGGCCGTGGCAGAGCACGCACTGAATGAGACCGACCACGCAGTAAAATTCGCCGACACGGAAGTTCTGGCTGTAGAGAAGCACTATCACACGCGCTTGTTCAGAGAAGCTGTAGAAATCCAAAAACACGCGAACAGTTTCAACAAGAAGGAGGAAAGCCTTAAGGTAAACGGATCCTGGCTTCCCGTACTGCAGCGAACGACCGTCGCAGGTAGCAAGAGGAGAACCGCACCGGAAATGACCGTGGAGAAGCCCTCGGACGTTGGCGCGCCAGGTACATATAGTCTGCGGCCGCGAGCTCGCCTCCAGTTCACCACCGGCAATGGAGGGTGAAGCTTTGACAATGCCAGCCACTCGTGCTGGCGAAACGTCAGAAAAATCATTAGATGAACGTCGGCCGAAGAACCCGAGACGGAAGCCAATAGGCAGTTTGTCAACAAGTGGCCACGAAAGCCTCAACAATTTCTTTTTTCATTATTTCTCTGGGGACGCTATATGGGCTCCATGAGATCTGCGCAAGTAATCGAAGGCACTGTAGAAGGCAGCTGTAGACTACGTGGAAGGTACTATAAGCACCTTGAGTGTTTGTAACAAGCTTGATTCCAGGCAACACACATATGGCAAACTGTCAATATTTGCGTTGTTGTATAAACATTTATAGTTAGTTACATGTTCCATACATAATTTCGACGATTATTTTGTCATAATGATGTGGAATAAGTTAGTTTTCAGATTATGTATACGTGATTAGCGTTAAGTTAATGATCGCTTTATTATTTTTATTCCTACTCATGCAATTACACTTAAATGTTTTCTGGCTACCAGCTTTTGAGTAGAAATTCGTAAGTAGAATAGAAGGAGTTGTCCAGGAGAAATACTTTTAAATTAGATTTAAAATTTGATTCGCTACTTTTCAGACATTTTATATTATTGGGCAAATGATCAAAAATTTTTGTTGCTAAATATTGAACTCCTTTCTGAGCTACTGACAGCGTTAACAATCGGTAATAAAGGCAATTTTTCTTCTACTGTTGTAGGTGTGTACATCACTGTTCTTCTCAAATTGTGATTCATTATTTATGACGAATTTCACTAACGAATATATATATTGCGATGGCGCAGTTAAAATCCCTAGCGCCATGAAGAGGTACCTATATCACGTCCATGGGTAAACACCACATATTATTCTTACTTCTCGCTTTTGTGCAATTAATACTTTCTTCCTAAGCGATAAGTTGCCCCAGAAAATTATTCCCTACGACATTATTGAGTGGAAATATGCAAAATATGTCAGGAGGTTGATTCGTTTGTTTCCAAAGTTAGCAACCATACGAAAAGCAAAAGTAGCTGCACTTACTTGTTTGAGATGCTTAGTAATATGCTTCTCCCAGTTCAAGTTTTCGTCAATATGTAAACGCAAAAATTTGGAGCATTCCACCCTATTTATTAATTACTGCTCATGTGATACATCAATTGTTGATATGACTATTTGTTGTACAGATCTGAATGTAGTGCGCTTCTTCATAATTTTTCGGTAGAAGAACTTAATAATTGTTTGGGAAATATCTACCAAGTCTTCTGTAGCTTTCTCTCTAATGGGATTTATTATAACACTAGTATCGACTGTAAAAGCTACTAATTAAGCTTGTCGAATGTTGAGTGGGAAACTATTCATGTATATGAGAATGGGAGTGAACCCAGAATTGAACCATGAGGGACCCCCTTAGTGACATTTTTTCCCATTCACTAAAATTTTCTAACTTTTCGACATTGTCTGAATTATTCAGCACAACTCCTTGTATCCCGTTTATTAAGTATGATTCAAACCAGCTGTGTGTAAAGCCACCAATTCCATAAAAATTTAGTTTTTCAAAGAGGATATTAACTTCCGAAATTTTGTTGCTGAATTTCGGGTTCAGCAAGCATAGCAAGGGAAATTCAAAAAAGAGCAGTAACTCGGGAAAATATTTCGTAACTGACATGGAGTACGTCGGTACCGCCGTTGTGTTGCAGAAAATTACCTCATGAAAACTAGGGACGCAGCATTTCGCATGCATCAGCAGCTCACAGTAATTTACGGTATAGTATAGAGTAGGATGGTAGTTGGTGTAATGAGTGCGATGGAAAAGAGAGATGCCTGTGGATCATTAACACACGTCATACTCAGGCTGAGGAGGCCAGACTGTCACACACAAAGGAGCCAATTCTGATCACACATTTGACATCCAGAGGGTTTGGCCGATGGTTCTGATGCTTGTTCTGAATAAAGAGGTGTCAAGTGTGGAGCTATCGGAAGCCTGATTTTGCTAAGCACAGGTCACGAAAGTGATTCACACCTGTGTATATTATTCAATGGTAGTAACATAAGAAAATGTATGAAGCAGACGCGCAGCAGACTGGGCTGCTGTCCAGTATCAAGCTTAGCATCTACTCTGTCCACATGAAATATGTGAACTTCCTACGATGTTCCGTCTCTTCTGTCACTAAGGAGTTAAACTTTGCGACACACGGATAATTGATGCCACGACAATCCTTCATCTAGTGTCCCATTTGTTCAGTGCTCACGGTTTTCGCCTTCCTAACGAGATGTACCGTGTGCGTGATGATTTTCATGCAATATTTTGAACACTGGTTCTATCTACTTCACTAACGGTGGAGCAATAAACAACTTCGCATTAAAGCACACAAGCCGTATTCCAGAGATCACACAGAGAGGGAAAACAGTCAAAAACGTACCTTTTATTTAAGTGCAGTGAAAGACGTAACATTAAAAACTACTATTGCACTACACTGCTATTGCTAATTGTAAAACAAACTGAGCCATTGTAGTTCTGATTTTTGATGAAGACGCTCTTCAATGGTGTACAAAGACTTGATAAACAGAAGATTTTGTACTTCAGTCTTGAAGGCCACCACATTTCCTTCATTGCATTTAATTTGCTGCAGCAAGTTGTTGAATACGTTTATACCCACGTATCTGTCTCCTCCCTGTACTGAAGGTATCATCTTTAATCTTTTGTAGAGGTTATTTTAGGTACTTTTGTGGAAAAGGGAGATACTGTTAATATCAGAGAACATATACTATCTGGTAAAAAGTATCCGGACATCTATTACAGGACGTTAATATGGATGCGTCCACCCTTCGCCTTAATGACGATTCGATCTCTGCTGGAGACTCTTTCAGTTACGTGTGGTTGGAGGAATGGCAGCCCATTCTTCATCAAGAGCAGAAGCCAGAGAAGGTAGTAACGCTGGACGCTTGTGTCTGGAGCGAAGTCTCCCGAAAGGTCTTCTATAGGTTCGGGTCCGGAGTCTGGGATGGCCAGTTCATTTCAGAAATGCTATCCACCATATAGCATTGCCTTTCAGGTGTAGCTTTGACAGGTTGCATTGTCATGCTCAGAGAAACAATCATAGTCTCCCCTCTGTTCCTCTACTGTACGCATTACACAATGTTGTAAAATGTGTTCACGGCCGGCTGCTGTGGCCGAGCGGTTCTAGACGCTTCAGCTGGAACCGCGCGACCGCTACGATCGCAGGTTCGAATCCTGCCTCGGGCGTGGATGTGTGTGATGTCCTTAGGTTAGTTAGGTTTAAGTAGTTCTAAGTTCTAGGGGACTGGTGACCTCAGATGTTAAGTCTCATAGTGCTCAGAGCCATTTGAACCATATTTTTTTTTTTTTTTTTTTTTTTTGTATTCATGTCCTTCCACATTTAGAAGTTATTTAAGCGCAGTAAGAGGGCCACATCGTAACACGAAAAGCACTCCCATACCGTAACACCACCTTCTCCACACTTCACTGTTGACTCTACGCATGATGGGAGGTAACGTTCTCCAAGCACTCGATGAATGCGAATGTGATCATTCTAAAAGAAATGATGAAAACATAATAGTTTATCACATAAGCTGCAACAAATGAATGTAACAGTTTTCACAATCACACAGCTTCTCTGTGTTGTGTTAAAACATACGTTTTTAACGTTTTTGAAGTTTTGACTCTTGAATTTCTTTGTTGTAACGTAGTTCACTCCCGTCTATTTGTAGTTTTCACTTCTGTGACACACCTATGGGGTTTCTCGCTTACTCTCACTATTCATCACGTTTATTTCGTTTCTTTGCGACGATGACATGTTCTTACCACATAACTTAGATTCTATAACCATTGTATTGTATGAAAACTGCCAAGACTACAGAAAGAGAACAATGACCCGACGGACAGTTCATAATGTTGTGAAAAATACAATAAAGTAAAGGGCATGTGGGAGGTTCGAACACGGCTCACCTGCATGGCAATCGAACACCGTGACCACTTTTCTCTCTCTCTCTCTCTCTCTTTTCTTTTTTTTAATTGATCGCTGTGTTTCGTCGTAGCGGACCTCATATGACATTCGCTGAAGTTCGTTGTAGATCCCTTCACTCATTTTTATATTACAGAGACCAGCCAGATTTCTGACCGCTGAGCTACCTTGCCGGCAAAATAGCAGGAGAGAGGGTTGAACACGGCTCGCCTGCCTGGCAGCCCAACGACGTGACCACTTAACCACGACACCGTTGCTGTGTAAAAAACTCTCCGTCTGAACAGGCCTTGGAAGACCCAACTGTACCGACCAGCCGCCGTGTCATCCTGAACCCACAGACGCCACTGGATGCGGATATGGAGGGACATGTGGACAGTACACCGCCCCCCCCCCCCCAGCCGTATGTCATTTTACGAAACCGGAGCCGCTACTTCTGAATCAAATAGTTCCTCAATTTGCCTCACAAGGGCTGAGTGCTGCCCGCTCGCCAACAGCGGTCGGCAGACCGGATGGTCACCCGTCCAAGTGCTAGCCCAGCCCGACAGCGCTTAACTTCGGTGATCTGACGGGATTTTTTTACAGTTCAGTGTACCTTCTTCCTGTATTCTTCATGTTTGATATGTGTTCAGTTTTTGACGGGCTGTTCGCTGAGCCATCTTACCGCTGAATGTAAGAGGGGTGCGATGGGGACTCTCCCTTGTCAAGGTAATCACTGAGCTCTGCTGACGAATCCATTCTGCTGTAGGATACAGAAGATAAAGAGCAAAAGAATACAATGGGTGGGCCATGTAGCCCGTATGCCAGATGGAAGACAGGTGAAGATGACACTACCGGGGAAACCAAACACCAAACGCCCCATTGGATGACGAAGCCAGCGCTGGATAGACGATCTGCCGAAGGACCTAGCGACCGTGAGAATTGAAGACACCTGGAGGAACCGGACGCTAAACAGGAAGGAATGGAAGCAATTTGTGGAAGCAGCGCGTGATCTGCAGGGCCCGTGATCGCTGAATATCTATTTGTCTATCTCCTTTTATATTGATGAGTCCGTAACCTACGAGTTGTCACAGGGTCTTCACCATGATTGGTTATGTTATTGCTTTTTGTACATTATTTATCTTGAAATGTGTATATTTTTAAAGACTGTTTAAAACATTTTTATTTGAAGCGATTTTCCGTTCTGGCTGTTCTTTGAGATCTGAGAATGGTTGTGTGAACAACCAAAACCAGACATCAAGTTTAATGTCGTATATTGTTTACGATCTAGACAATTAAGTGATTTTTTAAAACTTTTTACAAAAATTCTTAATATACAGGGTGATTTTTTACAGCGTGTAGAAACCCTAGGGACTGATCGATGAGAGGATACGGAACAATAAAGGTCTAATGAACTTATGTCTGGAAGTGTATGGTTTCCATGCTAGGGACCGTTTATTCAATCATGATTTATTAGAGAAACTGCGGTCTAATGCGCTCTGAGGATTTGGTGGTCTGCTGGATTGATGATAGGTTCATATACTGACGGTCTAGGTTCGATTCCAACTTCTACCGATGCTTTTTGATAGGGAGAGACAGATTCTATTCGCTTCTGGCTACGCCAAGTGAAGAAGGTATAATGGCATTGTGGTCTGAAATTCACATTAAACATGATATTCCTTCTCTACCAAGTAGACGTTAGGTTGAACCACTATAAAGTCAGGAGTGGCGACATGTAGAAACTCTATCACCAGTATCCTTTCTTACACTAGTTATTTATCTCTAGTGACGAAACAAATGGGAGTAGGCATTATGAGTGATTTAAAATGGAATGATCATATAAAGTTGATTGTCGGTAAAGTAGATGTCAGACTGAGATTCATTGGAAGAATCCTAAGGAAATGCAATCCGAAAACAAAGGAAGTAGGTTACAGTACACTTGTTCCCCCACTGCTTGAATACTGCTCAGCAGTGTGGGATGCGTACCAGATAGGGTTGATAGAAGAGATAGAGAAGATTCAACTGAGAGCAGCGCGCTTCGTTACAGGATTATTTAGTAATCGCGAAAGCGTTACGGAGATGATAGATAAACTCCAGTGGAAGACGCTGCAAGAGAGACGCTCAGTAGCTCGGCACGGGCTTTTGTTAAAGTTTCGAGAACATATCTTCACCGAGAAATCAAGCAGTACATTGCTCCCTCCTACGTATATCTCGCGAAGAGACCATGAGGATAAAATCAGAGAAATTAGAGCCCACATAGAGGCATACCGACAATCTTTCTTTCCACAAACAATACGAGACTGGAATAGAAGGGAGAACCGGTAGAGGTACTCAAAGTACCCTCCGCCACACACCGTCAGGTGGCTTGCGGAGTATGGATGTAGATGTAGATGTCTGTAGGAAGCAGCCACTGTTACACTATGCATGGTTTCCTCCCAGAGGGTGGTATCATGCCCTACGATCCTCTCCAGCCATAGCAATTGGTAATGCGACCGATTCGCTTCTCTTGCTGACCCACCTTACAGTGGGTGTGATGGAGCGTTGTACACAGCGGACCCGTATTCGAATCGAGAGCTTACCGACGTGGTGTTTACTTACGGAAAGGCAAAGGGCAAGGGCGGGGAGCAGCAAGTTGTATCAGGAGACCTATCCTCGCCGACAACCACCACAGCATTCAATGTTCCCAACAGTGTTTCGCTGTTTGTCTGAGACAGATTCGTTTCAGGAAGCAGGAAATCGTGAAGGACGTACACGAAATGTTCGGACACCAGACTTGGAGGAAAATGTGATTAACACTGAAGGGATCGCCGTGTCAGTACCAGGCAGTTGGCCCGCCAGTAAAGGGTGAGCCAAACAACCGTGCCGAACATTCTCCATGACTACCATTATCACTTACGGAATGAAATTTTCACTCTACAGCGGAGTGTGCGCTTATATGCCAGGATGTTTCATTATCACTTACAGTGTGCAGGGCTTACTAGCGACATACTTTCCACATCTGGAGCAGTTTTGTCATTCGTTTCTTCACCAGGTAGCCATGATTCCGAGATTTGTGTCACCCATCCTATTCACAGATGAGGCCACCTTTACGCGGAGTGGTATCTTCAGCGTCCATAACAGTCATCTGTGGGATAGTATGCAGAACCCCTATGGTATGTGACAGCGAATCGTCAGCATCGGTGCAGCCGGGATGTGTGCGCCGGGATAATTGGCGACATATTTGGGACCTGTTTTCCCTCCACGTCGCCTGACAGGCCAGAACTATCGGCGTTTCTTGCGAGTGACTTTGCTTCCCCTGCATTGATGATTCGAAGCGTTATGTGGCTGCTACATAATGGTGGTCCGGGCGCATCTCAATCGCGTCTTCCCTGGTCGATAGAGTGCTGCAACGCTCCATGTTTGACCGGTCACGGCTCGCCTGTTGACGGGGGGACCGAGCAGCTCGTGTCCGGCCCCATACGACTCCGCTCGGTCACGTACTCGCCCCATGTCTGATGTCCGGATTCCGGACACGCGGATAACCGAGCATGACCGGTCACCGCTGACGTCTCACCTCGGCTGGCCACGGCTCGCTGCTCTGTACTGTACAAATCCAACGCCTCTCTCTCTCTCTCTCTCTCTCTCTCTCTCTCTCTCTTTTAATACAAAAGTAACGTTTCCAAGAACGGGTACGTTACACAGCTAAATTCATAGAGCACTTTCTTTTATAATATTTACTCCCGTCTTCCTAACGCCCAGGAATTTTGTTGTAAATAAAACATTGATCACAAGAGACCAATCTGTGTTAATGTAATGAAATGTAAGCGTCAAACAGTGCACCTGATTATGCGAATCAGTCCACATATCAACTGCCGCAGCACATGCTTTATTAATAACTTCCGCAATAACAGAAGGCATTATACTGTTTCGTATTGCATCAGCTTGTTTTTGACATGTCTGCTTATAGTAGAGGGATGTGGCATGACATCTGCCACGTTAACTTTTCCATAATGCGCACCTAGATGTATTAATTCTTGGCCTAGTTCTCTGAAACCTTCACCGCAAATAGCATTAAAAGGTCTCATATCTTTAGCACACATTGCCACACACTTTGCTGTAATACTATTTTTTATTACTGCCGGTATTCCTGAAGGAGCTGTATCTTTGTGAGGTTTCTTGCAACTGTGTTTCTTTAAAAGAGTGGTTCGCGATTGGAAACACAATAATGTGGAGCAGTTTATGCACGATACGTACCCAGTAGACGCACTGTTTTCGTCTACAACCACCAAAAATATGCTCCGTACTTGGCTTTTTAGACCTTCCCGTCTCTTCGACGTGTAAACATTGATTTCAATCTTACGTCTTACTGCACTTGTTTCCTCGCACTGCATGATTGCAGAGAGAGAGAGAGAGACACCACAAATGAGAAGCCCGTACTGGCTGCTGTCTCACACGGATAATGACATGTGTAATGTGTTTGAAGTTGCGTGCTACGTATTCGGTCACGGCTTCATTGCTCGGTCACAAGAACTAGTGCGGGCAGCCTATCCAGTTAGGGTGTGCTCGCCCCATCCCGTATTTTGTGCTCGCTTACTCGGTCATGCAGGACTCTACTGGTCGATGGATCGGACGACCGGGTCCATTTGCATCGCCTTCTCGTTCACCAGATCTCAACCCATGCGATTTCCGATTATAGGGGCATCTCAAACGTATCGTGTACGCAGAGCCCATTCCAGATGTGGAGACACTGGAGCACCCTATTCATGCTGTCTTTGACACTGTTCGGATGCAGCCTGGCGATGTGAACGCGTGAGACAGAACATGCTAAGGCGCGTATACGCATGCGTCGAGGCATATCGAAACCATTGTCAACGCATACTGTGACTGTGGCTACATGGTACAGCGCTTATTAGACCGCAGTCTCTGTAACAGTGTATGATTGAGTAAATGGTCTCTAACAAGGAAATCATGCATTTCCAGACATAAGTTCATTAGACCTTTTTTGCTCCGTATCTTCTCATCGATCAATCCCTTGAGTTTGTATTCGGTGGAAAAAATCACCCTGAGCATTTTAACTTGCATTTTGACACATTATCTCATTTTGGTCATTATTAAAACAATTGTCACATAAATATTGCTTAACCTCGGTCCTGTTCTAGCTATCGACGGCTGTCTACCTGATGACTATTTTATCCGATGGCGCGAAATCCCTGTGCCACACGAACAACTGGCGTCAGCTCTCTCTCGATCTCTGCTTAGTTCGTGCAACAAAGACCTACAGACAAACACTTTGTACTTTCTTATATATTAAATTGATACTCCTGTAAAACTTCAATAACATGTATATACAAAATTTATTGCCCAATATATATTCCCATGTGCCGTAGAGCGAAACCCCACAGTGATACATCGCCGCTGATGCATCACTACAAAATGGAACTCAAAAACGCTCTTTCTCCCAATTCTTGAATATTTACCACAGGTCTAGGAGTCTTACCATATAGCACTAATACAAGAAATAGAGAAGATCAAAAGAAGAGCGTTACGTCAAAGGGTTGTTTATAAACGCGTGAGCTTTTTGAAAATACTCATAAAACTCCAGTCGCAGATGCTACAAGATAATCGCAGTGCAGAAGTGAAACAGGAACGAGAGGAAATGATAAATGGCTTCCGGGTAATTAGACACATACGCTCAAGTAGACGCACACATGGTATCATCCAACTACACTGAAGAGCCAAAGAAACTGGCATAGGCATGCGTATTCAAATACAGAGATATGCAAACAGGCAGAATACCGCGCTGCGTTCGCCAACTCCGATGTAAGACAAGTGTCTGGCGCAGTTGTTAGATCGGTTACTGCTGACACAACGGCTGGTTATCAAGGTTTAAGTGAGTTCGAACGTGGTGTTATAGTCGGCGCGCGAGTGATGGAACACAGCATCTCCGAGGTAGCGATAAAGTAGGGAATTTTTTCCCATACGAACATTTCACGAGTGTACCGTCAATATCAGGAATCCGATAAAACATCAAATCTCCGACGTCACTGCGGCCGGAAAAAGATCCTGCAAGAACGGGACGAACGACGACTGAAGAGAATCGTTCAGCGTGACAGAAGTGAAGCACTTCCACAAATTGCTGCAGATTTCAATGCTAGGTCATCAACAAGTGTCAGCGTGCGAACCATTCAACGAAACGAAACGACAGAAAGCTTTACGCTTCGTCTGTACCCGTCAACGCCGTAACTGGACTGTTGATGACTGGAAACATGTTGTCTTGTCGGACGAGTCTCGTTCTAATTACACTCCTGGAAATTGAAATAAGAACACCGTGAATTCATTGTCCCAGGAAGGGGAAACTTTATTGACACATTCCTGGGGTCAGATACATCACATGATCACACTGACAGAACCACAGGCACATAGACACAGGCAACAGAGCATGCACAGTGTCGGCACTAGTACAGTGTATATCCACCTTTCGCAGCAATGCAGGCTGCTATTCTCCCATGGAGACGATCGTAGAGATGCTGGATGTAGTCCTGTGGAACGGCTTGCCATGCCATTTCCACCTGGCGCCTCAGTTGGACCAGCGTTCGTGCTGGACGTGCAGACCGCGTGAGACGACGCTTCATCCAGTCCCAAACATGCTCAATGGGGGACAGATCCGGAGATCTTGCTGGCCAGGGTAGTTGACTTACACCTTCTAGAGCACGTTGGGTGGCACGGGATACATGCGGACGTGCATTGTCCTGTTGGAACAGCAAGTTCCCTTGCCGGTCTAGGAATGGTAGAACGATGGGTTCGATGACGGTTTGGATGTACCGTGCACTATTCAGTGTCCCCTCGACGATCACCAGTGGTGTACGGCCAGTGTAGTAGATCGCTCCCCACACCATGATGCCGGGTGTTGGCCCTGTGTGCCTCGGTCGTATGCAGTCCTGATTGTGGCGCTCACCTGCACGGCGCCAAACACGCATACGACCATCATTGGCACCAAGGCAGAAGCGACTCTCATCGCTGAAGACGACACGTCTCCATTCGTCCCTCCATTCACGCCTGTCGCGACACCACTGGAGGCGGGCTGCACGATGTTGGGGCGTGAGCGGAAGACGGCTTAACGGTGTGCGGGACCGTAGCCCAGCTTCATGGAGACGGCTGCGAATGGTCCTCGCCGATACCCCAGGAGCAACAGTGTCCCTAATTTGCTGGGAAGTGGCGGTGCGGTCCCCTACGGCACTGCGTAGGATCCTACGGTCTTGGCGTGCATCCGTGCGTCGCTGCGGTCCGGTCCCAGGTCGACGGGCACGTGCACCTTCCGCCGACCACTGGCGACAACATCGATGTACTGTGGAGACCTCACGCCCCACGTGTTGAGCAATTCGGCGGTACGTCCACCCGGCCTCCCGCATGCCCACTATACGCCCTCGCTCAAAGTCCGTCAACTGCACATACGGTTCACGTCCACGCTGTCGCGGCATGCTACCAGTGTTAAAGATTGCGATGGAGCTCCGTATGCCACGGCAAACTGGCTGACACTGACGGCGGCGGTGCACAAATGCTGCGCAGCTAGCGCCATTCGACGGGCAACACCGCGGTTCCTGGTGTGTCCGCTGTGCCGTGCGTGTGATCATTGCTTGTACAGCCCTCTCGCAGTGTCCGGAGCAAGTATGGTGGGTCTGACACACCGGTGTCAATGTGTTTTTTTTTTCCATTTCCAGGAGTGTATATGGAGTGGATGGATGTGTATGCGTATGGAGACAACCTCATGAATCGATGAACCCTGCATGTCAGCAGGTGACTGTTCGAGCTGGTGGAGGCCCTATAATGCTGTGGGGCGTGTGCAGTTGGAGTGATATGGGACCGCTGATACGTCTAGATATGGCTCTGACACGTGACGCGTACGCAAGCATCCTGCCTGATCACCTGAATCCATTCATGTCCATTGTGCATTCCGACGGACTTGGGCAATTCCAGCAGGACAATGCGACACCCCACTCGTCCAGAATGGCTACAGAGTGGCTCCAGGAACACTCTTCTGAGTTTAAGCACTTCCGCTGGCCACCAAACTCCCCAGACATGAACATTACTGAGTATATAAGGGATGCCTTGCAACGTGCGGTTCAGATAAGATTTCCACCCCCTTGTACTCTTACGGATTTATGGACAGCCCTGCAGGATTCATGATGTCATTTCAGTCACGCACTACTTCAGACATTAGTCGAGTCCATGCCATGTCATGTTGCGGCACTACGGCGTGCTCGTGTAGGCCTTACACGATATTATGCAAGTGTACCAGTTTCTTTGGCTCTTCAGCGTATATTCGTTCCGACATCCTGCTTTCCTATGATTGAAATTTTGTCTACCTAACGTAGTTACTGGACGTCTGAGCCATTATCCATAAGATTCGTTCCGCCATCCTGCTTTCCTACGATTGAAATTTTGTCTACCTAACGCAGTTACTGGACAGTCTGGGTTACTATCCATAAGACGTTTGCGTATACGGGCCTTCGCAAATAAACTAAGTGTCTTGCTGACAGTCAAGTAAGGTACGTATTTTCGTTTTGCCCACCATACTTCAACCTTCACCATGTTGCCATGATCCAAAGTTGATTTATAGATTTCGAAGGTTTCCTTAGCTTTTGGCCATGAGCTTTTATATGTTGCCACAACAAAACTCTTCCGCAAACCCTTTTCTCTAAAAGCAGTTTAGTTAATGGAGCACACAGGTGTCACACCAGTTTGAATCCAACCGTTCCATATGAAAGAAAGCGGAAGAAGTTACCATTCCGTCACTGAGTTAGAGAACATCCACGAATAAGCTTTTCCTCTTTGACACGATTACGCTCAAACCCAAGCTGGCGACAGCGAACTGCGGCAGCAGCAGCGGCACGCGGCCTTAGACGCAGGGGAATGCTCTCTCTTAATGACTCCAAGATGCCGGCGCCGGCGTGCCAATGGCGGGGGAAAAAACTCGGGCAGAGACCCGACACAGCCAGCTGCGGGCACAAGTTTGGAAGGACGCGATTAAGCATAATGGCGGTGGAGCCAGGGATCGTCAAACTGCGGACCGCGAACAGTATGCGGCCCGATCAAGTACTCGTGCGGCCCACTGTTCTTAGCCTATTTTATAGTAATTGCATCTAACAACAAACAGACGAATCCAGAAATCTAAACTAACTTTAGGAGCTTCTTAACAGTGTAGTTTTTAAATATCTCCTGTTAGTCTTGTTTGATATAGGTCCCACAGACTTCAGCTATATTCTAGGGCGGGTCACGCGAGTATTTTCTAAGCAATCTTCTTTGTAGAATCACTGCAGTACACTGTCTCCTACCTATTAATCTATGTCTAGAACTTGCTTTACCTCCGATTGGGCCTATGCGATCATCTCATTTCATACCCCTGGAAACTTCTATATCCAGGTATTTGTCTGAGTTGGCTGATTCGAATTGTGACTCACTGATATTGTAGTCATAGGATACTACAATGTTGCTTTTCGTGAAATACAAAATTTTTCATTTCTATATATTTAAGGCAAGTTTCAAGTCTTTGCACAGCTTTGAAATCTTATCACATCTCAATGAATAACTGTGACCTTATTTGGGACTGAATTTCATTACAGTGTTACTGCAAAGAATGTGAAGTTACTATTTATATTGTCTATCCCAGTACATTTCCTAGGACATGCTTACTTCTTCTGCGTTCGTTCCCGCACGAGAGGAAAGTATATACTTCAGTTCTGTATGAGATGGGTACCCTTAAGCTGATGGCGTAGTGCGGAACAAGTGCAACATGAAAACGAGCGTTGACTAATTCTGTAGCGGGAAACATCTACCGATGTAGGTGCAAAACTGTCAGTACTTATTTCTAATTATTAACTAATGCCACTATCTGCAGAAGCTACAAGTTTCGTGAAAATTAAATTTATTTATTGATACATAATTATATTGCTGTTAATAGAAATATAGGCACAAGCTGTAATGAGGAACAATCATTTACACACGTGCGCGACGACATAGGAACGGTTGTTCAAAGTTTGATGTACACTCAAGGTTAAGAGAGAGAAACAAGTCTGTATGATAGTGATTGTAATGCAATGAACAACGCTAAATGTGCAGCCTAGAGAGAAGTTAACTCTAGTGTGAGGTCTTGTAATATACCTGAACTTATTGTGATTTGGAAAATTAAGTGCTTATATGCGCAACGTTGCTGGTAGGAAATGAACTTTCGAAGGACACTCACACAAGATGCGGCGTCGAATAAATGTGAACTTCCGTAACGTGCCCATATCATTCGTAAATCAGGTTGTCCACATCCCTAGTATTAATCATCTATTTGTTTGTTTGCATGCCTAGCCAGACAGAAAGCTACGAAATTGACAGCTACCGATTAGCGGTAAGAAGCTGTTTGTGGTGGTGGCTGGTGAAAGTAATGGCAGCGGCTCGTAGTTAACTGCAGTCCCCTCCCCCTGTGCCAGTACTGTATTTCAGCCTGCATGGTTCCTAAGATCCAGTGAGCTGTACACAACACCTCTTATTCTGGTAACAGGTTTATGAGCAGGGGGCCCCCACCACGGCCCACAATGTTGCATGTAATGCGGGGCTAAGCACAAATTTCTTGGTCTTACAGCAAATGGCTGTATCTTAGAGTTTAAAAGAAATCTACTTCTTTTTGCAGTTGGCAGTGCGAGGTCGCATTACTCCAGTAACAAAAGCAACAATGAATCAAGTCATCTCCACTAATGTTGAAGTCACAGCACCAAAACGGTGCTGTGATTAACACTCTTGATTTCAATCAAAAATCCACTGTTTTGTAGTTACAATTTGGACGTTTTTTTTTTTTTGACCTAAAATTCTCTTATTTTTCTATGTAGTTTTCATCCACACCACTCCATGTTTCGCGTCATGTTTACCATGAGTAAATATAGTGGTATTCTCTATGGTCTGGAAAATACGAATATGTAATCACGGCTTCCACAACCACGTCACTTAACACATATTCCAGCCCCGAGTGTCAGATGTGCGAACAGGTAGAAGTTAGAAGGTATCAAATCTGGTGAGTATTGTTGTTATTCAAACAACGTATTCCTCACGTTCTCCAGTTTTCTACACACCTTTAACTACACCACTTCTTACCTACACTTTCCTCCAATTGGTCCGAACACCTGCATCTTCTTCATCGCTTATTGTTTTATCTTTTGACGATAACCAATAAGAAAAATTCGTTTTGTAGTTCAGGAAACGCTGACCATAGTCTCTCTGGAAGATGAAATCGACTTTTGTAAAGAATCAGTTGAGTAGAGACCGCCAGTTTAAGGCTGGGTACTGTGAAAGCGTTCCAATCTGCATGGGTGGCTAGAATGTATTAGATGTTTGAAGAGAGACAATAAGCCTCTGCAGAAGGGCATAAGGTGGGCGAGGTGTTCTGTCGATGCCAGCAAAGATGTCCCACAGAGCTTCAGAGCGGCATCCATTAGCCAACCGTCTCTCCTTCCCGCCCAAATAAGCTGGTAACTGGCTAAATACAAAATGGAAAATAGCGGTCCGTCAGCTGGATTTTGTATGATGTCTTTACTATAAAATGGGTTACCATGTCCAGTATGATCTCTTTACTATAAAATGGGTTACCCTGTTCAATATACATAGACTCAGAGGATCTATCAAGGCATCTGACGAGACTTTTTACTCTTATCACTCTTGCAGTTGGTACAAAGATAATTCTAAAGGCTCCTAACTGGCTTACACAAACACAGGTTGTGTGAGCCTATCTAGTGACGAGAGAGTTAAAAACGACACTTATGGCTAAATCCTCGTGGGCGGTAGATGTGGGGAGACGACATCAGCGAAAAGTTTGAGCGTACCGACGTGAAGCAACAGTGAGAAGTTGCGAATCCATTACTTTGCCCGTTGTGTCTTCGTCTCATCCATCAATCAGTGGCATATTTATTTTAAAGGAAGGGATTAGTGTAGACTGAATATGTGCTTCGAGACTGCCACTAAGTGTCTTAACTGTGATAAATAAACGATTAGCATAGTAGTTAACTTATACATCATATACGATTAGTGTTGGATTTTACTTGTCCCCTAAAGCAACTGTAAATGGGACATGATTACAGTAATAAAATATAGCGTTATCCTGACTGATTCCCTTATTTCTGGGTATTTATCCAGTGGTGACCTTGGCATTTTGATGATCACTGTTCATGTTGTACATCCACTGCATGCTGAGTGTTGAGTATATTTGTTGGCACACAGATGAAAGTGTGGGTTGGGATCAGCTTTACTAGGCCGTTACAAAGCAGATCTCTGCCGGTTGATGCCCGAAGGCGACGGAATTCACGCATTCGCACAGCTCGGTCACTGAATTACACCCCGAGTAATGCTGCCCACACCTTATTCCTTTACAACTTCTCCTATTATGGTTACATGCACTACTTTGATTACTGTTTCATTGCTGGCATGAGATGGTGAACCACAGACTCGCACTCAGTAACAAACAAACTCGGTTGGATTATTACAAAACGGTCCAAATATATTTGAGACGTTTGTATTCACTTTTCCTTTTAAATAGCGTCAAACGGCAGTCGGCATACATCTTGCGCAAGATTTTCTGTAATTAACTGTCCCTGTAAAACGTGCCATACCCTTTCGTCTGATAATCTTGTGGCGCCAGTTTTCCCGTACATCTGTAACTGCCGACCTTCCTCAATGTTCTCATTGTGGTTGGAGCGGCCTTCCCGTGAGTCAAGAGAAGGACGGTCAAGATTTGACAGTATCTGTCCATTACGAGACTATAATAATGAAGCGACAGACGCTTATAAGCACCTCTAAAAACAGATTTTTTTTTCGATGAGAGCTATCTAAGGTTAACTATGTGAAGGAACCTGACGAGACAACTTCCAAAGATATGCCGCACATCAAATGGAATATTGGTTAGCGTTATTTCGCAACAGGTATCACAATAAGAAAAACAAAATTTCATTGGTCTTTGTGCCACCTACAGAAAATTCCTAATTATCTTCGTGTATACGTAGTTGCATAACTTTTCAAAAAGCGTTTATTTCATCCTACAATTTGGTAGAGGCTTTATTTTATTTTATTTTATTGGCAGTGTGTGACTTCAAGGCATTGTAATAATACTTTAGTAATACATATGATTTTTATTCATCTACTTAATGTCATAACAAACAATGTATGTAAGGAACGAAGAAAAATGAGGGTTTAACGTCCCGTTGATGACATCACTAGAGACGGAAAATAAGCTAGAATTGAAGAATGATGCCGAATGAAACCGGCCGTACCCTCTCAAAGGATTCATTCGGGCGTTTACCTTAAGCGATTTAGGTGAACAACGAGAAAACATAGTTGTGAAAGGCGAGACAAGGTTTTTCTCGCTGTCCTCGTAAATACGGATCCAATGTCTCAACCACTGCGCCGACTCCCTCAGAAACAAATGGACGAAGCTAACAGAGGCAGTAAGAAAGTAAGCGTGGGCATCAGGAACGATACGTCTAACATCCTGTGTCACTTATACATCTAAATGAAACCAGTACACATTCACATTGAGGTCATACAACCAGTGGATGAGTACTTCTATGTAGGACAGTTGAAGGCAACGCCAGGATCGACAGCAAAATAAGTGAACAGAAGAAGAAAAAATTCCAGCAGTGCTTTTGGTAGACTAAATAGGACCTTCAAAACCAGTCTTACGTATTGCATGAATAGGAATAGTTTATAGTCAGCGTCGGTTTCGACTTACCGCTGTAAAGCAGGAAGTTGAATGGTTCAAATGGCTCTGAGCACTGTGGAACTTAACATCTGAGGACATCAGTCTCCTAGAACTTACAACTACTTAAACCTAGCTAACCTAAGGACATCACACACATCCATGCCCGAAGCTGGATTCGAACCTGCGAACGTAGCGGTAGCGCGGTTCCAGACTGAAGCGCCTAGAACCGCCCAGCCATCCCGGCCGGAAAGCTGAATGGAAAAGCCATTGAAAAAACTGAGGGTTGCTCAGCATGTGAAACAGCTATGTATGTTGGGATAGATGGATGGAAGGTGGACAGAAAAAACTGCAAATGGATATGGAAATACACTGCAATGGAATACGTAACTGTGATTTAATAAAAACGGAATGGAGGCGGGCAGAACATGTAGTCACATGAATGAGTGGTAGATGGAAGAAGAAAGTTCTTTGCAAGACTCCAAAAGGCAACCAAAAGACAGAGATGGCGACCTAATTGAAGGTGCGGAAATAATGCTAGTACGAGGGGTGTTCAATAAGTATTGCAACATTTTTTTCTCGGACAATTTCGCTTGAAAAAATGCGAAAAATATCGTGGGACATCTTGGAATATTCTCGCTTCAGCCCCTATAGTTTCACGAAGTTCCGATAGGTGGCGGCACCGCAGCGGTCTTCAAAATGAAGTCTGTAACGGAGGTGCGTTGCAAGCAGAGAGCTGTCATTGAGTTTCTCTTGGCGGAAATCCAGAACAGTTATTGTTAGGCGCAGTGAACAAAAGCACGGCGAGTCGTTGGTCGAGGCGTCTGTCGTCATCGCAACGAGATCGTGCAAACCTGCGACAGGCGCTGACAGCTGTGATTCTGGCAATGTAGGAACGTCCGGGCACTCTCATTCGAGGTTATCGAGGGATCAGCATCAGACATCTCGCTGCTGAATTGGACATCTCTGTTAGTAGTCCTGACATACTCGTCCACCATTTAGGGCACTCAAATTTGTGTGCTCGCTGGGTTCCTCTTTGCCTAACAGAGTGTAACGAAGGACCATCTGGGTGGAATTGCTTGTGTGCTATGGCGCTGATCGTAACAATTCTTTTCGATCGTCGTCACAGGTGATGAAATGTGGGTTCAGCACTTCCAATCGGAAACAAAACGGCGATCCATGGAATAACGCCACACCACCTCTCCTCCGAAGCAGATTTCAAAGGCTCATTCTCAGCCGCTAAAGACATGGCGACGGTCTTCTCGGACCATGAAGGGGTTGTTCTGTTTGATGGCCCCCACAGGGTGCACCGATCAACTCTAAAGTGTATTGTGCTACCCTCAGGAAATCGAAGAGACGACTTCAATGTGTTCTTCTCTACAAACATGCAAAAGAACTCCTCCTCACGTTAGTCTGAGTACCCGAGAGGAACTCTGAAAACTTCATTGGACTGTTCTTCCTCATCCACCCTACAGCCCGGGTCTCGTATCTTCCGCCTTCCATCTTTTTGGCTCTTTGAAGGATGTTCTCCGCAGGTAGCAATACACGGATGATAGGGAGGTTATGGATGCAGCAAAACACTGGCTCCGACGTCGGCCAGTAGAGTGGTACCAAGCGGGCATACAGGCCCTCCTACTCGTAGTAAGATGACGTAACGCCGTCGCATTGAACGGAGATGTCCACCCCCCGTAGCTGAGTGGTGGGCTTTTACCTCCGAGCCCCGCCAATAACGGTAACCCCGGATTTCGTGTTGTTGCCCCAGACATTTCACTATCCTCTTGCTACGCACCATACTCTAATCTGGTTTCGAGGACAGGCTTTAGAATACCTCTTCCAGAGTGGTCCGCATACAGTCCTTGACTTCTGGTACAAAGCTGTGACCGCGCATAGCACCCTCATCCAAAAAATATCTTACCGACAAACTTTTGCCGGTTATCTCCGCAGCGTCTTCCTTGACCCCCCTCAAAGTTGGGGTGTGCCATGCCTACCTGTCACATGATGCTTATCCACGTTCTCATGTATCGACCAAAATTAAATAAAAAAAGGAAGGAGACAGAATATGTTATATTTTGTTGTATTTAATGTTTTTTAATATTTTTTGTTTAACTAACAGTCATTTGTATACGTTTAAATGGTACCATGAAGAACTCTTCCATAGTGTGTATATACGTACTGTTAGTTTGTTCAATAAAGATTACTGAAAAAAAAGAAAAAAAGGAAGAAGACAGAATATGTTATATATTGTTGTATTTAATGTTATTCTAATAATTTGTTTAACTAACACTCTTTTGTATACGTTTTAAAGTACCTTGAAGAACTCTTGCATTGTGTATATATATGTACTGTTAGTTTGTTCAATAAAGATTATTGACCAAAAAAAAGGAAGAAGGCAGAATATATTTAAAAAAAAAGTGGTCAACGCGACAGAATGTCAATCCTAAGCGGCCGGGTTCTATTCCCGACTGGGTCGAAGATTTCCTCCGCTCGGGAACTGGATGTTGTGTTGTCCTAATCATCATCACTTCATCCCCATCGAAGCGCAAGTCGCCGAAGTGGCGTCAAATCGAAAGACATGCACCCGGCGAACGGTCTACACGACGTGAGGCCCTAGTCACACGAAAAAAATGGTTCAAATGCCTCTGAGCACTATGGGACTTAACATCTATGGTCATCAGTCCCCTAGAACTTAGAACTACTTAAACCTAACTAACCTAAGAACATCACACAACACCCAGTCATCACGAGGGAGAGAAAATCCCTGACCTCGCCGGGAATCGAACCTAGACACACGACATTTACATTTTACTGAACAGAGATTATGTTGAGAAATAGGCTTTTGTAGCCGAAAGAGCGGCAATAAGATGGTGTACTGGCATCCTGAATAAAACTAACCTGCTTTCAGAAAAAATACTTACTGAATGCCCCTCGTAAATATTCATGGGCAACGTGGGTGCATATAGCTGATGAAAGTAATGCGTGGGAAGTCCAGATGGAGTCTTTATCCAACAATGGATACCAAACGCCCGATGCACAAGTACATGATTATTCTACAATTCACACTCAAGAGAGTGTAAGAATATTCATAGAACCAGATTCAGACTATTTTACTAGAGTTCTCCTCTCGAATAGCACATGGGAGAAATGAACATCTAGATATTTCCATACAAGCTTTGATTTCTCTTATTTTAGTACGACGCTCTTTAGATGTATAGGAGTTATCAAATTATTTTGACATTTGGAGGAGAAAGTTGATGACTGAAATTTCGTGGAAACATCTCGCCGCAACGAAACTCGCCTTTCTTTTAATGATTGTCACCCCTGACCGCTTATCATACTCTTGACAGTCTCTACCCCATTTTGCGATAACAGGAGAGCGTGCTGAAAAGTAATGACTCCGAATTTGTGGTGTGAAAACTATTAAAGCTTCCTAAGTAAAACAAACATTAATTACGTTCTGTATCTTTATTCTTCATGTCTATAAATTTATTTCTCAATATTGTCGCCCTGGCAACAAACACATTTCCCCCAACGAGAGACCAGTTTGCCGATACCGGCAGTGTAGAGTGTTTGACGGAGCCATAGCCTCACCTTTGCCTGCACCTCTTCATCTCTATGAGTTCTCGAATGTGTTCTTTAAATTTCGGAAACAAACGAACATAGGTTAGGTCTAAGTCGGGGATGTAAGGAGGACGATCTATGACAGTGAATTCAAGGCGTCGGATTGCTGCAGATGTCGCAGCGCTCGTGTGTGGTGTAGCTTTATCATGCTGAAGTATAGGGTGCTCCATCTGTAGACTAATTCCTCGAATTCAAAGTTCTATTATGGCAAGCTGTTTCTGAGGCACCGATTTAGTTACATCACACACCGCCATGTCACCCGTTATAATTCAGAGCCTCCTAGTGGCAGATAGCTGCAAATACACAACTGGCCATTAAAACTGCTACACCACGAAGATGAAGTGCTACAGAAGCGAAATTTAACCGACAGGAAGAAGCTGCTGTGATATGCTAATGATTAGCTTTTCAGAGCATTCACATAAGGTTCGTGCCTGTAGCGATACCTACAACGTGCTGACATGAGGAAAGTTTCCAACCGATTTCTCATACACAAACAGCAGTTGACCGGCGTTGCCTGGTGAAACGTTGTTGTGATGCCTCGTGTAAGGAGGAGAAATGCGTACCATCACGTTTCCGACTTTGATGAAGGTCGGATTGTAACCTATCGCGATTGCGGTTTATCATATCGCGACATTGCTGCTCGCGCTGTTAGCAGAATATGGAATCGGTGGGTTCAGGAGGGTAATACGGAACGCTGTGCTGGATCCCAACGGTCTCGTATCACTAGCAGTCGAGATGACAGGCATCTTAAGCGCATGGCTGTAATGGATTGTGCAGCCACGTCTCGATCCCTGAGTCAATAGACGGGGACGTTTGCAAGACAATAACCATCAGCACGAACAGTTCGACGACGTTTGCAGCAGCATGGACTATCAGCTCGGAGACCGTGGCTGCGGTTACCCTTGACGCTGCATCACAGACAGGAGCGCCTCAGATGGTGTACTCAACGACGAACCTGGGCGCACGAATAGCAAAACGTCATTTTTTCGGATGAATCCAAGTTCTGTTTACAGCATCATGATGGTCGCATCCGTGTTTGGCGGTATCGCGGTGAACGCACATTGGAAACGTGTATTCATCATCGCCATACTGCCGTATCACCCGGCGTGATGGTATGGGGTACCACTGGTTACACGTCTCAGTCACCTCTTGTTCGCATTGACGGAACTTTGAACAGTGGACGTTACATTGCAGATGTGTTAGGACCCGTGGCTCTACCCTTCATTCGATCCCTGCGAAACCCTACATTTCAGCACGATAATGCACTACAGCATGTTGCAGGTCCTGTACGGGCCTTTCTGGATACAGAAAATGTTCGACTGCTGCCCTGGCCAGCACATTCTCCAGATGTCTCACCAATTGAAAACGTCCGGTCAATGGTGGCCGAGCAACTGGCTCGTCACAATACGCCAGTCACTACTCTTGATGAACTGTGGTATCGTGTTGAAGCTACCTGTACACGCCATCCAAGCTCTGTTCGACTCAATGTCCAGGCTCATCAAGGCCGTTATTACGCCAGAGGTGGTTGTTCTGAGTACTGATTTCTCAGGATCTATGCACCCAAATTGCGTGAAAATGTAATCACATGTCAGTTGTAGTATAATATATTTGTCCAATGAATATACGTTTATCATCTGCATTTCTTCTTGGTGTAGCAATTTTAATGGCCAGTAGTGTATGTAGTGATGAAGAATAAAGATGTCGAGTGTTAATAAAGTTTGTTTTATTTAAATAGCTTTAAGAATTTTCATATAAAAAATTCAGAGTCATGACTTTTCAGCACGTCCTTGTGTAACTCGAACTGCCCTTTGAGCATTTCCTTTGTCCTCCGTCAATCCTGTTTGATAAGGATCCCATAACGCACAACAAAGCTCCAGAGGATGACGCACAAGCAGTGTGTAGGTAGTCTCTTTAGTAGATTTGTTGCATATTCTGGCAATAAAACGTAGTCTTTAGTTTGTCTCCTCCATGCTGACGACATCTTACTCTTACCATTTTCGGGTGATTGTTATTTCACCTTGTTTCGTGTAAATGAGTATACAATTCAACACTTGCGCGTCTCCTTGATTTCCGTGTTTTGATAGTATAGTATTAGTTCTGAGCATTCGTTATCATTTTTTCTATACTTTGGGTCCCTCAACGTTTGCCCATGTATACAAACTTAGTATTTTGCGATGTTTCCCTTCAGTTATACATAAAGTGTGTGATTGATGATATTTTGTATGTGCCGTTCCGAATTGTTAACGTGAGACAGCGAGAGGTTCCATTTTCACTAATCCCAGTTCACACAAGCCTCCATGGCTGAAGTAGCCGCCGGTTTCCTCAGATAAGGCCATCGGTGCTCACGCCGTGCGGACGTGACGAACAGCTGAAATCAATAAACCTGTCATCCGTACCGTATGACACTACACCCATTATACACCATCTGATATATGGGTTTGTTTTTATAGTCGGAGCTGTACTTGTTTTGTTGTAACTCTGCGTTGCATACACGGTTCGCAGCAGTGCTCTTGTCTTACACAGTCAAACGATAATCGATCACGACAGACACATATCGTGAGCACGCAGTCGTGACACGCAATCTGCATTCACGTCAGCCACTGCCTCATCCACTTCATAAGAGGTTCATCGCTCCGCTGTGGAAAGGAAGTGATGAAACTATTATAGTGTAAAAGCATATCTTCACATGCATAGCAGAAGGCTTAAGAATCAATCACGAAAAAAGGTACACGTTGACTACATAAAAAAAAATGGCCAGGTGCCAGTTGGACTCGCCACTGAAGGTTTCATACAAACTTAGATATGTATAAAACAGTTCATCCATTCCGCGAATAGACAATCTCAACTATTTTTGCCTGTCATCGACATTGATACTGGCAAGTTTGACGAGGGATAACAAATGACAAAAGA
Source organism: Schistocerca cancellata (assembly GCF_023864275.1). Lineage (NCBI taxonomy): Eukaryota > Metazoa > Arthropoda > Insecta > Orthoptera > Acrididae > Schistocerca > Schistocerca cancellata. Next base: position 491,046,329 of record NC_064633.1, on the reverse strand, counting down.
AATATTTTTTGTGTCATACAATTATATATTTAGAATTTTCTGATTTTTTCCTTTCTTGTACTTTCAAACATTCGTTTCATTATTCTACTTCAACGGGAAGTGCCCTATAGGATGTAATGAGTGAGTTTTCGAGTATCAAAATTTGTGACATAAATAGCCGTATCTTCGGATTGTATCAACGTAGAAGGTTAACTTATCTACTCCACCAAATGACTGTAGACCTCAGTATGAGACATAAATCTCAACTTTATAGGTCTATCCGTTCCTGAGAAAAAGGCAACTCAACGGATGGACAGACAGACAGTATGGTTACAACAACAGAAATTATTTTTAGGTAATATAACAATAAAATAACAATTTTGGGATTTTCTACTTTACTTTTACAGCGAAACCTTGCTTCTTGCCATATTTTACAGTTCTGGACCAACGGCAAGAATACTATAGGTTTAGGGAGAGTGGGTTTTGGAGTATCAAAATTTGTGACACAAATTACCTTATCATCTGATTACATTGACTTAACACCTTACATTTATTATACCGCCAACGTACCATGAACTTTAGTACATGACACAAAGTTCAACTTGATATATCCACCCTTTCTTGAGAAAAAGAGGTCTTAATAGACGGCCCGAAAGACAGACAGTCTGATAAGAAATGACAAAAAAAATTTTTTTCATGTGATATAACAATAGACCAACATAGATCAACAGGAAGTGCCCTATAGATTTTCGACCAGTTTTCAAGTAACAACGTATGTGACATAAATGGCCGTATCGTTTGATTGTATTGACTTAGAAGCTTCAATTTTATGCACAGCCAAGGGACTGTAGACCTCAGTATGTGACATAAATTTCAACCTGATAAGCCAACACTGTGTTCATGAGAGAAAAGGTTTTTAATAGTCGAACAGACAGGATCCTATAAGGGTTCCGTCCTTTTCGACTGAGGTACGGAACCCTAAACAACGATGATTCTTTCAATATTAACCGGTTTTAGATATGAATGTAATGCAAATTTTTCTTTATTTCTTCGTCGCTTTACAGAAGTCAGACTTATTATTACATTCAACAATCTTTTTCCATTTCTACTCGTAGATAGTATGATATAGCATCGGTGGCGCTAAGAACAAAATTCTCGTTCGGGAAAACCAATTTAAATGTATCAAATATTCTGAGTATTCTTTTTACAGCAGTATCTGTGCAGAAATGGTTTACCTCAAACATAAACACGTCTGACATATTGAGATCGGTAGTCTAACAATGTGAGGTTTTTTCACATTTAACTGAAGAAGTATGTCGAATGTTGTTCTCAGATTTTCGCACGGCACTCCAGATTTCAGCTGCACTTACAGCAGTTCTGGAGAGTTGCACGACCACTAGTGCATATGTATGAGTCGTTTTACTGTTCTTCCAATAGTTCTCTTTAACGTTATCCTCTCTTGAATTTGACATTTGACATTGCTCATCTGACCGAGCATATGCTTAATGTCACTCGATAAAAATTTAATGGTATTAAACAGTAACTAACCCAAAAGATGCTACTAACGCAACCAAATTTGAAAACAGAATTTTTCCCTGTTTGTTGATACTTCGAAGTATGCTATTAAATGATGGAGAGGTAACGAGAAGAAAAGAGTGTCAGTTTCTCAGGTGTAATGTTGTTCCTCTGGGGACAGTATTATTGGCTGATAAGTAAGTGCTGTCTGTGGGACTATATTTTGGAATAAAAATGAATCTACATATGGATCACGAGTCCCTGTCCTTAATTAAGAGTAGCCGAACACCATTGTTCAGCGAAACTGATCGTCGACTTACAGGAATTTCAGGAATTTAATATGAATATGCATTATCAGACGGATGACAATACCTGTAATCTGAGCAGAAGATACAGGCGAAGTGTCATCGCTAACGATCGCGAAGAGCTTAATGGAATCTGCACTGAGATCTCGATTTGCCATGGATCGCTTATCACTGACCACAGACCACAGGCAACATACACGTGCTTACACTTATTCCAGAGTTAACTTATAAATTGAGAGGCATACTTTGGTGTTCAGCAGTGAGGCTCACTTCTGTTTGTAGTGGTGTAATCAACGTCAACATACCTGCAGACCACCTGGTCAAAGGTCACAGGAAGCAGCGATCCTCATACCTATGCAACACCTGGAGTCATGGTTTTGGGAGCTACTGGATATGACAGAAAAATTGATTTGGTAATTGTTGAAAGGAGGCTGAATAATCACCAGTATGGTCCCGAATGGTAAATCCTTTCTTCATACCCTCCATGACAAGGCTAACGAATGGGATATTCCACCACGATAACGCAGAATCCAGCACTGCAGTTCACGGCTCATACAGCATGGACTGGTCGCCCCAGTCCCCTGATTTTATCACCCATAGAGCATGTGTGGAATGAGAGCGAAGCGTAGAGCGAACAATTTTCAAGAATTGATGGAGCATGTATTCAGGTATGGAAAGAAATTCCTCATTAAGATATTCTTGGGCTGTTTGCTTCCATTACACAACGAGGGAAAGTGTGTATTCTTGTCTGTTGGTGTCAAACCTCACACTGGCGCCGATTACAGTCATCATTTCGGAATGGTATGAAAATTTAATCATTAGTACCCTTTATGTGACGATCATTTCCATTCCACAGATTATGTCTGAGATGAGATTGCTTTCATATCAGCCTCTAGACAGCAATGTTGATGAGCTGGCACAGCATGATGCAGTGATTATTTTGTGCAAGTTTTCCATCTGATGGACAGTTACCTGCTAGCCAGAGATACCATTTGCATGCAGCGACTTAGGGTTGTCGCACTATTCTTTACTCCTCGTTATTACTCTTAAGAAGAATCTATATGAGGGGCATTCAATAAGAAATGCAGTAATTTTTTTTCTGAAAGTTGGTTGATTTTATTCAGGATTCCAATACGTCGTATTATTCCTTGTCTTTTGGCTACAGAAACCTATTTTTCAGCATAATTTCTGTTCATTGTGATGACCTTACACTACCTCACTGGATGGGCCAGTAGGCCCACATGGTGCCACTCTACTGTTTGGAGGCAACATCTTGCCGCATCAGAAGCCTCCCCCTCATCCACGTTCTACTTCCAAGAATGCATCCTTGACGGGCCAAACAGACAGAACTCAGAAGGTAGGAGATCTGGGCTGTAGAGTGGATGAAGAAGAGCAGTCCTATGAAATTTTATGAGCTCCTCTCAGGTACGCTGGCTTGTGCGAGGCCTTCCATTGTCATGGAGTAGGAGAGTTGATCAGCGAGGCGTTCGACTGTGATCTGTCGATCACTTCAAATGACAGTGTCCGCACTTTACACCACTGTAGGAGTCACAGCTATGTACGGCCGGCCGGGATGCAGGAGGTTGGACAGGTTTGTGTGACCTTCTTTTTGATGTGCAGCCATGTTTGCAGCTAAAATTTTTTGGATTTGAGGTCCGCCAGTTATGCAAAACACCGTTTTTTTCAGTACCCAAACATGTTTGGGCACCACTGTGCCATCATCAGTGGGTTTTCGTTTTTATTTTCTGCAATGTGAACATTTTTGTGACATTAAAAAATTATGTGCGTTTTTAGTTCAAATAACAGATCGTTTCTTTTTGTAAATACCTTTACATTTGGTGAGTATGAATTTTCTGGACCACTTTTGTGTTAATTTCTACACGTAGCTTGTCATCTGCAACCAAATGATGTTGATGAGAAAGTTTTTTTTTTTTTTTTTTGCTGAGAGTTAACCTATCTTCTAGAGTGTTTCGCGGTGTTTTCGCGCCTGTTTTCGTATTTACTTACGTTATCGTGTGGCAAGCACTTCCATTCTCCGCGTCATGCTGAGATGTTGTGATGCATATGCAGCTATAACAAGTATTTTCCACAAATAACGTAGTAAAACGCTTTTCACTACACCAGAAAACAGTGTGATTGTGGTTTGTTATGGATCCCAGCCCAGTCAGTGTTCATTTGTTCACAGAGGGTTCGGTGCCAAATTTGAATTTTATTTACATTTTATCTTTGTGTGTGTGTGTGTGTGTGTGTGTGTGTGTGTGTGTGTCCGTCTGTGTGTGTGTTTTCTGTGTGCTTCTTAGCTGTGTGTGTTGTCTTTTATATGGTTTTGCAATTTGTGTGTAAATGGTTCGTCTTTGCAGATTTTAGTGTATTTATTTTTCGTATGTGTGTGTGTGTGTTTGTGTGTGTGTGTGTGTGTGTGTGTGTGTGTGTGTCTACGTGCCAGCATACGTGTGCGTTTGTGTAGACTTTAACTGTATGTGCTGTTTTTATTTGTAAAGTTCCTTTAACGTGTTAAATAGTGTGCCCTTGCACAGTATAGTGTATTCGTTTAAGACCTGTTTTCATTCCGCTATTGCCATCTGTATATGGAAGTTTTCCTCAATGGTCAATTTGCTGTATAAGCTGTGGCTGGGTTTTAGTATTCTTAAGTCTGTTTCTATTGTGGTTGGGTGGTGGTTGTTGGCTATAAGGTGGTCAGCAATTGGGCTATAGGAGCTGTTGTTGTTTAAAGCTCTGAGATGTTGTGAATATCTTGTTTTGAAGTTTCTGCATGTTTGTCCTATGTATACTGACTGGCAAGTGTTGCATATGAGTTCATATATTCCTGACCTGTTAATTTATCCATGGGTGTTTCTTGTGTTCTGATCTTTTTCTGTGTTTTGTACTCCGTCCTGTATCCTATTTGAGTCCCTGTTTCTTTAATATGTTGCCTATTCTGTGCACAACCTTGTTATTGTAGGTGAGTATGTGCCATTTCGTTTTGGTGTGTATTGTTGCCCTGTTGTGTCTTGTGTGTGGTCTTTGTTTGTGTTTTGTGTTGTTCTGTGTTAAACAGAACACCCCTGAACAAACAGACCTACACACGAACTAAACACAATAAAACAAATAGCAGTACAAAATGGTTGTACTACCCATATGGTTGTTGTTGTTGTGGTCTTCAGTCCTGAGACTGGTTTGATGCATCTCTCCATGCTACACTATCCTGTGCAAGCTTCTTCATCTCCCAGTACCTACTGCAGCCTACATCCTTCTGAATCTGCTTAGTGTATTCATCTCTTGGTCTCCCTCTACGATTTTTACTCTCCACACTGCCATCCAGTACCAATTTGGTGATGCCTTGATGCCTCAGAACATGTCCTACCAACCGATCTGTTCTTCTAGTCAAGTTGTGCCACAAACTCCTCTTCTCCCCAATTCTATTCAATACCTCCTCATTAGTTATGTAATCTACCCATCTAATCTTCAGCACTCTTCTGTAGCACCACATTTCGAAAGCTTCTATTCTCTTCTTGTCTAAACTATTTATCGTCCATGTTTCACTTCCATACATGGCTACACTCCATACAAATACTTTCAGAAACGACTTCCTGACACTTAAATCTATACTCGATGTTAACAAATTTCTCTTCTTCAGAAACGCTTTCCTTGCCATTGCCAGTCTACATTTTATATCCTCTCTACGTCGACCATCATCAGTTATTTTGCTCCCCAAATAGCAAAACTCCTTTACTACTTTAATTGTCTCATTTCCTAATCTAATTCCCTCAGCCTCACCCGATTTAATTCGACTACATTCCATTATCCTCGTTTTGCTTTTGTTGATGTTCATCTTATATCCTCCTTTCAAGACACTGTCCATCCCGTTCAACTACTCTTCCAAGTCCTTTGGTGTCTCTGACAGAATTACAATGTCATCGGCAAACCCAAAAGTTTTTATTTCTTCTCCCTGGATTGTAATACCTACTCCGAACTTCTCTTTTGATTCCTTTACTGCTTGCTCAATATACAGATTGAATAGCATCGGGGAGAGGCTACAAGCCTGTCTCAGTCCCTTCCCAACCACTGCTTCCCTTTCATGACCCCGACTATTATAACTGCCATCTGGTTTCTGTGCAAATTGTAAATCGCCTTTCGCTCCCTGTATTTTACCCCTGCCACCTCAGAAAGAGAGTATTCCAGTCAACATTGTCAAAAGCTTTCTCTAAGTCTACAAATGCTAGAAACGTAGGTTTGCCTTTCCTTAATCTTTCTTCTAAGATAAGTCGTAGGGTCAGTATTGCCTCACGTGTTCCAACATTTCTACGGAATCCAAACTGATCTTCCCCGAGGTCAGCTTCTACCAGTTTTTCCATTCGTCTGTAAAGAATTCGCGTTAGTATTTTGCAGCTGTGACTTATTAAACTGATAGTTCGGTAATTTTCACATCTGTCAACACCTGCTTTCTTTGGGATTGGAATTACTATATTCTTCTTGAAGTCTGAGGGAATTTCGCCTGTCTCATACATCTTGCTCACCAGATGGTAGAGTTTTGTCAGGACTGGCTCTCCCAAGGCTGTCAGTAGTTCTAATGGAATGTTGTCTACTCCCGGGGCCTTCTATCTGAGCTCTTGATATTCATGCAAGTGGTTCTCTTTTCTCCAAAGGTCTCTTTAATTTTCCTGTAGGCAGTATCTATCTTACCCCTAGTGAGATAAGCCTGCACATCCTTACATTTGTCCTCTAGCCATCCCTGCTTAGCCATTTTGCACTTCCTGTCGATCTCATTTTTGAGACGTTTGTATTACTTTTTGCCTGCTTCACTTACTGCATTTTGTATTTTCACCTTTCGTCAATTAAATTCAGTACCTTCTCTGTTACCCAAGGATTTCTACTAGCCCTCGTCTTTTTACCTACTTGATCCTCTGCTGCCTTCACTATTTCATTCCTCAAAGCTACTCATTCTTCTTCTTCTGTTTTTCTTTCCCCCATTCCTGTCAATTGCTCCCTTATACTCTCCATAAAACTCTGTACAACCTCTGGTTCTTTCAGTTTATCCAGGTCCCATCTCCTTAAATTCTCACCTTTTTGCAGTTTCTTCAGTTTTAATCTACAGTTCATAACCAATAGATTGTGGTCAGAGTCCACATCTGCCTCTGGAAATGTCTTACAATTTAAAATCTGGTTCCTAAATCTTTGTCTTACCACAATTTCTTCATCATCTGCAGAGCTAGTTCGCATATAAACTTGTACTACTGTAGTAGGCGTGGGCTTCGTGTCTATCTTGGTCACAATAATGCGTTCACTTACCCGCACTCCTATTTTTTATTCATTATTAAACCAACTCCTGCATTACCCCTATTTGATTTTGTATTTATAACCCTGTATTCACCTGACCAAAATTCTTGTTCCTCCTGCCACCGAACTTCACTAATTCCCACTATATCTAACTTTAACCTATCCATTTCCCTTTTTAAATTTTCTAACCTACCTGCCCGATTAAGGGATCTGACATTCCACCCTCCGATCCGTAGAACGCCAGCTTTCTTTCTCCTGATAACGACGTCCTCTTGAGTAGTCCCCGCCTGGAGATCCGAATGGGGGACTATTTTACCTCCGGAATATTTTACCCAAGAGGATGCCATCATCATTTAATCATACAGTAAAGCTGCATGCCCTTGGGAAAAAATTACGGCTGTAGTTTCCCCTTGCTTTGAGCCGTTCGCAGTACCACAACAGCAAGGCCGTTTTGGTTAGTGTTACAGGGCCAGACCAGTCAATCATCCAGACTGTTGCCCCTGCAACTACTGAAAAGGCTGCTGCCCCTCTTCAGAAACCACACCTTTGTTTGGCCTCTCAACAGATACTCATCCGTTGTGGTTGCAGCTACGGTACGGCTATCTGTATCGTTGAGGCACGCAAGCCTCCCCACCAACGGCAAGGTCCATGGTTCGTGGCGGGAGGGGGGGGGACCCATATGGTAGACAAGTTAAATCAAAAAATATGCAAACACTACAAAAATGAACACACCACACACACACTAATCTTCATCCAGCACTCTGTAGAGATTCTGCAAGCACCTGTGAATATCTGCGATGCTGTGGCTTTCCGCCAAAAGAAATTCTGTGACGGTTCTCTCCTCGGAACGCATCTCTGTTACAGACGCCATTTTAGAGCCTGCATATAGTGGCGTCACCTAGCGGTACTTCATGAAACTATATGGGCTGACTGGTATATTCTACGAAGTCCCGCAACCAATTCCGCAGTTTTTCAACCGGAACTGGCCGAGAGAAAATGTGTTGCCTTACTTATCGAACTCCCCTCGCAGTACGAAAGGCTTGAAATGAACTCGCTTTTATATCAAGATTCTGATCTGATTTCTGATGTGACTTTATAGCTGACTTTGGATGTATCTGTACATTTCAATTATCTGAGTAGTGGACTTGGTACTTCTCGCTAGCAGTCACTAAGAAAGCATTGAGAGAATACATACTGTGAAATGTGTGTTCATTGATAAGTAAATGTAGATCAAAAGTAGTTCTTTGCATAAGCATACCTGCATTAAGTTCTGAGACTTCATTTAAAGATAACTCATATTTTGAGATACTGATGTACATAGGGCTAAATGGTTCAGTAGTAGCTTTTGTAATGAACTATACATTCAGACTTTCTAGCGGAATTAATTTTCAGAATAATTTGAAACAGTTAGTCACTTTCACAGCGGCGCACCTGCACTTTGGAGACGAAGTCTCATCATAAAAGGATAAATTTATTCGCTATGCCAGAAGAAAGCAATATTTATTTGAAACATAACCATCACATCGTTCAATTATTGATAATCACACAAGATATCTTGATCGAAAAATGCATGGCCTATTATAATATGTTTCAGGCATGGTAAGAAATTCCTCAAGATGGTATTCGAAAGCTGTATGCTTCCATCCCATAATGTATGCATGAGTGCCTTTGTACCTGTGGGCTGACGTATCATACTGATGTTAATGACAGACATCAGTTCCACATGGAATGAAAGTTTAATCGTTTAGTACCTGTCATACGATGGACATCTCCACAATGTTTGATAAATATTGGACTGGTGCTTCATAGTGTATCACTTTGTATCTAAGTCTGTGAATACATAGAATACATTAAGACTTCACTTGGAGACACTTTGGAAAGCTGTCTAATTTGGTGTTGCGAAGTGTGGAAGTGTGTATTACAGTTTGGGGCTTCTCTAACTATTCTGTCTCATACGGTAATATTGTTTTCGTAATCTCGAAATTTTATCGTTGCTGTGTAAAGTAATGGAAGAAATCTCTACAACATACCTGATTTCTTATTCTTAGATTCCCCAAAATATTTTGTCGCCTGTTCAGTGGTTTTCTGTAGTGTCTGGAGCAGATTGAGAAGATAGCCCGTGCGACACTCCAGCGACTGGAATGGTCCTGGAACATGAGACGAGTTACGGGTCAGGGTTCAGGACGTGACCGGCGGCCTTGACACACGCCCGACCTCGATCATTCGGCCTGGTTTGTCCAAGTAGCGGATTCCCCATTCCGGCCCCCTGACTACTGCTGACTGCCGGGGAGTGGAAAGTAATCGCTACTGTGCTGCTGCCACGGTGGTCGTTTGCGTTTCCATGATTGACAAAACTAAAAAGGTTAACTATCTGCACTCTCAGCTAATGGTAACAAAACGGTACTTAGATCTAATTTCTACTTTTAGGAGAACTTTTGCGTGTAACCACACTTCTCAAGCTTCATTGTCGTTTAACAGTTTGAGGGCCAGCCGCTTAAAAAAAGTTTCGGGCCCAGAAAGTCAGCTATTTATGGTATCACACAAAACGTTACTAGCTTATTTGTGTTTGATGCATCTTAAAAGGTAATGCACACTAAAAAAGAGAAAGGTACAAAGCTTATTTTTCATATTTATTTCAGTTCTTTGATGTATTAAAAATTTTACAAAGTAATGCCAAAAATTATAACCAGGCTTTAAAAAATTGTTAGGTGAGTTCTTGAGCAATTTCACTTTTAACTGGTATTATGTGAAAAATTATGAAGTATTTTGGCATGGAGAGATGTGTGTTGCATTCAGGACAATACGAGTTTGTTTCTTTCCTGCTTGTTTTGCCAGTGAATTGTCCCGTCTTCTCCAAACAAATCTTGGAAACCTGTGTTGGATGCTACTTCATAATGAGGCTTCTCTGCAAAAAAGACGAGATTAAGACAAATGAAACAGAATAGAACTGTAATTACAGAATCTGTAGCAAAACAATTGGCAACGAAAAATTTTAGTAGGCTGCAGCTTATCTGCATATGAATTTTCTTCAGCCTGTTCCCAATGAGATATTTTGCCCTACGATCCAGAATCATTGAGATTTTCCTCTTGAACTTTCGAGATCTCTTGCTCACTCAATAAAAGCGACATATCTGTAGCAGAATTACAGCAAACTGCGAAACCTTACGAGTAAACGCCTGGAACTCACGACAACGCGAGCACACATGGGCTCCAATCAGTCGCGACAACAGCCCTTATGTTTGCTACTGTTTCTTTCAAGGTAATTCTAGAAATTGACCATAAAAGACAGCACCTGTCAAGGAAGAGGTAGCTAGACGTCCTTACATTGTTCTCATACAAAAAGAGTGCAATTTTCGATCGATACGTGGCTTGCGCGTCAAGAAAATTAAGGCCCGAGTTACACTCGTGCGTGGTCATTTGAGAACAGCTTTGTGGCGCGAGTTACACTCGAACCTGGTCCCCAAAGTGTTAACAGTGACTACGGAAACAGGATAAACCAAGAAAAGGTGTGCTCAGTAGTAAAATAAGTTCCAGAAACAGGAAAGAGGACTGACCCCCATGCACACAAATACACTCCTCTATTCGTTACCAATGAGAGAAAAAAGCCTCCGAATGTCACTTTCAGGAATATCTTGCCGTGCTGGAAACACAATGTGTATGTTCATGAAGACTGCTGGCTGGAGACCGGTATGAAAATATTTGTCTTCCTATCACATCCCAGTCGTGCTAAATGGGTAACAAATCAGGGGGCAGACAGGCCAGTCAAGGATCCATTCTTTCACATGTGATGTGAACTGCAGTTTTGGGTCTTACATTCTGTTGCTGGGATATGATAGTTTCTATTTTTGATCATATGAGGTATGAAAAAAGTGTTTACGACTCTTGTTACATTCTGAACATCATTCAGCCACCGTTCATCAGTTACCAAATCAGTTCCTTGGTCATATCCATTATCTCTCCACACCATGAATCGAGGATTCGAGGAGTTGCAGAGGTATAAGTCTTGAGAACTGATGCATCCTATGGCCCTTAGCAAGGAAATCTGTCAACACTTTGGCGTCACTCTGACCAAAACAAAGAAAGCGAGACTCTTCACCGAACACCAGAGAAATGCTCTCAATATCCCAGTTGACTCCGACTCTACATCATGCATTTATCTGTTATCTATGGTATGGCGTCAGCAGTAAGGGACACATGACAATTTGGGATGTCAATTCAGCTTCCAGTAATCTGTTCCTAATGGTTAGTGATGTTCCTCTGTCTGCAACTTTTCCCCACATTTTAGCTAATGTCATCTATCTATTCATCAGAGGCAGTCGAACCATACTACACTGTTCTTAAGGTTTAGGGTTTCTGAAAGGACCAGTGCCTGTTATTCTTGCCACACTGTTTCTTTCCCCACTGTTGCTCTGAGTCCACCACGTCAACACTCGTTCTGTAGTCATTCCATTACAGCCATTTATTGCGCGATCTGCCAGTATGATGATCCTGTGTCCCTTATATTACTGATTCGACCTTCATCAACGTCCTAAAGATGGCGGCATGCTGCACGTGCAAATCCTGTGTACTTGGTATGTTGTGGTCTCCACCAAAAATGTTCCGATACTGCTAGACACAGCAAGTTGCTATGTGCACACACCAGTCTCTACATGTGGTAATGGCTATTTGCAGTACTGAACAAAAGCTCGCAAAGGATGAAATTGTAATTAACATATCCTGCAAACATATGAATTCTACAGTATCAGTTTTTTAGTGTTCAGTCAAGGCATTCATAGTGTCTAACTTTTCATTTCCACCAGTGTATTGTTATTATTTAAATGTCCGCGTAATGCTTACTCAAGTCAGCAGTCAGAAATAAATTACGAAACAATTTTTGAGACACTGCTGACACAAACTAAATACTGTGAGTTATTTTTGCAACATAACAGACTATGTATTAAGTAACCTCATGTCAAAGTAGTGAACTTTAGGCTGCTGCCATCTACAATTATTAATTGTATGTTCTCCAGAGACTCCACATACATGTTTTTTTTCTTTTTTAGGCGTGCACATGTGGGCCATCCCACAAGTATTTTCTGTAATATATTACATGTAATGAAAATTACTCATTTATGATAGTTATTCTTTATTTTTTCAACCCTCTGATGAACTGATATCTTCAGTCATGTTCTTCAAACATTTGTAATGCCAAACTGTAGTTGACACTAAGGTTCTGGTGCAAAACTCATTTGACAACTTGTACTTTACACCATGAAGTAACATAATTATTTCATAGGGCCCATACAATATTTCTGTAGATCTTGACAAATTTGTGTATGGAGCCCATATCCTTGTGTTAGAATATGCTTGTATTTGTAGTTTACAATCATACTGTCACTTAGAACATTATAATAGTCATCATATGCTCGCATTAAACTTTGAAACAGTAAGCAGTCTTTTAATTAACAGAATGGCGAATTCTGTCTCTTGTTTTAACATTCACAGAAATGTTAATTCTGCCATTACATATAATTAAAAATTATTTTTTCTACATACTTCAATTTCAGTTCAAGTAATATCAATTGTGCATTTAATACAGTGAATGTGTTCCATAGAATGCATGATAAAATGTGAATGTATGTATGCATATATGTAATTCCAGAATTGTGCTGCTATCAAGATTAGCAGCTCTATTCCTACGTTTTTCTCACACGCTAATCTTACTGTCTAATATAGGTAATGGTTTGGGAATGAACGAAAGTGTTCGAAATTAGTCACTCAATAAAGTATTATATACATCTCTGACAGATATGTAAATAATAAATTATAAAAATAAGAATGTATAACATGATGAATTGAATACAGAAATATTGCAGATACATAGTTTGAAATTTTTTTGATGAAGCAATATCATTGTACTGGTTCTTGAATAATTTATTAAGTTTCAGATGTATAGATATGTTCATTCATTTTCTTCATATGATCGTATGATACACAAAATAGGTACCAAGTTTCAGTACTCTCTTCATTTGGAAGCATTATTGTACAATACGAAACAGTATAATACTTCTGTACTGTGCATGCATGAAGCTGGTGTTTTATCGACAAAATTGTGTATTTAGTCTCCTTGCTTGTCTTACAGCAAACACATATTTTTTAGTTAGTTCTGATACATTAACTCGTAAGATGATAGGGGTCACCTTATGTTTCTATTTAGGTTTGAGAAATTAATGTTTTAACTAACATCATGATGGAAGTAATATCTTCTCTACTTATAAGTTGTGTCAGTTCTGTTGGAGAGTCTGTGTCAGATGGGAAGTGCGTCCACATGGCGGGACAATTATGGTAACTAGTTGCATTAAATGGCAGATTCAAATAAAGTCATAGTTTAGCATAAATTTTCATTTTTCACCATTCAATTATTTCAAAACCCAATTACAGCTGGTGCCACCCTTTCCTTCGAAATTTGAAAAATTAATATCTTGTTTCAATATTTAGAAGGTCTGAGTTTTCATTCATATCCTAATACCAGTTTGCATGATAAAATAAGAATGTATAACTACCGTACTTAAAGTAGATATATTTACAGATATACTGATCGAAGATTTTTAATTAAGCTAAAACACTGTAACGGTTCTTCTCTCATTTCAGTCAAGTGAATGTCATCACTCGTTTTCTGTCTGTTCATATGGCTTTTATTAATAAACATTGTGCCTCATTCATCCCGCGTTAGGCAGCGTGTATTTTTAATTTTTTACGATGTATAGTAGTTGAATACATTCATAAGATGTAAACAGATACTTGGTAAAGCATTGACAAGGTTGTATGAGTGTATTCAGCCTTCCTACGTATGTTCTAATGTGCTCATAAATTTAATGAGTTAGATGCATTAATTGTTAGCTGCTATGATGACAGATTAGTTACCATATATCAAATGAACATTAATAGTGTTACACCTTTCGTTGGAACAAGACTTATCCTTTGGGTGACTAATAATTTTCTCATAGAGAACATCTGTTTGAATGAGTCTACAATCTTTGTCACTATTTTTTGTGACAGAACAACATACACAACTTTACACTGTATGTGCTTTGCCCCATTCACTTATTGCAATATCTGTGAGTTGAAAGCTTTCATGAATGCTATGGTTTTCATGCGACTGATCTTCATCACTGATGTAGATGTAAGTTCTCATTATGTGACACACATCCCACAATTGAAGTCCTTTTGTAGGCATATATAATGTCACTAAAGTTTTGTTGATACTTGATGATTGTTTTTATTTATGGTCGTTGAGCCTTAGCACGGTCTTTCCCACTGTATACAGATACCTGAGACTGGTCTGTTATCTTACAGAAAGTAGTTGTTTGTAACGAAGTGACATACAGGTAGTGTGAAAATCATGATTTATCAGAAATAAATCTATTTGAAATAATACTCACCGACGTTTCGGCCCTGTGGAGCTATCTTTAGGTGCTCTGATTTCCATATTTACATGCATCCTTTAATACTGTTTATCAGACGTGCTGTAAAAGACGATGTTACAGAGAATATCTACTGATCACGATCAGAATGGAAAATCTTGACCAAAGAAGATTTACTTTTCCGTGTGACACCATATCGTAATTCTGGTTGTGACGATAAATCCCATAATAAGTGAACCACAAAACAGGTTATTGAAAATCAGAGCATTCAATCTGAGAGGGCTACACAGAATAAATATTACAAATCGGGATACATAAGTGACTTTTTCGGTGGATTCATCGCATAATTTGCCTGAAGTGATTTAGAGAAACTGCAGATAACCTGAATTAGGGTAGCTGAGTGGAAGTTAGAACCTTTATCTTACAGGCCGAAACTGTAGAAGCAGCTTCAGACGCACTCCAAGTGAATGTTATAGGACCTAGACTCTTCACCACATACATTCCGCAAATGACCTGTAGAGTAACGACTGAAGCGCCGTGAGGCCGCTTGCCGATGATGTTGTCGTATACAAGGCAGTCACACCGCCGGAAAATTGTGGTGAAATGCAAGATGATATACGGAAGACAGATGCTTAACGCAGGGATTGTTATAATTTTTTTATTTGCTGCCATGTATATTTGAGCTACCACGCAGTGGCTGAGACAGGTAGTACTTTTACGACATTAAAATGGACGTGTACTTGAAGTTAATCTGGTTTCGTAGCATTTTAAGAAAGTCGCAGTTTTATATAGTATGTTTCAAGTCTTTGCATCAAACAATTGTGGGTGAAAGATCATGCCATGGCGAAAACTTTTTTTAGAGACAAAATATTCGGTGATACTTCCCAGCAACGTTTGCCTGCTCTGGAAGGACGAGATTTCACGGAACTAACAGGTTTTACTAACCATGTGTGCTACATACCACTTATCCCAGAAAATTTGTCTCTAAGCGGAGAACGACATTTTAAAAGTGAATTAGGAACTTGAAATTTGCTAGGCCTACGCCTTTCATACGGAGCAGATAACTGGATTATAGACAATGCAAACGGCATATGCATATGACAGAGTGCCTACGCCCTGCCATTTCTCAGAGCATAACCAACACAAAAGAACACCAGTGTCACCGTGAAACGTCAGCAAACACTCCATCTTTAACAAAATATGTTCTCCATGACATACTCTATTACCACTAGACGTCTGATGCAAAGACTTTGAAACATTCTGTCTACTTGGAAAGTATTAAGAAGAGAGGAAGATAGGAAAGAGTTTAGATTTATAGAATGCCTACCACGATGCTGTCCAGGAGGGTGTACTTCAGAGAGACATACAGCCTCTCGCTCCTGGGCAGTCACCGGCTGATCTACTACAGCTCACCATCTCAGAAACAATTTGTACCTCTCGCCCTTAGATGGCGTAATCCCACAGCTATGATCTAGGTTGGGTTCTATTTTTTCATCTACGTTATAGGGCAGCGTACATTTGTTTAACAATCTAATCTTACTGGCTAATGTACGAGGAGAGTTCAATAAGAGTAGAGCAGAAATCGATAAGGGGCTAAGTGCCGAAAGACTGATTCCGAGTTATTCAGTTGTTTTTTTTTTTTTTGACAAAAATATTTTAATGATAAATCTGAAGCAAGAGTTACACAACAATTGCAATTTTTTCTTAAGTTCCCTTCCTTTTATCGATGAAAATAAATATTTTATTCTGAAAGACGCACAACGTACTAAATGCCATACAGATATTGGCAGAAACGTGGTAAGTGATAATGAAAGAAATCTCAACCATTTATCAGTTTTGTGAGTAACAAACATTTTACAGATACATTGTCCTGTAATTTAATTATTTGTAATCTTTCGTTTAATTTTATAGGGCACAAAGCAATTTTAATTGATTAACTTTTCGCAAAATATTCTGTTAGCTACTTTCACATACGACATCATCTCTACAGATCTTTTTTCTTTTCCGCTGATAAACTGTTTTACATTGTTTTGACGGTAAAACAAACTTCTTTAATATGTCAGTGGTATTCCATGTCTTGAAAACCTTGCAGGTGCTCGAGTCTTCAAGTTTGTTACAGTTTGTTCTCATCTTGACGACACCGGGTGCAATTTTTTCACTTCAATTACATTTCGAAATATTTGTTTTCGTTGTGTTAATATGTGTATCGGCCGCTTTTTTAAAATAGAAAAGTACTCAGATTGGAGTATAGTTTGATGGCTGGCGCATTTCCCATAAGATTTACAAGATCTTAGGCGGCTTGACCCTCTGACATTCTTTCAGTCTCTTACGTTTTCCAATCTGGGGAAAATCTCTGTCACACGCCGCAAACAATTACAAAGCTTTGGGACTTACCCCACTTTAGCCTCACCATTGGATCGGCACATGTCGCTCATGCTATCTTGCGGGTCGTGTATGACCTACTAGGAATGATCGTAGCGCTTAGCCCGCTTTTCAGGTTTTTGACTTAGCTTGGTTTTTTAGCTCTAACTTAAAAAAAAGAATCGGAACTTAGCCCGTCACTGATTTCCTCTCTTCAAGTAAGGCAACACTTTTTATCCTCTGCCATTTTCCGTTGAAAAAGACGCGGGATTTGTTCTGGAACATGATGGAATATTCATGGTGTTGAGACAGCAACCAGCCACAAATTTATTTTCTGTTCCTTTATTCAGAGGGTACCGTTACCGGTTTCGAATCGTTATGATTCATGTTCAGACGGTTTTCATGCTTTCATTACAACGTTCTTTTACAGATTAATTGTCGTGAAATGTCGGTTTGTAGTGTTTTTTCCATTATATTCGTCTAACAGATGTGAACACATTCCCACTGCACTTCACAGCAATCCACACAACATGCACTCCAAGCCAAATCAGTGTGCCACAAAAGCCAAACCTAAATGTGCTACTCTCCCATACAAAGGCCCACTATCATACAAAATAGCAAACTTATTTAAAAAGAAAAATATCTCAATCAGCTTTTCCACAAATAATAAATTACAACAAATAGTAATCCATGATATAAATACCTCCAAGGGTCCCTACGGTAAATCAGGAATATATAAACTCAAATGCGATACGTGCCCAAAATTCTACATTGTACAGACAGGCAGAAGTTTTGAAGTTAGATACAAAGAACACATTGATGCTTTAAGGCTTGGGAACTTGAACAAATCTGCATTTGCAGCTCATGTTGCTGAATAAAACCATTCAGTGAGAAACATTGAGAACAACTTAAAAATTTTACATCTAGCCGAAAAAGGAGCCACAATGAATATATTAGAAGAAATTGAAATACACACACACACACAAAACAGCACTCCAGACTATATCCTTAATGAACAAATCGAGTTAGCTAACACCCCTTTCCTGAAAAATTTCCAAAAATTATTTTTCACCCTCCAAAGCAAATAATATGCCTACGCCTATCTGCAGATCAAGCAGCAAATTTATATGTTACTAAAATTCTCATAATGCTAAATGTAAATACAGTACTAAAAACATGGATCAACTTTGTAATTAATGTAACAGTATTCGCTCTGAAGCTCACAATATCAATGGCTCTCTGTACTAGTGTAAAAGGCGTTTCAGTTGCATAAGTGAATTTATGATCTTTTTCCAAACATGGGACATCTACATGATGTTACGATATATCATAGCATCTTTGTCACTCATATGTTTGTAAGGACTTTGTATTTTATAAAAACATGTGGTGTGTGCTAGATATCTTTTTTGTGACGAATCTAAAGTGATCGGCGAGAAAAATTTACGTGTGCAACGACAAGAATGCAGTGGAAATGTATTTACATCTGTTGGACGAATGTAATGAAAACAAACACTCCAAACCGACATTTCACGACAATTAATCTGTAAAAGAACGTTGTAATGAAAGCGTGAAAACTGTCTGAAGATGAATCATAACGATTCGAGACCGGTAACGGTACCCTTTGAATAAAGGAACTGAAAATAAATTTGTGGCTGGTTGCTGTCTCAACACCATGAACATATGTCTTCAAATAACAGCCACGGTCTCCAACCACATCATCATATGACGAAATTGCATCATGGAATATTCCGACTTCAGCTCCTACAGTTTCATGAAGCTCCGATAGGTGGTGGCGCTATACGTAGCCTTCAAAATAGCGTCTGTAATGGAGGTACGTTCCATGCAGATAGCTGTCATTGAGTTTCTTTTGGTTGAAAACCGGATCATCCCAGACATTCATAGGCGCTTGCAGAATGTCTAACGGAGACCTGGCAGTGAAGAAACCAGCGATGAGTCGTTGGGCGAGGTGTCTGTCGCAAAGGACTTCTCTTCCTCATCGACTGCCCAAACCTCCCACCTTCTGAGTTCCTTCTGTTTGGCCCAGTGAAGGATGCATTCCGCGGGAAGCAGTACTTGGATGGTAAGGAGGTTACTGAGAAAGCGAGACTTTGGCTCCGTGTCGAACAGAAGAGTCATACCATGCGGGGATACAAGCTCTCCCAGTAAGGTGGCGTAAGGCCAGTGGCGCACTGAACAGAGATTATGTTGAAAAGTATGGTTTTGTAGCCGAAAGAGTGAATAATAATATGATGTACTGGAATCCTGAATAATACCAATCTGTTTTCAGATACAAAATGCATTAGTTTTTGAATGCCATTCGTACAGGTTTTTCGTGACTTTTTTGTCACAATCACCAGTCACGCTTAATTATAACGCTGTTTTATAGTTTTACTGTTATAGACTTTTTAAACTTCTGCCATGTGCAACAAATCTACTTAATAACTTAGCCTATGTCAGTGCTTTACATTTGATCCTTATTCTACGTACGTTTACGCCTTCGTGAATGTCGTATCTGCTACCGTTGCTACGGTTGTCTGTCTCGCTAGCACTGACTGTACAGCCATTCGTTACCTGTGCTCCTTGCCACCTGCACTGTAGTCGCTGCGAGAAGGCTTTAAGTGACGTTAGTTGAACTCATCATAACCAAATAAAACGCAATGAGCATAAAAAAGAGGCGGGAACATAAATTATTCCAGGATTAGATAAATGGCGATCAATGGCAGAAGTAACCGACTGGTTAAAACAGATAGCGGTATTTTAGTTCCCAATAATGGGTATTTTTCGGAAGTTGTTTGGTCTCGGCTGTAACAGGTGGTTCGTTTTATATTTTTACTAATAACGTAGTAAGAAACCGAAATATCAATTAGCCATAGCAGCAGTACTAAAATTTTTCGTTTTTAAATAAATCTTGTTTACATAAGCAGGTATTTTCATTCGTAAAATTTGCATTGATTTTAAATATTGTGTTGTTATAGAAAAAGAGAAAAGCTATCAGATGTATTTTAATAACAGTGCCGACAGAAACGAGCAAGAACATGGCATAAGAACATGGACAGACTGCTGAGATAGCAATGTCCCTTTTGCAGCGTGTCGTTGCTTAACGGACGAATGTTCGTGCAATACTTGTCCCCTCTTAGTATTTGCGGTTGTTCCTCGTCGTCGTCGTCGGACATCCGTTGTATTGCAAAATGCCACCAATCGTAGTCTGGAAATATTTTAACGGAGTAACGTAGAAATGAAGCACACGCTCTCTAGGCCGGAGGCAAGCCTGACCCGGATCGTATCGCTTCGCGGATTAACGATGAAGTCTGGTGCTCTGGTCAGCCTGGAAATGAATTTTTTGGTCGTTTCCCAAATGTCACTAGATAGACAGCGGCCAGGTACCCACGCCTCGCCTCAGACAGATGCTGTGCAAACTTTTAGAAAATATTCTCACACTTGCACATAGAGTTTCTCTAGACGCAGACAGATGGGGCACGTTGATTCCGACCTGGGGGGGGGGGGGGGTGAATAGGAGACTGATCGCCTTAGATGCTTAATCTCCTTGAACCCTTATTCAGCAGCAGTGATCAGTGGCTGGTGATAAAATCAACTGTAAAATACAAAAGTCCTGGAATAGCGTTATGAACATATACAAATGGTGGCTGTATCGGATACACAAGGTATGAAAGAGCAGAGAATCGGCGAAGTTGTCATTTGTACTCAGGTGATTCTTGTGAAACGGCGTCCGACTTGGTTATGTCCGCACGACGGGAATTAACAAATTCTGAACTCGTTGTGGTAGTGGGAACTAGACGTATGGATCAGTCCATTTCGGAAATCATTAGGGAATTCGGTGTTCCGAGATCCACAGCGTCCAGAGTGTGCCGAGAACACCAGATCTCAGGCATTATATGTCACCACGGACAACACAGTGGCTGACGGCCTTCACTCAATGACCGAGAGCAGCGCTGTCTGCGTAGAGTTGTCTGTACTAACAGGCAAACAACACTGCGTGACATAACCACAGAAATCAACGTGGGACGTATGACGAACGTATCCAATAGGACAGTGCGGCGGCATTTGGCGTTAATGGGCTGTGGCAGCAGACGACCGACGTGAATGCTCCTATTAAGAGCTCGACATCTCTAGCAGCGCCTCTCCTGGGGTCGTCACCATATTGGTTAGATGCCAGATGACTCTAAAATCTTTATGTGGTCAGATGAGTCCTGATTTCAGATGGTAAGAGCTGATGGCAGAGTCCGCAGACCCCACTGTTGTAGCCTGGTGGTGGCTCCTTAACGGCGTGGGCTGTGTTTAGATGGAATGGACTGCGCCCTCTAGTCAAACTGAAACGATCATTGACTACTTAGAGAACATTTGCGGCCATTTACGGACTTCATGTTCCCAGACAACGATAGAACTTTTGTGGATGACAATGCCCCATATTAGGGTTCAAATGGTTCAAATGGCTCTAAGCACTATGGGACTTAACATCTGAGGTCATCAGTCCCCTAGAACTTAGAACTACTTAAACCTAACCAAGCTAAGGACAGCACCCACATCCATGCCCGAGGCAGGATTCGAAGCCGAGACCGTAGCGGTCGCGCGGTTCCAGACCGAAGCGCATAGAACCGCTCGGCCACACCGGCCGGCGCCCCATATTAAGGGCCACAGTTGTTCACGACTGGTATGATGGACATTTTGGGCAATTCGAGCGAATTCTCTGACGGTCCATTACGACCAGGGGACATCGGCTGGTAAGTACTTTTCAATTCAGTAAACTTTTCCAACAGTCGTATACTTTAGATTATTTTATTTGATTTCGAAAGCAGCCAGTTTCGGCAATTCATTTTGCCATCTTCAGGCCCCATACGCTTTTTTCCAAACAAGCTTATCGTATAGTACTATAAAACTGTATGCTGCGAACCCCAGTCGTTCTGCAACTTATTCATATGAAAGCGTGACACCAACTCTGAGTGTGAATGAGTTGCACACGGGATTAACGGCATCCAGTTTTATGGCGCTATGCGATAAGCTTGTTTATTCTAAAAAAGCGTATGGGGCCTGAAGATGGCAAAGTGAATTGCCGAAACTGGCTGCGTTCCAAATAAAATAGAATAACCTAAAGTATACGACTGTTGGTGAAGTTTATTGAATTGAAAAATTCGAGCGAATGGTTTGACCATCCAGATCACCCGACTTGAATTCCATCGAATATTTATGGCACATAATTGAGAGGTCAGCACTTTGGCAATTATGGACGGCTACAGAGGTAGCCTGGCTCAATATTTCTGCAGGGGAGTTACAACGACTTGCTGAGTTCATGCCACGTCGGGTTGCTGCGCTACGCAGGGCAAAAAAGGTCCGACACGATATCAGGAGGTATCCCATGAGTTTTGTCACTTAAGTGTAGAGGCTGGCCTCGGAAAGATTCTCAAGTTGAACGAGCACACACGACCAGCTGCAGGAAAAGCACAGGCAGAGAGACCCCTGAGCAGCGGCCGGCTCCCGCGTTACGACAGCCACCTGCCGGCGTCCCCACGTCGCATTCGCTACGCGCCCTGCTCCAGCAAGTGACTGCTCCGGTCGCTTTCGCAACGGCGCGACCTAATGCGCTGTCCGCGGTGAAAGTCGCCGCCCGTAAAACAAACCTGCCGCTTCATTAACAACTTCGGAGCGCTGCTCGGAAACCGAGAGCGACCGGTTTCATCCCATTAACAAGCCGGACGCTGCGCACTTTATCGCTGCTCGTACTGAAACTGCCCCGCTGTACCACACACTTTAGGCCATTCAGTGGCTCTTCCAACAATCCGTACGACAAATTCATCTGTTTATCTTTTCCCAAAGCACCACAGTGGACAACACACAGTCCTGATGAGAGATGATTATTCTTTTCGTTTGCAACCCTGCATGCGTCTGTTTCTTTTCTCTCAATTCCACAGAAACGTTGTATAGTACTTAACCAGTTATCCTTTTGCTTTCTACAAGACAATGAGTTAGGAGCGCCCCTTTTGCGCCCCAGACGACATCGATAACAATATTTCTCATCGGATGAAATCGACTCTTTTGATACACAGCCACCGGTTTCCACTTGCTGCCCTTGTTGCTGCTTCGTCTCTTCGCACCAGTTACTAGCCTCTGTTTGTTTCCTCGACGTATTTCGAAGGTTTAAACCTCTTATCACTAAGAGGATTTATGTGGATTAAGGCATGTGTCTGTTTTCTTACGACTCTGGAGGAACCTGTAGCGGTGTCCATTGGACGGGTACACGAGATTCCACTACACTTAAAGCAGTTGATCCCAGATACTCGACTTACGTAACACATCAGGATCGTCCCATCTGCATGTACGAGGGCAGTTCAATAAGTAATGCAACACTTTTTTTTCTGAAACAGGGGTTGTTTTATTCAGCATTGAAATACACCAGGTTATTCCCCAATCTTTTAGCTACACAACACTATTTTTCAACGTAATCTCCATTCAATGCTACGGCCTTACGCCACCTTGAAATGAGGGCCTGTATGCCTGCACGGTACCATTCCACTGGTCGATGTCGGAGCCAACGTCGTACTGCATCAATAACTTCTTCATCATCCGCGTAGTGCCTCCCACGGATTGCGTCCTTCATTGGGCCAAACATATGAAAATCCGACGGTGCGAGATCGGGGCTGTAGGGTGCCTGAGGAAGAACAGTCCACTGAAGTTTTGTGAGCTCCTCTCGGGTGCGAAGACTTGTGTGAGGTCTTGCGTTGTCATGAAGAAGGAGAAGTTCGTTCAGATTTTTGTGCCTACGAACACGCTGAAGTCGTTTCTTCAATTTCTGAAGAGTAGCACAATACACTTCAGAGTTGATCGTTTGACCATGGGGAAGGACATCGAACAGAATAACCCCTTCAGCGTCCCAGAAGACTGTAACCATGACTTTACCGGCTGAGGGTATGGCTTTAAACTTTTTCTTGGTAGGGGAGTGGGTGTGGCGCCACTCCATTGATTGCCGTTTTGTTTCAGGTTCGAAGTGATGAACCCATGTTTCATCGCCTGTAACAATCTTTGACGAGAAATTGTCACCCTCAGCCACATGACGAGCAAGCAATTCCGCACAGATGGTTCTCCTTTGCTCTTTATGGTGTTCGGTTAGACAACGAGGGACTCAGCGGGAACAAACCTTTGAATATCCCAACTGGTGAACAGCTGTGACAGCACTACCAACAGAGAAGTCAAGTTGAGCACTGAGTTGTTTGATGGTGATCCGTCGATCATCTCGAACGAGTGTGTTCGCACGCTCCGCCATTGCAGGATTCACAGCTGTGCACGGCCGGCCCGCACGCGGGAGATCAGACAGTCTTGCTTGACCTTGCGGCGATGATGACACACGCTTTGCCCAACGACTCACCGTGCTTTTGTCCACTGCCAGATCACCGTAGACATTCTGCAAGCGCCTATGAATATCTGAGATGCCCTGGTTTTCCGCCAAAAGAAACTCGATCACTGCCCGTTGTTTGCAAAGCACATCCGTTACAGAAGCCATTTTAACAGCTCCATACAGCGCTGACACCTGTCGGAAGTC
Organism: Schistocerca cancellata; assembly: GCF_023864275.1. Taxonomy (NCBI): domain Eukaryota; kingdom Metazoa; phylum Arthropoda; class Insecta; order Orthoptera; family Acrididae; genus Schistocerca; species Schistocerca cancellata. Next base: position 491,021,940 of record NC_064633.1, on the reverse strand, counting down.
AATGAAACTATACCAGACGAAGCGGGAATGTTTGAAAATATTCCACAAGAAATTTCCGGTTTTTTCAACCAAAATTGGCCGAGGAAAAAAAAGTGTTGCGTTACTTATTGAACTGCCCTCGTATATTTGGTGGTTGTAATTAAAGTGCGGCTACCCACAGAGGTCCAGAGTGGGCTATAATTATCGTATTGCAGCGAAACTCGGTAGTTATTCTAATGCATTAATGAGGAAACGATTTACAACGGAAAAAAAATTAGTTCCATTTTTCGCCACCAGGTGAAAATCCGGCGCTGTGAAAGAAATGTTTCCATATGTAATGGGTAAGGAACGGGACGAAGATGTCAGTCAGGTGAGAAATGGATTATGTGGGGCCGTGCGGGATTACCCGAGCGGTCTGAGGCGCCGCAGTCATGGACTGTGCGGCTGGTCCCGGCGGAAGTTCGAGTCCTCCCTCGGGCATCTGTGTGCGTGTTTGTCCTAAGGATAATTTAGGTTAAGTAGTGTGTAAGCTTAGGGACTGATGACCTTAGCAGTTAAGTCGCATAAGATTTCACACACATTTGAACATTTTTGATAATGTTGGGTCTGTTATTATCTTACACTTACGCAGATTGTTCAGTATGAGCATCGGAGACCTCGACGAGATGTTGCATCCGTGAAACAACGTGATCAACAGTTGCTCGCAGCAGTTACAGTGGAATTCGACCTACATGTTCCTGTATACTGATCACGTAGACACCGAAAGTGCCCGTGGTAAACGTATTCTTTTAGATATCCACAGAGCCAAAGTTACATGCATTCAGATCAGGTGATCTTTCAGGGAAACTTCCGGAGATAATACGTTCTTCGAAGGTTACATTAAGCAAATCTTTAACTTGTCAAGTCAGATAGGGTGTTGCCCCATCTTGCAAGAAAACAGTGGTTCCCACATGTTGCGCTCTTCCAAAGCTGTACAAGGAGGTGTCGATGACTTGGAGATGCCACGATACATCTGACAGGTCCCCTGGGTGTATTATCTTCAAATAAGAACGGACAGAGAGTAAAAGTGCTCGTGAATCAACACCACTCAGTCACATATGGCGAGTACAGTAGCTCTTCATGCACAACACGCGGTTTAACAGTACCTCAGATTCGTCAGTCTTCTGTATTCAGTGCAACCTGCTGTGTAAAATGTTCCCTGTCACTCCTTAGAATATTACCCGGTCACATGTCTGGCATCCGTGCCAGAAACCGAAGAGGAAATCCAGAACTTTGCTACAGATCATTACGTTTCAGTTGCTGCACCATCTGCATCTTTTACTGGCAGCAGTGTAAAATAGACCGCAAACTTTTCTGTGCTGTTGACCATGGGATGGACAATTCTCGAGGCACTAACACTACCCGGGCACTTGCTGCAAAGTCACTTAAAGTGATAACTCATCTAAACCTCCACCGGGGTAGGACAGCTTCCTCTTATGTGTACCATATCAAGCTCACCCGTATTTTCGAATTTCATAATCATTTTCCTTAAATCACTTAATGACATCGGGCCTCTCCTGCGATCTTTCAGTTGGCGATACTCTCTCAATACAGCGCTGTAATTGCTGCCGGTGACATAAAATACTTTCACCAACAGCGCACACTCTCTCTTCTCAATAGCTATACTGTTACACTGTTCACTCGCGTTACGGTTTGTCCAGTGACAGCGTGGGTGTCGTACCGTCATACAGTGTACAGTGCCAGACTTGCGTGTAAATCGCCTCTGCATTAACATATTAGCATATCGACCAAGTTACGCTGCCATACGCTAATGACAACCAACACTTGACTGGAGTAGCTACGCTTTAATTATAACCACCTGGTACTCAGAACTTTTTCACTAGTGATTCCGTTTCACTAATTTCGCTTATTCACACACAATTTTATAGAAATCGTTTGTATCGACATACTAGCAGAGTATATACGAATGCTAGATAGTCCATCATACTTTTTCAGCTCGTAAGAACGAGTTGTGCTAATTAATAAAGACAAGATGAGAAGACTCCTTCATTTGTAACGTCACTCGTCCAGGAATTCCGTGAAATTGGTCAGTCAGTTCCGTATTTTCTGCGATACTATAACTAATTTAAAAGAAAAACTAAAGCTGACAGATTGTATGGCTGCACACGATTAAGCTGTGGAAAGCGATCGTGAAGTGGAAGACTACGGCACCAGGAGGACGGAATTACAGTCTTTATCAGTGACATCGTTTTGTAGTAGGATTTTGGAGCATTCACTGTGAATCCTTTGAATATCGGCCTTGTAAAATACTAATGGCTTTTTATTCGCACAAAGTAATGAGTGCTATCGACAGGGGATCTCAATTTGATTCCATAATTCTAGATCTGCAGAAGACTTTTGACTCCGTTCCTCACAAGCGGTTAGTAGTGAAGTTGCGTGCCTATGGAGTATTGTCTCAGTTATGCCACAGATTTAGTGTTTATTATCAGAAAGCTCACAGTTCTTACACTGAAGAGCCAAATAAACTGGTACACTGGTCTAATGTCGCGTAGGGCCCCCGTGAGCATGCGGAGGTGCCGCAACAGCGTGGCAAGGACCCGAGTAATGTCAGACGTAATGCTGGAGGGAACTGACACCGTGAATCCCGCATGGCTCTCCATAAGTCCGTAAGAGTACGAGGGGGTGGGGATGTCTTCTGAACAGCACGTTGCAAGCCAGCCCATATATGCTCAATAATGTTCATGTCTGGAGAGTTTGGTGGCCAGCGGAAGTGTTTAAACTCAGAAGAGTGTTCCTGGAACCACTCTGTAGCAATTCTGGACGAGTGGGGTGTCGCATTGTCCTGCTGGAATTGCCCAAATCCGTCGGAATGCGCAATGGTCATGAATGGATGCAGGTGATCAGGCAGGATGCTTACGTAAGCGTCACCTGTCAGAGTCGTATATAGACGTATCAGCGGTCCCGTATCACTCCAGCTGCACACGGCCCACAGCATTATAAGGCCTCCACCAGGTTGAACAGTCCCCTGCTGACATGCAGGGTCGATGGATTCATGAGGTTGTCTCCATACGCGTGCACGCCGATCCGATCGATACAATTAGAAACGAGACTCGTCCGACAAGGCAACATGTTTCCAGACATCAACAGTCCAGCGTCGGTGTCGACGGGCCCAGGCGAGGTGTAAAGCTTTGTGTCGTCCAGTCATCAAGGGTACACGAGGCCCCGAAAGCCCGTACCGTTGAATTTCGTTAAATGATTCGCACGCTCATACTTGGTGATGGCTCAGCACTGAAACCTGCAGCAATTTCAGAAGGGTTGCACTTCTGACACGTTGAACGATTCTCTTCAGTAGTCGTTGGTCCCGTTCTTGCAGGATCTATTTCCGGCCGCAGCGATGTGAGATTTGGTGTTTTACCGCATTCGGGTACACTCGTGAAATGGCCGTACGGGAAAATCCCCACTTCATCGCTACCTCGGAGATGCTGTGTCCCATCACTCGTGGGCTGACTATAACACCACGTTCAAACTCACTTAAATCTTAATAACAACTGCGCCAGACACTTGTTGTCTTATATAGGCGTTGCCGACCGCAGCGCCGTATTCTACCTGTTTACGTATCTCTATATTTGAATACGCATGCCTACACCAGTTTTTTTTGGCAATTCAGTGTAGTAACTGACGGGAAATCATCTACTAAAACGGAAGCTATATCTCGGTTTCTCCAAAGAAGCGTTACAGGCCCTTCGCTTTTCTTAATCTACTGTATACGATTTAAGGGACAATTTGAGCAGCCTCTTACGTTGTTTGCATACTATGTTGTCATTTACAGTCTAGCAAAATCATCGCAAGACAATGATTTATATTACAAAATTTTTTAAAGACGTTATCTTCATGATGCGAAAACTGGCAATTCATTCTGAGCAGTAGAAAGTTAAGATCTTCCACATGACTAAAAAATAAAAGTTAAGTTTCGGTTACGTAATAAATCGCAGAAATGTAAAGATTATCGATTCCACTACCAAGAGGTTACAGCTAGGAGGAATTTAAAAATAATAGATCCGTCACATAGAAAAATGTTGTGGCGAAGTCAACACAAAGACCGTATTTCATTGGCAGAACACTAGGAAGGGGCAAGAAATCCGCTAAAGAGACGGCCTACACTACACTTGTACGGGTGTGCTGCTGCACGGTATGGGATCCTTACCAAATACGATTGACGGACGACAGAGAAAACTCACAGAACGGCAGGTCACAACGCTAGGGAAGGAGTGTCACGGATATGATAAGGGAGTTGGGGTGACAATCATTAAAACAGAGGCTTTTCTGTCTCGAGTATTAATAGACCACTTCAGCTGTATTTAGTGCTTTATTTTTAGATCACTACGATTTCATAGCCCTAAAATCCACATCTTCACTTGTAAATGTAACTAAAAGGTTAGAGCTAAAAGGCTCGGTACTCTGTACCCAACATTCGTTATCCGTCAGAACAAAACACTTCTAAAAGGCAGTATCTCATTGAACAACGCATGCGGCCGCATTCCGTGCTCGCGATTTCATATAGACCGGAGAAGCGGACCCATCCACCATATTTCATTGGAATCCGGTTGTTTTATTCAATGACATACTGTAAGTAGGCTGTTTATGTTTTCTTTATGTAAGTAGGCTGTTTACGTTTTCTTATTGGCAACGTTACGTAGCGCTCTATATGAAAATCACTGGCTGTGCTGTGTGCAGTCTGTGGCTAGTTTGCATTGTTGTCTGCCATTGTAGTGTTAGGCAGCTGGACGTGAACAGCGCGTAGCGTTGCGCAGTTGGAGGTGAGCCGGCCGCGGTGGTCTAGCGGTTCAGGCGCTGCAGTCCGGAACCGCGGGACTGCTACGGTCGCACGTTCGAATCCTGCCTCGGGCATGGGTGTGTGTGATGTCCTTAGGTTAGTTAGGTTTAAGTAGTTCTAAGTTCTAGGGGACTTATGACCTAAGATGTTGAGTCCCATAGTGCTCAGAGCCATTTGAACCATTTTTGAAGTTGGAGGTGAGCCGCCAGCAGTGGTGGTTGTGGGGAGAGAGATGACGGAGTTTTGAAATTTGTTACACTGGATATTATGAATTGCTATGTATATTATGATTTTTCAACACTATTAAGGTAAATACATTGTTTGTTCTCTTTCAAAATCTTTCATTTTGCTAACTATGCCTATCAGTAGTTAGTGCCTTCAGTAGTTTGAATCTTTTATTTAGCTGGCAGTAGTGGCGCTCGCTGTATTGCAGTAGTTCGAGTAACGAAGATTTTTGTGAGGTAAGTGATTTGTAAAAGGTATAGGTTAATGTTAGTCAGGGCCATTCTTTAGTAGGGATTTTTGAAAGTCAGATTGCGTTGCGCTAAAAATATTGTGTCAGTTTAAGCACAGTCATGTATAATTGTTCTAAGGGGACGTTACAATACCTCCTTTTAGTGGCGTTTTGTTCTGACGGGCAACGGATATTGGGTGCAAAGTTCCGAGCGTTGTAGCTTTAGTGTTTTAGCTATGTCTTCAGCTGAATGTGTGGCTTTTAGTGCATGAAACCCGTAGCGATCTAAAAATAAAGGACTAAACAAGCTGAAGCAATTTATTAATATTCAAGATTATTACTCATAGCTCTTGTATGCAATACCTACAAGGTTGTCTGGAATGGGTTTATTCACTGCGATAAGATGTTTTCACGAAATTTCAATCACCAACTATCTCCTTCCAACGCCAAAATGTTTTTTAATTCCCACCTACAAAAGTAAAAATGACAGCCATCATAAGATAAGGGAAATAACAGCGCATACGAAATTTTTCCTACATGCTATTCCTGATTGGAATGGTGAAGAAATAGTGTAAAAGTGAATTTTTGAACCCTCTGGCAAACACGTAATTGTGAATTGGAGAGTAGTCATGTATACGTTGATGTAGATGAAAGATGGGAAGAAGGAAGATTAGAGTTTAATGTCCTGGAAATTTCGAGGTCATCGGAGACGGATCGCTAGTACTGATAAGACGAGGATGGGAAGGAAGTCCGTCATGTCCTCTTCAGGAGGACCAAACTGGAGTTTTCCTTATGTGATTTACTGACACCATTAAAAATCTAAGTGTGGGTGACCGGACTGTGATTAGAACCACACCTTCACAGGCGGAAACACGTTCTTGGCAGTGGTTTCACCCAAGATTTTCGCTCTCTCTAGAGAGTAACTCTAAAAATTTTGTAGTATATAATAGCAAGCTAAATGTGAGTGCTCGGTCTTTACTATATTGTGGCACATTTAGGAACACTGTTTAGGTCTCGTTCCGTGAGAACCGTCTGAAACTTTAAGGTGATGAGGAGGAGCCAGCAATAGGTAGCGGGACATTAGGGTAAGACGTTGGTGGTCCACGTGGCAAAACTTGATTTCAAATACTCGTCAGGTCATCCTGAGGTAGGGTCTCCCTCCTTTTACCTTAACTTGAATAAAACCTTGGAGCATCGTTCCTCTGTCAGTAATCAACATGAGGCCGATAAGACGTTAGTCTGTCCTCTTCGCGCTACAGTCTGGAACAGCGCGACCGCTGCGGTCGCAGGTTCGGATCCTGCTCGGGCAAGGATGTGTGTGATGTCCTTAGGTTAGTTAGGTTTAAGTAGTTCTAAGTTCTAGGGGCTGATGATCTCAGAAGTTAAGTCCCATAGTGCTCAGCGCCATTTTGTCCTCTTCCTTCTTCCAGCGCGGAACAAAGCGGCTCTCCAGAGACCGGGAGACGGCAGCTGTTTCAGTGTCTGGCACACATGAGGCCAAGCACAGCCGCATTAACGCGGTAGTGTGTTGCAGTGCCCCGTTGCCAGCTAGCATCCACAAAGGCCATTAAGCCATTACAGGAGCCTGTGAACCGCACGTGTCCGAAGTGGGCACTAACTAACATAGCCGACCGTGCTCATTTGCGCATTCCCTTTGCTCGCAACATCTCGCTTAGCTCCTCTCTTCAGTTGCTCTAACATGAACGCGAGAATAGTGTGCTTTTGAAAAATTCTCAAGGACGTTACTGACTCCACGCTCTACAGTATATATACGAAAATTATTTTTTGAAGCTATACACTACTGGCCATTAAAATTGCTACACCAAGAAGAATTGCAGATGATAAACGGGTATTCATTGGACTAATATATTATGCTAGAACTGACATGTGATTACATTTTCACCCAATTTGGATGCATGGTTCCTGAGAAATCAGTACCCAGAACAACAACCTCTGGCCGTAATAACGGCCTTGATACGCCTAGGCATTGAGTCAAACAGAGCTGGGATGGCGTGTACAGGTACAGCTGCCCATGCAGCCTCAACACGATACAACAGTTCATCAAGAGTAGTGACTGGCGTATTGTGACAAGCCAGTTGCTCGGCCACCATTGACCGGACGTTTTCAATTGGTGAGAGATCTGGAGAATGTGCTGGCCAGGGCAGCAGTCGAACATTTTCTGTATCCAGAAAGGCCCGTACAAGACCTGCAACATGCGGTCGTGCATTATCCTGCTGAAATGTAGGGTTTCGCAGGGATCGAATGAAGGGTACAGCCACGGGTCGTAACACATCTGCAATGTAACGTCCACTGTTCAAAGTGCCGTCAATGCGAACAAGGGGTCACCGAGGCGTGTAACCAATGGCACCCCATACCATCACGCCCGGTGATACGGCACTATGGCGATGACGAATACACGCTTCCAATGTGCGTTCACCGCGATGTCGTCAAACACGGATGCGACCATGATGATGCTGTAAACAGAACCAGGATTCATCCGAAAATATGACGTTTTGCCATTCGTGCACCCAGGTTCGTCGTTGGGTACACCATCGCAGGCGCTCCTGTCTGTGATGCAGCGTCAAGGGTAGCCGCAGCCATGGTCTCCGAGCTGACAGTCCATGCTGCTGCAAACGTCGTCGAACTGTTCATCGAGATGGTTGTTGTCGTGCAAACGTCCCCATCTGTTGACTCAGGGATCGAGACGTGGGTGCACGATCGGTTACAGCCATGCGGATAAGATGCCTGTCATCTCTACTGCTAGTGATACGAGGCCGTTGGGATCCAGGACGGCATTCTGTATTACCCTCCTGAACCCACCGATTCAATATTCTGCTAACAGTCATTGAATCTCGACCAACGCGAGCAGCAATGTCGCGATACAAGAAACCGCAATCGCGATAGGCTACAATCCGACCTTTATCAAAGTCGGAATCGTGATGGTACGCATTTCTCCTCCTTACACGAGGCATCACAACAACGTATCACCAGGCAACGCCAGTCAACTGCTATTTGTGTATGAGAAATCGGTTGGAAACTTTCCTCATGTCAGCACGTTGTAGGTGTCGCCACCGGCGCCAACCTTGTGTGAATGCTCTGAAAAGCTAATCATTTGCATATCACAGCACCTTGTTCCTGTCGGTTAAATTTCGCGTCTGTAGCACGTCATCTTCGTGGTGTACCAATTTTAATGGCCAGTATTGTACAAACGCCCACTAGGTATCACTATTATGTGAAACCAATGGAAGCTCAGAAAGCGACCGAAAACTTCCTTTACACTGAGTGTTTAATGAAATAGTACTGTAAAAAATGGAAATGTCACGTCAAAGTTTTCGATGTATAAACTGTTGCGATTTTCGTAAAGCATTAACAATACACTATCCGATCAATAATCTCCCCACAGCCCGAAGTTGTGCGGAACCGATCACTACATTTCACGAGAGGCGGACATGCCAGTATAATATGAAGCGACGAGTAGCGCGTTGTCAGTAGAGAAGCAGCAACAGCACAGTGGGTCGGTTAAGGAGCTCAGTGACTTCGAACGTAGAGTAGTCGTTGGAGTTACCTAAGTAACATATCCATCAGGAACATTTAAGTTCCTCTAAGGTTTCCTAGGTCGACTGTCGTGACTTCATTGTGATGTCGAAATGTGGAAAAGCGCTGGTTTTGAACTAGGACCAGGCAGACCTCATGTAATGACAGGCTGTGACCGCCGGGCATTTTAGAGGGTCGCTGTAAAAAACCGCATGAAATCAGCGGAAGGAATCACTCGTGAGTTCCAGCGTGCTGCCATGAGGCCAGCTAACACTTGGTTCAAGAATCATAAAAGAGGGTTGTATACATGGAAGAATCCTGGAGATACTAGAAGGTATCAGATAGATTATATAATGGTAAGACAGACATTTAAAACCAGGTTATAAATTGTAAGACATTTCCAGGGGTAGACGTGGACTCTGACCACAATCTATTGGTTATGAACTGTAGATTAAAACCGAATAAATGCAAAAAGGCGGGAATTTAAGGAGATGGGACCTGGATAAACTGACTAAACCAGAGGCTGTACAGAGTTTCAGGGAGAGCGAAGGGAACAATCGACAGGAATGGGGGAAAGAAATACAGTAGAAGAAGAATGGGTAGCTCTGAGGAATGAAGTAGTGAAGGCAGCAGAGAATCAGGTAGGTAAAAAGACGAGGGCTGGTAGAAATCCTTGGGTAACAGAAGAAATATTGAATTTAATTGATGAAAGGAGAAAATTTAAAGACGCAGTAAATGAAGCAGGCAAAAGGGAATACAAACGTCTCAAAAATGAGATCGACAGGAAGTGCAAAATGGCTAACCAGGGATGGCTAGAGGGCAAATGTAAGGATGTAGAGGCTTATCTCACTAGGGGTAAGGTAGACACTGCCTACAGGAAAATTAAAGAGACCTTTGGAGAAAAGAGAACCAGTTGTATGAATATCAAGAGCTCAGATGGAAACCCAGTTCTAAGCAAAGAAGGGAAAGCAGAAAGGTGGAAGGAGTATATAGAGGGTCTATACAAGGGCGATGTACTTGAGGACAATATTATGGAAATTGAAGAGGATGTAGATGAAGATGAAGTGGGAGATATGATACTGCGTGGAGAGTTTGACAGAGCACCGAAAGACCTGAGTCGAAACAAGGCCCCTGGAGTAGACAACATTCCATTGGTACTACTGACGGCCTTGGGAGAGACAGTCCCGACAAAACTGTACCATCTGGTGAGCAAGATGTATGAGACAGGCGAAATACCCTCAGACTTCAAGAAGAATATAATAATTCCAATCCCAAAGAAAGCAGATGTTCACAGATGTGAAAATTACCGAACTATCAGTTTAATAAGTCACAGCTGCAAAATACTAAGGCGAATTCTTTACAGACGAATGGAAAAACTGGTAGAAACCGACCTCATCGAAGATCAATTTGGATTCCGCAGAAATGTTGGAACACGTGAGGCAATACTGACCCTACGACTTATCTTAGAAAATAGATTAAGGAAAGGCAAATCTACATTTCTAGCATTTGTGGACTTAGAGAAAGCTTTTGACAATGTCGACTGGAATACTCTCTTTCAAATTCTAAAGGTGGCAGGGGTAAAATACAGGGAACGAAAGGCTATTTACAATTTGTACAGAAACCAGGTGGCAGTTTGTAAGTAGGCTGTTTAGGTTCTTATATTGGTAACGCCACCGTCACGTAGTGCTCTGTATGAAAATCACTGGCTGTGCTGCGTGCAGTCTGTGGCTGGTTTGCATTGTTGCTGGCTATTGTAGTGTTGGTCAGTTGGCTGTTAACAGCGTGTAGCGTTGCGCAGTTGGAGTTGAGCCGCCAGCAGTGGTGGATTTGGGAGTGAGATGGCAGAGTTTTGAGAGCGGATGATCTGGAGAGAGACAGGAAATTTGTAAGATTGGATGTCATGAACTGATATATATATATTATGACTTTTGAACGCTATTAAGGTAAATACATTGCTTGTTCTCTATCAAAATCTTTCATTTGCTAACTATGCCTACCAGTAGTTAGTGCCTTCAGTAGTTTGAATCTTTTATTTAGCTGGAAGTAGTGGCGCTCCCTGTATTGCAGTAGTTCGAGTAATGAAGATTTTTGTGAGGTAAGTGATTTGTGAAAGGTATAGGTTAATGTTAGTCAGGGCCATTCTTTTGTAGGGATTTTTGAAAGTCAGATTGCGTTGCGCTAAAAAATATTGTGTGTCAGTTTAAGCACAGTCATGTATAATTTTTCTAAGGGGATGTTTCATATGTCGACCCTTAGCCGAGGATACCTCACTGGAATCTTCTGATTTTTTCTTGTAGTTTGTGTAATTAGTGTAGCTATTGTTTATTGCTAGCACGTAATTGTAGAGAAAATCTCCTTTGTAGTTTTTCATTCTTGTACAGTAAAACAGTTGTTGCATGCATGTAGATTTGCACCAAGTATTTCGCAGCTGTGCTTGCAATTAACGAGATATTATTTTCAATGCTATGTTTATGTCTTTTCTTATTTTGCTCTTCAAATTGTGCTTTTCTGTGTTGTCGTGTGAATTATTGTGACAATAATGGCGTGTGAAAAACGTAATACTAGGTTCCAAAGTAAACTGAGAAATGACAGTGAAGACGAAAGCAGTGTGTTAGCGCCGCCGAGTAATGAATTAACTAATGTTCAAAGTGAAACGCCCCCTTAGAAAAATTTATACAAGACTGTGCTTAAACTGGCACACAATATTTTTAGCGCAACGCAATCTGACTTTCAGAAATCCCTACAAAAGAGTGGCCCTGACTAACATTAACCTATACCTTTCACAAATCAATTACCTCACAAAAATCTTCATTACTCGAACTACTGCAATACAGCGAGCGCCACTACTGCCAGCTAAATAAAAGATTCAAACTACGGAAGGCACTAACTACTGATAGGGATAGTTAGCAAATGAAAGATTTTAATAGAGAACAAACAATGTATTTACCTCAATAGTGTTCAAAAGTAATAATGTATATAGCAGTTCATGCCATCCAGTCTTACAAATTTCAAATCTCCGCCATTTCTCTCCCCACATCCACCACTGCTGGCGGCTCACCTCCAACTGCGCAACGCTACGCGGTGTTAACATCCAGCTGCCCAACGCTACAATGGCGAGTATTACAACAATGCCAACCAGCCACAGACTGCACACAGCACAGCCAGTGATTTTCATACAGAGCGCAACGTAACGTTGCCAATAAGAAAACATAAACAGCCTACTTACAAAAGTAGTAATTTGGTAATTGTGCATAGGGAAATGGAGCGGGCTGCTAATATTGGTGTAGGCAGTGAAACAATTAGTGAACAGGGAAGCATTATCGATCGATCGGTCGGCAACAGCTCGCCTCAAGAATCCGAAATGGCAGGACACAATCTTGCAAATACTGTAGATTCAGGTTTGGTGTCCTCACCGTTTTCTCAAATAAGTCAAGACACATTTTCTGCTTGTCATAATGTGAATGTTGCCGGTGCAAATGCACTGCCGAAAAGCATAGAGGAACAGATTCCAGACACTAATACATTATTATTGCAATTAATGCAACAAATGAAACAAAATCAGAGACAAACACAGCAACAGTTTGACACAATGGAACAAAATCAGAGAAAAACACAGCAAAAGATTCAAAAGTTAGACACCACACTTGAACAAACACGTGAAGATTTCACTACTGAGTTACATAAAATGAATCGAAATGTCAAAAAGTCTGTAATGACGTAAAAACACAAATTTTTGAGCATTTTCAACCTATTTTTTCGCGGCATGAAAATGCATTACAGGATCACGAAGCAGCCATAAAAGAACTGCAAACCATTGTTCACGAAAATCATGAGATCTTGCAGGCTAAAATTGACTGAGTTGCATCTACCGCTTCGGTTACGCTACTTGCAAAAACTCAGGAAAACTTAACACAGTAGATACTCTGCAAATTGGTTCAGAAAGATACATTGAGGAAATTAGTTCATTATCAGAGAAAGTAGTCGAACTTTCGGATCAGCTAAATAATTTAGACCGCGAAGGTAGATGATAATCTGAATGACACAAGACCTGTAGCCATCACTGACACAGAAGAGTATGAACAAATTAAGAAATTCAAACAAAATCAGAATCAAATTAATACGCAACACAAAAGAGAAATCCTGGAAGTACTAGATCAGTTGGCACAAGTAATACAAAGATTACATATTTCAGAGGACACTCGCGCTCCAACACGGGAAGAGGGACTTAGAAATACGGAAAAGTCACAAAATAATGACACAGGGCATTTCGGAAATTATGAAAGAAATAGGCAAGGTGCACCGAATTTTGAGATGGAACCGCCGACACGACGTAACAATGACCGATATGCGACTCGCCGACACGATGATTTGACTATAAGCTGTTCATTACTACATGTAAATTCAAAACATTTAAGAATTCTGCCAACGACATTCATCCACAAGCGTGGCTTCATCAATTCTCTCATTGTTTTCCTCCCAACTGGTCATTAGAGCATAGATTAGAACTTATGTGTGGCTACTTAGAGAATGAACCAGCTGTGAGAATGCGATCGGTCATTCACGATTACCACAGTGAAGGAGAATTTTATCATGCCTTCCTCTCAACATATTGGTCTCAAGCTACACAAGACCGAGTAAAATATAGCATCATAATGATGAAACATTTCGAACAATCTGAATTTTCCAGTCTTGTGAAATATTTTGAAGACATGTTGCACAAGAATCAGTACCTGTCAAAGACGACATTGAAGCTTTTCAGGGACTGTTACAAGAATTGGAAATTGACACTGACAATCGCGGAACGCGAAAACAGGAACACAACAATTACCGGTCACGTCCATCACAATTCTGCGATGAAAGAAATATTAACTGGACACGACATCGCTATTCTTACAATGTAAATCGTGACCAAAACAGACACCACCCATATGACAATCGTTGGTACAGTAGTAAGAGTTCCAGAGAAAGATCGCATTTCCGTAGTAATGAATATGACAGAGACAATCATAGAAACAGAAAATATGGTAACCACAACTATTATTATCAAGGGAGACAGAATAACTTCAGACGCAACGGTCCACCGTGCAGTGATAATTCAGGGAGAAATTCTCCACCACTTACTCGACAAGAAAGAAACTACAGGAACTACCGACATGATGACAGACGATATAATCATTACGACAGACCTGAATTTCACCAGAACTGGCGGGATTCAAATAGGACAGGTTCTTCTCGTTAAGATGAATTTGTGGAAGTTAGGTCTCCTAATCCTAATAACGACGCGCGCCAACAAAGAGACAGACAGTGACTCGCACCGCAGACAGCCACGTGCGCCAGCTGCCTCAGAGAAAAATAACATAGACGCTAACCTTGAGAAAAATTTCAGCATTCTTTACCGACGTATACCGCATGATAATTGCGTTCAAGTTGAAACTCTGCATACTAGGAAGAGTAAAGGATTGCACCACATTTCACATGTAAAACCGTTTATTGAGAGATAATCTGTTTTTTTAACTTAGTCTTCACTTCACGTTACTAGTACTCTTTGTCACACTTAGAAACTATTAACATGCAACTATGTTTTAAAATTAACTATCCAGTCTAGAACCTAGGGAACATATTTAGACTGTAATTACGAATGCATTGTTATAGTGAACAGACAACACAGTGTTACTGTGTGTGTAAATTCTTGCTTGTTAGTTGCACGATTACGTTACGACTATAAGGCTTACTTACATACTCAGAACACATTCTGGTACTGCTAATGAGATTTTAATGCAACATTTTGGTTTACTTGAAAATACATTCTGGATTTAAAGTACTTTCTGTGAGATACCAGATGACACAGTGGTTAGTTTATTTGACAGCTACACGATTTTATCATGACGCTACTAATGAGTGACAATTTACAATGTTGCTTGTGCGGTGTTTCTGTTTTATATGTGCACAGTTTTTCTGTATTATTCTGGTAGTAACTTTTGTTGTATAACTACAATGAGACAGCCTTTTCCGTAGCACAACAATACGTTACAGCACAGTACTTTCTTCATCACGGCAATAAGCGTAATAACTCAGATACGCAAAGCATTTCACTTTTGTTTATCATGAGGTAAGTACATTGACTTCTGCGGAACTTAGCTTTCGGAGGACGATAACTACAACACTTCCACAGAGATTATCTTACAGCAAGACGCACATTTGGCGCTACAGGACACGCATTTGAGTGATTAATTTTGTACTTAAACCATTTATTTTTCAAGATTTTTGAATTACAAAGAAAGTTTTCCGTGATACATTTCATTGCTGTAATCTGTAACACCTGAGGATATAATTACATTAATCCTCAGGGGGGTACACACTTACTTTGTGTACCATGTGTCTGGCAAGCACAAGGAGCCCTAGCTAATATGGTATTTGCTTATACAACTTTACACATCGGTACCATATTTCTCTAACACACAAATTACACACCTATCTGATCATTTAACTGAGAGATAAACATTTTTTTTACTACATCAGTGACACATGTTTACGCAGTTACACAGTTGGGTAACTTCACACTTACGAAATGGTATTTTGTCTGTACTTTGTCAACTGTTCATATTTTTTCGGAACCATTGTGATATTATAAGAGCTTTGAACGATATATTTGGTATGGGATCACGATTTTTAAAGTACGATTGAGGTAGATGACACTATTGAAATGAGCAGAGAATTTTTTTAGGTTTTGACATTGTAGCTGAAAGCTACGACGTTTTTGATATTTGACTGAGGAGTTATGATGTTATTTTTATGACGACGATGTGTATTATGCTGTTGAGGTATGTTTATGATCAATAAGATGATGCTACCATATATAATGAATTTGATTATGCTACGTATTTATTATGATGAAATATTGAAGAAGTGTCGACGAATATGTATATGAATAATGAGTAGTGGTTAGGGACTCTGATTTCTGGAAAAGGATGTTGGAAACCAAGAATCGTGCTTTAAGAGTTATGAAATGCGTGTAAGTGCATGAATGTATCACAATGCCGACGAAAACGTTTTGAACACTGTTATATCAATAGCATTTTGTTTTTACAGATTTGTAACGCAAATTCTTGACCTGTGAAATATTTTTATATGAGACTGTCACTGTAGCGGAAACTGCTGTCGTAAATATTTCGGTAAGAATGTTAAGTGACCACCTTCACGTAATGCGTCGTGGGCACCCAGCTGTGCGACAGACGCCCGGAAAAAAAGCCATTAGTGTGTGCCTTTCAGAGGCACAGGTGGAAAAAAAAGAGGCCATTATCCTCGCTATTGACATTCCTTTGTAGAAAGCATCATAAATACGACACGCTCAAACTTGAAAACATATGATTACACTGTGGAGCTCTTAACTTATGATATTTACTAAAATGCCGAATGAAATGATGAGAAACATTTTATATCTATTGTCTTTGTAGTTGAGAGATTGCTCATTTTGTTTAATATCCAGTATCGAGCTCCACGGCAGCATTGGTTAAAATAAAATTTTATAGATGTACTAATATAAATATTTTATGTCTACAGATCCAGTAATCAATTTTATGATCTATTCAAAAAAACGAAGGAGCATAAAAAGACATTTCCCTTCACAGGAATTGCATCGGAATATTCTTTTCCACTACTTGATACTTATTTTGGTAGAATAACTTCTTGTGGTGCACCACATAATTACATAGACATTAAGATGTGAATATACATTTCCCTTGTCTGCATTGTTGTCTTTAGTGTAACAGTTTTTCTGCTTGAGCTTTGTCATGTTTAGATATAAGTTATTGCATTTGCTGCTGCTGTTTGCCAGGCATAATGTTACTGAATTTGACTTTGTATTACGCTGTTAAGCCAGTTTTACTACTGATTTATTTTTCTTGTTTGCTGCACAGTGCCTTATATTAGTTGTAATATTGCAATTGCTTTGCCAATTTGAATTTTTTTGTCATTGCTGTTCATGTTAATTGTTTTGTGCTCCTGCATTGCATCGTCCCTTAGTTTAGCATCTGAGCTCAGTGGATTTATGTTAGCTTAAGAGGGGGTAGACTATATAAGAAACTAACTATGATGGATTGGAAGAAATGCATTGAGAAGCTATAAGAAAATGGTTTGGCCAAAAAAGTAGTGTACAGTGGAGAAAAACTATTTTTGAAAGAGGATATGAGCAGAATACAGAAAGCACACTTGGATAGGATTTTTTTGGTGGAAACAAATGTTGAAATAGAAAAAAAGATCTATGGAATGAAGTTTTGGGTTGGACTGCAGTAAAAAATGTTACACTGAAAACGAACCCTGTCCTTTCCTTTTGTGTTATCCCACTATGTGTTTGTGTACCCTTGTGTATTTGTTTTCTTCCTGTCCTCTGTGTACTGTTTCATATAATCTTTTTCTCTCTTTTAATACTGAGCTACATTCACTATGATGAGGAATACTGTTATCCTCAAATATAACTGGCATTAATAATATGTTATTTACTTTGTAAAGATGTTTAGACATTATTTTTCTGTTTTGTTTTAATGCTCATGTGTGAAGTTGATGTTTCAAAATTTATTCTGATCTTTTATGTATTTACTTATCTCATAATTCGTGTTACACTGATGTATATGTTTATTTATATTATTTTGTAAAGCCTGTATTACTACTAATGTTATCTGTATTATTATGTTATTAATGATGTATTTTGTACCTTTGTTATTGTATTCTTATGTTATAAAAATTGTAATTGACAGCAGTTCATCAAATTAAGTAACTTGTAAGTTCCATTTCACTGCACACGTTTTCTGTTGGTCATAGTATATGTGAGAAGTAGGGACTGTTAGTGTTTGCACATGTGTTAATAATTCAGCAAGGGACTGGATAACAGCATTGCTGGTTCTAAGACAATTCCAAAACTTTGTGAGTGCACAAGTGGTGGTTATGAACTTGCTATATTCTCCGCAAGACCCTTCGATGGTGATTGTGCACCTGCACAGTCGCAACAGATGGCTGCTGGCCGTCTGTACAAGGACTACAGTGGGTCCGCACCTTTGATGACCCACCAATACCATTATCTCTACAAGGACTACAGTGGGTCTGCACCTTTGATGACCCACCATTACCATTATTTCTACAAGGACTGCAGTGGGTCTGCACCTCTGATGGCCCACCAATACCACAATCTCTACCAGGACTACAGTGGGTCTACTCTGTGATGACCTACCTACCAATATTCTTCAAAATTTCGAATGACTCTGCTGTGGGTTTGCTCTGTTGTGGCCATTACCTGTGTGCATGTCAAGAGTCAGCACTGTCTTTCCGTTGCAAGGACAACACTACTTCTTCAAGACTGCATGGAAATCCACTACTTCCATGTGCATTTTCTTTTACTACTCAGACTTTGAGAAAAACACTGCAATTTTACTGTGATGAATGATCAGGACTGTCTTTATGGACTGTAAGAAAATTTTAGCTTTTGAGCAACATTGTATCGATCAGTGTGTACATTTGATTTCTTTGTTATTGTAATTATGAAAAAAATTTTCAAATCTGTATTGGCCACTGCCCAAAACAATTTGTAAATTTTTTTGTGGGGAGCATGGGGGCTATGTAAGTAGGCTGTTTAGGTTCTTATATTGGTAACGCCCCCGCCACGTAGCACTCTGTATGAAAATCACTGCTGTGCTGCGTGCAGTCTGTGGCTGTTTTACATTGTTGCTGGCTATTGTAGTGTTGGGCAGTTGGCTGTTAGCAGCGTGTAGCGTTGCGCAGTTGGAGTTGAGGCGCCAGCAGTGGTGGATGTGGGGAGTGAGATGGCAGAGTTTTGAGAGCGGATGATCTGGAGAGAGACAGGAAATTTGTAAGATTGGATGTCATGAACTGATATATATATTATGACTTTTGAACGCTATTAAGGTAAATACATTGTTTGTTCTCTATCAAAATCTTTCATTTGCTAACTATGCCTACCAGTAGTTAGTGCCTTCAGTAGTTTGAATCTTTTATTTAGCTGGAAGTAGTGGCGCTCCCTGTATTGCAGTAGTTCGAGTAACAAAGATTTTTGTGAGGTAAGTGATTTGTGAAAGGTATAGGTTAATGTTAGTCAGGGCCATTCTTTTGTAGGAATTTTCGAAAGTCAGATTGCGTTGCGCTAAAAAATATTGTGTGTCAGTTTAGTGTTGGTCAGAATAGGTAAAGAGCGAAATGTCTGAGTAAGTTCAGTTTTGCTCAGGTGTTTGAAAATCAAATAACGTAATGGATTTACCAGCACAGTAATTGACTAATTTTTCTAAGGGGACGTTTCATAAGTTATAAGAGTCGAGTGGCATGAACGGGAAGCAGCGGTTGGGAAGGGAGTGAGACAGGGTTGTAGCCTGTCCCCGATGTTATTCAATCGGTATATTGAGCAAGCAGTAAAGGAAAAAAAAGAAAAATTCGGAGTAGGTATTAAAATCCATGGAGAAGAAATAAAAACGTTGAGGTTCGCCGATGACATTGTAATTCTGTCAGACATACCAATGGACTTGGAAGAGCAGTTGAACGGAATGAACAGTGTCTTGACAGGAGAATATAAGATGAACATCAACAAAAGCAAAACAAGGATAATGGAATGTAGTCGAATTAAGTCGGGTGATGCTGAGGGAATTAGATTAGGAAATGAGACACTTAAAGTAGTAAAGGAGTTTTGCTATTTGGGGAGCAAAATAACTGATGATGGTCGAAGTAGAGAGGATATAAAATGTAGACTGGCAAGCGTTTCTGAAGAAGAGAAATTTGTTAACATCGAGTATAGATTTAAGTGTCAGGAAATCGTTTCTGAAAGTATTTGTATGGAGTGTAGCCATGTATGGAAGTGAAACATGGACGATAAATAGTTTGGACAAGAAGAGAATAGAAGCTTTTGAAAGGTGGTGCTACAGAAGAATGCTGAAGATTGTGTGGGTAGATCACATAACTAATGAGGAGGTATTGAATAGAATTGGGGATTAGAGGACTTTGTGGCACAACTTGACAAGAAGAAGGGAGCGGTTGGTAGGACATGTTTTGAGGCATCAAGAGATCACAATTTTATCATTGAAGGGCAGCGTGGAGGGTAAAAATAGTAGAGGGAGACCAAGAGATGAATACACTAAGCAGATTCAGAAGGATGTAGGTTGCAGTAAGTACTGGGAGATGAAGAAGCTTGCACAGGATAGAGTAGCATGGAGAGCTGCATCAAACCAGTTTCAGGACTGAAGACTACAACAACAACACAGTGACTGTGTGTAGGGAGTTATACAGGAATAGCCCGCCCGGTTAGCAGTGCGGTCTAACGCATGGCCTTCCGGAGCGGGAAGGAGCTCCTGGTTCCCGGCACGAATCTGCCCGGCGGACGTGTGTCGAGGTCTGGTAAGCCGGCCAGTCTGTAAATGGTTTTTAGGCGGTTTCCCATCTGCCAAGGCGAATGCAGGCTGGTTCCCCATATTGCGCCTCAGCTACACTATGTCGGCGACGCTTGAGGTTGAGTGAAGAGCGAAGTCACAGGACGGTGGATGACTAGAAACGAGTGATTTGGATCGATGAATCACACCGACACAGTTGGAACATTCGGGTGTTGTCTCGCTTAAGAAAACGCTAAATGCAGATGCATATAAACACACGTTACAGCACTGCGTGCTGCATACGGTGTAGGAACAGCTCGCAGACGATGACTGAATCAGCATCACAATGCAGCCTGTTATAAAGCAGCATCTTTTAGGTAATGGTTTGTGGACAACAACCTTTCTGAAACGGACTGACGTGCCTAGAGTTCCAACTGTAAGCCAGTGGAACACCTTTGGGATGACTTAGTACGTTGTTCCAGACCTCAGCGTCCAACATCAGGAAGAATGGGCTCCCGTTCCTCCATAGACATTGAGATAGCTCACTGAAAGTGTCCCTATCACAGTTATAGCCGTGATAAAGTGAAAGGGTGGGCACGCACCTTATTAACAACCACTAATAGCTGCGCAGATGCACATTATCAGAAATCTAGCTGCATACCTTAATGCATGGAAAAGTCTAGTGGAGGCCTTTACAAATTGTGCCAACCGATGTCCTAGCCATGCCATCATGCATTTAGTGCAGCTGTCTGCATACGACTTTCTGTGAAATGTAGACTCTCTTTGTCCAAGCTTGACCCACGATTAGCTGTTTTATTTTGTATTGGCACCTCTCTTTATTATAAGGTGAAATGTATTTTGTCACCACAATATAAAAAAAATATTCGAGTCACGAGTTTTGAACGGCAGTATGCTAATTTTACACGTATACATCTGGCGATAGAATGCAGTCGGCTTAATTTTTCATGTTTAGCTGGAAGGGGAACTAAGCAAATCTTTCTTTGAAATTTCTTTCACATTATATTAAATTGTCATTTGAAGCAAGTTTCAGTTCACTGACATTTGTTTAACTAATGCACTGTTAAGTTTTTCAGTCTATTTGTTTTCTAACGTTTGTCACTTTTGTTCCATGAAGTCTTCCCCCTCTCTCTAATTTTCTAACACAACAAGGTGGCGTTTTGGTTAGCATCTTTGAGTGTAATCTTATTGACTCATACAGAAACTGTCTTGATCACGCGTTTTATTTTAAAATGTCTAACTGTAGACACATCTGTTGTCGCACCACCTTAGTGTGCTAAGAGATGTATAAATTTCATGTGCCTGTTTCAATGTGGATGTAGTACTTACTTTTTTACGTGCAATTACGAGCTTTTCTGGTTTGTTCTTTTTTCCTGGCTTTATCCTTCTTACATATGTTGGCCGTGTATGATATAAAAGCGTTTGTACTCAGGTGTGAAAATGTGTTTTTCACGTTCAGATTATCGATTCTAATCGCCTTGTTTTAAGCCATCAGCATCTTCTACTTCCATGACTTCCACCTTATCATTTACGAGCGTCCTATCTAATTAACTAAAACACTGAAATAAATGGAATGAAAAACCTGTTCAAGTTGCAAATATTTTATTTTTCATTCGATGTGCAGCTGGACAGCGTACAGATAGCTGTATGCACTGTAAATGTACATTACACAGTTTTTGACATCTCGACGTAACTTCAACCAACTCCCTCTCACAGACAATGATATCCGCGCTAATATTTATCCCTGCTACCAACTTGAAGCCTTCCCCACATATCCCTCTCCACATCAGGGCTCCTTTTCCCTCTCCATCCACCGATATCCCTTTCCTCTTGTACCATTACCGTTCCCACTACCTTTTTCACCATGTCTTCCGACTATCCGCTTCACATCCTACCTATCATCTCCATAGTTTCCCTACTAAACAAACCTCTATCTCTCTCCACACCCCTCAACCTCTATGGAACGTATTGTCTCCTCCCACAATACTTTTAACCCAATGGAGGTCTTTCATATTTTAAGCGAAGATGCAGGGTTCTGTCATCTTTGTTATATCTTTAAGAATACTCTTGCCTCAAGAGCGGGGTATATTATCGCTGACAGCCCACCCTCCACCCATACGGGGCGTGGGGGATGACATAACAATAAAGAGAAAAGTGTTTTGTTTTACTTGGTAAGAGTTGAAGTCTTTCAATTCTCAGTCATAGAACTGCTAGAATTTACTCTTCTAGATTTGAAATCTGATGGTTAAAATGGCTTTGTCATCGCATCGGAATGTCATCGCCGCCACTACATTCGTCATCAAGTGACTTGTACACATCTTCTCCGAGAGGTAAGCTTCTCCTGCCATTGACGGACGCTACCTCCATCGCTGGATCTCACTACGATGGCTAAGCTGTCAGAATGGGGACATTGCCCGGAACAGCCTCTACGACAAGAGCTGTAATCTACATAACATTGCCTGCGACCTGAACAACAACACTGGCAACGACTTCCTGTTGGGCGTTTGCAGGGCCTCCCCAGAACACGCTAGCATCACCCACGCTGTCACTGCTGGCTCAGCCAACAGTACAGTCACCACCAGCAATCGAGGCATCAGCTACAACATGGCCAGCAGCCTCATCATCCGCAGTATCGCCAACAACAGCTCAAATTACATTATCGCCAACAGCTACCACGACGTCGCCACCAACGGTACCTGCATGTAAAATATTCCTTACCACCAATTACCCGACGATATCCCTTCCACACCTAGCCCAGACCCACTACAAAAATAGACAAATGGCCCAGCACAACTGAACGACAGCGTGAAATAAAAACGACTTCGTTAACCCTGTCAGAGACTGACGATATTGAGATCGAAATCACACCAGAGCTGCAAAACGGAGTACCTTCCGCTTCCTTAATATTAAGCAGCTCTGTCCTCAAATTCGTAACGCCAAGAACTCCGTCACATTCACCTATATATACCACATTACAATTCCAGCAACTCGTTTCCAGGAATGACTCCATCATCATCACAAACAATGACCCACATTCCCGTCCTATCTCGAAGCAACTTCAACCAACTCACCCTCGCAGACAATGAGATCCACCCCAATATTTATCCTTCCTACCAACTTTAACCTTTCCTCACCTATCCCTCTCCACATCAGCGCTCCTTTTCCCTACTCAGAATTATCCCTTCTTGGAGGAAATGTTTCCACAAAAACGCCCACAAACCATACGCCAAAATAACCTCAGCTTCCACTTCAATCTCCGACGGTCAACCAGTAGTTAAAAAGGTTAACTTAGAATACACTGACGAAGAAACTGAAAGTGAAGTGAAGTCACACCCAGGAATTACTGTGTGCAAAGCACTACTCAACGGAAGCGATGGTAGACCTGGCAATTAGTGAGAGTGTAGAATTACCTGACACTACAGAGAGACTTTAAAAAATGGGCCTCTACTTACCACAGGACTCATCTTGAGCGACTACAAAAGTATACTGATGTCAGCAAAGACTCCAACGTAACGACCACCTAACCGAATATTATAAGTGCCTAACCACCCGCCCTCACTGCAAGTAACACCACCATCACAAACAATGCCCGAACCTACAATCCGCAACTACGTGACCTATATGCAACACCTGTGACCAGTCTCAAACTACCTACTCTCACAAGTGCAAATCCAAAAATTTTCCCCCAAATCCCAAACTTGCCCTCTGCATACACACGCAGTTGATAAACCACTCTGTCCTCCATATATAATGGAAGACATCATCCGCTTCCTAACCTTAGCTCACGAAAATACCCACTCTTTAGAAAGACCCCACATCATACACCAAATAACTCTTGCCACCTGCATCATTTTCCATCTCAATACACACATCACCTGTTCCCAAAACCAAGCTCATTTCATTCTTTATCGACTCCAAACATTCGTTTAAGTCTAACCCTCGCACATCTCCTTGTCTGACTGAAAATGGTGTAGCAAACATACATTACCCTACACCAAAATATCCGTTCCCTCCACTCCAATAAACATCTTCTTACCCATACCTTCAGACAACATGAAATACCAGCCCTACTTCTGAATGAAACGTTTCTGCAATCACACTATTCCATAGAAAAGTCTGCTTACATCTTACATCGAACTGATAAAAGCAGTCCTATTGCCAGTGACGGAGTAGACATCGTCTATCTTCGAAATGTCACTTCTACCCCTCAACTACTCCAGCAGAACACCTCATCTTCACTGTCTCCTAAAACTCACATCGACCCTTGCCACTGTCTACATCCGCACTACCCACCACACAGAGCCAAAATAAAAAATAAAAACAAAAAAATGGAGAGCGTGATTTGTAGGGTGCTCACGGAGATTGGGGATATAGTGTGCTGACGAGATCTCAAGAGTGACACACAAAAACAAGTGACACATTTGTAGCGTTTCTTCGTCTGTATTCCGAAAAACACATTACGGATTGTGTCAATATTTTACGCTTAGAAGGTAAAATGCCACTACAGAACAATAAACTGCATACCCACGGTCGACTTACATGCGCGAGGCGGCTGCAGAAATGAAGCACATACTAAGACGTCAGGAAGCGCACGTGCACTAGTTTTTGTGCGGAAGATCGAGCAACACTCCGCTCACATGATAAGGATATCAACGACGGAACTGGGACGTATCACGCCCAGATACCGAACTCGCGATGAAAACAAAACGAAACGTCTGAATAGCCATCCAAACGCACAGGACCAGTGTGTTACCAAATTTACTTGGACTAACCAAAATTTTGTACATACTCTAACTGGGAAACTAATGCGTACACTTGTTTCGTATTTTATTTCAAATACCAACAGCGTTCAGTGAATTATACTGAAGCTTTATTGTACGATTGTACAGTTTCTATAGATGTACATTATTCATTAACCTTCCTACAGACTATGAACTGCCTAAACAACAAGTCTCGTAATATTCCCTGACGTTCGTAATTATTTGCCAAATACGCTTCCTGGATAGATCCCATTTTGGTGACATTCTTGTTAAATTAGCACAGGTTTAGAAGTGCCAGTTTCTGATGAGAATCTTTGTGATAACTAGTAGTAATAATTCACCACATTCAGATATCCTCGACTAAACCTCACATTTTTTTACTTTCTTATTTTGTTCCTCAATATACTGCTTTTGTGTGTGCTCTTTTGTATACTTTTGTAAAGCGTGTAAATTTAAGCGAATTTCATATTTCTGCCTCACTTGCCTCCGTAACCGCGCCTGCTGTCACACAGAGGTACGGTGGGGCACATGCTATAGGTAGACAGGCAGAGTCCCTGTGATCGAAGTGCGCCGTTTCAGTTTTGCTGAACTTGTTGTTTTCGATATTCACGAAGCACTACCACAAATAAAACTCACGTTCAGTGTTAGGCTTATTCTACGACCGCAGAGGACTCAAAGGCTGGATCACTTGAAAGTTAGCATGCCAAGCAACCTAACGAGTCATGAACTGTCTGAAACCAGAGAAAAATGAAGTTCCGCTGGTACAGTAAATTCTTACCGAAGGTGACAGGATAGACGATAATTCTTTAGGTTACACGGAAATAATAATATTAAATGTTTCAGATTTTGTCGTGTGCTGTCACATCTGCCTCTACATCTACACCAGTACTCTACAGGCAACCAGCGGTGTATGGTAGAGTACTTCTGAAAGCACTTTTTTGCCATTTGCCTGTTCCAGAAGCGATAGTGTGTACATAGAACAGTTCTCGGTAAGATTCTGAGTGAGATCTTATTTCTCTCATTTACCGTCATGTCGGAACACGTGAGGCAATACTGACCCTACGACTTATCGTAGAAGCTAGATTAAGGAAATGCAAACCTACGTTTCTAGCATTTGTAGACTTAGAGAAAGCTTTTGACAATGTTAACTGGAATATGCTCTTTAAAATTCTGAAGGTGGCAGAGGTAAAATACAGGGAGCGAAAGGCTATTTACAATTTGTACAGAAACCAGATGGCAGTTATAAGAGTCGACGGACATGAAAGGGAAGCAGTGGTTGGGAAGGGAGTGAGACAGGGCTGTAGTCTCTCCCCGATGTTATCCAATCTGTATATTGAGCAAGCAGTGAAGGAAACAAAAGAAAAATTCGGAGTAGGTATTAAAATCCATGGAGTAGAAATAAAAACTTTGAGGTTCGCCGATGACATTGTAATTCTGTCAGAGACAGCAAAGGACTTGGAGGAGCAGTTGAATGGAATGGATAGTGTCTTGAAAGGATGATATAAGATGAACATCAACAAAAACAAAACGAGTGGAATGTAGTCGAATTAAGTCGGATGATGCTGAGAGAATTAGATTAGGAAATGAGACACTTAAAGTAGTAAAGGAATTTTGCTATTTGGGGAGCAAAATAACTGATGATGGTCGAAGTAGAGAGGTTGTAAAATGTAGACTGGCAATGGCAACGAAAGCGTTTCTGAAGAAGAGAAATTTGTGAACATCGAGTATAGATTTAAGTGTCAGGAAGACATTTCTGAAAGTTTTTGTATGGAGTGTAGCCCTGTATGGAAGTGAAACATGGACGATAAATAGTTTAGACAAGAAGAGAACAGAAGATTTTGAAATGTGGTGCTACAGAAGTATGGTGAAGATTAGGTGGGTAGATCACATAACTAATGAGGAAGTATTGAATAGGATTGGGGAGAAGTTTGTGGCACAACTTGACTAGAAGAAGGGATAGGTTGGTAGGACATGTGTTGGGCATCAAGGGATCACCAATTTATTATTGGAGGGCAGCGTGGAGGGTAAAAATCGTAGGGGGAGACCAAGAGATGAATACACTAAGCAGGTTCAGAAGGATGTAGGGTGCAGTAGGTACTGGGAGATGAAGAAGCTTGCACAGGATAGAGTAGCATGGAGAGCTGCATCAAACCAGTCTCAGGACTGAAGACCACAACAACAACAACCGTCATGGCCATTTGCCACTGAGCACTATGGGACTTAACATCTGAGGTCATCTGTCCCCTAGAACTTAGAACTACTTAAACCTAACTAACCTAAGAACGTCACACACAACCATGCTCGAGGCAGGATTCGAACTTGCGACCACAGCGGTCGCGCGGTTCCAGACTGAAGCGCCTTGAACTGCTCGGCTACACCGGCCGGCTCATGGCCATTTCGTAAGACCCATGTGACAGGATGTAATATCTTGCCTGACTCTTCTTAGTAAGTTGTAACATTACTATCACATCTCCCTCTCTCTCTCTCTTTTTTACAATTCCCTCGTCAACTGTGTTTTCTGCCAATTTCCTACACTGGTCTGAAGCTTGCTGTATGTGCCAAAATGCTGTCCTCATAGCCAGCGGTTCATGTGAGTGAAGAGAGGAAAGTCAGAAGGAGCCAAGTGTGGGCTGTGCAGTGAGTGATCAAAAGCTTCCCAACAAAAATGCTGCTGGAGTTTCATTGTTGCACCTTTAGTGGTCGGTCGAACATTGTCATGAAG
This sequence comes from Schistocerca cancellata, assembly GCF_023864275.1. Classification (NCBI taxonomy): domain Eukaryota; kingdom Metazoa; phylum Arthropoda; class Insecta; order Orthoptera; family Acrididae; genus Schistocerca; species Schistocerca cancellata. Next base: position 490,994,279 of record NC_064633.1, on the reverse strand, counting down.
AAGTAAGAAGCACAGGACGCTTATGCTATGTGGGATGCATAAAATCAGGCGGAACCTCTCAGCAGGCACTTGGCGCTTTGCGGGAGACCGCCGTGTTCTAAGCACCTTTATGAGATCAGTGTACACTCTGCACTGCAAAGTGCGACGTAATGCGTTCGACGGGCGTAGAAGAGACACTGCGCTACATATCTGTACAGCAAACCTTTACCGGATTTTTGCTGCGGTTTTAATTTCGCGATCGATCAGAGGTTGAAAAACATAAAAGGCACTCCGTCATCAGGCTACAAGTGGCCCATCGTGACCATCCGACCACCATATCATCCTCAGATGAGGATGCGGATAGGAGGGGCGTGTGGTCAGCACACCGCTCTCCCGGTCGTTACGATGGTTTTCTTTGACCGGAGCTTCTACAATTCCGTCGAGTAGCTCCTCAATTGGTATCACGAGGCTGAGTGCACCCTTTGAAAAACATAGCCCTCATACTTTTGCTGGCAGTGGAAGTTATTCGATCTCTCGCAGGAAGTGAGAGAATCTAGAGTGCTTCGCAGGGTATCATTTGCTCAGCAGAGAGCTAACACTGTGTCTCAAAAGCTGGGAATAGCAGCCTGCTGGGAGGCACTCAGTTTTCGCGTAAACGTCATGTTTTCCGAAATGTTACTGTGCTCAGTTCGTGGCAATAATGCACTCGTCCGCGCTGCCAGTCACCTTCGCGTTCCTCTGTGGGCTCTTGAGCGTGAAATTTGCCTCTCCGCCTGCACATCAAAAGGCGTCGCTTACCGGCGTTACCCTGACTGCGTTGGAAAGTTCACTGCTTTCCCTCCAATTATGGACTGTCCAATCCACAGTATTGCCCTCAGCACCAGACGTGGCGCGAAGGATACTAACCAATAGAGAGAGAATGTTTGCTACCAGTACCAACCAAATGAATCATAATATGCATTTTTGTACAGCTTTAATGGGAAGCATCCGTTGCGTCCCACTTTTTTTACGTAGGTAAAGGCACACTCTCACTCGTCGTATTAGCACCAGCATTCAGTCATCGCTGCAAGGAGTTTTGGGAATTATGGTCGTTCAGGAAAGTGAACTTTGATTTGGTATCTGTTCCCTTCAGTCTCTCGTCTCGTCCGAACTGGCACCCATTCGTTGTACATGGAAAATGTAGGTGTCTTTCAGGCTGTAGCGCAGTCTGTCTTCTTAGCAGTTCACATTAACTAATTCTGTTACATTTCTTGTATGCTTAGTTTGATGTCTTTGATATTTGTCTCGTTTATCTTGAATTTGCGAGCTGTCGAACATAGAAGTTCAAAACGGCTCTGAGCACTATGCTACTCAACTTCTGAGGTCATCAGTCGCCTAGAACTTAGAACTAAGTAAACCTAACTAACCTAAGGACATCACACACATCCATGCCCGAGGCAGGATTCGAACCTGCGACCGTAGCGGTCGCTCGGCTCCAGACTGCTGCGCCTAGAACCGCACGGCCACTCAGGCCGGCTCGAACATAGAAGTCCTATTCCTTTCTCTTCCCGCAGTCTTCGAATTAAGTGCGAGTCCCACAGTGCTTAGTGACATTTTCACTTCAGTTCACGCCATTTTTAAGAACGTTGCCCTGCGCTATTTCGCTGTCGATTATTCACATAACTAGAGCAAATAAAAGCTTTGTATTCACAATTTTGACCTACGTTTTAAGATCCCCATGGTTAGGTCATCCCTAATATAGCCAGATGCATTTTGGGATTAATTTTTGTTCTGTGCAGAGCCCAAGCACTAGATTCAAGCACATGACAGATGCACAGATGATGACGAATGAATAGCAGTCGCATGTTTTGTAGCAGGATTAATCTGTATAAATGCTATCGAGCCTTATTTCGACCTCTTCCATGTCTGCTGTTGAGACATTATTCGCTTTAATTTTGCCATGCGACCCGAGTTAGAACAACTGCATACTTTCTGTTTACTTTCTGCATGCACTTAATGATAACTAATTATCTGTTGTGGTACGTTGGTGACAGTCCTGCATAACTTGCTTCACTTTATGACGAGGGCTTAATTTTCATTGTGAAACCCCGTCCCAGGAACTAACCAATTAATTTTCATGGCGGATCTTTTGCCTTGATAAACTTAGAAACAAACACTTAATTTTCAAAATACGTTCTCGTAATTTTAACACTAAACACCTCCCTTTTTTGAGTTCTGACACTGGAGTTGGGTAAGATTCTCCTGTCTTGCTCTTATTACACTATATGAATCCGCAATGAAACACGCCGCTGTTCGTTGGAACATCTCCGCCTCTTCTATTAATCCTATCTGGTAAGTAACTCAAGTTCGGGTCAGAGAAGTTTTTTATAACCCACTTCTTTGGCAAATGAACTGCATTTCCCTATGATTCCTCCATTGAATCAGAGCCTAGCATCTGTTTCCTTTTATGTGGTCATATAACTTATGGCTGCTAGGGACAGTTACTCCTAGGTACAGGGGTTCGACATAACTATGGAAACACCGAACCCACAACACATTACTATGCCTAAAACGGAGTAAGAAAACCTTTGGTATTCAAAACAGCTCCCAGTCGTCTTGAAATGGATAATTACAGGTCCTGTATAGTTTTCAAGGATATCTTACACCCTTCTTCCTGCAAAATCGTGGTAAGTTCAGATTACGATGATGGTGGTGGATAGCGATCACACACCCTCATCTCCAAAGTAGACCACAAAGGTTCCATAATTTTAAGATCTAGTGCCTGGTGGCCGGGGAAGATGCGACAATCCATCCCAGTGCTCACAAAACCAGTCCTGGAGGACGCTGTAGGAACATGGATCCTCTGATCTTAGAACATAGCATTACCACTGTGGAACAAACACTGTACCATAGGATGGTACTTGTTGGTCACTCTAAGCTCATTAGCCCAAAACACCGGGAATCCGTACCATCTCTTATCCTAAATAGAACAAATATTAACTTCTCTCCCTCAGCAAAGAGTTTGGGAGTAATAATAGATGAAAATCTAAATTGGACAGAGCACGTAACTGCAGTGTGCAAAAAAGCATCAGCATCCCTTCATGTCCTACAAAAATATAAAAAACTCTTCCCTTTCGATCTGAAAAAGAAATTAGTACAAACGCTTATACCCCAATCATTGATTACATCCTTGTAATAAGGCCTCTCTCAGCAAAATTCGCGACGTCTGGAACTGGTCATGAATACCTGCGTCCGATATATCTGTGACGTTCGACTTTTTGGTCACATTTCACCAGCATATGCAAAATTGTCCTGGCTGCGTGCTGACAAACGCAGAGATTTCCATTTCCATACACTCTGTCTCATCTACTGCCTTATAATTGTACACTGTCCCTCATATCTCTCCTCGTCCGTAACGCTTATGTCGCAACAACATGACAGAAACACACGTTCCCATCATAATAAAATCCTCTCTGTTCCACTGCATCGCTCAGTCACCTTCTCCAAGTCCTTTGCAGTAGCGGGAACCCGACTCTGGAACAACCTCCCTCGTTATGTTAGAGAACTTAAAAACATGTCCGACTTCAAAAAACAGTCAATGACGTATCTACTTGAGCAACAGTAATGCCTTCCTCTGTACATGAATGCACTTCACCTCATTACTTCCCTCTTTCCCCCTCCTTAAATCTCCCTTCCCCAAAACTCGCTATACTAGTAAACATCTACTTTACACACCAAGATATTAATGTACATCTGCACAAATCTTTATTACTATTGCCAATTTTTCTCATGTTTATCATTATTATTTGATTTTTTTACTGTTATTATTATTGCTTTTATCATAATTTGTATGTATAGCACCTGTTGTAAAAATACTGCCAGCATTTACTTTATTAGGTATTAGTCATTATTCTTTATTCATATTGTCACTAGAGTAATCTAATTTTCTTATTTAAACTATTGTCGTGATGTAACTCTGATGTGTAAAATGCTGCATGTGTAGAACACATGTCCAATGTAAGAGAGGGCCTGATGGCCCTAATTTGATCAGGTTAAATAAGCAAATAAATAAAAATGATCAGCCAAAATGGTCACATATCCTAGTGATAATACGATCTTGCAGAGTAACCAAGGACCCACAGAATATTACGACATGGCTCCCTACTTCATCACCGAAGCCCCGCCATGTTTCTCTCTTGGAGCGTAAACTCGGTCTGAAACTGGAAATGCGTGAAACAAGAATCTCCCGACCAAATAACATTCTTCCATTGCCCCATAGTCCAGGTTCAATGACTTCGGCGCCATGTTTTCCAGTTATGGGCATTTGCATCCCTGATGTGTGGTTTTGGAATTCCAGCTCACCCTGAGATCCTCTTCTTATGGAGTTCCCCTCGTGTTGTTTTAAAACTGGCGGGGTTCGCAGGTGCGACATTCACTTCTTCAGTGACTTTTGCAGCTGTCGTCCTCTTATTTTTCGTCACAATTCTCTTCAATGACCGTTTGTCGTGATCACTCAGAACACACTTTCGTCCACGTTGTGACTTAGCGTATGATGTTTTACTGCTTTCCTTGTATGTGGCATAAATCTTCGACACGGTACCTCTTGAAAGGCTAAACACTTCGGCTACCTCGGTTACGGAAGTGCCCGCCAAATGAGCACTAATAATATCTCACAGGCCGGCCGGAGTGGCCGAGCGGTTCTAGGCGCTTCAGTCTGGAACCGCGAGACCGCTACGGTCGCAGGTTAGAATCCTGCCTCGGGCATGGATGTGTGTGATGTCCTTAGGTTAGTTAGGTTTGAGTAGTTCTAAGCTCTAGGGGACTGATGACCTCAGAAGTTAAGTCCCATGGTGCTCAGAACCATTTTCAATACCTCACAACTACAGAGAACACATATCTGACCACGACGGACCCTTGCAACGTATTGAGGACATTTCACAGGTGCTCTTCATGGTCAAATACAACAGCGCAACCTGCAGGCTTGCCTAGCGTCTGCATTTATGTTGAAGAACGCACTTGTCGCGCTGTTTTCATATTTTTGTTCAACTTCTGTGTTCCAGATATTTATCGCCAGCAGTGTAAACGATCACTAATGGATTCCTCCTCATATTACTGCACAGTAAGCTACTACATTTACTTGAGTTAAATGCAAAATACATTTATTTTGGTTAAGAGTCAATTATCAGTCCCTCCACCAAGCTGCCCTTCCTGCATTGCTCTCTTCTGGCGTTGCAACCTTCCCACAGACAACGGCATTGTTAGCCAACAGCCCCAAGGAGCTTCCGATGCTATCCACCAGATCATTTGCATAGAAGGTAATTAAAAAGGTTGCATGCAGGCCGAATAAGCTGAGAGAGGAGTCGAAATACAGCAACTCTGGAATCGGATCTCACGGTCTTGGAAGTAATACGACCCAGCGAAAGCTTTGGAATGTTAGAAACGACAACCAATGCAGGCGTGCCACTAAGTCCAGGAAATAAAATATTCTGTTTACTCAGCAACGTTGCGGATTACAGATCGTGATCAAAACGGCGTCAGTCACATTCAGTATCTTCATCTACATCCACACGACTGCTCTGCAATTCACTCTTAAGGACCTGTCAGAGGGTTCCTCGAAACACCTTCAGACTATTTCTCTGCTATTACACTCTCGAACATTGCGCGAGTAAAATGAACACAGATCTTTTTGTTATTTTATTATGATGACGATTTCTAGCTATGTAGGTGGGCGTCAGCAAAATGTTTTCTCATTTTGTGGAGAAAGCTGGTGACAGGAAAGATTCAAAGATCTCGCCACAACGAGAAACTTTGTTTCAATGGTTACCAACCCAACTCGATTATCATATCCGTGACACCTTCTCTCCTACATTGCGATAATACTAAGCGAGCTGCCTTTCTTTGAAGTCTTTCATGTTCTCCGTCATACAGACTGACATATACGCAGAAAATTCAGGGGCCTTCTAAAAAGTACACCAGCGGTCGTACGAGCCTCATCAAACGCTGCAAGTACCCTGGCGAGAAGTGTTTCTTTCTAGGGAGCTGGTGTCACATATACAAGGCTTTTCGTATGCTCCCACAAAAAATAATAATAATAATAAACTAAAAATTATCAACAGGCTCTATTGTCTGGAATATGTGGCGTCGAGTACGTTACGTACTTGCGCTGAAAATTGTGCGGGTGCTCCATCTGGTTACATCCAAGGTACGTACACAATTTGAAAGGCGTGTATTGTGGCACACTTGTATGTGGCAACAGAATAAGATAAGAATATTAATAAATTAAAATGAAACTAGTATGCTATAAACGATGAATGTCTCCGATAGGCTCGATAATGCGGATCGCTGACTGCGCGACCGCATAGCCAAAGATACTGTACTGCTTTGTTGGAGTAAGAGATCGCTGGGTGCGCAGTTGTGAGGGAAAGACGATGGAGTAGGCAGTTTTTGTGGTGTGCTGTGTGAAGCCACCACAAGTTAGACTAAAATAGGTACGACAATATTGTTGAACACGGAAGCAGAAGTCTTCACGCAAAAAAGGTAAAGATTTAAATAATTATGATTCCTGTTTTTGCCAGCGCGTTAGTATAAATGAGTTGGCTAATAAATTGTATTTCCTGAGTAACCCCAGAATGTACGTTAACTTGTTTAGGGAAAAAGACTAGTTACAAGTTTCCCTTTTGTTGTGCTTTTAAGATTTGTTAACAGAGCTATGTGAAATTTGATAATTTGCATTTCGGTTCGATTAATGAAATTAGACAATACTTGCTGTTTAAATCTCGTTGTTTGTGAATCAATTTTGAGTAATGTAACTTCAATTGTCAGATGTTTTTGAAAATCCAAACTTAACTTGCAATATAATTTTGCTAAAAAAACTGAGTGTTACTAATTAACATAATCAGTACCGCCTCCCAGTCCAGGTCATATATTTTTTAAAGAAGTTGAATTTTCTCAAGTGTTCTCGTTTATCAGCCAAATGAATTTCACGTGCATTTCAAGTATTATGGCCAGAATTGCACGCTGCTGAGCCTGTAGCTAGCATTCATATTTTTTTTGATAGACCAGAATATATCGCATTCCACCATTGCCGCTTTAGAGGAAGACAATTTAATTTATTTGTTATGTTAACAGGGCCTTAGGATTCAGTGATTAAGGGGCTGAATGTATTTTGCAGTGATTGTATTTCTTTATTGCCCAATCAATTCGTGTGAAGTTTTGCTAACAATAACACGGAGTAAGCACACCACTTGCACTTACAACACGCAACAAGACAATTCGAGTTCAGTATCCATTCCGCAGATCAGACATTCATTCAACGTAATCGTAGAGTTTATTATTTCAAATCATTTTTTTAAGAAAGTTACAAATTGACATTATCTTTGCTGAACTTATGTCATACGTGCAGGATTATTGCCCTTGTTGTTTTTGACATACCACAGATTTCACTGGCTCAGAATTCCTTCCAAGACCATGAGCTCCGATTGAAAATTTGTTGTGTTTCGACTTCTGTATAAGCTCCTTCAATTTGTGCACAGTCTTTTGAATTACCCTGTATGTTATAAGTAGTAATGGCCCAGTAACTCGCCCTTGGGATACTACCGAAGTTACTTTTACATTTGTCGATTTCGTCTCGTTAAGAACGACGTGTTCAGTTCTTTGTGTGGGAAGTCCTGAATCCAGTCACAAATCTGCTCCGATATTCGGTAAGCTCAGTAGGCGACAGTGCGGAGCTTTGGCGAATGTCTGACGCATGAATGCGGGAGATGATTACAAACAATCCGTCACGATCTGTCATCGGGCAGACGCAGACACTGGCAGAGCGGATTTATTACTAGCTACATTATTCTGTTATGAGCTGTCAGGTGATCGCAGCTTAAGCGTGTTTAGGTAACGTATCGCCAATTACGAAATGAGCAATAGCCGTGTCACGCCCTCGCGTTCCGTAGCTTCATTCACCTGTTGCTGGGTATATCCACCAGCGCTCGAGGCCGCGCACATCTGCTGAACGTTGGCTGGCACACTTCTCTAAACTCTTTGGACCGTGCCTTCCACGCCTTATGTGTACTGTTAACATCTCCTCTATATGTTAGCTCCGATTGCTCCTGAAGAAACATCCCTCGCTACTTTACGCTATTTACCTGATATCCGCAATAACAAACGTTTAGTCTTCGACAAGAGGAAGCTCTTAAATACTGTTGTAGTTTTATAAAGGTTCAATAAAAGTAATATGAATTCACTGTCGCGAACAAATCACTTCCGTAGTTTCGTGACTGACTGCACTGCATAGACCTCGTTGGTTTTCTCCTTGCACTATGACCTAGCTGACCGTGATATCATCCTCCCAGTAACCTCTATTCTAGTATGGAAAACTCTGGTCTTGGTGCGTCATTGGACTTACTACGTCTGTGAGCTCCTATTATCTGTAGTCCGCCATATTACAGTTACACAAAAAGTTCGATAGGTCGGTTTGTGATTTTGTGTTATTTATTTAGAAAATATTCATAAATCTTACGCCACTGATGTGGTAACCATTATTTACTTATTACTGTTTATAACACTGGCGGTAACAGAATATGAAGCAAGGAACTGTAACACTAACACAAGACTGTAATACGCCATAAGATGACCCTGACGTTATCATAATAATTTCTTCATTCACACTATTGTTGTTCTCTTGTCGCCGTTATGGTCTTCAGTCGGAAGACTGGTTTGCCACAGCTCACCACACTTGTATATCCTGTGCAAGCCTCTTCATCTCCAAATAACTACTGCAAACTACATTCATTAGAATCTGCTTGCTGTTTGCTGCCCTTGGTCTTCCTTCTCTGTTATTTCTCCTCTCGCCACCATACTTTCCTCCAATATCATACTGACCACTCCTTGATGCCTCATAATTGTCCTGTCAACCGAACCGTTTGTTTAGTCAGGATGTACCATAAATTTCTTTTCTCCGAAATTCTATTCAGTGCTTCCTGATTAGTTACGTGGTCTATTCGTCTACTCTTGTTCTGTAGCACCACATTTCAAAACTTCTGCTCTCTTCTCGCTGAACTGCTTATCATCCACTTTTCACTTCCAGATAAATTCCAGACAAATACCTCTTAACACTTAAATTTATATTCAGTGCTAACAAGTTCCTCTTTCTCAGAAGCGCTTTCCTTGCTAGAGCCAATCTACTTCGGCCGTCATCTGTTGTTCTGGCGCCCAAATAACATTCAACTACTACTTTTAATACGAGCGTTGGAACTTTAAAAATGGCAACTATTTATTTACAGCTCGTACAAAATAGATACGTGTTTCAAAGTTTTACTGAACGTCAAAGTAGTTACCAGCATTGTGTATAATCCGTTGCCAGCGATGTGGAAGTCGTAGGATACTCTTAGCAGTGCCAGTTGCGTTGACAGTTTGAGCGGCGCGGTCTATTGCCCGACGAATTTGTAGCAGTTCTGAAGCGAATGCCGTGAAGTGTTTCCTTCAGTTTAGAAATCGAGTTGAACTGACGAGGGCTTAAGTCAGGGGAGTGCAGTAGGTGGTATAGCACTTAGCAGCCCCATCAGTCAAACAAATCAGTAACAGCTTGCACTGTACGTGCTTGGGCATTGTCCTGCAAAATGATGGTCAGGTCCTGCAGAAAGTTTCATCACTTCTGTCTGTAAGCTGGTTGTAGGTTGTGTTCCAAAAATGAACACGAATGCTACACTAATCCCTTGCCTACACGTCAGTGCTTGCATATCCGCGTCGGAGTCGTGATACGTTGCGTATACGCTGTAGCAACGCCTTCAGCCGGAAACTTTTTCATCGGTCCTTATACACTGCATTGCCCTTATTTTACTTTTGTTGATGTAAATATCAGAACATCTTATTCAAGACACAAGGCACATTCTGTTCAAGTGCTGTTCCAACTCTTTTGCTGTCCCTAACAGAATTAAGAACTCTTCGGCAAAATCAAAGTTTTTATTTCTTCTCCCTGAGCTTTAATTCCTTCTCCAAATTTTTCTTAGGTTTCCTTTACTGCTTGCTCAGTGTAAAAATAGAATAACGTGGAGGATAGACTATAATTCCGGTCGCTTCCTTCTGAACCACTGCTTCCCTTTCATGTCCTTCGATTCTAATAATTACAGTCTCGTTTCTGTACAAGCCGTACACAACCTTACGCTCACCGCATTTCAACCCAGATACCTTCACAATTTCAAAAAGTGTATTCCAGTCAACACTGTCAAAAGCCTTATCTAAGCCTACAAATACTATAAAAGTAGCTTTGTCTTTTTTAAATCCATCTTTTAAGATAAGTCATAGAGTCAGCATTGCCTCGCGTATTCCTAAATTTCTCTGGAGCCCAAACGGATCTTACCGAAGATCGTTTTTGATATAAGCTACGAATTCTAAAATCTCTCTTGCGGTTTCGTTCTTGCAATTGGTAACAGAAAATTTAGTGCTCCATAAATATTTCGTGTGATTGTTCTTTTACTGTGCATATTCTGCAGGAAACTTACAAGCATTCGCAACAGTACTCAACAAAATCCATTATCTGTCACCTTGAAGACATATCTCTGTTGTCAAAATGTATCAAATGAAGTTTCCAGAGGCGGATGGTTGTTTCGCCCACTGTAGAGGTGGCTCAGTAATTCGAGCGCAGATACGGAGTCAGACAGGGTTACGATCTGATCATCCCGATATTCTCGGCGTGTGGAGGCGCCGGAAGGTCAGCTGTCACTATCGTTCATTCCCTAGGCACCATTAATTTCTCATGTCTGTGACAGTTTCTATCCCAGTAATCACATCTATCTTCGTACTTAAGCCCTTTCTCCCCCCCCCCCCAACCCAGAAATAATGTAAAGCCCAAGATGCTCCTGCCAGCACCCTCGATTTAAATGTACCGGATTGTAATCTGTCTTCGTTGTTCTACTTTTATAAACTAATTGAATTCTGATCTTTTCTGGTATAAGTACTATTAATTTCAGCTATTTACCTTTTAGTTACTTCTAAGCTTTGTATCACATATTAACCGTAAACTAAGTCTTTTTGTTCAAATGCCTGGGCAGACCGAAAATAAGACTCCCTACAAATAACACAATGGATTTTTTACCGAATTTTCATAGCCAAAGAAAGAGTGGTAAATGGACAAATGAGGTATCAAACTGACAAGCGTAAGGTCTAGTTTCCCGAAAAAAAAAATGTAAAACATGTAGAAAGCCTGATTAGATGTAAGATAAGGGCGATGGTCCTAATCTTTCCAGGATAAATATATCACTAATAAATGTCATTTTAGAATTAAGAGACTGATACAGGAGAGGAACTCACGGTTGCATACGACAGACCAGTAAGGGAGCCTGATGACTCTAAAATGAAAGGCAATTCCTCTCTTTTTCTGACAGTGAGAGACTGCCATAGACGCTTTTCATTCCGTGGAGGCATCACTCACATGCGAATACATCACATGCATGGATGGTGCCCTGTTGGGTTTTGACATGATCGTGCCCTGAGAGCAGCATAAAGAATGCGCAATAATAACTTAGCTCACAACTGCACAGTCGGCGCCTTAGGGGCAGGACAAGTTAGTGGTGGGGGCTCCGTTGTGAACGGCCACCGAATGTTAGGGGAGTTGCAGTTCAACAGCTGAAGACTACACGTTGTTGTTTTTGTGGTCTTCAGTCCAAAGACTGGCTTGATACAGGTCTCCATGCTACTCTTTCTGTGCAAGCCCCTTCATCTCCAAGCAACTACTGCAACATACGAGTACATCCTTCCGAATCTGCTTAGTGCATTCATCTCTTGGTCTCCCTCTACGATTTTTACCCTCCACGCTCCCCTCCAATACTAAACTGGCGATCCCTTGATGCCTCAGAACTGTCCTACCAACCGATCCGTTGTTCTTGTCAAGTTGTGCCACAATTTCCTCTTCTCCCCAGTTCTGTTCAGTATCTCCTGATTAGTTCGTGATCTACCGATCTAATCTTCAGCACTCTTCCGTAGCAACACTTTTCAAAAGCTTGTATTTTCTTCTTGTATAAACCATTTATCTCCATGTTTCACTTTCATACATGGCTGCACTCCATACTTCCAGAAATGACTTCCTAACACTTAAATCTATACTCGAGATTAACAAATTTCTCTTGTCCAGAAATGCTTTCCTTGCCATAGCCATTCTACATTTTATATCCTCTCTACTCCTACCATCACCAGTTATTTTGCTTCCCAAATAACAAACCTCATCCACTACTTTCAGTGTCTGATTTCCTAATCTAATTCCCTCAGAATCACCTGATTTAATTCGGTTATATTCCATTATCCTCGTTTTGCTTTTCTTGATGTTCACCTTATATCCTCCTTTCAAGACACTTTCCTTTCCATTCACCTGCTCTTCCAAGTCCTTTGCTGTCTCTGACAGAATTACGTCATCGGCAAGCCTCAAAGTTTTTATTTCTTCTCCCTGGAATTTATTTCCTACTCCCAATTTTTCTTTTGTTTCCTTTACTGCTTGCTTAATATACAAATTGAATAATATCGGGGATAGGCTACAATCCTGTCTCACACCCTTCTCAACCACTGCTTCCCTTTCGTGTCGTGCCCCTCGATTCTTGCAACTGCCATCTGGCTTCTGTACAAGTTGTAAATAGCATTTCACTCACTTTGTTTTACCCCCAGCACCCTCAGAATTTGAAATAGAGTATTCCAGTCAACACTGTCGAAAGCTTTCTCTAAGTTTACAAATACTATAAACGTAAGTTTTCCTTTCCTTAACCCCTCTTTTAAGATGAGTCGTAGCCTTCAAAATCGTTCAAATGGCTCTAAGCACTATGGGACTTAACATCTGAGGTCATCAGTCCCCTAACTTAGAACTACAGAAACTCAAAAAGGACATCACACACATCCATGCCCGAGGCAGGATTCGAACCTGCTGAAGCGCCCAGAACCGCTGGGGCAGTCGTAGGGTCAGTGTTGCCTTGCGTGATCCTACATTTCTGCGGATTCCAAACTGATCTTCCCCGAGGTCGGCTTCTACCAGTTTTTCCATTCGTCTGTAAAGAATTCGTGTTAGTATTTTGCAACCGTGACTTATTAAACTGATAGTTCGGTATATTCACAACTGTCAACACCTGCTTTCTTTGGCATTGGAATTATTATATTCTTCTTGAAGTCTGAAGATATTTATCAGGAGAAGACTACACACAAACGCTAATTTTGCAAAGCTTGTAAGCTGCAGCTGTATCTGCGAATACGATCCTATGAACGATCAATCATTTCACAAGCACAGGCGCTGAAGGCCAATAGTTTCTCACCGAAAAAGATATAGTCGGATAAACAAAGGATCGAGCAATGCAAAACAACGTCGACTATTCTCTGCCAGAAGTAAATCGTTCAGAACAAAAAAGGGGTAAAAAATTAATCTTAGAAGACAATGGCACTTGTTGTGATCTGACCATATAACATAATGGACAGGGGTGATGTCGAAATTACGTGTTAGTCCCCTGATAACCGTTCAGCAATATTACCTGAAAAAAATGTTTTTGTGCTTCTAGCGTCTCTTTCTGGAGCATTAAAGCGTTGGAAAGTACACTCCTGGAAATTGAAATAAGAACACCGTGAATTCATTGTCCCAGGAAGGGGAAACTTTATTGACACATTCCTGGGGTCAGATACATCACATGGTCACACTGACAGAACCACAGGCACATAGACACAGGCAACAGAGCATGCACAATGTCGGCACTAGTACAGTGTATATCCACCTTTCGCAGCAATGCAGGCTGCTATTCTCCCATGGAGACGATCGTAGAGATGCTGGATGTAGTCCTGTGGAACGGCTTGCCATGCCATTTCCACCTGGTGCCTCAGTTGGACCAGCGTTCGTGCTGGACGTGCAGACCGCGTGAGACGACGCTTCATCCAGTCCCAAACATGCTCAATGGGGGACAGATCCGGAGATCTTGCTGGCCAGGGTAGTTGACTTACACCTTCTAGAGCACGTTGGGTGGCACGGGATACATGCGGACGTGCATTGTCCTGTTGGAACAGCAAGTTCCCTTGCCGGTCTAGGAATGGTAGAACGATGGGTTCGATGACGGTTTGGATGTACCGTGCACAATTCAGTGTCCCCTCGACGATCACCAGTGGTGTACGGCCAGTGTAGGAGATCGCTCCCCACACCATGATGCCGGGTGTTGGCCCTGTGTGCCTCGGTCGTATGCAGTCCTGATTGTGGCGCTCACCTGCACGGCGCCAAACACGCATACGACCATCATTGGCACCAAGGCAGAAGCGACTCTCATCGCTGAAGACGACACGTCTCCCTCCATTCACGCCTGTCGCGACACCACTGGAGGCGGGCTGCACGATGTTGGGGCGTGAGCGGAAGACGGCCTAACGGTGTGCGGGACCGTAGCCCAGCTTCATGGAGACGGTTGCGAATGGTCCTCGCCGATACCCCAGGAGCAACAGTGTCCCTAATTTGCTGGGAAGTGGCGGTGCGGTCCTCTACGGCACTGCGTAGGATCCTACGGTCTTGGCATGCATCCGTGCGTCGCTGCGGTCCGGTCCCAGGTCGACGGGCACGTGCACCTTCCGCCGACCACTGGCGACAACATCGATGTACTGTGGAGACCTCACGCCCCATGTGTTGAGCAATTCGGCGGTACGTCCACCCGGCCTCCCGCATGCCCACTATACGCCCTCGCTCAAGGTCCGTCAACTGCACATACGATTCACGTCCACGCTGTCGCGGCATGCTACCAGTGTTAAAGACTGCGATGGAGCTCCGTATGCCACGGCAAACTGGCTGACACAAACGGCGGCGGTGCACAAATGCTGCGCAGCTAGCGCCATTCGACGGCCAACACCGCGGTTCCTGGTGTGTCCGCTGTGCCGTGCGTGTGATCATTGCTTGTACAGCCCTCTCGCAGTGTCCGGAGCAAGTATGGTGGGTCTGACACACCGGTGTCAATGTGTTCTTTTTTCCATTTCCAAGAGTGTACTTGTAGATGCTCGTATGTTTTCCCCATCGTTCTTCGTTCTCTCTATTGTGCAACTGTAATAGCTAGCGGCTCCTGCAACCCCCTGAAGCACACTTTTTAATGACATATTGAAACGTCCCCTTAGAACAATTTATACACGACTGTGCTTAACCTGACACACAATATTATTTAGCGCAACGCAATCTGACTTTCAAAAATCCCTACAAAAGAATGGCCCTGACTAACATTAACCTATACCTTTCACAAATCACTTACCTCACAAAAATCTTCATTACTCGAACTACTGCAATACAGCGAGCGCCACAATTGCCAGATAAATAAAAGATTCAAACTACAGAAGGCACTAACTACTGATAGGGATAGTTAGCAAATTAAAGATATTAATAGAGAACAAACAATGTATTTAACTTAATAGTCATAATATATATATAGCAGTTCATGACAAATTACAAAACTCCGATATCTCTCTCCCCACATCCACCACTGCTGGCGGCTCACCTCCAACTGCGCAACGCTACGCGCTGTTAACATCCAGCTGCCCCTCTACAATGGCAGACAACAATGCAAACTAGCCACAGACTGCACACAGCACAGCCAGTGATTTTCATACAGAGCGCTACATAACGTTGCCAATAAGAAAATATAAACAGCCTACTTACATAAAGAAAACATAAACAGCCTACTTACATAGCCCCCATGCTCCCCACAAAAAAATTTTACAAATTGTTTTGGCCAGTGGCCAATAATGATTTGATAAAATTTTTCATAATTACACTAACAAAGATATCCAATTCACACACTTATTGATACAATGTTGGTCAAAAGCTAAAATTTTCTCACAGTCCATAAAGACAGTCCTGATCATTCATCATAATAGTAATTACAGTTTTTTTCACAAAGTCTCATTAGTAAAAAAAACTGCACACAGAAGTAGTGGATTTCCATGCAGTCTTGAAGAAGTAGTGTTGTCCTTCCAACGGAAAGACAGTGCTGACTCTTGACATGCTGACAGGTAATGGGCAACAATGGAGCAAACCCACAGCAGAGTCATTCGAAGTTCTGAAGAATATTGGTAGGTAGGTCATCACAGAGCAGACCCACTGTAGTCCTGGTAGAGAGTATGGTATTGGTGGGCCACCAGAGGTGCAGACCCACTGCAGTCCTTGTAGAAATAATGGTATTGGTGAGTCATCAAAGGTGTAGACCCACTGTAGTCCTTGTAAGAGATAATGGTATTGATGAGTCAGGAAAGGTGTAGACCCACTGTAGTCCTTGTAGAAATGTTGGACAGGCCCACTGTAGTCCTGGTAGAGATGGCCAGCAGCCATCCGTTGCGACTGTGCAGGTGCACAATCACCATAGAAGAGTCTTGCGGAGAATATAGCAAGTCCATAACCACCACTTGTGCACTCACAAAGTTTTTGGAATTGTCCTTAGAACCAGCAATGCTGTTATCCAGTCCCTTGTTGAATTATTAACACACGTGCAAACACTAACAGTCCCTACTTCTCACATATTGTCCATATACTAAGACCAACAGAAACGTGTGCAGTGAAATGGAACTTACAAGTTACTTAATTTGATGAACTGCTGTCAATTACAATTTTATAACATGAGAATACAATTACATAGGTACAAAATACATCATTAAAGAACATAACAATACAGATAACATTTGTGGTACAGGTTTTACAAAATAATCGAAATAAACATATACATCAGTGTTACAGGAATTATGAGATAAGTAAATACATAAAAGATCAGAATAACTTTTGAAACATCAACTTTACACATGAGCATTAAAACAAAACAGAATAAATAATGTCTAAGCATCTTTACAAGGTAAATAACATATTATTAATGCCAATTATATTTGAGGATAACAGTATTCCTCATCATAGTGAATATAGAATAGTATTAGAAGAAGAAAAAATTCTATGAAACTACACAGAGAGGAAGAAAACGACTACACAAGGGTACACAAACACATAGTGGGATAACACAAAAGGAAAGGACAGGGTTTGTTTTCAGTGTAACATTTGATACTGCAGTCCACCCCAAAACTTCATTCCATATATCTTTCCTCTTATTTCATCCTTTGTTTCCACCAAAAAAATTCTATCTAAGCATGCTTTCTGTATTTATATGTTCACACATTTCTTACCTCATCATTTATTTCCAAGAAAATCCTACCTAAACCTGTTTTCTGTACTTTTTTTCGTATAACTTCTCAATGCATTTCTTCCAATTCATCGCAACTCATTCTCTTATATAGTCTACCGCCTCTTAAGCTAACTTAAATCTACTGAGCTCAGATGCTAAACTAAGGGACGAGGCAATGCAGCAGCACATAACAAATTAACACAAACAGCAATGCAAAAAAAAAATGGAAAATTGCAAAGCAAGCTACAGTAAATCTAAATTACCAAGCAATACAACATTACAACTAATATGAGCCAATGTGCAGCAACAAGAAAAATAAATCAGTAGTAAAACTAGCTTAACAGAGTAATACAAAGTGAAATTTAGTAGCACTATGCCTGGCAAACAGCAGCAGCAAATATAAAAAATATAAAACTTATATCTATACATGACAAAGCTCAAGCAGAAAAAATATTACAGTAAAAATGGCCATGTTTAATACCTATGTCACATCTTAACACTAAACTGATGCATCACGAGAACTTACACTAGCAGATAAGTTACCAAATCGTAAAGAAATTATTTATGCAATTCCTGTGAAGAGAAATGTCTATTTATGTGCCCTCGTTTTCTTGGAAGTAGATCATAAATTTCTTATTGACTGGATCTGTAGGCATAAAATAACTATATTAGTACATATATTAAATTTTATTTTAACCAATGCTGCAGTGCAGCTAGAAACTAGATATTAAAGAAAATGAGCAAATATGTACAAAGGACGGTATGAAACATGATTCATTAGCCATATGGCATTTCACAATGCAGTAAAAATTCCCTCAATTCTAGAGAAAGACACTTGTCATAATCAGGTGTGCAGATCTAAGCGTGTCGTGTTTGCGGTGCTTTCTACAAAGGTATGTCAAAAGGGAGGATAATGGCCTCCCTTTTTTTTCTTTTCTACCTGAGCGTCTGAAAAGGCTTGTTCTCCAGGTGTCTGACACAGCTGTGTGCCCACGACGCACGTGCAGGTGGTCACTTAACTTTCTTACGGAAATATTTACGACAGCAGTTTCCGCTACAGTGACAGTCCCATATAAAAATTTCACAGGTCGAGAATTTGCGTTACATATCTGTAGAAACAAAATGCTATTGATATAACAGTGTCCAAAAAATTTTCGTCGGCATTGTAATACATTCACGCATTTACATCCATTTCATAACTCTTAAAGTACGATTCTCGGTTTCCAACAACCTTTTTCACAAACCAGAGTCTCTAAACACTACTCATTATTCCTTACCTTATTCGTCGACACTTCTTCAATATTTCATCATAACAGCTACGTAGCATAATCAAATAACTCATATAGCATCAGCTTATTGATCATAATCATACCGCAACAGCATAATACACATAGTCATCGTAAAAATAACATCATAACACCTCAGTCAACTCTCAAAATCGTCATAGCTTCCTCCAATAATTTAAAAACCTAAAGAAAATTCTCTGTTCATTTCACTAGTGTCATCTACCTCAAACGTACTTTAAAAATCATGATCCCATCCCAAATACACCATTCAAAGCTCTCATAGTATCACAATGGTTCCGAAAAAATATGAACAGTTCACAAAGTACAGACAAAATACAATTTCGTAAGTGTGAAGTTATCCAACGGTGTAATCACGTAAACATCTGTCACTGACGTAATAAAAAAGTTTGTCTCTCTCAGTTAAATGATCAGATAGCTGTGTAATTTGTGTTAGAGAAATATGGTACCGACGTGTAAAGTTGTATAAACAAATACCATATTAGCTAGGGCTCCTTGTGCTTGCCAAACACATGGTACACAAAGTAAGCGTGTACCTCCCTAAGGATTAATGTAATTATACCCTCAGGTGTTACAGATTACAAGAATGGAATGAAATGTATCACGGAAAACTTTCTTTGTAATTCAAAAATCTTTAAAAATAAATGTTTTAAGTACAAAATTAATCACTCAAATACGTGTACTGTAGCGCTAAACTGTGCGTCTTGTTGTAAGATAATCTCTGTAGAAGTGTCGTAGTTATCGTCCTCCAAAAGCTAAGTTCTGCAGAAGTCAATGTACTTACCTCATGATAAACAGAAGTGAAATGCATTGCGTATAGATATCTTACTCATTACGCTTATTGCCGTGATGAAGAAAGTACTGTGCTGTAACGTATTGTTGTGCTACGGAAAAGGCTGTGTCATTGTAGCTATACCACAAAAGTTACTACTAAAACATGTTTTACTTTCCAGAATAATACAGAAAAACTGTGCAGATACGAAACAGAAACACCGCAAAAGCAACATTGTAAATTGTCACTCATTAGTAGCGTCGTGATAAAATCGTGTAGCTGTCACATAAACTAACCACTGTGTCATCTGGTATCTCACAGAAAGTACTTTAACTCCAGAATGTATTTTCAAGTAAACCAAAATGTTGCATGAAAATCTCATTAGCAGTACCGGTAAATGTTCTAAGTATGTGAGCCTTATAGTCGTTACGTAATCGTGCAACTAACAAGCAAGAATCTACACACACAATAACACTGTGTCGTCTGTTCGCAATAACAATGCATTCGTAATTTCTGTTTGAATAAGTTCTCTTGGTTCTTGACTGGATATTTAACTTTAAACATTGTTGCATGGTAACAGTTTCTAAAGCATACTAGTAACGTGAAGTGAAACGTTTTATGGCAAAGATAAAGTTAAAAGGCAGATTATCTTTCAATAAACGGTTTTACATGTGAAATGTGGTGTAAACCTTTACTCTTCCTAGTACGCAGAGTTTCAATTTCAACGCAATTATCATGTGGTATACGTCGGATTCTGTAAGGTCCATTGTAAACTAGAAAGAATTTGTGACTCAAGTGTTTCTTCTTATGTGACAATGAATGAGCTTTAATGAGAACTTTCTGACCAATATATAATTTCTTTGCATTTGCTTTACCGTGTAGTTTTCTCCTTTTGTCTGCTGCAGATTTTATATTTTTAAGAGCCAAATCAATTATGTCTTTGTGTCGAAGTTTACGTGTATTTGGGAAAGGTACAAGCTCTCTGATTCTGTTCGGTGGTTCTTCATTCTTCAGTACAAGAGTAGGTGGTAAAGCAGTGGAGTCATGAGGCATTTCATTCAGCACGTTTTGAAATAAGTGTAAATATCTGTCCCAATGGTGATGCTTTCTGTGACAATAAAGTCTACAAAGCTTATTGATTTCCTTCATAATCCGTTCGGAGGGGTTACAATGTGGTGAATACAATGAAAAAAAAATGGGTTTGATTTTATGGTTCCGAAGCATGCGTGACCAAACAGCAGATCTGAATTGCGGTCCGTTATTTGAAATGACTTTACTAACGTGTCCAACTTCACGTAAGAAATTTTTAACAAAGGCGTTGGATACAGACCGTCCAGTGGCTTTACGTAACGGAGTGAAAGAAACAAATTTTGAAGTAAGTTCAACAGCGACTAGAACGTACGAAAATCCATTCGATGTTCTGACAAGGGGTCCCAAGAGATCAACAGCAGCAAATTCTTTTAATTTAGAAGGAATAATAGGAAACAACGGAGCACGATGTGAGATAGTAGATGGTTTCGCCTTTTGACAAAGTTTACAAATAGACAAGACTCTTCGAATTCTCTTTTCCATATTGTTAAAATAACAAGTCGTTCGAAGAATATGATAACATTTTCGTGGACCAAAATGTGCGTGGCTGAAATGAATGTACCAAATGAGCTTATTAACAAAATCGTCTGGAATGCAAAGTACCCATAGCTTGTCATCAACAGTGCAGCGTTTGAAGAGTATGTTGTTTCTAACCAGGTAATAATGCCGAATCTGAGTGTGTGTCTTTTCATACCATTTACTTTTGATGTCTTTCCAAATCGGATCTTTATCTTGTACACGAGCAATGTCCTTTAAAGATGTGGTGATGAAGTTTTCAAAGGCGACTTTCTGAATGTAAAGAATACTGAAATTTTTCTCAAGGTTGCCTTCTGTGTTACTTTTCTCAAGCCCAGCCGGTGCGCGTGACAGCGCGTCCGCAACAATGTTCTCCTTGCCGGGAATGTAGACTATTCTAGATTAGATTAGATTAGATTAATACTAGTTCCATGGATCATGAATACGATATTTCGTAATGATGTGGAACGAGTCAAATTTTCCAATACATGACATAATTAAGTTAATTTAACAACATACTTAAGTTAATATAACAACTCTTTCATTTTTTTGTGTTTTTTGTTTTATTTTTTTATTTTTTATTTTTTTTTAATATTTTTTGTTTTTTTTTAATTTATATCTAAAAATTCCTCTATGGAGTAGAAGGAGTTGTCATTCAGAAACTCTTTTAATTTCTTCTTAAATACTTGTTGGTTATCTGTCAGACTTTTGATATTATTTGGTAAGTGACCAAAGACTTTAGTGCCAGTATAATTCACCCCTTTCTGTGCCAAAGTTAGATTTAATCTTGAATAGTGAAGATCATCCTTTCTCCTAGTATTGTAGTTATGCACACTGCTATTACTTTTGAATTGGGTTTGGTTGTTAATAACAAATTTCATAAGAGAGTATATATACTGAGAAGCTACTGTGAATATCCCTAGATCCTTAAATAAATGTCTGCAGGATGATCTTGGGTGGACTCCAGCTATTATTCTGATTACACGCTTTTGTGCAATAAATACTTTATTCCTCAGTGATGAATTACCCCAAAATATGATGCCATATGAAAGCAACGAGTGAAAATAGGCGTAGTAAGCTAATTTACTAAGATGTTTATCACCAAAATTTGCAATGACCCTTATTGCATAAGTAGCTGAACTCAAACGTTTCAGCAGATCATCAATGTGTTTCTTCCAACGTAATCTCTCATCAATGGACACACCTAAAAATTTGGAATATTCTACCTTAGCTATATGCTTCTGATTAAGGTCTATATTTATTAATGGCGTCATACCATTCACTGTACGGAACTATATGTACTGTGTCTTATCAAAATTCAGTGAGAGTCCGTTTACAAGGAACCATTTAGTAATTTTCTGAAAGACAGTATTGACAATTTCATCAGTTAATTCTTGTTTTTCAGGTGTGATTACTATACTTGTATCTTCAGCAAAGAGAACTAACTTTGCCTCTTCATGAATATAGAATGGCAAGTCATTAATATATATTAAGAACAACAAAGGACCCAAGACTGACCCTTGTGGAACCCCATTCTTGATAGTTCCCCAGTTTGAGGAATGTGCTGATCTTTGCATATTATGAGGACTACTTATTGCAACTTTCTGCACTCTTCCAGTTAGGTACGAATTAAACCATTTGTGCACTGTCCCACTCATGCCACAATACTTGAGCTTGTCTAGCAGAATTTCATGATTTACACAATCAAAAGCCTTTGAGAGGTCACAAAAAATCCCAATGGGTGGTGTTCGGTTATTCAGATCATTCAAAATTTGATTGGTGAAAGCATATATGGCATTTTCTGTTGATAAACCTTTCTGGAAACCAAACTGACATTTTGTTAGTACTTCATTGTTACAGATATGTGAAGCTACTCTTGAATACATTACTTTCTCAAAAACTTTGGATAAAGCTGTTAGAAGGGAGATTGGACGGTAATTGTTGACATCAGATCTATCCCCCTTTTTATGCAAAGGTATAACAATAGCATATTTCAGTCTATCAGGGAAAATGCCCTGTTCCAGAGAGCTATTACACAGGTGGCTGAGAATCTTACTTATCTGTTGAGAACAAGCTTTTAGTATTTTGCTGGAAATACCATCAATTCTGAAGCGGAATTTTTGCAGAAACAATGCCAAACGTTTTAACCTGTCATGATTTAATTTTGAAGATATAAGAAATTGTAATGCACGATGATCACTGTATACTTTTACGTGCTTAACAGAAAGAAAGAAACGGAATTTGTTAAATGCCCAAACGATAGCTAAAGCTTCTAATTCAGTAACGGAATAATTTTTTTCAGATTTTGTTAGCACTCGGCTAGCAAAAGCAATGGTTTTCTGAACAGTAGTGTCATTTTCTATGGCTTCTTGAAATAAGTGGGCACCAAGACGGACTTTAGAAGAATCTGTGCTAAGGCAGAAATCTTGTGACAGATCTGGATGAGCTAGTATTGGCGCGTGAAGTAACGCTTCTTTCAAAGAATTGAATTCCAACTGTGCTTGTTCGTCCCAGTTCCAAATAGTATTTTTTCCAGTGAGAGAACAAAGTTTTGGTGTAACTAGAATTTGCATATTCAGAAAACGACTGTAAAAATTTACGAGACCTAGAAAACTGCGGGCTTGTCTTTTTGTGGATGGAACTGGAATGGCTCTGATTGCTTCTAACTTTTCAGGATCCGGCTGAATGCCTTCAGAAGAAATAATATGTCCCAAAAACTTCACCTTTGACCTACCGAATTCAGACTTTTCCAAGTTAACTGTAATTCCAAATTCTGCAAAAATACGTAACAAACTGTTGAGGATGCGGTTATGTTGTTCCCATGAAGCTTCTGCTATTAGAATATCGTTCACATATAAGGTGATGTGACGTTTTAAGAACTCAGGTAATATGGAATTTAGCCCCCGAATGAATGCTGCTGAAGAAATGTTCAAACCAAAAGGAAGTTTCCGAAACAGATAACAAACGCCGAAGCAAAGGAAAGCTGTGTATTTTCTACATTCTGGATGAAGTTCGATCTGATTAAAGCTGGATCTGAGATCAATGGAAGACAACACTTTTACACCATTAAAATTTTGAAGAAGTTCTTCCATCGTCAGCAGCCTGTCTGTTTCAGGAATAATGATAGTATTGATTTGTCTCGAATCTAAGACAAGCCTGATCGATCCATTTTTCTTCTCAACAACGTGTAACGGATTGTTGTATGAGCTTACTGCAGGCTCAATAATGCCCTCGTCAAGCATAGATTGTATTTCTGTTCTAACACGGTCCCTATAATGTGCTGGAATTACGTATGGTCTTACACAAAATTTAGTATGCTCACGAACACGAAATTGGTATTGGAATCACTTGATTGTTCCTGTTTTGTGAGTAAAAACTGTGGAATGTGCTTGTGAAATCTCAAAAAGGTCCTGCCTATCAGTGTCATTACAATTCTCAATTGTTTGAATTTTATTCTGAATTAACTCATTAATTTCAAATATGCCGTCGATATCATCCCTGTCAGTACTTGCAGAGTGATTGTTAGTGTCTAGTTCCGTAGAAAATTCCGAACTGTTGTCTAACAGAACGTAAAGCCGATTAATTTCCTCGTCATGGTTTGAGAGCCAGTCTTCAAATTTCAAAGCTATTGACTTACCTTCTTTCTCTAAACTTATTTCAGCATCGTGAAAGCTTAAGATTGCTTTATATTCATTCAAAAAGTCTACTCCCAGTATAATTTCTGTCGACAATAATGGAACAATAAGAAAGTTCATAGAGAAGCTGTGGCTTTGGCAAAAGAATTCTAAATTGGTTTGTTGGCGTACATCTACACTTTTTCCAAAGATTGCACCTTGTAATTTAATCTTACATAACGGAAGTGTGGGGCAATTGTTCGATTTGTTGCATTTGCTAAAAGCTGTTTCACTAATTACTGAAATGGGACTGCCAGAGTCAGGTACTGCCGTAAATTTTACTTCATTTACTGTAATGAGAATTACAGGATTTGCAATGTTGTTATGTTTTACGTCGTGTTCCTGGAGTAAGATGTCCCTAATGTCTTCAATTTTTACGTAATTACTAGCTACGGCAGCTGTGTCGTCAGTTTCATAAGTACGTCTTGTGGCTGCCAGCGGTGTGAGTTATTGCCTATTGTCTCTTTGTTGGCACGCGTCATTATTGGGATTTGGAGACCTAACTTTTACAAATTCACCGTGACGAGAATCCCGCCAGTTCTGATGCAGTTCAGGTCTGTCGTTACGATCATATCGTCTGTCGTCATGTCGGTAGATTCCATAGTTTCTTTCTTGTCGGTCACGTGGTGGAGAATTTCTGCCTGAGTCGTAACTGCGCGCTGGACCGTTGCGTCTAAAGTTATTCTGTCTCCCTTGATAATAATTGTTTTGGTTCCCATATTGTCTGTTTCTCTGATTGTCTCTGTGATAGTCATTACCGCGGAGAGGTGATCTTTCCCTGTAATTATTACTACTCTGCCAACTGTTGTCATACGGGTGGTGTCTGTTTGGTCACGATTTGTGTTGTGAGAATAGCCTTGTCGTGTCCAGTTATTATTTCTTTCATCGGGGGATTGCGACGGATGTGACCTGTAGTAGTTGTGTTCCTGTTTTCGCGTTACGCGATTGTCAGTGTCAATTTCTAGTTCTTGTAACAGTCCCTGAAAAGCTTCAATGTCGTCTTTGCAACGTCCTGCTAAAATAATACGTCGTAAATGTTCAGGCAGTTTGATTAAGCAAATGCGGATGAGTTCTGAGGGGCTGTATGGGTTTGACAGGTACTGATTCTTGTGCAACATGTCTTCAAAATATTTCACAAGACTGGAAAATTCAGATTGTTCGAAATGTTTCATCATTATGATGCCATGTTTTACTCGGTCTTGTGTGGCTTGAGACCAATATGCTGAGAGGAAGGCATGGTAAAATTCTCCTTCACTGTGGCAATCGTGAATGACCGATCGCATTCTTACAGCTGGTTCATTCTCTAAGTAGCCACACATAAATTCTAACCTGTGCTCCAATGACCAGTTAGGAGGGAAACAATGAGAGAATTGATGGAGCCACGCTTGTGGATGAATGTCGTTGGCAGAATTCTTAAACGTTTTGAATTTACGTGTAGTAATGAACAGCTTATAGTCAAAATCATCGTGTCGGCGAGTAGCATATCGGTCATTGTTACGTCGTGTCGGCGGTTCCATCTCAAAATTCGGTGTACCTTGCCAATTTCTTTCATAATTACCAAAGTGCCCTGTGTTATTATTTTGTGGCTGTTCCGTATTTCTAAGTTCCTCTTCCCATGTTGGAGCGCGAGTGTCCTCTGAAATATGTAATTCTTGTATTACCTGCGTCAACTGATCTTGTACTTCCCGGATTTCTCTTTTGTACTGTGTATTGATTTGATTTTGATTTTGTTTGAATTTTCTTATTTGTTCATACTCTTCTGTGTCAGTGAAGGCTACGGGTCTTGTGTCATTCAGATCATCATCTACCTTTGTAGATAAGTTAGTGACCTGATCCGAAAGTTCGGCTACTTTTTCCGATAGTGTACTTATTTCCTCCATGTGTCTTTCTGAACCAATTTTCAGGGTATCTACTGTGTCCTTTAAATTTTCCTGGGTTTTTGCAAGTTGCGTAACCGAATCGGTAGATGCAACTGAGTCAATTTTAGCTTGCAAGATCTCATGATTTTCATGAACAATAGTTTGCAGTTCTTTTATGGCTGCTTCGTGATTCTGTAATGCATTTTCATGACGCGAAAAAATAGGTTGGAAATGCTCACAAATTTGTGTTTTTACGTCATTACAGACCTTTTGACATTTCGATTCGATTTTATGTAACTCAGTGGTTAAATCTTCACGTGTTTGTTCAAGTGTGGTGTCTAACTTTTGAAGATTTTGTTCCATTGTGTCTAACTTTTTAAGATTTTGTTCCACTGTGTCTAACTAATTAAGATTTTGTTCCACTGTGTCTAACTTCTGAAGCTTTTGCTGTGTTTGTCTCTCATTTTGTTCCATTGTGTCTAACTTTTGAAGATTTTGTCCCATTTGTTGCATTAATTGTAATAACAATGCATTAGTGTCTGGAATCTGTTCCTCTACGCTTTTCGGCAGTGCGTTTGCACCAGCAACATTCACGTTTTGACAAGCAGAAAATGTGTCTTGACTTATTTGAGAAAACGGTGAGGACCCAAAACCCAAGTCTACAGTATTTGCAATATTGTGTTCTGTCATTTCGGATTCCTGAGGCGAGCTGTTGCCGACCGATCGATCGATAATGCTGCCTTGTTCACTAACTGTTTCACTGCCTACGCCATTGTTTGCCGCCCGCTCCATTTCCCTATGCACAGTTACCAAATTACTATGTTGAACATTAGTTAATTCATTACATGGTGGCGCTAACACACTACTTTCGTCTTCACTGTCATTTCTCAGTTTACTTTGGAGCCTAGTATTACGTTTTTCACACGCCATTATTGTCACAATATTTCACACGACAACACAAAAAAACACAATTTGAAGAGCAAAAATAAGAGAACACATTAACATAGAACTGAAAGTAATATCTAGTTAATTGCAAGCGCAGCTGCGAAATACTTGGTGCAAATCTACATGCATGCCACAACTGTTTTACTGTACAACAATGAAAAACCACAACTACCAAGGAAATTCTCTCTATAATTACGCGCTAGCAATAAACAAAAGCTACACTAAATACACAAACTACAAGAAAAAATCAGAAGATTGCAGTGAGGTATCCTAGGCTAAGGGTCGACATATGAAACGTCCCCTTAGAACAATTTACACACGACTGTGCTTAACCTGACACACAATATTATTTAGCGCAATGCAATCTGACTTTCAAAAATCCCTACAAAAGAATGGCCCTGACTAACATTAACCTATATCTTTCACAAATCACTTACCTCACAAAAATCTTCATTACTCGAACTACTGCAATACAGCGAGCGCCACAATTGCCAGATAAATAAAAGATTCAAACTACAGAAGGCACTAACTACTGATAGGGATAGTTAGCAAATGAGAGATATTAATAGAGAACAAACAATGTATTTACCTTAATAGTCATAATATATATATAGCAGTTCATGACAAATTACAAAACTCCGATATCTCTCTCCCCACATCTACCACTGCTGGCGGCTCACCTCCAACTGCGCAACGCTACGCGCTGTTAACATCCAGCTGCCCCTCTACAATGGCAGACAACAATGCAAACTAGCCACAGACTGCACACAGCACAGCCAGTGATTTTCATACAGAGCGCTACGTAACGTTGCCAATAAGAAAATGTAAACAGCCTACTTACATAAAGAAAACATAAACAGCCTACTTACAATATTTGCTTCTTCGTTCACTTCTTCAAACTTTAATTTAATGGCACTGCATATAATCGTATGCGCCTGATTGTAAAGAACTTTCTCTACACCTACTGTGTGCGAATACTGCAGTGGTATGCTGTTTAGTAAAGAGATAGCAAAGAGAACTGCCTAAGTGCGCAGTGTTTCTGCACGTAGGTCACATTATTTTGCTCGAGCACTTTTGACATGTAAATGACTCATCGTCCAGGAGTTCTTCCCGCTGATTACTAATCTCTGCGCCATGTGACATGTCTGGAATAGAGGTGTATGTGTGGAGCGACTGTTGCTATACGAAATAGCCATTATGTGGTTATGAACAGTACGGCTAGTGGTCGATTGCTGTTGATTTGTGGCTCGGTAGACCAAAAAAAGAAGAAATATAGGAATTAACTTCCTGTTAACTAAGAGGTCGTCTGCGACAGAGCACAATGACTGATTTGAGAACACCGGCCACGCCCTTTTGAAGCAACCATCCTGGCAATCGCCATAATCGGTTCAGGGAAATTACGGAAAACCTACATCTCGATGGCCGACGGTGATTTGAATACCCATCCTCCTGAGTGCGAGTCCAGATTCTTACAGCTGCACCTCCTCGCTATGTGCCCTGTGGTGCATCTGCCTGTTACTGCTTACTGCGAACATTGTCATTGGCACATCGTTACACACGGCAGTTGACCTTTACGGTGATGGTTCTCGCTTAATCTAGGAGTACCTTGACACGGAGCCATATCCGAGATAGGCTGCCCATGGCATTTGACCTTGGCAGTAGTGGTTTTCCCTCAGTCTAGGAGTACCATTGATACAGAGGCACGTCAGACATTCATTGTTCCATGTGTAAGGCGTCCAACACCTTATCGTGATCGAGTGGGCAGATACAGCGTGTCTTGGCCATCGTGACCTTGACTGTCACGTTGATGGCCGGTACAAGTGAAACGTCCCCTTTGAACAATTGTACATGACTCTGCTTAAACTGACACACAATATTTTTAGCGCAACGCAATCTGACCTTCAAAAATCCCTACAAAAGAATGGCCCTGACTAACATTAACCTATACCTTTCACAAATCACTTACCTCACAAAAATCTTCGTTACTCGAACTACTGCAATACAGCGAGCGCCACTACTGCCAGCTAAATAACAGATTCAAACTACGGAAGGCACTAACTACTGATAGGCATAGTTAGCAAATGAAAGATTTTAATAGAGAACAAACAATGTATTTACCTTAATAGTCATCAAAAGTCATAATATATACAGCAGTTCATGACATCCATTTTTACAAATTTCAAAACTCCGCCATTTCTCTCCCCACATCCACCACTGCTGGCGGCTCACCTCCAACTGCGCAACGCTACGCGCTATTCACATCCAGCTGCCGCTGCCCAACACTACAATGGCAGACAACAATGCAAACTAGCCACAGACTGCACACAGCACAGCCAGTGATTTTTATACAGAGCGTTAAGAAAACCTAAACAGCCAACTTACACAAGGTCTGTCAGCAACCCAGCCTCGTGACATCCGATTCCACTCGCTTCTCCCCAACACAGCAAGTACACTACCTGATCTACAGCATCTGGGAGCCTATAAGTGGACATCAGTAAGGGGTGTATCCACCCTGGCCTTTATGATGGCTTGGACTCTGCCATTGATATTTTCAATAAGGTATCTGAGCGTCTGTGTAGGGATGGCAGCCCATACTTCCTCAACAGCTCAAACCAGAAAAGGTAGTGATGTTGGACACCCAGGTCTGGAACGAAGTCAACGTTTTGACTAATCTCGTAGGTGCTCCATTGTGTTCAGATTGGGACTCTGGGCAAGCTGGTCCATTTCAAGAATGTTATTGACCACAAACCATTGCCTCACAGATACTGTTTTATGACAGAATGCATTTTCATGCTGACACAAAAACTGTAGAATATGTTCAGATCTTTCCACATTTAGTGTTTTCTACAGCGAAGTAAGGGGACCACATCCTCACCGTGACAAACACCAACATACTGTTACAGCAACTCCTTCATACTTCAGTGTTGCCCCTACAAACGATGGTAGGCAACGTCCTCCAGGCATTTGCTGCGTCCAAACCATATAAGGAACTGCTCCACCATTATAGCGCATTTTTTTAGCTCCCTACGCAGTGTGTGCTAGCTGGACTGATGATGGTGCTTTGGAACTCACGGGTGATTCTCCCCCCCCCCCCCCCCTCACCACTCCTTGTTTTCATGTGACTTTTTACCACTACTTTCAGCAATACTCAATGGTTCGTGTCCGTCAGATACGAGGTCTGCTTGGCCGTGGTTTAGCTGTGGTCGTTCATTCGCGTTTCCTCCTCACAATAACTTCATCAATAGTCGACTTGGACAGCTTTAGAATGACTGAAATGTTTCTGATGGATTTGTCACTCAGGTGACATCCAATGACTAGTCCAGATTCGAAGTCACTGTGCTTTCCTGACACGCCCATTCTGCTGTTACTGTTTCTTTACTGACAACATAACGCTACCCCCATCGTCTTATGCTGATGAGTCCACCTCTCGTGATCTCTAGTGGTCAATTCAGTATTATATAGGAGTGTTTGGACACTTTCGATCACATAGTGTTTATCTTATTTAATTGCTCATAGCTGTTCATTCTGGAGTATGAGTCGCTAACATGGCTACTGAGAGACTGTAGACTGTACAACCGAAAAACTTTCAATAATAAGTTAAAGCTATTAGTCACTCACTGAATACATTACTTTACTATTTACTGACTGTATTCCCAGACTAAAAATGCCTGGTAGTGCTGTATGATGTAATGCAGAAATTCTATAATACGTTCTCCATATCTGAGCACATAAAAGATTTATTACGCAAAATCCACGTGCGAACGCATACAAAGATGTGAGGTATGCAGCAGTGCATAAGCAAAATCTAAGCGATGTGTTTCGAAACAATAGCTTTAGTGATTATTCCTCAGGTGACAAACTCATTTACTGCATAATTAAAACAAGACTGTGAGGATGCAAATACATACGAGGGTCACTCCAAAAGAAATGCACACTATTTTTTTTAATCCATTTTTTATTCTACATGTTTGAAAGTTTTGGTGTGTAGATACATCCTTTAGGAACAATATTTTCATTTCTCCACATAATTTCCATCCCTCTCAACTGCCTTACACCATCTTGGAACCAGCGCTGTATACCCACACGGTAAAATTCTGGACCAACCTGTTGGAGCCACTGTTTGGCAGCATGCGCAAGGGAGTCATTATCTTCAAACCTTGCTCCACGAAGAGAGTCTTTCAGTTTCCCAAAGAGATGATCGTCACATGGAGCCAGGTCAGGATTCTAAGGCGGGTGTTTTAGTGTTGTCCATCCGAGTTTTGTGATCGCTTCCATGTTTTTTTGACTAACATGTGGACGCGCATTGTCGTGCAACAGCAAAACATCCTGCTTTTGCCGATGTGGTCGAACACGACTCAGTCGAGCTTGAAGTTTCTTCAGTGTCGTCACATATGCACCAGAATTTATAGTGGTTCCACTCAGCATGAGGTCCACAGGCATGAGTCCTTCGGAATCGAAAAACTCCATGGCCATAACTTTTCCAGCAGAAGGTGTAGTTTTGATTTTTTTTTTTTCCTTGGGTGAATTTGCATATGCCACTCAACTGATTGCCTCTTCGCCTCTGGTGAAAAATGATGGAGCCATGTTTCATCACAATTCATCATCTCCACGAATCTCGTACTGTTCCAAAAGTTCGCTGCATACCGTTTTTCTTTTTTTTTTTTTTAGCCACTGTCAACATCCCGGGAACCCACCGGCACAAACCTTTTTTGACGCCAACACTTTCAGTAGTCTTCAAACACTTCCTTCCCCTATCCCAAGTGTGACAATTCGTTCACTGTGATGCGTCTGTCAGCAGTCACCAATACGTTAACTCTCTGCACGTTGTCTGGAGTGTGTGCAGTACGAGGCCTGCCGCTGCAAGGACAATCCTCAATATTGCCGTGCCCGCTTTCATCACGTAACCTGCTTGGCCACTGACTAACTGTACTGCGATCGACAGCAACATCTCCATACAACTTTTTCAACCTCTTGTGGATGTTTCCTACTGTCTAGTTTTTACAGCACAGGAATTCTATGACAGCACGTTGCTTCTGACGAACGTCAAGTGTAGCAGCCATCTTGAAGACATGCTGTGACGGCACCACTCAGGGGAACAGGTTGAACTAAGTTTGAAAACAAGCGGGAAGGATGTATCTACACACTGTAAAACTTTCACACATGCAGAATGAAAACTTTATTTTTACAAAAATACGAGTGACCCTCGTATTATAGACACTGTAATGAAAGAATAATAAACAGTTAATGTAATTTAAGAAGTGAGGTGTTAGGTCAACTTCTGTCAAACAATATACACGGTGTAACGGGAATAAGTGCAGACACTTCTGTTAGTGGTTGAGGACAGTGCACTGATCAACATTACGTCAGCATTTACGTCACTTCCAGACTAATAATGATAGCCGTTACAAGATGCACGTTTTTAAATTGGTTAGTACCACCAAGTACGTGTGGCAAGAGCAAGCCATTAATGCTTTTTCTTCCCTGGGCAGCAGATCAGATGTTGAATTGTGGACGTGTGGATGTAAAACAGTTGATATATACTAACAGGTGTGGTGCACTCAATGGTGCAGTATGATCATGCACAAAACATATGGTCGTTACGTTTGTGACGTGTTCGTGGGAAGAGAAAAAACAACCAATGCGCTCATAAAAATTCCTGCACATATAAAAATACCTGCATTCATACGCATTGTACAGAGTAAATGGGGTGTAATACAGAGATTGTGGTCATTGGAACGTTGATATGCACTAACTTCAGTGTGTTAGCTGTATCGTCCCTGTGTGTAACAGTCTTCCCGCAAACCCATCGCATAATTTACTATCTGCTGTTTTCTGGAGGTTGTAAGTGCACCAATAACTGAACTATGCCTATCAGTAAAGAGCAACTGTTTTGCGTCCACACTTCATCGTCTGACAAGCTGCCCAAGGGAAAATAAATATTAATGGTTGCTCTTGCCACATGTGCTTGGTGGTACTAACCAACCTAAAAATGTATTACTCCTAATAGCTCCCATTATTAATCTGCAAATGATGTAATGTTGAGTACGCTGCAGTCGCCGATAACGGTACATGCATTTCGAACCACTAACACCTTACTGAACATTATAAAACCGACAAACTCCAGGGACGGATAGCTGACTGGAAATGGAAAAACAAGGTCCCAACAACAAGAATCCGGAAATGGACGGTGTGCATGCAATGAAAACAGATTGCCCCAGAACACACTACAGAAATGCATCATATCTACGTCACAACAGTGAAACGTCCCCGTGGAAAAATTATGAATGACTGTGCTAGTAAAGTTCTACGTTATTTAATACAAAGACAGCTGAGTAAAACTCAACGTACTCCGACAGTTTTCTCTTTACTTATTCTGATCATCACTAAACTGAAACACAATATTTTTAGCATAACGCAATGTGACTTTCAAAAATCCCTACAAAAGAATAGCCCTGACTAACAATAACCTATACTTTTCAAGAATCACTTACCTCACAAAAATCTTCGTTACTCGAACTACTACAATACAGCGAGCGCCAATACTGCCAGCTAAATAAAAGATTCTAACTACTGTAGGCACATACTACGGATAGGCATAGTTAACAAATGAAAGATTTTGATAGAGAACAAACAATGCGTTTATCTTAATAGTGTTCAAAAGTCATCATATATATATCCTTTTTCTGGCGGGCACACGTCCAGATCGTCCTCTTATAGCAACCTCTCAAAACTCTGACGTCTCTCTCTCCACATCCACCACTGCTGGCAGCTCACCTCCAACTGCCCAACGCTAAGCGCTGTTCACATACAACACTACACAAGCGATTATTCCAACAACGAGTCCAACTACCCGCAGACTGCACACAGCACACTCAGTGATTTTCATACAGAGCGCTACGTGGCGTCACCAACATAAAAACGTAAACATCCTACTTACATAGCCCCCATGCTCCCCACAAAAAATTTTACAAATTGTTTTGGGCAGTGCTCAATAATTATTTGCTAAAATTTTATTATATATCAACGATAACAAATATATCAAATGCACACACTTATTGATACACTGTTGGTCAAAAGCAAGAATTGTCCTCCCAGTCCAGAAAGACAGTCCTGATCATTCACCAGAGTCGTACAAAGTCTGAGCAGTAAAAGAAAATTCACATGGAAGTAGTGGATTTTCATGCAGTCTTGAAGAAGTAGTGTTGTCCTTCCAACGGAAAGACAGTGCTAATTCTTGAGATGCAGACAGGTAATGGGCCACAACAGAGCAAACCCTCAGCAGAGTCAGTCGAATTTTGAAGAATATTGGTAGGTAGGTCATCACAGAGCAGTTCCACTGTAATCCTTGTAGAGATAATGGTATTGGTGGGCCATCAAAGGTGCAGACCCACTGTCACCACTGCTGGTGGCTCACCTCCAACTGCCCAATGCTACTCGCTGTTCACATCCAACTGCCCAACACTACACAAGCAAATATTCCAACAATGAGTCCAACCAGCCACAGACTGCACACAGCACACTCAGTAATTTCATACAGAGCGCTACGTGGCGTTACCAACATAAAAACCTAAACAACCTGCTTACAACAGATCTTCAAATTGGCCTCCGTGGAAAAGAACGCACGCATTCACACGTAGCCTCTTGCATTGCTGCACGCTTTCACACTTTCCGGTTTCTCTCCGAATTGCGTCACAGGCGTCGTGAACATGCTGTTGGAGGGTCTGCACATCAGGAACTGGTTCAGCATATAAAACACTTTTCAGCTGTCTCCCAGAGGCATCCAAGGGGTTTAAATCTGGTGTTCTGATAGTGCATCCTGCAGGACCTCCGTGTCCTATCC
The DNA here is from genome assembly GCF_023864275.1 of Schistocerca cancellata. Lineage (NCBI taxonomy): Eukaryota > Metazoa > Arthropoda > Insecta > Orthoptera > Acrididae > Schistocerca > Schistocerca cancellata. The sequence goes on along the minus strand of NC_064633.1, from coordinate 490,959,190 downwards.
AACAGCCAAGGAAGATTTTGTTGAGGCATCGGCGAACTCTAATGCGTAAGTGGGTTCGTGCTCGTCATGTAGAAAACACATAACTTGTTATATTCCAAAGGCACATTCTCAAGCAGCTAGGTACTGTATTTCGCAGGAAGTCAGGTACACTCCTTCGCCAAGGTGTTGTGGAATAACAACTGGTCCAAGTATGTGGTCGCCTACTATTCCTGCCCACTCACTGATGCTGAACCGATGTTGATGTCGAGGATGTCTGTAGCCCACAGATGAAGATTATGTTGATTGATGGTGCCAGTTCTCGTAAAGTTGCTTGAACAGTAAAGAGGATTGATGACGGAAATCCCATAACTGTGACGGTGTTGTTGTTGTTGTGGTCTTCAGTCCTGAGACTGGTTTGATGCAGCTCTCCATGCTACTCTATCCTGTGCAAGCTTCTTCATCTCCCAGTATCTACTGCAACCTACATCCTTCTGAATCTGCTTAGTGTATTCATCTCTTGGTCTCCCTCTACGATTTTTACCCTCCACACTGCCCTCCAATGCTAAATTTGTGATCCCTTGATGCCTCAAAACATGTCCTACCAACCGATCCCTTCTTCTAGTCAAGTTGTGCCACAAACTTCTCTTCTCCCCAATCCTATTCAATACCTCCTCATTAGTTATGTGATCTACCCATCTGATCTTCAGCATTCTTCTGTAGCACCACATTTCGAAAGCTTCTATTCTCTTCTTGTCCAAACTAGTTACCGTCCATGTTTCACTTCCATACATGGCTACACTCCATACAAATACTTTCAGAAACGACTTCCTGACACTTAAATCTATACTCGATGTTAACAAAGTCCTCTTCTTGAGAAACGCTTTCCTTGCCATTGCCAGTCTACATTTTATATCCTCTCTACTTCGACCATCATCGGTTATTTTACTCCCTAAATAGCAAAAGTCCTTTACTACTTTAAGTTTCTCATTTCCTAATCTAATTCCCTCAGCATCACCCGATTTAATTTGACTACATTCCATTATCCTCGTTTTGCTTTTGTTGATGTTCATCTTATATCCTCCTTTCAAGACACTGTCCATTCCGTTCAACTGCTCTTCCAAGTCCTTTGCTGTCTCTGACAGAATTACAATGTCATCGGCAAACCTCAAAGTTTTTACTTCTTCTCCATGAATTTTAATACCTACTCCGAATTTTTCTTTTGTTTCCTTTACTGCTTGCTCAATATACAGATTGAATAACATCGGGGAGAGGCTACAACCCTGTCTTACTCCTTTCCCAACCACTGCTTCCCTTTCATGCCCCTCGATTCTTATAACTGCCATCTGGTTTCTGTACAAACTGTAAATAGCCTTTCGCTCCCTGTATTTTACCCTGCCACCTTCAGAATTTGAAAGAGAGTATTCCAGTTAACATTGTCAAAAGCTTTCTCTAAGTCTACAAATGCTAGAAACGTAGGTTTGCCTTTCCTTAATCTTTCTTCTAAGATAAGTCGTAAGGTCAGTATTGCCTCACGTGTTCCAACATTTCTACGGAATCCAAACTGATCTTCCCCGAGGTCGGCTTCTACCAGTTTTTCCATTCGTCTGTAAAGAATTCGCGTTAGTATTTTGCAGCTGTGACTTATTAAACTGATAGTTCGGTAATTTTCACATCTGTCAACACCTGCTTTCTTTGGGATTGGAATTATTATATTCTTCTTGAAGTCTGAGGGTATTTCGCCTGTCTCATACATCGTGCTCACCAGATGGTAGAGTTTTGTCATGACTGGCTCTCCCGAGGCCATCAGTAGTTCAAATGGAATGTTGTCTACTCCCGGGGCCTTGTTTCGACTCAGGTCTTTCAGTGCTCTGTCAAACTCTTCACGCAGTATCTTATCTCCCGTTTCGTCTTCATCTACATCCTCTTCCATTTCCATAATATTGTCCTCAAGTACATCGCCCTTGTATAAACCCTCTATATACTCCTTCCACCTTTCTGCCTTCCCTTCTTTGCTTAGAACTGGGTTGCCATCTGAGCTCTTGACATTCATACAAGTGGTTCTCTTCTCTCCAAAGGTCTCTTTAATTTTCCTGTAGGCAGTATCTATCTTACCCCTAGTGAGACAAGCCTCTACATCCTTACATTTGTCCTCTAGCCATCCCTGCTTAGCCATTTTGCACTTTCTGTCGATATCATTTTTGAGACGTTTGTATTCCTTTTTGCCTGCTTCATTTGCAGCATTTTTATATTTTCTCCTTTCATCAATTAAATTCAATATTTCTTCTGTTACCCAAGGTTTTCTATTAGCCCTCGTCTTTTTACCTACTTGATCTTCTGCTGCCTTCACTACTTCATCCCTCAGAGCTACCCATTCTTCTTCTACTGTATTTCTTTCCCCCATTCCTGTCAATTGTTCCCTTATGCTCTCCCTGAAACTCTCTACAACCTCTGGTTCTTTCAGTTTATCCAGGTCCCATCCCCTTAAATTCCCACCTTTTTGCAGTTTCTTCAGTTTCAATCTGCAGTTCATAACCAATAGATTGTGGTCAGAATCCACATCTGCCCCAGGAAACGTCTTACAATTTAAAACCAGGTTCCTAAATCTCTGTCTTACCATTATATAATCTATCTGATACCTTTTAGTATCTCCAGGATGCTTCCAGGTATACAACCTTCTTTTATGATTCTGTGACGGTATAGTGCAAAAACCATCGACAAAATCCTTCACATAGAGCGAAATTTGTTGCTGATAAGCGTTGCACTCGTTGCAGATGATACGAATAGTAGCGGTTCTCTTGCAGAATACACATAATCGTACTTTGGTTTACACCAGGCTGGCTTGCACTAGCGTTCACCTCAATATCCTGTACAACGTAGCCCTCAAAATCTGGTGTAAGCACCTTCCTCCACCTCCTTGCACGTTCCGGTGTCTGAAAGGACCCACCATCACACAAACACTCAAAAAGGTTGCGTGATGCGGTTGGTGTCTGTGAGGGTACAGTCGTGCTGCCTCTCGACCACTGCCATCTGCTTGGCTGTGCACAAACACAATTTCAGCTTGTTTCCGATACGAATACCGGTCCATTCTGCTGCTTACAGTACACTATGTGAATCACGCAGCGTGTAACATAAAAGGAACACTCGGCATGTGTTCAGAGGAACTCTTATTCATCAGCACAATCTACCGAGGCAAAGATGCATTTCCGGACACTGGGCAATTTTTCCTCCGTTTCCAGCCAGAAATCCGTCCCTGCAGTTCGCTGGTTTTATTAATGTTCACCCTGTATATACAAGGGTATAAATGCAAATACTATTTTGTGTCGTATCCTAATACGTACACACACAGACTTCTCGCAAACTTTACTGCCTAATGTTTTCTGCATGGTCGCAGCTCCAACTCTAAGTGCACTACACCTGTCAGTATAGACTAGCCGTTTTGCGTCCACATGCCCATACTTCACCACCTGACTCAAGGAAAAACAACCGGTAATGTCTTGCCCTTGACACACATACGACGGGCGTTTGAAAAGTCTGTGCAAAAATAAAAACTACTTACGTGTTTGGGGTAAACCTTTTTTACTTTTCGACATAGTCTCCTTTTAGACTTATACACTTCATCCAACGCTGTTCTGATTTGTTGATCCCTTCTGAATAATAGGAATTATCCAAGTCTGCAAAATACCTATTAGTTGCTGCAATCACCTCCTCGTTTGAATAAAATCTTTGTCCCGCCAGCCATTTCTTCAAATTGGGGAACAAATAGTAGTCCGAGGGAGCCAAGTCTGGAGAATAGGGGGGATGTGAAACGAGTTGGAATCCTATTTCCATTAATTTTGCGACCACAACTGCTGAGGTGTGTGCTGGTGCATTGTAGTGATGGAAAAGGACTTTTTTTCAGTTCAATCACCGGCGGTATTCTTGCAGCTCGGTCTTCAAACGGTCCAATAACGATGAATAATATGCACTTGCAATAGTTTTACCCTTTTCCAGATAGTAGATGAGGATTATCCCTTGCGAATCCCAAAAAACAGTCGCCATAACCTTTCCGGCCGAAGGACTGGTCTTCGCCTTTTTTGGTGCGGATTCTCCCTTGGTAACTTATTGTTTAGATTGTTGTTTGGTCTCAGGAGTATAGTAATGTATCCATGTTTCATACAAATTGACGAAATGACGCTTAAAGTACTGCAGATTCATCCTAAGCAGCTGCAAACCATCCTTGCAACACTTCACACGATTCCGCTTTTGGTCAAGTGTGAGCAATCGCGGAACCCATCTTGCCAATAGCTTTCTCATGTCCACATGTTTATGCAAAATATTATGTACCTGTTCATTCGAGATGCCCACAGCACTAGCAGTCTCACGCACCTTAACTTTTTTGTCATCCATCACCATATCATGGATTTCATCAATGATTTCTGGAGTCGTAACCTCCAAAGGTTACACGTTCAGCTTCACTTGTGACCATATGGCCACTCCGAAAATATTGAAACCACTTATAAACTGTTCTAATCGAAGATTATCAAGCTCCTCTTTAGTCTCCTGAGGAGTTTTGCCATTCATAAAGTAATGTTTAATCACCACACGAAATTCTTCTTCGACCAGTTTTTGACAATCACTCGACTTCCTTGATTCACACGAATGCCAAACACAAAGAAATAGACCAATATTGCTGAAACTTGGTGTGCGTTGTTGCCAAAGATGCTACTAACTAAACATGACCTCGATACGCGCCGGTGGTCCCATCTCTCGGACTTTGCACGGACTTATCGCACTAGATTAGTTTGGGATCGCTACATCGAATAAGCTCGTAGAATTCCTCTTTTAAAAATCATTTCGTTTTTAACGAGGCTGATTCCAGCTACACAGCGCAAAAATAAAATTGCAAATATCTGTTTAATGACGAGCGAAAATGCGCCTGACGGCTCTGTGTGTGTGTGTGTGTGTGTGTGTGTGTGTGTGCGCGCGGGGGGGACTGACGCATGGAGATGGAGGGACCTGAGAGTGGAGAAAAGTGACATAACGTGGATCGTGTGACGGTGTTATTACGTCATTCGCTGTGATGTGAATGAAGATACTAAGTGCCTCAAAGTAGTGGCTTCCTGTTCTGCCAGCGTATCGTTTGCATCTCAATAAGGCGCGCTGCAGCGCAGCGGCGATAATTGAGGATTACGGCTTTTGTAACGTCTCTACCTCTTAAATCTTTCTTCCTTCTTTTGGGTGATCTACGCTCGAGTGTAATTTTTTATGCAAAACTCTGTTGCATATACTGACAACCTCAGTCAGTGCCATCAGTGATTTCGATGGTAACTGGCTAGGAATGTTCCAGTTTTCTCCTCGTTACTGGCCATATTCTTAGCATTATTTCTGTAAGTGTTTTGATGAAAACAGAGAATCAACAATACATGTTGCTAAGTGTTGAGTCCGGGACAACATGCAGTACAACCGCATAGCATCACAACAAGAAAAAGAAAAAGGTGTTCATGCTCACGTCAGCTAGAAACGTGATTGAGACATGGGAATCCAAGAGCTATGTGCTTTTAGGTACATTTCAACCCCGCAAAGTCACCTTAACGGTGAATAATAGGGAGCACTTCGGGCACCACTGTCGATTCCTGCCTATCCTGCCCCATTCGCGAACTGTGGGCCTAAAGAATGAAAGCCCCGTGTTATCTAGAACCTCTCTCATTTTACTTAAGTCTTTCGGCACGATATTTATTGGATGAACTGATACCTTGGTGATTCTTGATGGGCGGCCGCAATGACCGATCGGTTCTAGGCACTGCAGTCCGGAACCGCGCGACTGCTACGGTCGCAGGTTCGAATCCTGCCTCGGGCATGGATGTGTGTGATGTCCTTAGGTTAGTTAGGTTTAAGTAGTTCTAAGTTCTAGGGGACTGATGATCTCAGATGTCAAGTCCCATAGGGCTCAGAGCCATTCTTTCGACTCTTGATTGAACCTGCGTTTGCGGAATTTCAACAGTAAACGATACCTTGGCGCACGTCTCTCTTGTAGCATGTCACTGGAGTTGAAGAAGCATGTCCACGGCACTCTCGCAAGAACATTTCCGTCATACTCTCACGCATTCTAAATAGACCTATTAACAAACGAGGTGCTCTCCTTTAGATCTTCGTCTGCTCTATTAATCCTAGTCGGTAAGCGTTTCCGACTAACTAATACGAATATACACACATCAAAAAAAAAAAGTTTCGTGTTGCCCCGGTTCCTAGAACTCCTGAAGATAGACGTTTACTGCCGATATTGTATCACAGACACAGTCCCTTTTACTATTCAGAGATGTCACAAAACCCACCCAAAGATGTAAACAACCATGCATGAGCAGCGCCTGTTAGACGGAGGGGGTCCGACAGTCGATCATTTCCAGTCACGGCTCGTGTTGTATGTAGTTCAACCATGCCTAGACGCCGACCGGAGTGGCCGAGCGGTTCTAGGCGCTACAGTCTGGAACAGCGCGACCGCTACGGTCGCAGGTTCGAATCCTGCCTCGGGCATGGATGTGTGTGATGTCCTTAGGTTAGTTAGGTTCAAGTAGTTCTAAGTTCTAGGGGACTGATGACCTCAGAAGTTAAGTCCCATAGTGCTCAGGGCCATCTGAACCATGCCTAGACGGTCAATAAAGCGGTTTTATCGCGTCCGCTTTGTTACTTTGTGCCAGGAAGGGCTCTCAACAAGGGAAGTGTCCAGGCGTCTCGGAGTGAACCAAAGCGATGTTGTTCGGACATGGAGGAGATACAGAGAGACAGGAACTGTCGATGACATGCCTCACTCAGGTTGCCCAAGGGCTACTACTGCAGTGGATGACCGATGTCTATGGATTATGGCTCGGAGGAACCCTGACAGCAACGCCAGCATACTGAATAATGCTTTGCGTGCAGCCATAGAACGTCGTGTTACTACTCAAACTGCGCGCGCCGGCCGCTGTGGACGAACGGTTCTAGGCGCTTCATATCATCAAAAATATCTTAAATAAACATTTTAGGAAATTTAGTAGTAATTTTGTTAGTAGTCTTTTCTTCACAGGAGGAAAACTTTACGTCTTCTTTCTGTTGCGACAGTCGTCTTGAATACAGCCGCAGTAGAAGTTGTTAACTGTTGACCATGTCGCCTAATGAAGGAAACTCATATTTCGATGCAGTGAGATGAACTGTTTGTCAAATAAATAGACAGGTACTGTATTTTACTTGATGTTGTTTATGTTAACCAAAATTCAATATTATTAACAATAGTGGAACAATAGGATCAAGGATAAAATGTTTGTGTCCTCTCTTCATCAAGATAGACCACAGAGTCCTCTCTTAACGCCGACATCAAAAGAAATGACAGTCACGTCTCTCTCATATAACCGGATCTTCGCTGTAGCGCATCACTTCTTTTTTATCTTACGTGAACCTCTGGAAACATCTAGCAAGTGCCATTGTAAACGGTATAATGGTATGGATCCCAGAATGGTGCCCAAAATTCAAGTATTAGTCGAACAAGGGGTCTGTATGATACTTTATTTCTGAGTGGGCTCCACTTCCTGGGGATTTTTCCAGTGAACATCAGACTGGTATCTGGCTTACTTTCGATTACTTTTAGGTGGTCGTTCCACTTCAAATCGCCCAGTAAGCATTCTCGTAGATATTTAATTGATGTGATTGCTTCCAGTGATTTTTCTGTAACCACGTAAACACTCTTTAATGGCATTTTCTACATATTTATGTGTAATACGAGGGCCAACTTCCAATCCTACAACAAGCATCGATCTTCCTCCATTTTCTAGCGTTTCTACTTCTCCGTATATAACAGGATTGGATGCTGTCCTACATAGTTTTCTTAAAATATTTCAGGTGCAAGCGTAGATAATTCCTTCAAGAAGACTGCGTACAGTGAAATATTCGTTCCCTCACCCGAGACCATGTTTCCAATGACATCTATGTCCACAGGAAGGAACATATAGCGTTCCTTTCTTTGGAGACCACTCTTCACACATCGCTACTTCAGCTGACATTGATGGCAGAAAGGATTGATATTAGCTTCAAGTGATTCTGGGATGGTTGTACAGGGTACTGGTGCTGATATTCGCTCATACGGGATCTGCTACACTCTGCGACATGCCGCACTGCCCTCGAAACCTGACAGGTCTCTAAATGACCTGTTTACAGAACCATTGTGCTTTCACCCTTGCAATAACAGCATCGTGATGGCCACTTCGCCACGGTAGAGCTGTTTCACGAGCCGATGCTGCAACGAACTCGCAGAGTGAGCCTCCCTACTGTTGCAACGACAGACACCTGTAACCTTGCGAACAACGTTCTTATCTGCTGTTTACCGCTGCTCACGAAAATACGACCCACTGCCGTTATCTGCTCCCATAACTCTGCCATTCAAGAGTGTAGTCTGGCCCGAAACGAGTCTACTTTTGAGGAGGCAGATAAAAGCTCCGCGGGAAGTTAATGTTGTGTCTACAGAAGTGTGTCAGAGTACAGTAATTCACTTCCAGTGAGCAACGCAGTCGCTCGTGAAAATAAAACATACGTAATAAAACTGTCAGTCTAAATATATCTTCTTAAATTTCATTTTCTTCCTCCAGTTTTTGAAGAACTAAGATGCGTTCAGTCATAGCTCTTCCTGATCACTGAGAATGTACAGCGTCTATTTTTTCCCCAAGAAATCACCGAGCGCGCAGCATGTCAACCATTTTTGTCTTATTTATTTCGTATTTATTTGTTAGTAAAATATTAGTGTCCTGCCACCTTATTGTGCAAAATGTATCATAATAACGTAATGTTTAATTGTTTACTGAGTATTTAATACTTACAAAAAATTAAGTTTAACTTGATATTTCTTTCACTACCTGTACAACAAATATTTCTACCGCTGTTAATGTTATGAAACACGGAACACGGCTGTCCTTCTTATACAAGCATGTGCTTTCTTGCCATATAAGATGAATCATTCCGACTCGCATAACTTACAACAATTTGTGTAGCTTAAATGTACGGCAGTCATTTTCTCCCGTCCCCAATTATCAGATACTAGTAATGCCATTCCGCAGGGCACTGTCTTAAGAACCGTTGCTATTCACAATGTACCGGGTGATCAAAAGGTCAGTATAAATTTGAAAACTTAATAAACCTCTGAATAATGTAGATAGAGAGGTAAAAATTGACACACATGCTTGGAATGACATGGGGTTTTATTAGAACAAAAAAAAAGTTCACAAAATGTCCGACAGATGCGCGTCGTTTGCTGATGATCGTGTGCTCAGCCGCCACTTTCGTCATGCTTGGCCTCCCAGGTCCCCAGACCTCAGTCAGTGCGATTATTGGCCTTGGGGTTACCTGAAGTGGCAAGTGTATCGTGATCGACCGACGTCTCTAGGGATGCTGAAAGACAACATCCGACGCCAATCCCACACCATAACTCCGGACATGCTTTACAGTGCTATTCACAACATTATTCCTCGACTACAGCTATTGTTCAGGAATGATGGTGGACATATTGAGCATTTCCTGTAAAGAACATCATCTTTGCTTTGTCTTACTTTGTTATGCTAATTATTGCTATTCTGATCAGATGAAGCGCCATCTGTCGGACATTTTTTGAACTTTTGTTTTTTTTTTCTAATAAAACCCCATGTCATTCCAAGCATGTGTGTGAATTTGTACCTCTCTATCTACATTATTCCGTGATTTATTCAGTTTCCAAATTTATACTGACTTTTTGATCACCCGGTATATAAATGACCTTGTGGATAACATCGGAAGTTCACTGAGGCTTTTTGCGGATGATGCTGTAGTGTATCGAGAGGTTGTAACAATGGAAAATTGTACTGAAATGCAGGAGGATCTGCAACGAATTGACGCATGGTGCAGGGAATAGGAATTTAATCTCAATGTAGACAAGTGTAATGTGCTGCGAATACATTGAAAGAAAGATCCTTAATCATTTAGCTACAATATTGCAGGTCAGCAACTGGAAGCAGTTAATTCCATAAATTATCTGGGAGTACGCATTAGGAGTGATTTAAAATGGAATGACCATATAAAATTAATCGTCAGTAAAGCAGGTGCCATACTGAGATTCATTGGAAGAATTCTAAGGAAATGCAGTCCGAAATCAAAGGAAGTAGGTTACAGTAGACTTTTTCGCCCACTGCTTGAATACTGCTCACCGGTGTGGGATCCGTACCAGATAGGGTTGGTAGAAGAGATAGAGAAGATCCAACGGAGAGCAGCGAGCTTCGTAACAGGATCATTTAGTAATCGCAAAAGCGTACAGAGATAATAGATAAAATCCATTGGAAGACTCTGCAGTAGCTCGGTACGGGCTTTTGTTGAAGTTTCGACAACATACCTTCACCGAGGAGTCAAGCAGTATATTGCTCCCTCCTACGTATATCTCGCGAAGAGACCATGAGGATAAAATCAGAGAGATTAGAGCCCACACAGAGGCATACCGACAATCTTTCTTTCCACGAACAATACGAGACTAGAATAGAAGGGAGAACCGATAGAGGTACTCAAGATATCCTCCACCAAACACTGTCAGGTAGCTTGCGGAGTATGGATATAAATGTAGATGTAGATAATACTAATCTCTTCCCATGCGATGACCACGTCTTCTGTTCCTTAAAAAAGGCCTTGAACGACCGACGGATCCTGTCGGACGAGGATGTGCAGCGGGCCGTTACGAACTTCCTCACGCAGCAGGATGCGGTGTTTTACCAAACGGCTACCTTCAACCCGATGCGTCTGTGGGTTGATTGCCTCAATCCTCACGACGATTTTATCTGATTGGCACGCCGATTCTGGATTTACGGCTTTGTAACGGAAACTTTTGAACCACCTCTTATAAAGTTAATAACAAAAAATGAATACACCGGTGGGCTGTTCATCACCAAATTGCCATGAATTTGTAATCAGATTGCTTGGTTATTCGTGATTATTAGTCTCTTTAGTTCTAGGATGAGCGCACGCTCCTATGTCCCATTTCTCCCGCGTGTCCGTTAGCGATTTATTGAGGTCCTCTAATGTCGAAGAATCAAATTCTACGTCTAACTTTCTTTACACCTTGTCGATCATAAAACGAGTTTTACTGCCAATAAAGCTCGCATTAAGGAACCCAGACTGATAAAACTTCTTTGTTCTTGAAGCGGTCTTTTCACGGCGTTCAGTTACTTGCTTCACGCTAGTCTTTGAAAACACGTATTGCGTGGCAAATATTTCGTATCTTTTTAGATTAGAAAATGAATGTTAAGTGTATTATACAAGCTTACACAGTGCACATGGTGCGTACAGTTAAATTCCGATTCCACCTCTCGTACATGCTTTAGTCGTTGGTATCCGGAAGGCTTAATAAAAGGAACGTCGGTCTTCTCAGTGGTGACGTTTTCGAAATTTGCTCCCCCATAAGATTGAGACAGGTAGTTGTGGAGGAGAGGTGTGGGGCAGGCGGGCGCTCTAACAGCTGTGTCACGGCCGCTGCCTGATAACACGCCGCCTTACGTAAGGCGCAGCGGCGCCTCGCTTCACCTTACGCAGCTGTAGGCGGCGCCACATTTTCGGTCTGCATAGCAAGCGCTGAACACCACACAGTACTTCATGCAACCTCACGTACACAGGGTTTTTCATTTATCTTGACCACCCCAAATAGCTATTCGTCCAGAAGCAAAGTGGAATTTTTTTTTCTTTTTATCGTTATTTTTCCTGCTTGGCGGCAGGGCCCGCTGAATGGAATGGCTATCTCCATTTTGAAACTTCCTGGCAGATTAAAACTGTGTGCCGCACCGAGACTCGAACTCGGGACCTTTGCCTTTCGCGGGCAAGTGTTCTACCAATCAGTTTTGTTCGCTTGTGGGCCATATCTGGATAACGATTTACAGCCATCAGGTGCGAAGAGCATGACCCCATCGCTCTCTTGGTCATCCTAAGGGATGACCAAGAGGTAGGTATCTTTCCGTGGCTTCAACCGCGTGGCTGTCTTTTATTACAGCATTGTCCTCTACGCGCAGCACAAGTCCAAACCATTGCAGACGATTTCTCTCATTTTTATCTGCATTGGAGTGCTACCAAAACGTTTCCTGTTAGTATTGTTCAGAACTGATCTATTCGAGTGATACCAGTCGTCATTTCGTCTCTTTTGTAGCTGCTCAACACTCGATGCCATAGATAGCAACGAGACGGATGCCAGTCCATTAAATCTTTGGCTTCAGATGATCCTTCACCCGACAATCACAAGTGACTCTCGTTGTCATCCACCACTTCTTGCAGGCTGCCTGCGTTCTCGCGTTGATCACATCCGTATACTGATAATTGTTAGACGTTGTACATCTGACATACATTTTAATACTCGTGATAGATCTCATGAATTGACGGTCCAACGTCTCAAGGAGCTGATATCATGTACTCAGTTTTCTTCTTGTTGGGACGCAGGTCATATCTCGCAAATTGGTCATTCGCCTCTTGTATTGGAGCAGGAGATGAAACACGTTCTCCGCTGCCAAGATGACATCAACAGTATCGAGATATGTCCATAATAAACGTGTCAGTCAAATGTTCTTTAGCTACCAGGGACGCATTAATCAGCGTGACTGCCTTTCTTGTAGTTTTGTTCAACAAAGATGCAAAAGCTGTACGTATTTTTTGAATAGCATCCTATATAGGTTGACGGAAAAAAATCGCAGTACCAAAAAATAATTAATGTAGCGTAATGAAATTTTTGGGAAAACGTTTGTCTAGGTACAATATGTAAGTGATTAGCACTGCAATATCACAGATTAATGAGAGCGCCAGATAAGCCATTGCAAATGTGAAATGCTGGTACGTTAATAACCGGCGTAACCATCACAATGTTGAGTGCAAGCATGCAGACGTGCAGGCGCTGTTTTGTACAGGTGCGCGTGTGTCAGTTTGTGGCGTGGAGTTCCACGCCTGTTGCACTTGGTCGGTCAGATACAGGACGGAAAATGCTGTTTCAGGATGACGCTAGAGTTGTCATCCGATGGCGTCCCATATGTGCCCGAGTGGAGACAGATATGGTGATCGAGCAGGTCAAGGCAACATCTCGACACTCTGCAGAGCATGTTGGGTTACAACAGCGGTATGTGAGCGAGCATTATCCTGTTCGAAAACACACCCTGCAGTGCTGTTCGTGAACGGCAGCACAGCACGTCCAGTCACCAGATAGACGTACAAATTAGCGTGGCATAACTACGAGGGTGCTCCTGCTATCATACAAAATCACACGCCCGACCATAACTCGAGGTTCGGTCCAGAGCGTCCAGCACGCAGACAGTTTGGTTACAGATCTTCAACGCGAGGCCATCACTGGCACCAAGACAGAACCAGCTTTCTTCAAAAAACACAACAAAACTCCACCCTGCTCTCGCTAGACACGGCTGAAGTCGCAAATAGCGGTGGTTGGGGGTCAGTGGAATGCACGCTACAGGGCGTCTGGCTAGGAGCTGTCCTTAAAGTAACCGATTTGTAACAGTTCGTTGCACATCTGTGGCTCCAACTACTGCACAAACTGCTGCTGCAGATACAGTACGATACGACAGAGTTCGTGTTCGGCAACACGATCGTCTTTCCTCTCGGTAGTGCTGTATGCCTGGCCGCAGCCATATCTTCGTGTGACCGTACATTCTCGTGACCACCGCCGCCAGCAATCATGAACAGTGGCTACATTCCCGCCAAGTCTTTCTGCAGTATCGGAAAGGAACGTCCAGCTTCTCGTAGGCTTATTACACGACTTCGTTCAAATTCAATGAGGTGTTAATAATGGTGACTTTGTTACCTTAAAGGCATTCTTGCCTAACATCAAATCATCACGTTCATCCTCAAAGGTAACTTACGCACACGACCGATACGGCGTGTACTTAAACAAACCTGATTTGTATGCTCATAGTGGGGCTATAGCGACACTCTTTTGGGACTGGCGCGAAATTTTAATAGAGTTCATCTTTCAGATGTAGAAACATGACTACCGACTTTCGTCTGTGTCTCATAACTCTTCTTATTGTTGAGAATTTTTCTCCCTCAATATATTTGATACGGTAATCGATCTCCCCTCCTCAATAACTATCCAAAAAAGTATTGCAGTGTACCATTCACGTAAACATGGCCCTTTTCACAGTCTTAGTTTAACGCCAAACCAATTAACACGAGAATACAGTCCGCGATGCACACATCAATAATACAGTATTTCAGTGCACGTTAAGGTAAATTTAAAGGTCCAAAACGACACTAGTCATTATACCGTTACTAAACCTGATCGTAGGCCAGATGATCGGAAATAATAGACGTTGTGTGGGTTCAGGAAAGTGAGTCGAAAAGGTAAAGAAAGAATTGGAAATAGAATGAAACATTCGAAGGAAGACTAGAGTTTAACGTGCCATTAACGACGAGATCATTACACACGGTGCTCACGCTCGGATTAGGAGGAACGTGGAAAAATTTGTCCATGTTCTCTTCAAAGGAACCATCCCGGCATTTATATTGCTAAATGGCTAAAACCACCACCCGGATCCAGTACTGTAGTCTCATTTGCGTGACTGGGTTCGTGATTTACTATCAGAAAGGTCACAGCGCGTAGTAATTGAGGGAAAGTGATATTTGGTGTTACCCAAGGAAGTGCTGTAGTCTCCTCTGCTGTTCATAATTTATATAAACAATTCAGGAGGCAAACTGAGTAGCTCTTTTAGACTGTTTGCGGATGACTTCGTCATTTACTGCCTAGTAAAGCCATCACATGATCAAAACCAACTGCAAAATGACTTGGACACGACATCTGTATGGCGCGCAACCTGGCAGTTGTATCTCAATAAGCAAAATTGTGAGGTCATCCACATGAGTGCTAATACAAGTTTGTTAAATTTTGGTTACATGATGAATCACACAGATGTAAAGGTTATCATTTCAGCTAAATACTTAGGAACAATTTAATCTAGGAAGAGGACGTAGATAACGTTGTGGGGAGGGCAAACTAGAGACTCCGTTTTACTGGCAGAACCCTTAGAAAGTTTACTAAAGAGACTGCATGCACTACGCATATTCGTCCTCCGCTAGAGTATTGCTGCTTCTCTATGGGATCCTTATCGGATAGGGCCGACGGAAGACGTCGAAAAAGTCCAAAGAAGGGCTGCTCGTTTTGTACTACCACGAAATAGGGGAGAGAGTGTCACGCATATGATAAGCGAGTTGGGGTGACAATTATTATAACAAGGTGTTTTTCGTTCCGGCGAGATGTCACAAAATATCAGTCTCCAACTTCCTCTACTGAACGCGAAAATACTTTACTGTCGTCAGCCTACATAGGTCGAAATGATCATCGTAATAAAATAAGGGAACTCTGAACTCGTGCAGAAAGTGTTAATATTTTTGCTCACTTGCTGTTAGGGAGTGGAACGGTAGAGAAGTAGCCTGAAGGTGGTTTGAAGATTCCTCTGCCAGGCACTTAAATGTGAATTGCATCGTAGTCATGTAGGTGTAGATGTTGCAGTTTGTCTATATAATATCTCCCAAGGGCACCAAAAATTTCATTTATAGTATTTCATATTATGACCAAATTTAAAAATTTGTAAGTCTATGATACTCTACTCATTGAGAGGTACAACCTTAAGCTAAAGGTTTGAGGCAACAAGTCAAATATTCAATTCAGAAAGTATATACATGTTTTGAGGCAGCGTAATTGACAACCCGCAAACTACCCACTCAATTTTCATTCAATATTTGAGGAAGAAAGCATTTAGCGATTTCCAACAAAAGTTACATATAATTTCAAACTTTTTCTCCTCGGCACCCGCCACCAAAAGATGGTAGGAATAAAGTTTATGGCTCACTACAGTTTCACATTTTGTGTGAAATGATCCGCAGTGGCTGTAAAGTACTTCTAACCGAAGTCACGACTAGTTTCGCATCGGTTGAAGACGTACCCTCAGGTGATAAAAATTTCTGTTTGACAACTCATAGCGGAAAAGTAACTGCGTTAGAGCCATTTCCCATCGTTCACGTCAAGTTATCAACACATATCGTGCAAAAAGCGATATGCCGTAGTGAAAATAAAGAGAAAAGTTTTGAACTAAACGTTAATTTACACAGACATCTGCATTGGAATTCACTGGTTTGCCTGCTGCCGTTCAAACACCTTCGTTTCATGGTACAGTTCTATCCTATCCCCTTCATTTTAACTACGGCGTACCGCTTTTAGCGCGCTATTGTGTTGATAGGTTGATGTGAATGATGGGGAGTGACTGTTACGTAGTTATCTTTCCGCTATGAGTTGTTAAATAAAACCGCAATCACCTGAGGATGCGTCTTCAGCCGACGCGAAACCTGTCGTGCCTTTGAATAAAAGTTTTACAGACACTGCGGATCACTACATTCAAAATGTCAGAATCTGGCTGCGGTTGCCCGCAGTTTAAAACAACGTAGTACATTTTCCGTGTTCATACAGCTTTACTTCCTCCGGTTTGGAGCTGTTTTATAAACGGGTGTTCGATTCTTTACCTAATCGGTGGTAGAGTGAGTGTTACTGGCCTAAGGTAAGCGGCTTAGGGAAACCACAAAAAGCTACATGTGGATAACCGGACAGGAATCTGAACCGCCGTCTGCAGTGCGTCTTCGACGTCTCGCCACTTCCCCACCTCGCTCGGTGATTGGGGAGAGGTAGAGCTGTTTATGCTGTATTCAAACTTCAGCGTACATGACGGAAAAACAAATAAACGTGATTAACTCGCCACACGACCACCTTTAGAAGTAATTTGACGACCGAGTTGGACGGAATAGGACACTGTTCGAGCCTGTTTTGAAACCAATGGAGTGCATTCGTTCCGTGTGTAAAACATTCAACAACAGACTTGTTTTTGCATGTGAGACCAAACGTTAATTTATGCAGACAGCTTCATTTGAATTCAGGAGGGAGTATTCGGCTGCTGTGTGACACACGATGCACTGAAACGGGAGACACGTTCGTTTGGCATTCTCGG
Organism: Schistocerca cancellata; assembly: GCF_023864275.1. NCBI lineage: Eukaryota > Metazoa > Arthropoda > Insecta > Orthoptera > Acrididae > Schistocerca > Schistocerca cancellata. Next base: position 490,942,223 of record NC_064633.1, on the reverse strand, counting down.
AAAGCTTTTTCTTAAAACTGCACAACTGGACAGGCTAATATGTGAAACGTGAGGCTGCGGGGCAGTACGGCGGTCTGCCTGCGAAATGCGTAATGAATGAGCCGCCGTCCGCGCCTGCGCTCACTCACACGGCTGGCTGGCAGCTATTGTCAGCCGCCTCTGTGTGCCAGGCGCCCCAAACACGTGGGCCGTCACGCTCAAGTAGGAGTTAGTTGCTTGTTTCCATCACATGTTGTTCATTGCATCCTACACCACTATCAGTGGTCTGTAACGGAACCTGTCGGTTAATGACGTCTGTCATCGCAACTCGGCCTCTGATGCAGTGGAAGCAGGCAACAGCGCGACCTTCAAGCAAACTATCAAAAGAAGAGAATAGGTCGCCACTACAGAGTACGCCAAAGAACTTGCCCCCCTTCTAACAGCCGCGTACCGCAAGTCTCTAGAGGAACGGAAGGTTCCAAGTCATTGGAAAAGAGCACAGGTAGTTCCGGTTTTCAAGAAGGGACGTCGAGCAGATGCGCAAAACTATAGGCCTATATCTCTGACATCGATCTGTTGTAGAATTTTAGAACACATTTTTTGCTCGCATATGGAATGTAGTCGAATTAAGTCGGGTGACGCTGAGGGAATTAAATTAGGAAATGAGACTCTTAAAGTAGTAAAAGAGTTTTGCTTTTTGGGGAGCAAAATAACTGATGATGGTCGAAGTAGAGAGGATATAAAATGTTGAATGGCAATGGCAAGGAAAGCGTTTCTGAAGAAGAAAAATTTGTTAACATCGAGTATAGATTTAAATGTCGGGAAGTCGTTTCTGAAAGTATTTGTATGGAGTGTACGTATGGATGGAAGTGAAACGTGGACGATAAATAGTTTAGACAAGAAGAGAATAGAAGCTTTCGAAATGAGGTGCTACAGAAGAATGCTGAAAATTAGATGGGTACATCACATAACCAATGAGAAGGTATTGAATAGAATTGGGGAGAAGAGGAGCTTGTGGCACAACTTGACTAGAAAAAGGGATCGGTTGGTAGGACATATTCTGAGACATCGAGGGCTCACCAATTTAGTATTGGAGGGCAGCGTGAACGGTAAAAATCGTAGAAAGAGACCAAGAGATGGATACACTAAGCAGATTCAGAAGGATGTAGGATGCAGTAGGTACTGGGTGATGAAGAAGCTTGCACAGGATAGAGTAGCATGGAGAGCTGCATCAAACCAGTCTCAGGATTGAAGACCACAACAACAACAGCATCATGTCATTTCTGGAAACCCAGACTCTACTCTGTGGGAATCTACATGGATTCCGGAAACAGCGATCGTGTGAGACCCAACTCGCTTTATTTGTTCATGAGACCCAGAAAATATTACATACAGGCTCCCAGATGCCATTTTCCTTGACTTCCGGAAGGCGTTCGATACAGTTCCGCACTGTCGCCTGATAAACAAAGTAAGAGCCTACGGAGTATCAGACCAGCTGTGTGGCTGGATTGAAGAGTTTTTAGCAAACAGAACACAGCATATTGTTCTCAATGGAGAGACGTCTACAGACGTTAAAGTAGCCTCTGGTGTGCCACAGAGGAGTGTTATGGGACCATTGCTGTTTACAATATATATAAATGACCTAGTAGATAGTGTCGGAAGTTCCATGTGGATTTTCGCGGATGATGCTGTAGTATACAGAGAAGTTACAGCATTAGAAAATTGCAGCGAAATACAGGAAGATCTGCAGCGGATATGCACTTGGTGCAGGGAGTGGCAACTGACCCTTAACATAGACAAATGTATTGTATTACGAATACACAGAAAGAAGGATCCTTTATTGTATGATTATATGATAGCGGAACAAACACTGGTAGCAGTTACTTCTGTAAAATATCTGGGAGTATGCGTGCGGAACGATTTGAAGTGGAATGATCATATAAAATTAACTGTTGGTAAGTCGGGTGCCAGGTTGAGATTCATTGGGAGATTACTTAGAAAATGTAGTCCATCAACAAAGGAGGTGGCTTACAATACACTCGTTCGACCTATACTTGACTATTGCCCATCAGTGTGGGATCCATACCAGGTCGGGTTGACGGAGGAGATAGAGAAGAACCAAAGAAGAGCGGCGCGTTTCGTCACAGGGTTAAATTGGTAAGCGTGATAGCGTTACGGAGATGTTTAACAAACTCAGGTGGCAGACTCTGCAAGAGAGGCGATGTGCATCGCGGTGTAGCTTGCTGTCCAGGTTTCGAGAGAGTGCGTTTCTGGATGAGGTATCGAATATATTGCTGGTTGGTGATGGAAAATGGGGGGGGGGGCGATATCGGGAGACGATAGTAGTAAAAAAAGAGAGGGCGTCAGTTTTAAATTCTCGCCTAGAGCGGCAAAACACTTACGAATGACCCTGGTTGTGTTTCTGTTGTGAGTTACGAAAACAGAACAGCGGAATTTACAGCAACGTTGTGCAATCAAGTTTTACGTTAAACTTGGGGAATTCGGGAGTATCGTCTTCGAAAAGTTGAAACAGGCTTATGGGGAACATTCCTTATCAAGAGAACAAATTTTTCGCTAGCACAAATCATATCTGGAAGGCTGAGAACAGGTTGAAGATGAAACTCGCTCAGTGAGCCCGTCAACTTTAAAATTCAACATTAGGAGAATCGTGCATAAGGAATTAGTTTCTCCATGGCAAATTTTCAATCAAGTGTTTTACAAAGATGTCCTTGGAATCCTCAGGAAGCGGGTGAATCGACTGCGGACAAGTGGATGCTGCTTCACGACCACGTCCCATGTCACATGGCCACTTCCAACGCGGAAGTTTTGACCTCTTGATCTACAGCCCCCTATTCATCTGATCTGAGTCGTTGTGCCTTTTTCTTGAACTGAAATTGAAGAATGTCTTAAAAGGACGTCATTTTGGGATCTGGAGAACATTGAACCGTCATGTTGAAGGTCCTACCAGTTGAGAAACCTTTCAGTGCTGCTACCAAACTGGGAACGACGGCTACGCCGGTGTACAGCTGTAGAAAGGGACTACTTTGAAGTGAATTGTTGTTTCAAAAACATAAAAACTTTGGGAGATAAAGTACCCTGCCTCATTACTTTCATCACTCACCTCGTATGTAAATGATTATATAAAGCACAATGGACAAATCTCAGACAGAATTAAATATAAAAAACTGTTTTTTATGACCAGGTAATAAAACATCAAACAGAAGAGCAACCAAATGAGAACAGAACAACAAAATATTAAATAATAGAATGAAATACCTCAAACAATATGAGCTCACATCATCAGCTGCATAACTACAACACGTCACTCGAATACGATCTGCAGAGTTCATTAAGGAGCGCGTCCACAGAGTCGGCGCCTGCCTCAGTGCTGGCAGTGCGGTACAACTGGCCATGATCACTCGCTTACTTACTCTCCCCGACCATACTTACCACAGACTATGACTTCCGTCTCTAGCTGGGATTAGGTTGTTATCTTCTTTGTATATGGTTGTTTGTAGGTCATTTCAAACGTCTTATGAAATACAGATCTACTTTTGGCACCCAAATTTATCGCCCCACATGCCAGAGTATGCTTACAAATAACAGTGTTCCACGATGAACGCCAAGCCACTGACCCGAATGGAAAGAATGTTTCTTAGCACTCTCAAATACACTAAGGAATGTTATTTAGTTCCTTAGTGACTTGTTTCATAGATCAAATTCATGATAAACGTAATGATGTACAATTGTCAACGGAACAGTAGTAGTCCATATACAGCTAAATAACAAAATTATGTCAAAAAAAGTTTTGCGCCACCTCTGTTTCGAGAAAACTGGAATAGAGGTCAACATAAACATCATTTCCGCCATTTTTAGTGCTCATAAAAAACCACACATTGCATGTTGTACTACCATACAGCGAGACCTTCATACGTCGGGGTCCATATTGCTGTAACTCCGGTATCTCTAATACCCAGTAACATGTCCTCTTGCACTGATGCATGCCTGTGTTCATCGTGGCATACTATCCACAAGTTCATCAAGGCACTGTTGGACAACAATGTCCCCCTCCTCAACGGCGATTCGGCGTAGATTCCTCAAAGTGGGTGGCGGGTCACGTCGTCCATAAACAGCCCCTACCATTCTGTCCCAGGCATGTTCAATAGGGCTCATTTCTGGAGAACATGCTGGGCACCCTAGTCGAGCGATGTACACGATGGAGGCGCGAATTTTCGTCCATGAAGAATGCCTCGCCAATATGCTGCCGATATGGTTGCACTATCGGTCGGAGGATGGCATTCACGTATCGTACAGCCGTTACGGCGCCTTCCATGACCACCAACGGCGTACGTCGGTCCCACGTAATGCCACCCCATACAGGAGGCAAACTCTACCTTGCTGCACGCGCCGGACAGTGTGTCTAAGGCGTTCAGCCTGACCTGGTTGCCTCCAAACGCGACTCCGACGATTGTCTGTTTGAAGGCGTATGCGACACTCATCCGTAAAGAGAACGTGATGCCAATACTGAGCGGTCCATTCGGCGTGTTGTTGGGCCCATCTGTACCGCGCTGCATGGCGTCATGGTTGCAAAGATGGACCTCGCCATGGACGTCGGGAGTGAAGTTGCGCATCATGCAGCCTATTGCTCACAGTTTGAGTCGTAACACGGCGTCCTGTGGCTGCACGAAAAGCAGTTTTCAACATGGTGGCGTTCCTGTCAGGGTTCTTCCGAGCCATAATCCGTAGGTATCGGTCATCTACTGTAGTTGTAGCCCTTGGGCGGCCTGAGCGAGGAATGTCATCGACAGTTCCTGTCTCACTGTATCACCTCCATGTCCGAACAATATAGCTTTGGTTTACTTAGAGACACCTGGACACTTCACCTGTTCAGAGTCCTTCATGGCACGAAATAACAATACGGACGCGATCGAACCGCAGTATTGACCGTCTAGGCATGGTTGAAATACAGACAACACGAGCCTTCATTCTGGTGGAATGACTACAACTGATCGGCTGTCGGACCCCCTCCGTCTGATAGGCGTTGCTCTTGCATCGTTGTTTTCATCTTTGGGTGGGTTTTGTGACATCTCTGAACCGTCAAAGGGACTCTGTCTGTGATACGATATCCACGGTCGACGTCTATCTTCAGGAGTTCTCGTAACTGGGGTGACACAAAACTTTTTTTATATGTGTATATGACAGAATTTACTGGTTTTTAATGACTAATTATTTTTATCTATTTTTGAAAACGCTTCTTCTTAATTGTCAGAAATTTTATTTCCATGGATAGATTTTCAGAGGCTTTTATAACTGCGTATTTCATCTTCTTTGTGTGTCAGACTTAGATTCATTAAAGGGTAATGCATATCATTTTTTCTTCCAGTTGTGAATATGTGTATTACTATCAAACCTAAATGTACTGTTGATAAAAAATTTCATAAATGAATGAATGTACTGTGACGCTGTGATTAATATTCCCAGCACCTTAAAGAGATACTTTCAAGATATACATTTGTGAACTCCATCCATAACTCTAATTACTTTCGTTTGTGCAAAGAATGCGCCCGACACAGCCTCTTGGTTGTTCTCCTCTAGTCGTCTCATCCCTGGGCGTCATGTAAACTGCAAAAGAACACTTTGCAGCATTCTTTATTGGCAGCTGGAAGCATATTTCATTTCTTTACAAGCCGCTCGACGTCCACCCCTGAAGGCCGGCTCTGGATTTTTCCACGCGCTCAGGATTTTAATTATATGTTCTATGTTGTATGTTGTAGAATGTCACCTACCCACCTTCTATTGCGTCAAAATCTGGGTATTTTGTGGCAACTTGACCCTGTCAAGGTCCGCTCACTCGCTTATCTATTGAGTAATGCGACTTTCGTTTCATTTTCACTATTGTTATAATTACCGCTTCTACACCACTCTTTTGCTTCACCCTTTTGATTGCTAACTTGTCTCCCCTAGTAATTACCGGCACGTATCTCTTGCTGCCTGAGCAACGCTCACTTTTGTGACCGATTTTCCTCTTTAATGTTGATGTCTTATTGCCACAAGTCAAAACTGGCAATGCACAGTGATTGTAATTTTTCCTTTTTCAGAAGCTCACTTTTGGAAACCTTAGTTTACCAAAAGCACTCTGGGCCCTCTTTACATTGTTTTCATTTCGACCTGTTCATTATATATATTTTAGTTATATTGTTGTTCAGTTGATAAATCATTGAGGAAGTCGTTAAATGAATATATTTTTAAGATATACGACAAGAAAAAGCAGTTCCCGCAATGGGAAAATAAAATAAAAAAAATGGATCAAATGGCTCTGAGCACTATGGGACTTAACTGCTGAGGTCATCAGTCCCCTAGAACTTAGAACTACTTAAACCTAACTAACCTAAGAACATCACATACATCCATGCCCGAGGCAGCATTCGAACCTGCGACTGTAGCGGTTGCGTGGTTCCAGACTGTAGCGCCTGGAACCGCTCGGCCACTCTGGCCGGCAAAATAAAAAGAAGTGTACAATTTGGAAAAGAGCCTGCAATTAAATTAAGCAAGTTTCTAAAGAAAAGAAATGTGTCACTACTGACCAAAACAAAAATGTCTGAAACATTGATCTTTCCCATAATCTTGTACCAATGAGAGTCGCGGGCAGTGAAATAAAGGGGTGTAAAAAAATCTAATCTTTTGAAATGTGCGTATGGAGAAGCATCCAAGGATTTTATGTATTAAAAAAGTAAAAAAATAAGACAGTCCTCGAAAAAATAAAACCAAAAATATTTTATAGGCCAAAATGTATCAGATGGCATTAAGGGGGCGTCCTTTTCAAACGCATGAAATATATGTGATTTTCGTGATCTTTTTTTCAAATAAGATAAAACCAAACTCCGAATATGCCTTGAAGGCCCAACGGTACCAACCGACCGCCACGTCGTCCTCAGACCACAGGCGTCCCTGCACGTGGATACGGAAGGCATGTGGTCAGCACTCTGCTCTCCCGTCCATTGTCAGTTTACGAGACCGGAGCCGCTACTTCTCAGTGAAGTAGCTCCTCAGTTTGCCTCACAAGGGCTGAGTGCACCCCGCTCGCCAACAGCACTCGGCAGACCGGACGGTGACCCATCCGAGTGCCAGTCAAGCCCGACAGTGCTTAAATTCGGTGATCTGACGGGAACCGGTGTTACCAGTGCGGCAAGGCCGTTGCAAATAAAATAATCTGTTAATATGGTTTTATTTCTTACACCTTTGTCGTTATACAACCATCTCAGTGTCCACATCGGACGTTCCCTGTAACCGCTGCACCAGGTGGAAGGACCCCTTGCAGCCGAAACATTGATCATCTGCGGGAATTCCCGACATCTTTCTATTCTATCTGTAACAAAATAACAGTAATTTTAAATATATTTTCTGTCAACAGACATAGAATAATTGAAAACGGTGACGTGTCGAACAAAATGTCATTGCTTTCACCCAGAAAATCGAGACAAAACCGAGTACTGAAAATAATGTTTTGACGATATTGCAAAAACGCTATGGGTGCTGACAGATAATTCAGTTCAGAATGCTGTCACCAAATTCCAATCAAAATCGTGTTTACCGTTCTAAAGCTACATTTCCTGCCAAACTGTAAAAATTCTATTTCGAGAAAAACGTGTTTAAATTTTCGTTTTACATTTTTTGTAGATAAATTAAACATAACTCTAGATCCCTTGACCATACAACTATCAATCCAGATCCAAAAGGACGTCCCCCTCCATCTTTTTCATTTCCATGGCGGTCCTGCGGGCCTCTTTGGCAGCTTCTGTCATCCGCTGCTCTGCTCGCGCGATGCGCTTTTCGTCCATTTTTGTGCAGAAGTTGTAAGAGGGTGGTCCAGTCTCACATTCGAACACTTACATACTTCCGATAATGCCTGTTAGGCCGCCTCTGCAATTAAATGCTGCCATAATGGCCCCGATGCCGACTATTTTATCTGGTCTGAGTAGTTTTCGGATACACTTTTCTACAAGTTGCATTTCATCTCGATAACTGTGTTTCTGGCTTACTCGGAAAGAGCACTACAATAATGTAGACAACCCAGAGATCATTTTAAGCAAAAAATCGATATTTTTCAAAGTGGACTACCCTCTTAAAGTACTTTGGGTGTATCACAAGAGCAGTAGACTCACTAGGAAAGATGCAATACTCGGAAGAAAAGAAGGTGAAAAAAATGAGGAAAATCAAAGATAAAGTGGATAGAGGACATCAAAGGAACCACTGCAATGGCCCTCGAAGAACTTAAGACCAAAACAGCGTCCTGGAGTGTATGGAGGGACATCGTTCACCATGCCACCAAGAGTCAGAGACGACTTGATGGAGAGTAACATACACTCATTTTTGTTGATGGCTTACGTTAAAATTGAATCTGTAAGTTTATTAATCTGCTGGCGAAGCTTATCTACGCTAGAGGCAAACATTACACACTTGTCAGCAAAACGAAGATGGATCAGATATGTTCCGTTAACAGGTGCTCATTCTTCATTTTCCCTGGTTAAGAAACTGAAAATTTCGTCCATAGCTGCTGACGATACATCTGGTAATATTTACTTCCGTGTCTGATTTCTGGATATCCTGAAGAAGTTGTAATGTATCCTTTCTTGCGGCAGAATAAAATTTAAAAAAGTATATTTAGCTGTTACCAAAATGTATGCCACGCATTTAAGAAATATTCGCATCGGAAAGGACATATCACAAGTCCGATGACACGATGCGTTTATTAGTTTAACTCTAATCACTATTTGGTTGACTCTCATTCACTTTCCTGTTTAACTTAATGCCATCGCAACGTCCTCTCGATGTATCAGGCCCTGGTAGCTACACATCGCCATAGTTTGAAAGCACTGACCATGGAATTACTGTAAATTGGATCCCAAGCACAAGTTGGAAAAAGTATGAATTCGGACTCCGTAGAAAAATAATTCAAGGATTCCACTTTATGTGTATATAATAGTGAAACGACCCAAGTCGATGAGCTATCGGCCGTTTTGCTTCAAAACAATGTGTGCACAATCCTAATACACAGTCCTGAAATGTTAAAACTCATAAACCAGATAAGCGTAAGTGATACTAAAGTATTGTACGAATTACTGCAGACACATTTATAAGAAAATTAACTTATTAGTCAATAATAATAATAAATTACATGGATCAATTACATATACAAATGAAACACGAAAAAGAAGTGGAGCGAATATCAGAAGAGGAAGACATCGCTTCCCCACTTTTGTTTTAAAAAGCCAATAACTTCAGGTATATTCTGCGCCGGTTTTCGCTGTACACAATCTATAACATTACATTTATCTTTTACGACCTAGCCTTCAAATAGCATGATCGTTTCGTCAGAACGTAGATAACAAATGAAATTTAGTACATTTTTGTATTTCCAAGATTCGTTTCGAAGTCTAATGCAATACAGTCATAAACGTGTATGTTCTACAATATCATACATGTAATGAGTACGTAGAATATTCCTCAAAGACAGTTAGTACAGATTTTGAAGCAATTCAATCAAACAAAACCTATGAAACCCAGGTGTTTGGTCCACGAGTTGCAAATTGTTCATTCTATGCACGCGTCCGAAGCCAGTTTCTTGCTTTGTCAGTTAGAAGCTAATGTTCTGTCGTGTCAGTAGGAACTAGACTTAACTGGAGTTAATAACTTGCTATTGAGTATTCAGGGTTACTGTAAAAACAGGTTACCTGTATCGGGTAATTAGCTTAACAGCAGTGTAACTACACGCTATCTTTTTGGCGAAGTTTGCTCCCACCATGCAGTATTTTTAGTTTCATTGAAATAACCGGTTTTCATACAGTTACAAATAATGTCCCTGCATTCTTGAATCTGTGGGAATAACGTTATTCATTGACATCTAATTAACAATAGAGACGAATGTTGCAGCTTGGAACACTTTCAAGGGTTTCGCCTGGTACAGAAGTTTAATTTATTTTGTATTCCATTTTTAATGACTGCGTACACTTTTTATGGGCTGCAGTCTTTTTATGAATTTACAAAAAATTACTCCAAAAAATTAACGTTTTTAGAAATGTCAAAACATGTTCCAAGCTACAACACAGTCATGTGCCAAGGAAAATTCTGTTGAAATTTAAAATCGTTGCAGTAAAGAAAATCTTGTCAGTACTGTATTTAGTCGTCTCTCTCTCACATTATTACCTTACTACACGCCAATAATCGTTAAACACATTTTGAAATTGAAGCTACCTTAAACTAGCGTAAATTTCCATTTTAGAGACCGGTAAAATTGTTAAGACATTAAAGGAACTCCGTTCATTTACTACTATCACATGTTCTATGGTGAAAGACCTTCTTCTGTCTCAGTGTACATGTCTGGGGCACAACCGACGAAGTATGGCTTAACTGTCCACATGTTATATAAGTAGTGCAAAAAACATGTGGCACTTCACTCAGCATAAACTTCTGTACCTGAAGAATTAACAATCTATTCAAAATACCAGTATTGTACTGTGGAACACCTGAATATGTATAGCTCTAAATATTTACAAATGGTGCACAGAACACAACCTCGTGTCTACCACCAACAACAACCTTAGAAAATGTCGTAAGCTGCTTATGGCGGTCTCTGGTAAGCAGTCCTTCATATGATCCTAAAATCATTTGCTAGATTGAAATATTGACCAAAAGACATCATCTGTTGCTGGGTACACTATCCTCTAGTTGCAACACTCTCTCCTACTAGACCGCGTGCGTCACTGTTATACATATCAAACCATACAATAAAATGGCCTTCAGCCAAAACTGAAACACAAAACATTAATTAATTTGCACGTGACGTACAAATACGCTATTTTTCACAGGCTAAAAGAAGCTTCTTCAGCTCAAGGTGGGCAGTATGTGGGCGTTACGGGCAGAGACACGATGTGTGCGCTAGCCGTACTGCCGGCTGCTGTGGCCGAGCGGTTCTAGGCGCTTCAGTTTAGAACCGCGCGACCGCTACGGTTGCAGGCTCAAATTCTGCCTCGGGCATGGATGTGTGTGATGTCCTTAAGTTAGTTAGGTTTAAGTAGTTCTAAGTTCTAGGGGACTGATGACCTCATATGTTAAGTCCCATAGTGCTCAGAGCCACTTGAACCACCCGTATTATTTTTATATCTCTCAGTGAATTTGTGTAACAGTTTTTATTTTTACCTTGGCAACGTTGATTGCGACTATGCTGAATTTTTAGCCAAAGTCAGTGTTATAACCGTTTCACTTGGAAGTGATAAACAAACAAAGAAAAGTACGCAAAGATTATCATTTATTTTACTCGTTGCCTATACCCAGAAAAACAGCCTGAAACCATGAAGAGAATCCATAAGTATGCAGCTCTAGAAGAGAAACAGAGGCAAACAATTTAAATCATAGGTGTGATATCCTCAAAAGTCGTGGATTTGTCGATTAACACATTTACATTCCTGGGCCTCCAAAATCTTAATAATAACCAAAAAACGTTTGATAGATTGCAAGCTGACTTAATCGAGCTTGTGTACAGCGATAATACCCGTTATTTATCTGTACGTGCAGCTGACAATGATCTGATGCTTTAAGGCGATAACTGTCGATTACACCGGTCGCATCTCGCTTGCTAGTACCCGCCACAGCAAACAGTTAATGTTGTGGGGTATCCTGCTGTATCCTACCAGCACCCACGTGACACGAGAAATTATTGCAGATATTACCTAATGTTCACAGTATCACTCGACTACGTAACCTGAACGAATTGCTGTTAGATAATAAACCACAACATCGCAATTTTCCAGGATTTATGGTCAGCAGTTACGTTCCGTGCGTGCCAGATGTTATGGAAATCGTGTATGCATTAAAATATATTATAGAATAATTCTGATTTTGTATTAGCGACTGAGAGAAGATAAACATACGAGGATGAGGAAGAATTGCGAGATGGCTACAAAGATGCGGAATGCGGCGACGGTTGTAGGACCCCCGCAATAGGAAGATGAACCATGTATGTATTCTACGTAGACATGGAACAAAAAATCAGCAGACGCTACAGTTTCATTAAGTTGAGATTTACCATAATACTGTATAAAAAGTTTTCATGTAAACTAGAAGTATTTCACTTCATTTGAAATACTTGCACTAGTTTGGTTGTTACACAATAGTTTTTTGTGTAATTTTGAAGGAGCCCTTGGTGTTTGTAGTACGTGAGTCACAGTTCATTTTATTTTGTCTTATATGGCGCAATTGCTCACCAGGTATACAAGTTTTGGTAGTTGTAGCAGCTATATTCCACAATTACTGTCCCATTTGAAATGTCTCCTGAGTTTATGGTACGCCCTGGTATGTTCATTTGGCTTGTACACGCTGACTTCTCTGCTCAGGCCTGTAGTGTATATTCACGCTGTCCATAGTTTTTCCCCACGTATCAGGGTTGACATCTGTCTCAGTTCAAATTCCTATACCGTTTTGTATTTCCGTGTCAAAATATGCCATTTCGTTTTCTTTTCTTTATCACATCGGTATAGCAAAGTGAATGGAAAGGGGTCGGGGGCGATATAAGAGTTGTCTCTTACAGGATTATGTTATAACTTTTCCTTCTGCCAGAATCTACGTATGTGTAATAGTTATGAAGCTGAAACTGATGCACTCCTGCCAGTGGGATGTGGCTGTGGATCCTCTTACCGGATGTTAAACAACCCGGCATTAAATGTTTCTGCCGAAATGTTATGTAATGTAGCCTCAAAATGCGCCTACACAGTCTGACAAATTACTATCTGTTGTGACAAGGCGCTTCTCTGAAAACAGGTAACTAAACTTAGCGTATGAGCAGCAATTCGTATTCTTTACTGAAAATTTTAAGCTAAGAATGCAAGCCGTGTTGTTACGAAAGAGATAACGTGTGGTATTCCTAAGATACGCTGCACGTATACACTAACGACTACCAGAGAAACTCACCTCAGAGAAAATGTCGCACGCCACACATACTCAGAATGTTTATTTTATCATTTAGCTAATGGAGTCACGATATTATCAGATGAGAGTCCACGCTCCGCACGGAATTTGGTTGATTCAGCCACTCTCCGATGAGGAAGAACTCATGGGCCCACGAATATTGAGGGTTGGATTCTTTGACACTCAGGAACAGGATAAAAAGTGTCCACATGAAGAACATATAAATGATTATCTACAAAAGAAAAGTGCATTAGACAATTTGGAAAAATCCGACCAGCCTCAGGGATAGCCCTTTAAATTACTGTTTTCGTGCTGTCACGAACATTTGCCTACCATGAATTCACGAGCTGAGTATCCTACAACAGCATCACCTTTTCTCTTATCTAAATAAACAACAGAACTGAACGCGTAGACCTCTGACACTGTTGTTGTTGTTGTGGTCTTCAGTCCAGAGACTGGTTTGATGCAGCTCTCCATGCTGCTCTATCCTGTGCAAGCTTCTTCACCTCCCAGTACCTACTGCAACCAACATCCTTCTGAATCTGTTTAGTGTATTCATCTCTTGGTCTCCCTCTACGATTTTTACCCTCCACGCTACCCTCCAATACTAAATTGGTGATCCCTTGATGCCTGATGCCTCAGAATATGCCCTACCAACCGATCCCTTCTTCTAGTCAAGTTGTGCTACTAATTTCTCTTCTCTCCAATTCCATTCAGTACCTCCTCATTAGTTATGTGATCACGTTTCACATCCATACATGGCTACACTCCATACAAATACTTTCAGAAACGATTTCCTGACACTTAAATCTATAATCGATGTTAACAAATTTCTCTTCTTCAGAAACGCTTTCCTTACCATTGCCAGTCTACATTTTATATCCTCTCTACTTCGACCATCACCTACCTGCCCGATTAAGGGATCTGACATTCCACGCTCCGATCCGTAGAACGCCAGTTTTCTTTCTCCTGATAACAACGTCCTCCTGAGTAGTCCCCGCTTGGAGATCCGAATGGGGGACTATTTTACCTCCGGAATATTTTACCCAGAGGACGCCATCATCATTTAACCATACAGTAAAGCTGCATGCCCTCGGGAAAAATTACGGCTGTTGTTTCCCCTTGCTTTCAGCCGTTCGCAGTACCAGCACAGCAAGGCCGCTTTGGTCAGTGTTACAAGGCCAGATCAGTCAATCATCCAGACTGTTGCCCCTGCAACTGCTGAAAAGGCTGCTGCCCCTCTTCAGGAACCACACGTTTGACCTCTCAACTGACACCCATCCGGTGTGGTTCCACCTACGGTACGGCCATCTGTATCGCTGAGGCACGCAATCGTCCGTGGTTCATAGGGGGGGGGGGGGGGGGGGGGAGAGGGACCTCTTACACTATCGGATCAAAAGTATCCGAACTTCTCTATGTAATGTGTAATTGGTCACTAGATGTCACTAGAGGCGGACCCGCCGGTGTAAAAGCAGGCAGGGAGTGTTGTATTGTTAGTAACTGCATAAAGGGTGGGGCAAGAAAACTCAGTGACTTGGAACGTGGACTAAGTCAGTGGGCGTCAACTAACAATCCGTCACGGATTTTTTAACTCATCATTTAACTTCACTGTGTTCTGCATACAGTAGAGAAACAGTTCGGGGGCGATGATTGTATCAGCATGTCATTGCACCTTGTCATAAAGCTGTATATATGAGGCAATTGATTGTGGACGACAAACGGGCTGGCCTGCCTTCACTCACGACCAGAACCCAATGAGACTTCTTTGAAATGAGTTAGAACTTCGACTTCGTTCCAGACCGCAGCACACAACATCTCAACGATCTTGACTTCTGCTCCACAGACATTCAGACACGTCATTGAAATCGTTCCCAGCAGTGTTCAAGCCGTCATAAGGGCGAAGCGTGGAAGCATGCCATATTGAAGTCCACTGATAAGTGTCCGGATACATTTGACACTGTCCGGAACGTCTCTAGACACGACTTCACTGGTCAGCGGGGCTCAATTTGAAGCAGGAATTCTCGCTTCCCGCGCCCGGGTCCCCGGGTTCGATTCCCGGCGGGGTCAGCGATTTTCTCTGCCTCGTGATGACTGGGTGTTGTGTGCTGTCCTTAGGTTAGTTAGGATTAAGTAGTTCTAAGTTCTAGGGGACTGATGACCATAGCTGTTAAGTCCCATAGTGCTCAGAGCCATTTGAACCATTTGAAGCAGGGATCATCACAGGAAACAATTCTACTTGTGTCAACAATACGAGGCAAATGAGGTAAAGTAGAGGCAATCAACAGTGTAAATGTGATGCAGGCGTCACTCACACAGTATGAGCAGGGCCCTCCAACCAGCTCGGGATTCTGACGATCTAAGATGGCAATTCGACAGTATTCGGCACGATACCCCCAAGAGGACAACCAACAACTCTGTCAATCGTTGCCAGAAGTGGACCAATGCGTTCTTGATCTTCTCAATTTGTGAAGCTCTTTGTCTTGAATAAATCATCCCATTTTTCTGAAACTGTAGTCATTTGTTTGTCTG
The DNA here is from genome assembly GCF_023864275.1 of Schistocerca cancellata. Lineage (NCBI taxonomy): Eukaryota > Metazoa > Arthropoda > Insecta > Orthoptera > Acrididae > Schistocerca > Schistocerca cancellata. The sequence continues at coordinate 490,926,755 of NC_064633.1, read as the reverse complement.
TACATGTACATCACATCTCAAGATTTCCGGCCTATTCGGATAATTCCTTCATGGTGCGTCTCATTTTATTTGTCTTAGAGTGTACTTAAGCAATACCCTACTAATAACTCAAGTGTCCCTCTGAAGTGCTTAACCGTGGTTGCTGAGAACGGACTTTGCGTCTTCTGCCACTAGCAGTGAGCGGTTTTACTTGAGACAGTCCAAGAATCAACGATCATTGTTGGATTTTTCACGATACCTGGACAGATTCTCTGGATGAGTATACATGTGGTCATGTCTTTTTAATGATCCACAATCGTTTGTATACAGTTTTGATCGTGTTTGAATCTTTCAGTCTCTGGCGTAATTTGCGATGATTTGAAACTTCTTAGCAGATTAAAAATGTGTCTAACTGCAAATCGAAGCGGAAAATTTCCGTTTTTTCAGATTAGATTTTCTTTCATTCCAATTGATCCGTAGTGAAAGGGTCCTCCAAGACGTAGAAAAAATGTTTCAAATGGCTCGAAGCACTACGGGATTTAGCATCTGAGGTCATCAATCCCCTAGACCTAGAACCACTTAAACCTAACTAACCAAAGGACATCTCACACAACCATGCCCGAGGCAACATTCGCAGAGCGGTTCCGGACTGAAGCGCCTAGAACGCTAGGATGTAGAACATATCAGAAAAACAATAACACATGACAAATATTTACAACTAAAACAAATAAGCTAATGTACCTTCCACAGATCGCAAGTGGAATGATCGTCATTTTTTTCCGTATCGAGGGCAGTGTGTTACCGGTTGAGCTAGCCATGCGAGACTTACAACGTGCCCTCACAGCTTCACTTGCACCAGTACCTCTCTCAAAGATCGGAACGATTTCGATCTGGAATACTATTTTGATCTTCCAGCCTCATTCAAGAATAAACGGCGTTTCCGGAAAATCTTATTTATTGCAAAACATTGCTGCAAATGCGCATAGGTCCTATAGTTTTTTATTCTACGTCAATGATGTGTCATCAGTTTTGTCCTACTGCAAATACCATATGTACGCTGATGACCTCCAATTGTATCTGATAGTATGTGCAAAACCAATAAACCTGAAGACATCTATCGAGAATCTCAATACCGACCTGTGTGCATCATCAAAATGGGCAAAGGATGAGCGGCTAAAGCTCAGTCCAGCTAAAACCCAAGCGGTACTGGTTCGTCGTTCTAGGTTCATTAGCCCGGATTATTGATTACGCTTCCATCTTTAACCCCAAATGGGACAAATATCAACTTCTCTCCCTCAACATTGAGTCCATGAGTAATAATAGATGAGAACTGAAATTGGGCTGAGCATGTAACTGTAATGTACAAGAAGGCATCAGCGCCTCTCCATGTCTTACAAAAATATAAAAAGCACTTCCCTCATGCCCTCCGCCACACACAGTTGGGTGGCTTGCGGAGTATAAATGTAGATGTAGATGAATAAGAAACTTGTAAAAACACTCTCTTATATTTCCAATTATTGATTACAGTGATGTTATCCTATAAGGTCATTCTCAGGAAAGCTGAGGGTGTCTGGAATTGATTATGAATGCCTGTCTTCGATACATCTGTGATGTTCTACTCTTTGATCTTCTTTCACCGACATATACACAACTATCCCGGTTGTGTACTGACAAGCGCAGAGATATCCATACCCTCTGTCTTCTCTGCTGTCTTACCAACGTCCACTGTGCCTCATAGCTCAACCGTCTTATTTGAAGAACTTAGCAGAGGCATCCGCTACCATCAGAGCAAAATTCTTTCTGTCCCACTCTACCGGTCAGCCACTTTCTCGAAGTCCTTCTGAGTAGCAGGGCTCTGGAATAACCTTCCGCAGTATATTAGAGAACTGAATAACATCTCCAGCTTCAGAAGACAGTCAGGCACAATAATGATTAGCATTGTCTCTGTACACACTCGTTGTCCTTCTATTTTGAACACCTAAAAACTCCTTTTCTATCTGCTACTGTCGTTATTATTGTCATTATTATTATTGTGATAACTGTTAGTGGCAGCAGGAGCTGTAGTATTAATTTTATTTGATCATGACAAATGTAAATGTCGTGTGACTAGGGCCTCCCGTCTGATAGACCGTTCGCCGGGTGCAAGTCTTTCGATTTGACGCCACTTCGGCGACTTGAGCGTCAATTGGGATTAAATGATGATGACTAGGACAACACAACACCCAGTCCCTGAACGGAGAAAATCTCCGACTCAGCCGGGAATCGAACTCGAGCCCTTAGGATTAACATTCTGACGCGCTGACCACTCAGCTACCGGGGGCGGCCATTAGATCATAGTATAACACTATAAGACAAAACGAAAAGACGCACCATGGAGGAATTATCCGTATGGGACAGAAATCTGTGGAAGTGATGTACATGAACATACGAACAAAAGATTACAATTTCAGGAAAAGTTGGGTAATTTATTCAAGAGTAAGAGTTACACAAATTGAGCAAGTCAATAACGCGTTGGTGCACCTCTGGTCCGTACGTAAGCAGTTATTAGGCTTGACGTTGATAGATGGAGTTGGAATTGGTTTTGAAGCGAAGAACTCGTCAAGCTATGTTCGGAACGCATTTTCATCCGCAAAGGAAGTTTCCTGAAGGCTATTCGGTAGGGAACAGAAAAGCTGAAAATCTGAGGGCGCAAAATCAGGTGAATAGGGTGGTTGCGGAATGCCTTCCCAATACAACCCCTGTATAATGTTTTTTGTCAGTCTAGCAGAATGCTGACGGGCATTATCTAGGAGTTGTATCACTTCACGCAGTCTTCCTGGTCGTTGTACTCGGACTGCGTCTGCAAGCCGTCTCATTTGTTGTCAATAAATGTCATTCGTAGTCACATCACACCGCCGCTGTTCCACCAGCTGCATAACGTTATCTTTTATGGATGCGCGCAGGTCTTTGTTTCGGCGCAAACATTCCTTTCTTCTTAATTTTATCCATATTTTGCAGCTTCAAACGTGACTGTACTCAACACACGCGAGGTATGAATTTTTAAAAAAAAAGCCTTCAGTCACAATTTTTCGCGTTTTATTCAGTACACGATGCATTTTTATCTTCAGGTTAATTCGTCTTAATATATGCTTTATTTGTTCTCTTGAATGAGACGAAATGCATATTCCTGTCACGAAAAGGTTTGATGTTACGTTACGAAATTCGTAACGCGGGAAATATGTGCGAAACAGTCGAAAAGATGAACAGTGTAAACTTAACCAAATAATCCAAAAAAGCATTTTTAACATTTTAACAACAGCATAAGTTTGTTCCTCCGTCGTTTTCCTCATTTTAAAATGGTTCAAATGGCTCTGAGCACTATGGGACTTAGCATCTGACGGCATCAGTCCCCTAGAACTTAGAACTACTTAAACCTAACTAACCTAAGGACATCACACACATCCATGTCCGAGGCAGGAGTCGAACCTGCGACCGTAGCGGTCGCGCGGTTCCAGACTGTAGTGCCTAGAACCGCTCGGTCACCCCATCCGGCCTACTCATTTTAGGCACCATGACTCATCACCAGTAACGATACGAGATAGGAAATATTAGTGTTGTTCAAGAGCCAGTTGTTGACGAGCAAGCAGAGATTCGCATGTTGATTTTTGTGTTTATGGCTTATAGGATGCAGTAGCCATCCACCCGATTTTTGAACCTTCCCCATTCCTTGTAAATGTCGTACGATGGTGGTGGAATGGTCACAGTTCATGTGCCAGTTCTCGAGCACACTGACGTGAATCAGTGTGGATTAATGCTTTTAAACGATCTTGAATAAACGCCGAAGGACTTCCTGCACGTGTAGAGTTAGTAATATCAAAACGATCCTCGTGCTTCGACTGTTCAGGGGCAGTATACCTAAATCCGCAAAGATTTCTGGCTACCTCCGCTGCTGTCATCCCTCTATTGAACTAAACCGGAAGAATATATCGGAAACGTTCCGATTTCTCCACGTGGTACTGCATTTTCGTGCGTCCACAAGCTGTGGACTCACGAAAATGCAGTACCAAGTGGATAAATTCAAGAGAACAAATAATGCATGTATTAAGACGAATTACACCTGAAGATAGAAATGTTTCATGTACTGAATAAAACACTAAAAATTGTGACTGAAGGCTTTTTTTTTTAATTCATACCTCGAGTGTGTTGAGTACTTAGAATATCCAGACGGTAAAATGACACTATGTGAACTCACTTAGCAACAGTGAGCTAAAAATAAAAAAACGACAATAGATATATAAACCCATAGCAACCCGAATACCAACATGTAAAACAAAAACGCTACGTATTTATGCACAAACCTAATACAAATGCCGGCCACGGTGGCCGTGCGGTTCTAGGCGCTACAGTCCGGAACCGCGTGACTGCTACGGTCGCAGGTTCGAATCCTGCCTCGGGCATGGATGTGTGTGATGTGCTTAGGTTAGTTAGGTTTAAGTAGTTCTAAGTTCCAGGGGACTGATGACCTAAGATGTTAAGTCCCATGGTGCTCAGAGCCATTTGAACCATTTTTTGAATACAAATGTACGCCCAATCTTTTATTGCATTAATTACACGACTTCCTACCACAACTTCCTTCCGTCCCCCCGTGATAGATGTTTCACGAAACCGAGGCTGGTGGGAGCTTTAGGGACGGCCGCCCAGCGAGGCCAGAAGACGCATCCGAGCGGCAGGAAGAGGGAAGAGGGGCGCAGCCGCTGCAAGTGGCGGCCACCGATCGATGGCCCACAGCGCAGGTGTTTAACGGCGGGCTGGCGGCGCTCCAGCTTCCGGCGCATCGCACTGCCCGCTCTTGTCGTCTCGCACGCTCTACTACCGACATCGTGCCAAACCGTCAGGCTGAAACAAGACTACCGATGACTCGCTGGTCACCGTCTCTCTCCGAGTTTCGTGGTCGTTTTCAAATTCTTTTCAGTAACTCACCCGAAAGAGGGGCAAACATGGTGGCTATTCTAAAACACAAGTAATATGTTGTTATTTATAATGCATTGGTATCTGGTGTCATTGAGACGTATATCCACATAAAATACCGGGTGATCGAAAGGTCAGTATAAATTTGAAAACTTAATAAACCACGGAATAATGTAGATAGAGATGTAAAAATTGACACACATGCTTGGAATGGCATGGGGTTTTATTAGAACAAAAAAAAGTATTGCTAGACGAGTGAAAGATCTCTTGCGCGCGTCGTTTGCTGATGATCGTGTGCTCACCCGCTACTTTCGTCATGCTTGGCTTCGCAGGTCCGTGCGATAATTGGCTTTGGGGTTACCTGAAATCGCAAGTGTATCGCGATCGACCGACATCTCTACGGATGCTGAAAGACAACATTCGACGCCAATGCCTCACCATAACTCCGGACATGCTTTACAGTGCTGTTCACAACATTATTACTCGACTATAGCTATGGTTGAGGAATGATGGTGGACATATTGAACATTTCCTGTAAAGAACATCATCTTTGCTTTGTCTTACTTTGTTATGCTAATTATTGCTATTCAGATTAGATGAAGCGCCATCTGTCGGACATTTTGTGAGCTTTTGTATTTTTTTGGTTCTAATAAAACCCCATGTCATTCCAAGCATGTGTGTCAATTTGTACCTCTCTATCTACATTATTCCGTGATTTATTCAGTTTTCAAATTTATACTAAGTTTTTGATCACCAGGTATTAAATACACTCCTGGAAATGGAAAAATGAACACATTGACACCGGTTTGTCAGACCCACCATACTTGCTCCGGACACTGCGAGAGGGCTGTACAAGCAATGATCACACGCACGGCACAGCGGACACACCAGGAACCGCGGTGTTGGCCGTCGAATGGCGCTAGCTGCGCAGCATTTGTGCACCGCCGCCGTCAGTGTCAGCCAGTTTGCCGTGGCATACGGAGCTCCATCGCAGTCTTTAACACTGGTAGCATGCCGCGACAGCGTGGACGTGAACCGTATGTGCAGTTGACGGACTTTGAGCGACGGCGTATAGTGGGCATGCGGGAGGCCGGGTGGACGTACCGCCGAATTGCTCAACACGTGGGGCGTGAGGTCTCCACAGTACATCGATGTTGTCGCCAGTGGTCGGCGGAAGGTGCACGTGCCCGTCGACCTGAGACCGGACCGCAGGACACACGGATGCACGCCAAGACCGTAGGATCCTACGCAGTGCCGTAGGGGACCGCACCGCCACTTCCCAGCAAATTATGGACACTGTTGCTCCTGGGGTATCGGCGAGGACCATTCGCAACCGTCTCCATGAAGCTGGGCTACGGTCCCGCACACCGTTAGGCCGTCTTCCGCTCACGCCCCAACATCGTGCAGCCCGCCTCCAGTGGTGTCGCGACAGGCGTGAATGGAGGGACGAATGGAGACGTGTCGTCTTCAGCGATGAGAGTCGCTTCTGCCTTGGTGCCAATGATGGTCGTATGCGTGTTTGGCGCCGTGCAGGTGAGCGCCACAATCAGGACTGCATACGACCGAGGCACACAGGGCCAATACCCGGCATCATGGTGTGGGGAGCGATCTCCTACACTGGCCGTACACAACTGGTGATCGTCGAGGGGACACTGAATAGTGCACGGTACATCCAAACCGTCATCGAACCCATCGTTCTACCATTCCTAGACCGGCAAGGGAACTTGCTGTTCCAACAGGACAATGCACGTCTGCATGTATCCCGTGCCACCCAACGTGCTCTAGAAGGTGTAAGTCAACTACCCTGGCCTGCAAGATCTCCGGATCTGTCCCCCATTGAGCATGTTTGGGACTGGATGAAGCGTCGTCTCACGCGGTCTGCACGTCCAGCACGAACGCTGGTCCAACTGAGGCGCCAGGTGGAAATGGCATGGCAAGCCGTTCCACAGGACTACATCCAGCATCTCTACGATCGTCTCCATGGGAGAATAGCAGCCTGCATTGCTGCGAAAGGTGGATATACACTGTACTAGTGCCGACATTGTGCATGCTCTGTTGCCTGTGTCTATGTGCCTGTGGTTCTGTCAGTGTGATCATGTGATGTATCTGACCCCAGGAATGTGTCAATAAAGTTTCCCCTTCCTGGGACAATGAATTCACGGTGTTCTCATTTCAATTTCCTGGAGTGTATGTGATAGAACGAAATCGATGGTACGTACGAGGGGCGTTCAATAAGTAGTGCAACACATTTTTCCCTGAAAGGATGTTGGTTTTATTGATGATTCCAGTGCACGTTATTATTTTCCACTCTTTTGGCTTAAAAACACCATTTTTGAACATAATCTCTGTTCAATGCGGCGGCCTTGCGTCACCAGACTGGGAGAGGTTGAAGCCTACGTGGTATCGCTCTACTGGTCGAATCCGGAGCCAACGTCTTGCTGCATCAGTAACCTTCCTATATTCCACGTACTGCTGCCCTTGGAGTGCATCCTATATTGGGCAACAGATCGAAGTCTGAAGGTGCGAGATCCGGGCTGTAGGATAGATGAGAAGAACAGTCCAGTGTCTTGCGAGCTCCTCTCGGGTGAGTAGACTTGTCTGAGGCCTTGCGTTGTCATGGAGAAGGAGAAGTTCGTTTGCAGATTTGTGGCGACGAAGCCGTTGAAGTCATTTCTTAAACTTCCTGAGGGTGGCTCAATACACTTCAGAACTGATCGTTGCACAATGAGGAAGGACAACAAACAGAATAATCCCTTCAGTCACAGAAGACCGGACGAGGGTGCGGTTGGAACTTTTTCTTCGGAGGACAGTTGGTGTGGCGCCACTCCATGGATTGCCGTTTTGTTTCCTATTCGCAGTGATGAACCACGTTTCATCGCCTGTGAGGATGTTCGACAAAAGATTGTCATCCTCGTAACGCTCAAGCATTTCTGCACAGATGGTCCTTCGTTCTTCTTTGTGGTCTTTTGTTAAGCTGGCGTACACGAATACCCTAACAGGTGGAGTGTGCCAGCACTACCAAAAGAGTCTTCCAGTCAAGCAGCGAGGTGTTCGATTGTGGTCATTCGATCACCTAAAGTGAGACTGTCCGCACGTTCTAACACTCCAGTAGTCACATCTGTGTGCGCCCAGACGTCACGCGGGAGATTGGACTGGTTCACGGGACATTGTTGCGATGATGGCACGTGCCTCGCCCAACGACTCGAAGTGCTTCTGTTCACTCCCAGGTTTCCGTAGACATACTGCTAGTGCCTATGAATGTCTACAATGCTCTGGTTTATTCCACGATGTCTCACAGCAAATTCCGCATTTTTTCAACGCAATTGGCGGAGAAAAGGAATGTATCCCATTACTTACTGAAAGCCCTTCGCAATATTAGATGTACATGAGAATAAATATATAAGTTCGGAGAACATATGAGTACCTGTTTGAGAGTGCTCCCTAACGCTTCTGAGTACATATTACCTGACCGTAAAAGCAAAGCGCCCAGAAAGAGAGGAGGTAACGAAATGAAACTCCACTGTTTGAGAATGTATGTGATGGGTTACAATATCCAGTGAAATTTACAAAGAACTTTAGAAGGGTTGAAACTCTGAGTGACTCATTTGTTAGTCAGGTGATTTCTAATTACCAGTCCACGTTCGAAGTCACAAAGCTCTCCTGATCTATTCATTCAGCTGTCACTGCTTCTCTACTGACAATACAGTAATCTCTGCCTCCTTTTATGCTGGTGGGCCGGTCTCCAGTGGCATCTAGGGTCAATTCCGGAATGCGTAGAGATGTCCGGATACTTTTGATCAGATAGTGTACATGCATCCTCATCATTGGAGTTGAAGGCTGCAGTTAACTACGTATTCGTACAAAGCTGGTAACACTTACATCGCAAATATGTTTACCATTTACTTTGTTTTGTAATCTAGTTTTCTAGAATTTTGCTATCGTCCTTTTTCTTTCCTTTTAAGGATGTCGTCTGGCGATGACTTAATAACAAGCCGAAATCGGTCGTGACACTAGCGGTGAGACACGAAGCTCAGAATTGCAATATATCTCATAAGATTCCGCTACAAAACGTCACTGCATTTTCTTTAGGCAGGATACCAACTTTCTATAGTAGTAGACAATTTATGAAAGCTAATTCGGATGCTTTTTTATGTTGTATACTTTGTACGGCAACAGCGAGCGAGCTATTTGCCTGATACTGAAGAACCAAGATTACGGTTTAATGACGCGTCGACGATTAGTTGATGATGATGATGATGATGATGTTTGGTTTGTGGGGCGCTCAACTGCGTGGTTATCAGCGCCCGTACAATTACCCAATCTTTGTTCAGTCCAATTTCGCCACTTTCCTGGATGATGATGAAATGATGAGGACAACACAAACACCCAGTCATCTCGAGGCAGGTGAAAATCCCTGACCCCGCCGGGAATCGAACCCGGGACCCCGTGCTCGGGAAGCGAGAACGCTACCGCGAGACCACGAGCGGCGGACGACGATTAGTTTATAGCACCATCTCATATTAGGCAAGGATGGGGAATGAAATCGGTCGTATCCTCTACAAATTGACCATCCGGGCATTTTAACTGATTTATGGAGATCAGGGAAAACCTAAATCTGGACTGCAAAGCAATTTCTTGTCTTCAAGAATGCAAATCTAATGTCTTACCAGTGCACAACCTCGCTCAGAACGCAGAGTTTCATAAACAGAGTGCTTTTATATTAGCAATGACTCAATGGAAATGAACAGTTCAGGCTTTACGAGATCCCGAAGGAATTTGGGTATGATGTATGAGTTTGTTCACTGTTTATGTAAGTATGTAACTGTCTGTCCGGAGAACGTTGATGGCACTACTTATTACAGCAGGACGTAATTGCGGCTTGTGTACTGTGGAGTTTAGCACTCTTTACAGATCATGACAGAAAACCTATATATGGGTGGCCGGATGGAGATTAGATGCCCACTTCACGTGGATGTGTGTTCGCACTGTCTTCACCTTGTACCAACCACCCGTATTAAGTAGCTCCAGAAACTGAATTTAGCTTCATACAGTGAGCGATCTGACACGCTAGTCAGGATACTGGAGGGCGATGATAACGGTTCACTTCGTGCTATTCGTATTTAGGTCGCCGTGCCTTCTATGATTCTTTTTATGAATGAAGGTCAACAAGCAGTTTCCATACTTCCAGATTTCCCGAAAGCATTTGACACGGTGCCTCATTGCAACCTGTTAACGAAGGTACGAGCAGAAGGAATAAGTTCACACATAAGTGAGTGGCTCGAAGACTTCTTAAGTAATAGAACCCAGTATGTTGGCCTCCACGGCGAGTGTTCATCAGAGACAAGGATATTATCAGGAGTACCCCTGGGAAGTGTTGTTCTCTAATTCTATGGTGTATGGTAAAGTGTCGAAGTTGAGTGACTGTAGGAAGACACTAGATGACTGAGACAAAATTTCTAGCTGGTATGATGAACAGCAGCTAGCTCTAAACTGGAAAAATGTAAGTTAATGCGGATGACTGGGAAAAACAGACCTTTAATGTTCGTATACAGCATTCGTAGTGTCCTGCTTGACACAGTCAAGTCGTCTGAATATCTGGGCGTAACGTTGTAAAGCGATATGAAATGGAACGAGCATGTGAGGACTGTGGCAGGGAAGGCAAATGGTCGACTTCGGTTTATTGCGAGAATTTTAGGAGAGTGGTTCACTTATAAAGAAGACCGCATATAGGACGCTGGTCCGACCTATTCTTGAGTACTACTCAAGCGTTTGGGATCCATTGAAGGATGACATAGAAGCATTTCAGAAGCGGGCTGTAGATTTGATACCGGTAGGTTCGAACAACAAGTAAGTGCTATGGAGATACTTCGGGAAGTCAAATGGAAATCCCTGGAGGAAATGTGTTGTTCTTTTCGAGGAACGCTATTGAGAAAATGTCGAGATCCGGCATTTGAAACTGACTGCCGAACGATTCTACTGCCACCAACGCACTTTACGCGAAAGGCCCACGAACATAAGATATGAGAAATTAGGGCTCATATGGAGATATATAGATACTCGTTTTTCCCTCGCTCTGTTTTCGAGTGGAACATGGTAGGAAGTGACCAGTAGTGGTACAGGGTACCCTCCGCCACGCACCGTATGGGTGGCTTGCGGAGTACCTATGTAGATGTAGATGTAGATGTAGATGTAGATGTAGATGTAGATGTAGGTGAACGCTTGGCTGGTTGCTTTAACAAGGCCACCAAATTTTCTTTTTCTATCCTCACCTCGATAAAATAGTGCTGTAATGACGTCTACTTCAGACTCTCTTCTTCGTTATTCCCACCGGCATTTTACACTGTGTAATAGAATCACATGATCTAGCAGTTAATCTGCCATATTACAGAACGTCTCAACGCCTTGACAGGTGATTAAAATCGACGTGTATGATAACCCTGACAGACTGATTCGATAAGTGTTTTCTGAGGAATGTTAATTCGGATAGTGGCCCCTCGTTGACGCTGGTCTTACTGCAAATCGTTCCAGGTTACGTAAGCGACGTAAAAGTTAATCCGTCGTATAAATTCTTTCATATATCCATTAGGCCGTTGCGCTAAGCAAGGTAGTATTTCCGCTAGTCCTTTCAGCGCTGTGATACATCTGCTGTACTTGAGTTCAAGAAGTTACGTGTTAACAGTAGCACTGAGCTAAAGCTGTCCTTCATAAAATCATTCCACTGTGGCGCGTCACGCCTGCGCTAAACAAATATCAACTACAGGTACAATGCCTGACACACACAGAAAAGAAGAATCATTCACAAAGAAAGGAGAAGACGAAATGAAACTTCACGGGCGGAGAGAGTATGTCATGTTATTTCACCGATTATAATATCGTGTCACCTCTAAATGAGCCGGCCGCTGTGGCCGAGCGGTTCTAGGAGCTTCAGTCCGGAACCGCGATGCTTCTACAGTCGCAGGTTCTAATCTTGCCTCGGGCATGTATGTGTGTGATGTCCTTATGTTAGTCAGGTTTAAGTAGTTCTAAGTCTAAGGGACCTCAGATGTTAAGTACCATAGTGCTTATAGCCATTTGAACCACCTCTGAATGCTCCACGTATCTGGATATTGCACGATTCGACCAGGTGGGTAAACAGAGACCTACAATGAGGCCCGTTTCAAATTCTGTCAGGTGCTGATAACGCGCTCTCACACTAGTACGCGGCATCCCCGTGTTCTTCAAAGTGATCACTCAACATGTAACGCTGTTCACGCCCCTTATGTACCCTACCAGCCTCGGTAAAAGCATTGAAAGCATTGAGTGCGAAAACAGTAATGCACTCTGATGGCTGCTCTACCTCTCACAGAGAATTTAAGCTCTAATCATTCACATACCATCGATTGTGTGTACAGATACGAAATGACATTGAAATCTGATCGTGTCTTCTGGGTGGTTCACATTTTCTTTTGTCAGGCTATGTAAGTTCAGACATTTGTTTCATATTTTTCTCATTTGTGTAAGGTCCTTCTTGGCACTCCTAACTGCGTAGGTAGCTCCATGCAGAGTCTGCTGTAGCGTAAGCATGTCTGCTGTCGAACTGCTGTTGTGTAATAAAAATGGAAAACAAATATTTTACATGCATAGGAGATCATCTAAAAATAAATAACAGCATTTCTGGACTACTTTTGTCCTATTTAGCCATTATTAAAATTACGATAAAATTAGTTGCATACATGCTTGCTCATTTATAAACGAAGAGTGTGCAGAAAATTTCACAACTCTAATGCTTATGAGAAAATTCTCGATATTAATTCAGCCAGATTCTGGATCCTAACGAGGTGTAGAAGCTCTGCACACAAACAGACACTCAATTAAAGTGTGCATGGTACGAACTATTAATAAGTCCGGGGAGGTTCTGTATGTGTATTTTCTGATGGTCAGCAGACGAAATATTAGCCCTTTGGAGCCATGTGGACGGTGTAGAACTATAGCAGTCATGTGAACTTCCGCTGCTGACGTATTCCATGGCAGTGAAGTGATGTATAGTCTGTTGTATGAGCCGCTGTGAAGCCGTGACAGAATGGTATAAAATAGTGATCGCAAAAAGGTCCTAATAAACAGGGACAGGAGACGAATATCATCACATCTTGTCAATGACAGTCGGCTTCAAACCCGAATGGGATTGCTGTCAGTGAATTCAGTTCCATTACAATCAGTTTCCGAGAGAATGTTGCGAAGGGAACTACATGCAACGAGCCTCACAAGGCGGCTACGTCACTGAAAGCTACTATCCACAACGGCCAAATTATCGACTAAACTACACAGAAACCGACAACATATGATTGGAGGCGTGTAGTGTCGTCCGACGAGTTGCGATATTGTCTTTCCTTCAATGATGCAACGCGTCTAATGTACCGGCCCAATGAAGCATTTAACCTGTAGTGTGGAGAGCGTGTAGTTGAGGTGAGAAAAGATCTGCGATGTTTTAGGCTGAAACACGTCCAGTTTTACGCGAACGTCTATGAAACTGCGTATTCGCGCGCGCCATGCGTAAGTCACTTATCAACACAGTGAGAATCAAATGTCTTCTAGACGGGTACATCAAGGCGAAGGAAACCGACCTAATTAACCTGCAAATTGCTGCTTTAGCCGCTGTTCTCTACGATCCTCGCCAAGCGATGATATCAAGCTGCTTCGTGTTTTGGGCCTTGACCATCACCATATTTCCTGAAATTTGAGAGACGATTGGCTGCCTCAGGGTCACTCCAGCAGTACTGTGTTTGACTCTATCACCACTCTGATAGCTACGTGAACAGCTGCAGGCTAATTATTACCAGGGAGCAGCGAGGTTGCAGCGTACGCGCAACAAGACTTGTGGCGAGCAGCGAGGTGCGATGTGCGAGCAGCGAGGTGCCAGCAGCGAAACTGCAACATAAACGTACCCTTAGGGGCACGAAGAAGCAGTGAGCGTGTATTTCAGTTTGGGCGCCTCGTAGCACCATGCTCCAAGCACCCTTATTCCTAGCGGGACATCGAACGAGATGAGCGCATTCAACACACAACTTGCAGCAATACGGTGGAACTGCAACGATCGACGAGTCTTCTAGTTGTATTAATGTGGCTGGAACTCACACGTGCTTTAACGTTATGTACGGGGTTATTACAAATGATTGAAGCGATTTCACAGCTCTACAATAACTTTATTATTTGAGATATTTTCACAATGCTTTGCACACACATACAAAAACTCAAAAAGTTTTTTTAGGCATTCACAAATGTTCGATATGTGCCCCTTTAGTGATTCGGCAGACATCAAGCCGATAATCAAGTTCCTCCCACACTCGGCGCAGATGTCCCCATCAATGAGTTCGAAAGCATCGTTGATGCGAGCTCGCAGTTCTGGCACGTTTCTTGGTAGAGGAGGTTAAACACTGATCTTTCACATAACCCCACAGAAAGAAATTGCATAGGGTTAAGTCGGGAGAGCGTGGAGGCCATGACATGAATTGCTGATCATGATCTCCACCACGACCGATCCTCGGTTTTCCAATCTCCTGTTTAAGAAATGCCGAACATCATGATGGAAGTGCGGTGGAGCACCATCCTGTTAAAAGATGAAGTCGGCGCTGTCGGTCTCCAGTTCTGGCATGAGCCAATTTTCCGCGGGCTACGCGTGAAACTTGCCCGCACGCGTTCAACCGTTTCTTCGCTCACTACAGGCCGACCCGTTGATTTCCCCTTACAGAGGCATCCAGAAGCTTTAAACTCCACATACCATTGCCGAATGGAGTTAGCAGTTGGTAGATCTTTGTTGAACTTCGTCCTGAAGTGTCGTTGCAGTGTTATGACTGACTGATGTGAGTGCATTTCAAGCACGACATACTCTTTCTCGGTTCCTGTCGCCATTTTGTCTCACTGCGCTCTCGAGCGCTCTGGCGGCAGAAACCTGAAGTGCGGCTTCAGCCGAACAAAACTTTATGAGTTTTTCTATGTATCTGTAGTGTGTCGTGACCATATGTCAATGAGTGGGGCTACAGTGAATTTATGAAATCACTTCAATCATTTGTAATAGCCCTGTAGAATTATGTCCTTTACGGATTGGAAAATTTGTGGTAAGTTCCTATGGGACCAAACTGCTGAGATCACCGGGCCCTAGGCTTACACACTACTTAATCTAACTTAAACTAACTAACGGTAAGGACAACACACACACGCATTCCAGAGGGAGGATTCGAACCTCCGACTGAGGGTTCCGCGCGAACGGTGGCAAGGCGCCCGAGACAGCGCGGCTACCCCGCACGGCCTTTTCGAGCTGCACTGTGCATTAGAATTTACTGTGGGAAACGTTCTGACATTGTTCTCGCTCTTCATCTCATCAAAATAATCGGTATTCGTTTCTGCCTTAACTATCCATAAACTCAAGTGACTTACAAACACTTTCTCTCACACACAATATCATGATTAGAAGCTTGTACCCTTATTTTGAATTTTCTTGCACTATGATTTCGTTGTCGTTTCTGAATGTGTTTGTATGGAGTATAGCCATGTATGGAAGTGAAACATGGACGATAAATAGTTTGGACAAGAAGAGAAGCTTTCGAAATGTGGTGCTACAGAACAATGCTGAAGATTAGATGGGTTGTTGTTGTTGTGGTCTTCAGTCCTGAGACTGGTTTGATGCAGCTCTCCATGCTACTCTATCCTGTGCAAGCTTCTTCATCTCCCAGTACCTACTGCAACCTACATCCTTCTGAATCTGCTTAGTGTATTCATCTCTTGGTCTCCCCCTACGATTTTTACCCTCCACGCTGCCCTCCAATACTAAGTTGGTGATTCCTTGATGCCTCAGAACATGTCCTACCAACCGATCCCTTCTTCTGGTCAAGTCGTGCCACAAACTTCTCTTCTCCCCAATCCTATTCTATACTTCCTCATTAGTTATGTGATCTACCCATCTAATCTTCAGCATTCTTCTGTAGCACCACATTTCGAAAGCTTCTATTCTCTTCTTGTCCAAACTATTTACCGTCCATGTTTCACTTCCATACATGGCTACACTCAATACAAATACTTTCGGAAATGACTTCCTGACACTTAAATCTATACTCGATGTTAAGAAATTTCTCTTCTTCAGAAACGCTTTCCTTTCCATTGCCATTCTACATTTTATATCCTCTCTACTTCGACCATCATCAGTTATTTTGCTCCCCAAATAGCAAAACTCTTTTACTACTTTAAGTGTATCATTTCCTAATCTAATACCCTCAACATCACCCGACTTAATTCGACTACATTCCATTATCCTCGTTTTGCTTTTGTTGATGTTCATCTTATATCCTCCCTTCAAGACACCATCCATTCCGTTCAACTGCTCTTCCAAGTCCTTTGCTGTCTCCGACAGAATTACAATGTCATCGGCGCACCTCAAAGTTTTTATTTCTTCTCCATGGATTTTAATACCTACTCCGAATTTTTCTTTTGTTTCCTTTACTGCTTGCTCAATATACAGATTGAATAACATCGGGGAGAGGCTACAATCGTGTCTTACTCCCTTCCCAACCACTGCTTCCCTTTCATGTCCCTCGACTCTTATAACTGCCATCTGGTTTCTGTACAAATTGTAAATAGCCTTTCACTCCCTGTATTTTACCCCTGCCACCTTTAGAATTTGAAAGAGGGTATTCCAGTCAACATTGTCAAAAGCTTTCTCTAAGTCTACAAATGCTAGAAACGTAGGTTTGCTTTTCCTTAATCTTTCTTCTAAGAGAAGTCGTAAGGTCAGTATTGCCTCACGTGTTCCAGTATTTCTACGGAATCCAAACTGATCTTCCCCGGGGTCGGCTTCTACTAGTTTTTCCATTCGTCTGTAAAGAATTCGTGTTAGTATTTTGCAGCTGTGGCTTATTAAACTGATTGTTCGTTAATTTTCACATCTGTCAACACCTGCTTTCTTTGGGATTGGAATTATTATATTCTTCTTGAAGTCTGAGGGTATTTCGCCTGTTTCATACATCTTGCTCACCAGATGGTAGAGTTTTGTCAGGACTGGCTCTCCCAAGGCCGTCAGTAGTTCCAATGGAATGTTGTCTACTCTGGGGGCCTTATTTCGACTCAGGTCTTTCAGTGCTCTGTCAAACTCTTCATGCAATATCGTATCTCCCATTTCATCTTCATCTACATCCTCTTCCATTTCCATAATATTGTCCTCAAGTGCATCGCCCTTGTATAGACCCTCTATATACTCCTTCCACCTTTCTGCTTTCCCTTCTTTTCTTAGAACTGGGTTTCCATCTGAGCTCTTGATGTTCATACAAGTGGTTCTCTTATCTCCAAAAGTCTCTTTAATTTTCCTGTAGGCAGTATCTATCTTACCCCTAGTGAGATACGCCTCTACATCCTTACATTTGTCCTCTAGCCATCCCTGCTTAGCCATTTCGCACTTCCTGTCGATCTCATTTTTGAGACGTTAGATGGGTAGATCACATAACTAATGAGGAGGTACTGAACAGAATTGGGGAGAAGAGGAATTTGTGGCACAACTTGACCAGAAGAAGGGATCGGTTGGTAGGACATGTTCTGAGGCATCAAGGGCTCACCAAGTATTGGAGGGCAGCGTGGACTGTAAAAATCGTAGAGGGAGACCAAGAGATGAATACACAAAGCAGATTCAGAAGAATGTAGGTTGGAGTAGGTACTGGGAGACGAAGAAACTTGCGCAGGATAGAATAGCATGGAGAGCTGCATCAATCCAGTCTCAGGACTGAAGACTACAACAACAACATAATGTCGGTGTCGATGTTAAGCGGTTTAATCTCATTCTCGTATCTGACCATGAAGTAAATTAACGTACACTCTGTCCACAGCTCTCGAACTGCCCATCGCTACTGACCGACCACAGTGTCATCCTCCGTGTATGCCATCAATGGGTTAGTATGGAAGGCATGGGGTCAGCATACACTCTCCTGGCCGTTTTCAGTTCATAGTGTGTCTAGGACTGTGGCCACGAAAAATAAAAGTCATGGATTATGTACACAAAATCACTGTATTTAATCAAAATAAGACTCCCCGTGGATCTATACACTGCTGAAATCGTTTTAAAAGTGTTTTGAAATGGACACTATAGTCCTTTTTTGGAATTGCATTCAGTATTTCAGTACAATTTTCTGGACTGTCCTCAACTGCATTGCAATTGTGTCCTTTTATTGCTAACTTCGATTCGGGGAATTAGAAGTCTGTTGGAGACAATACCGGAAAATACGATGGCTGATGTAGGACTCTGATCCACATGCGGGCCAAAAACTAGCACACAGTCTTCACTTTGTTGGCTGGGTAATTATCGTGGGGGGGGGGGGGGGGGGGTGGCGACCAGGAACCTGCCTCTCACTATTCGTGTAGAATTCGACGAATTCTCGCCTGCAAACGACGGAGGACTCAAAAAGCGTGGTGCTGCCTCGTAGCTCCACCGCCGTTTTCCGGCAAGAAACAGACACATTCTGTTACATTTGTGATCAGGAAGCCTGCTTCAGTGACTTTGACCTTCTACATGGCTGTTATAGAAACCTCAAGGATCATAACGCGGCAATTCGCCACGAGATGGCAATGCAGTTTGCAATTCCACACAAACTGTTCTAACGGAACAGGGTCGCAGAGTGTATTCGTGATCTGGAACCGCTACATCTCGCTCAAATAGCTCGAATAGCTGGTATCACGAGACTGAGAGAGGCCCGTTCCAATCCTGCCACCGAGAAAAATCCGTGGTAGTTCCGGGTATCGAACCCGGACCTCTGCATGGCAGTCAACCGTGCTGAGCACTCTGCTACGGAGGAGGATTTGTCCATGGCGGATCACCTCATGTACATTATCTTTACCAAACATTATGTTGCATTTACCATACATTTGATCTTCGTGAATTTATTATCTTGCGCCTCTTCGATTGTTCACTGTTTCTGCCACGTAATCGATATCTCTGTATATCAATGCTTAAGATCTGTTTCGTAAAAACATGCTCTATTCGCTTTATTTGCAATTAATCCAAGGATAAAAGAGCATGAATGCGGGGCGTTTGCAAAATATCTTCCGTAAGAACTCTACAGCGCCACAGGTAAGACTGAATGGTCAGGGCGACTGACTGTCATTTGGAGGGACAGGGTTCAGTACCCAGTACGGCCAGAGATTTTCCCTTGGGGGAAGGCCAGATACGTAGTGCATACGGCCTTACCACCTGAGGAGTTGCTAGACTGATTAGAGGTGGCAACCGATATGATGCAACCTGCATTACTGGCCATTAAAATTGCTACACCAAGAAGAATTGCAGATGATAAACGGATATTCATTGGACAAATATATAATACTAGAACTGACATGTGATTACATTTTCACGCAATTTGGGTGCATACATCCTGAGAAATCAGTACCCAGAACAACCACCTCTGGCCGTAATAACGGCCTTGATACGCCTGGCCGTTGAGTCAAACAGAGCTTGGATGGCATGTACAGGTACAGCTGCCCATGCAGCTTCAACACGATACCACAGTTCATCAAGAGTAGTGACTGGGGTATTGTGACGAGCCAGTTGCTCGGCCACCATTAATCAGACGTTTTCAATTGGTGAGAGATCTGGAGAATGTGCTGGCCAGGGCAGCAATCGAACATTCTGTATCCAGAAAGGCCCGTACAAGACCTGCAACATGCGGTCGTGCATTATCCTGCTGAAATGTATGGTTTCGCAGAGACCGAATGAAGGTAGACCCACGGGTCGTAACACATCTGAATGTAACGTCCACTGTTCAAAGTTCCGTCAATGCGAACAAGAGGTGACCGAGACGTGTAACCAATGGCACCCCATACCATCACGCCGAGTGATTCGCCAGTATGGCAATGACGAATACACGCTTCCAATGTGCGTTCACCGCGATATGCCGGCCGTGGTGGCCAAGCGGTTAAAGGCGCTACAGTCTGGAAGCGCGCGACCGCTACGGACGCAGGTTCGAATCCTGCCTCGGGCATGGATGTGTGTGATGTCCTTAGGTTAGTTAGGTGTAAGTAGTTCTAAGTTCTAGGGGACTGATGACCTTAGACGTTAAGTCCCATAGTGCTCAGAGCCATTTGAACCATCACCGCGATGTCGCCAAACACGGATGCGACAATCATGATGCTATAAACAGAACCTGGATTCATCCGAAAAAAATGGCGTTTTGCCATTCGTGCACCCAGGTTCGTCGTTGAGTATATCATCGCAGGCGCTCCTGTCTGTGAGGCAGCGTCAAAGGTAACCGTAGCCATAGTCTCGTAGCTGATAGTCCATGCCGCTGCAAACGTCGTCGAACTGTTCGTGCACATGGTTGTTGTCTTGCAAACGTCCCCATCTGTTGACTCAGGGACCGAGACGTGTCTGCACGATCCATTACAGCAATGCAGATAAGATGCCTGTCATCTCGACTGCTAGTGATACGAGGCTGTTGGGATCCAGCATGGCGTTCCCTATTACCCTCCTGAAGCCACCAATTCCATATTCTGCTAACAGTCATTTGATCTCGACCAACGCGAGCAGCAATGTCGCGATACGATAAACCGCAATCGCGATAGGCTACAATCCGACCTTTATCAAAGTCGGAAACGTGGTGGTACGCATTTCTCCTCCTTACACGAGGCATCACAACAACGTTTCACCAGGCAACGCCGTTCAACTGCTGTTTTTGTATGAGGAATCGGTTGAAAACTTTCCTCATGTCAGCACGTTGTAGGTGTCGCCATCGGCGCCAACCTTGTGTGAATGCTCTGAAAAGCTAATCATTTGCATATCACAGCATCTTCTTCCTGTCGGTTAAATTTCGCGTCTGTAGCACGTCGTCTTCGTGGTGTATCAATTCTAATGGCCAGTAGTGTATTACTACCCGCAATTAGGTACCATCTCTTATTACTATTTACGCACAGCCTGACACTTAAGTGAGGGGTGGATGACACATTTATCTATTAGATAAGAAAGAGCGTGCTTCGAACTATTGTCTCATATGAAATATTTTGAAGGTACGTCTTACCTGGCTTGAGGAAGCACTCCCAACGGAACTCTGTAGAAAATTTTTGTCTCGACCACGATGTAAAAAGAGCTGTAGAGAGCTAAATGTTAACAACACCGTCACCGAACTCGCAATGGCGTATTAGAATGATCTTCGCTACTGGTTGTCGTAGTGAGCTACGGAATGCGCACCAAGCAAGAGAGACATTCAGCGATCCGGCATTAGTCACCCACCCGAAATATGGGCACTTTACCCTACAGGTAAGAAAGACGCACGTCGAACCACGCTGGAGCGTAGACAGCGTCAGCGGATGTTATTTCTTCCACCACACCAGTCCTTTGATTTACAGGTTGTTAATCAGCATAAGTCACAAATGAGAAAGATATTGTCACGTCGTAACCACAACTAAGCCCAAGCCCGAAAGGAGGGTTGTCAATGAAGCACAACACCTAGAACGGAAAGCACGTTTATTACAAACACCAACGTGCAGACAGAACATAACTGCTTGCTACACGGAAAGTGCTACTATTTTTACAAACCTCGAACGACTCAAAATGTGCAATCATTTCAACATAAGCAATTTCGAGAACTTTCTTGAAATGATAAATACACACATAAAAAATTTTTGCATCACCTCAGTTCAGAGAGTTCCGGAACCTGTGCAGGAAATTGCTCATGAAAACTTCACGTTGCATGTTGTATCACCAGACCTTCAGAGGTGGTGGTCCAAAATGCTGTACTCACCGGTACCTCTAATACCCAGTCGCACGTCCTCCTGCATTGATGCATGCCTGTATTCGTCGTGCCATACTACCCACAACTTCATCAAGGCACTCTTGCTCCAGATTGTCCCATTGCTCAACGTCGATTGGACGTAGATCCCACATACTAGTTGGTGGGTCACGTCGACCATAAGCAGCCCTTTTTAATCTATACCAGGCATGTTCGATAGGGTTTATGGCTGGAGAACATGCTGGCCGTGTACCTCCTTCATGGTGGAATGGCTGGAACTGATCGGCTGTCGGATCCCCTCCGTCTCATAGGCGCTGCTCATGCATGGTTGTTTACATCTTTAGACGGGTCTAGTGACAATTTCTGAATAGTAAAAAGGGACTGTGTTTGTATTACAATATCCACAGCCAACGTCTATATTCAGGAATTCTGGGAACCGGGGTGATTCAAAACATTTTTTTATATGTGCACTAAAAACAAATACACTCATGTACAGAAAAAAGCAGAACACGTTCGACGACTAGAGATAGAACGTTCATATTCACAGAATATGTACGTTAATTAGTATGTTCTACAGCAATGATTAGCGTTTCAGTCACCTCTGTTCAGTATGTGTCCTGTTGCGTAATAGGCACTGGGTCCGCCATGAGCCCTGATAGAACTTGTTCCATGGGCGATGGCACCGATGTGTATAAAGCGTAATGGCGCCCTGTGCCATAGCCATGCATGCTGCCTCACCTGGTCCCAAAGTTCGTCTGTGGTGGTTGGCGTTGGGTAACAGCACTGTACCCGTCGTTCCACCATGTTCCATACATTTTCGACTGGCTATAAGTTTGGTGATCTCGCGCGCCAGGGCAAAAGGTTGACATTCTGTGAAACCAAGAACGCACGTGTTCGTGCAGCAACATGTGGTCGTGAATTGTCTTGCTTAAAAATGGCGCCTGGGATGTTGTGCAGAAAATGTATGGCTACGGGTCGCAGGATGTCATCCACGTAGGTCCCACTAATCACAGAGCCGTGGACACGCAGCAACTGTGATTTGTGGTTGTACCCAGTAGCACCCACACCATAAGGACTTGAGCTGGCGCTGTATGTCTTGTGCGAATGCGGTCACTGCGATGCCGCTCCCCCTGTAGGCGGCGAACCAAATTGCGGCCATCATTTTCAAACAAACAGAACCTAGATTCGTCCGAAAACACTATCTGATGCCATTCTTGTACCTAGTTACGTCGTTGTATATACCATTGCCGTCTAGTATGTTTCTGCACATTCGTCAAAGGTAGGAAGAGAAGAGGACGACGCGCACATAACCCATGCCGTAATAAACGGCGACGGACTGTCACGTCTGATAGTGTACGATGGTTCAAATGGTTCAAATGGCTCTGAGCACTATGGGACTTAACATCTGAGGTCATCAGTCCTCTAGAACTTAGAACTACTTCAACCTAACTAACCTAAGGAAATCACACACATCCATGCCAGAGGCAGGATTCGAAGCTGCGACCGTAGCGGTCACGCGGTTCCAGACTGAAGCGCCTAGAACCGCCCGGCCACACCGGCCGGCTAGGGCACGATGTGTTACACTGTTCCACTGTTGCGCCAGAGCCGAGGAGGACACATTTCTGTCATCCAATGACCTTCGGATAATGTGTCGATCTTCTCAGGAGGTGGTCTGGGTGGTGCGACTTGATCCATCTCGTCGTGTTCGGCACATATCCGTTGCACTGCTAAAAGACTTCGTCCAACACAAGCAGCAATTTCCTGGGTGGATGCATCACATTCTCTCATTCCAATAATGTGCCCTCCTTCAAACTCACTAATCTGATGGTACGGTTCGCGCGTACGTCTGAGAGGCATCCTGCACGTCTACCCAAGTCGGACTGATCCATTGCCTTCTCTTTATAGCGACAACGAGAGACGCAGGCACATTTTACCAGTAGGTGGCGTTGCGCCTTGGTGTTGACTTTGAACCCGTGGGCCGACACGGTTCAAATACACTGCCGGCCATATAATTGCTACACCAAGAAGAAATGCAGATGATAAACGGATATTCATTGGACAAATATATTATACTAGAACTGACATGTGATTGCATTTCCACACAATTTGGGTGCATAGATCCTGAGAAATCAGAACCCAGAACAACCACCTCTGGTCGTAATAACGGCCTTGATACGCCTGGGCATTGAGTCAAACAGAGCTTGGATGGCGTGTACAGGTACAGCTGCCCATGCAGCTTCAACACGATACCACAGTTCATCAAGAGTAGTGACTGGCGTATTGTGACGAGCCAGTTGCTCAGCCACCATTGACCAGACGTTTTCAATTGGTGAGAGATCTGGAGAAAGTGCTGGCCAGGGCAGCAGTCGAACATTTTCTGTATCTAGAAAGGCCCGTACAAGACCTGCAACATGCGGTCGTGCATTATCCTGCTGAAATGTATGGTTTCGCAGGGACCAAATGAAGGTAGAACCATGGGTCGTAACACATCTGAAATGTAACGTCCACTGTTCAAAGTGCCGTCAATGCGAACAAGAGGTGACCGAGACGTGTAATCAATGGCACCCCATACCATCACGCCAGATGATACGCCAGTATGGCAATGACGAATACACGTTTCCAATGTGCGTTCACCGCGATGTCGCCAAACACGGATGCTGTAAACAGAACCTGGATGCATCCGAAAAAATGGCGTTTTGCCATTCGTGCACCCAGGTTCGTCGTTGAGTATATCATCGCAGGCGCTCCTGTCTGTGATGCAGCGTCAAGGGTAATCGCAGCCATAGTCTCGTAGCTGATAGTCCATGCCGCTGCAAACGTCGTCGAACTGTTCGTGCACATGGTTGTTGTCTTGCAAACGTCCCCATCTGTTGACTCAGGGACCGAGACCGTGTCAGCAAGATCCGTTACAGCCATGCGGATAAGATGCCTGTCATCTCGACTGCTAGTGATACGAGGCCGTTGGGATCCAGCACGGCGTTCCGTATTACCCTCCTGAACCCACCGATTCCATATTCTGCTAAAATCATTGGATATCGACCAACGCGAGCAGCAGTGTAGCGATACGATAAACCGCAATCGCGATAGGCTACAATCCGACCTTTATCAAAGTCGGAAACGTGATGGTACGCATTTCTCCTCTTTACACGAGGCATCACAACAACGTTTCACCAGGCAACGGCGGTCAACTGCTGTTTGTGTATGAGAATCGGTTGAAAACTTTCCTCATGTCAGCACGTTGTAGGTCTCGCCACCGGTGCCAACATTGTGTGAATGCTCTGAAAACCTAATCATTTGCATATCAGTGCATCTTCTTCCTGTCGGTTAGATTTCGCGTCTGTAGCACGTCAAATTCGTGATGTAGCAATTTTAATTGCCAGTAGTGTACTAATCATTTCTGCAAAACATACTATTGAAAATGTCCTGTGAATATGAACATTCTTTCTCCAGTCGTTCACGACCTTCTGTTTTTTCTGAACATACCGCAAATTTTGGCGTCAATAAGCATTCAGAATTACAGAAAGAAAGCTACCGAGTCGACAGCCGTCTGGAGAGATGGGCCGTCGGTGAGATTCGCTGTCATCTCGGTAACTGACAGCATCTCGTGGTCGTGCGGTAGCGTTCTCGCATCCCACGCCCTTATTCCCGGGTTCGATTCCCGGCGGGGTCAGGGATTTTCTCTGCCTCGTGATGGCTGGGTGTTGTGTGCTGTCCTTAGGTTAGTTAGGTTTAAGTAGTTCTAAGTTCTAGGGGACTGATGACCATAGATGTTAAGTCCCATAGTGCTCAGAGCCATTTGAACCATCTCGGTAACTGTCGTCCACGAAGGATTTTCATACGTGGCGGCCTCACCTACGCATCTGGTCGCCTCTCGTGGTTTTCCAGATTTGGGCGGCTACATGAGCTACAGTACCTCTATACGGCGACGGGAAGCGGTTACGGCGTGTTTAGGACCGACCTCGTCCCGGGTACAGCGGCGGGAATCGGCCCGCAGGTCGAATATAACCATCTACAGCTAACTTGTGTGCATAGCACTGTGGTCGTGGTTGACATCTTGCAGCGTAATAGTCATTAAACACTCTTCCGCTTTCTCCGTGATAGCGCACAGTGCATACGGGACATCCACAGTGGAAACATACCGGCGTGGAGTTCTCCGTCCTACAAATGTCTGTGCTTCGTGGGGTGTTATACCCGGCAAAGGAGTTTGTTGGATGCTGGGTTGTCGTTTAACGGCTGTGGCGTAAGTCCAAGTTGGTCTAGTCAATTCTTCACGGGACGGTCGATTTGTGGCGGAGATTGGTGCTACAGATGATACAAATCTTCTTCAATATTGTCTGTTACCCCCTGACGTACGTCGACAGTCATGGATTCTCTCTCTGGGGCTCGGATTAAAAAGGGTGTAAGGTAGGGAGGCAGTCTCTCACCCCTACTGTTCAATCCATGCATTGAAGGAGCAATGACAAAAATAAAAGTGTGGTCCAAGAATGGGATTGAAATTCAGGGTGAAGGAGTGTCAGTGGTAAGATCCGTGACGATACTGCTATCCTCACTGAAACTGAAGAATTACAGGAGCTGTTGAATGAATGAACAGTCTAAGAGTACAAAACATGGATGGAGAAAAAACCGTAAAAGACGGAAGTAATGAGAAGTAGCAGAAATGAGAACAGCTTAAAATCAAAGTTAGTGATCACTAAGTAGGCGAAGGAATTCTGCTACCTAGGCAGAAAACAATAACCCGTGACGAACGGAGCAAGGAGGACGTAAAAAGCAGACTGACATTGACAAAAAGAGCATTCTTGGCCAAGAGGAGTCTACTGGTACCAAACATGGACCTTAATTCAGGAAGAAACTGCTCAGAATGTACGTTTGTACTACAGCATTGAATGGTAGTGAGACATGGACTGTGAGAAAACCGGAACAGAAGAGAATCGAAGCATTTAAGATGTGCTGATACTGAAGAATGTTGAAAATTAGGTGGACTGATTGGGTAAGCAATGAGGAGGTTCTCCATATAATCGGCGAGGAAAGGAATGCATGGAAACACTGACAAGAAGAAGGGACAGGACGTTCGTTAAGACGTCAGGTAATAACTTCCGTGGTATTAGAGGGAACTGCAGAGGGTAAAAACTGTAGAGGCAGACAGAGGTTGGAATACATCCAGCAAATAAAAGAGGACGTAGTTTGCAAGTGCTACAAAGAGATGAAAATATTGGCACAAGGGAGGACTTCGTGGCTGGACGCATCAAACCAGTCAGAAGACTGATGACTCAAAATAAATGGTGTAATCGGTCTGACACTTCTGGTTGCCAAAAACTGCTCTTACTACCTGGCGTATGAGCGAGGCGACGTAATAGCGGTCTTCCATCACCGCCATGGGGGCGTTCCCTCGTCCATCACTTTTTCTGTCACTTTTCCTCGGCGCGCTGTCACCACTCGATGATTTGTTCTTGTTGTGACGTCCTTTAAGAAAAGAACTTGTCCTGTTTCACAACGTGGACTAGAGCCAAGACATTCTTCATGTAACTTATGTCGTTTCCCCACGACTTTGGGCCCTGTTCTCCAATTGTTCTTCCGCTAAGCAGGCTTGCTGCTTATTGTCACCACCAGTTTCCTTCAGTTCGACATGGAATTTGTCAGCAAGTGAGCTTTTTTCGTTGTTCTCGAACCACTGCTGGACTGTGCCGTCCAAGTAAAAGTGCTCATTTGCCAAATATACCATGTCATCCCACCTACTGAACTTGACGACTCGGTCGAATCCTTTCAGCCATTTCGTCAGGTTCTTACCATCATTTCCGGAAAACACTGATGGGTTCCAGATGTGCAGCTGAC
This sequence comes from Schistocerca cancellata, assembly GCF_023864275.1. NCBI lineage: Eukaryota > Metazoa > Arthropoda > Insecta > Orthoptera > Acrididae > Schistocerca > Schistocerca cancellata. The sequence goes on along the minus strand of NC_064633.1, from coordinate 490,899,273 downwards.
TTGTTGGTGTTTTAAAATCCATTGGTTTATTGACTTTACGGATCCAGGAAACGATGTAGTGCTTTTATTCCGGTTCATGTCCGTGTAGACGATGGGTTTTTGGTTGCCTAATTGAAGCCACAATTAAGAAGTTTTGAAATACCCGGCGTCTGAGACAAACAGTATTACTCGTAACCACAGTCAAGTCCAAATCCGAAAGCAGGGTTGTTACTTAAGTATACCGCTTAGCACTGAAGCACGTGTATTACTGACACCAACGTACAGACAGGACAGAACTGTGTCCTGGATGGAGAACGCTGCTATTTGTATATACGTCGAATCTTCTAGAATATGCAAACATTTTCAAAATCCTTCTATAGCATCATATCTCAAACGCTTCGATTCCCTTCGTTTGAGGTTTCTCCACAGCCCGTAACTCACTTCCAGATAATGCTACGCTCCAAGCGTACATTCTTAGAAATCTATTTCTCAAATTTCTCAAATTAAGGCCGATGTCTGATACCAGTAAACTCCTTTCGTTCAGCAACACTTTCTTTTCTTGCGCTAGTTTGCTTTTTATGTCCTCCTTGGTTCGTCCGTCATGTATTATTTTACTGATAATGCAGCAGAATCCCTTTACTTCGTTCACCTCGTGATCACCAGTTCGGATGTTAAGTTTGTCGCTAGTCACATTTCTGCTACTCCTCATTGCTTTTGTCATTTTTTGATTTAGTCTCAACCTATAGTGTGTGCTCATTGAACTTATCATTGCCTTCAACAGGTCCTATCATCTCCAGATACATAAACTAAAGTCCTCTGTTCGCTTATTTTTGTATGTCCGGGTTAGTCTGAGGAACTACTGTAGAGATTTTGATACGATCTTGTCAGTATCAATATCGATAACAAGCAAAAACCACGATTCTCTGTTATATATGATTACGGCAGTCTCAGAGAGTGCGCGAGTCCTACTCACATTTAACTAACTTTTACAAATTCTCTGGCAGTGATTCTAGAGAGTCGCCTGTAGACGAATATGAGCTGCATAGATGTTCGACAGTATTGGCAGCCAGCATCTGGGCGTATATTTGACTGGGCCACTAACGGTTCCCATAGCTGCGTTCAAAGGAACGTCAACTTTCTTCAAACAAGCACTGCGGGGCCAAACTGGTACGCAGTATTCTGCTGCAGAGGATGTCAACACAAGGGATGCCCCACGGAGAACTGAAGCATTTGCTCCCCACGTACTACCTGACAAGTTCCTCGTGACGTTCACTCATGCTTCCACATTCTTAGCTGTGTTGGAAACGCTCCTGTCTAATGGGACACCAAGGTATCGTTGTGTTTTACTGTACCAAGAGGGCAAAACCATGTGAGTGATCTTTGTAATGCTAGAGGATTGGACACGTGGGAAAGACACATTCCTACTTTAGCAATATTAGGTCCAAGTCACCATGTCTGGAAATATTCATAAAATTTAGTGGGTCTGTTTGCTAGGTGTTCTTCACTTTCAGAAAGATCTTCACTTTGGTATGAATAACGGATATGGTTCGCACATTTCCCCACGAAAAGTAAAGTTCGTTATCTGTGCTATATAGCCTTTTCCAAAAGCATGCGTGGCACGTACTTTGCGGGCAGTGTATTTTGACTGCCTCTAAGAATGTGAAGAGTAGTTGAGGACTGCAATGGCTCAGGCACTGCACCAGAGTTCGGGAAGACTGGTACAAATGGTAGTCCGGCCATGCTGACTGTGGTTTCGCGTGGTTTCCCTAAAACGCTTAAGGTGAATGGAAAGGTGATTCCTCCAGAAATGTCGACGTGGATTTCTTCCTTCAGTTCTGAACTGGTGCACCGTCTCTAATGGTTCAAATAGCTCTGAGCACTATGGGATTTAACAGCTCAGGTCATCAGTCGCCTAGAACTTAGAACTACTTAAACCTAACTAACCTAAGGACATCACACACATCCATGCCCGAGGCAGGATTCGAACCTGTGACCGTAGCGGTCGCGCGGTGCCAGACTGAAGCGCCTAGAACCGCTCGGCCACGCGGCCGGCCAGTCTCTAATAACCTAGACATTCACCGGATGTTAAAACTTAAACCTACTTCCTCGTTGGCTTCATAAGGAACGCTTCAGGGGTGCACAGAAGATACGTGAGCAATATTCCCGCTAACTGTGGATAGCCACCGTCTATTATTCTCAATAACCCCAACAAACAAGTCGTCTGCAGCTTGTGAGGAGAGTTCAATTTAATTACATTGATTACGGTAACAGAAAATCGAAAATGTTTTCGCTGAGACTCCAGCAAAAATACACGTATCCGCTGATGTCACGAAATGTCTAACAGTAAGTACGGCTCGGTGCACCGTTTACCAGGAGCATCGAGGCCGTGTAGGCGAAACTCGCACTGGCCTCGCCTAACCTGTTAGACTACCCGTCCGTCACATCCAGAGAGAGCACAGTTCGTAGCAAAAAATCCACGCGCGAGATAGCGACACATATTGCTCGAGCGCTGTACCCGTATCATGACCATATAAGACGCGTTTCGGAGTGAAAAATTCCGCAGATTAAATAGCGAGATATGAAAATCTCTGACTGATAATGGATAAGCCAAGGAAACTACAGTATTACATCATCATCAACTGCTTCAGATATACTTGCCTCAATCCAGACGTTTCCATACGATCTTAGGCGACACCTGAGCATGTCGGCCGCGTGATTTGTAAGGTCATTCCCCTAACTACCGTGAAGTCGCTTCCTCAGTCTTCCATTATCTCTTGGGATGTACCAGACAACTTCCTTGTTCCGTCTGCCATATATGTGCCAGGCGATATGTTGCGGCAGCCTCCATGTCATAACTACAGGACTATTACAAATGACTGAAGCGATTTCATAAATTCACTGTAGCTCCATTCATTGACATATGGTCACGACACACTACAGATACGTAGAAAAACTCATAAAGTTTTGTTCGACTGAAGCCGCACTTCAGGTTTCTGCCGCCAGAGCGCTCGAGAGCGCAGTGAGACAAAATGGCGACAGGAGCCGAGAATGTGTATGTCGTCCTTGAAATGCACTCACATCAGTCAGTCATAACAGTGCAACGACACTTCAGGACGAAGTTCAACTAAGATCCACCAACTGCTAACTCCATTCGGCGATGGTATGCGCAGTTTAAAGCTTCTGGATGCCTCTGTAAGGGGAAATCAACGGGGCGGCCTGCAGTGAGCGAAGAAACGGTTGAACGCGTGCGGGCAAGTTTCACACATAGTGATGTGAAAGATTCAGTGTTTAAACCTCCTCTACCAAGAAACGTGCCAGAACTGCGAGCTCGCATCAACAATGCTTTCGAACTCATTGATGGGGACATGCTGCGCCGAGTGTGAGAGGAACTTGAAAATCGGCTTGATGTCTGCCGAATCACTAAAGGGGTACATATCGAACATTTGTGAATGCCTAAAAAATCTTTTCGAGTTTTTCTATGTGTGTGCAAAGCATTGTGAAAATATCTCAAATAATAAAGTTATTGTAGAGCTGTGAAATCGCTTCAATCATTTGTAATAACCCTGTATATATTGCCCTCCGATCTATTCCCTGATCCATTTCATTGTTTTCCAGTTCTAATCTCTACCCGTCCAGCATACCCCTTAATTGAAGGTGAAATGAAATGAAATGGCCATGCGGCTATGGCTTCCCGTAGGGTAGACCGGTCGCCTGGTGCACGCCTTTTAGTTGACACCAATTCGGCGACTTGCGTGTCGATGAGGATGAAATGATGATAGAAACAACACAGCACCGAGTCCCTGAGGGAAGAAAATCTTCGACCGGCCGGGGATCGAATCCGGACCGCTTGCTTGATGTTCTGCCACTCTGACCACTTTTTTAACCAACTTTTTTTTATTCCACAAAAACAGTAACATAAATGACTAGCTTACAATGAAATGACATAAATAAGGTGACAGCTGTAAGCCGAAAAACCATTATGAAATGATTGAAGTTTATGTTGTAACTTATTGGTACGATATAAACAGTTACATAGATCCAGTTACAAACGTTTTATGTACTTCTGGCTAAAACATTAATTTCAAGTAAAAGGCTAGGAAAATTCAAATTGTTGCTGAGTGATGGAAAACGGGTTCCAAGTAAAGAAAAATCTTTTCATTAATGATTTCTGAAAAAGATTTTTCGATGTAATCAGCAAAGAATGTCCGAGCCGCCTTCCAGATTCGAGTTCAGGGGAATGTAGCACCCAGTAGACTGATGTGTGTGAGGAGGAGACACATGGCAAATGTCCCAATAGCACAGGATCCACAATCCACTGTTGTCGCGGAGAAGCTTGAGAATTAACACATCGTATGAATCACCCACTGCTTTCTATTCGTTCTGGACTGATCAGTACACAGGGTGTCGCAGGAGGAGTGATCGCTATTCAGGGATCTGACAGGAACACTCATTTGAAGCAGAAAATTTCATATGGGAATATTGTTCCGGAGAAAGAACATACACTACTGATGAATATGACGTGCTACAGACACGAAATTTAACCGACAAGACGAAGATGCTGTGGTATGCAATTGATTAGCTTTTCAGAACATTCACACACGGCTGGAGCCGGTGGCGACACCTACAACGTGTTGACATGAGGAAAGTTTTCAACCGATTTCTAATACACAAACAGCAGTTGATCGGCGTTGCCTGGTGAAACTTTGTTGTGATGCTTCGAGTAAGGAGGAGAAATGCGTACCATCATGTTTCCGAATTTGATAAAGGTCGGATTGTAGCCTATCGCGATTGCGGTTTATCGTATCGCGACATTACTGTTCGCGTTGGTCGAGATCCAATAACTGTTAGCAGAATATGGAATCGGTGGGTTCAGGAGGGTAATACAGGAAGCCGTGCTGGATCCCAACGGCCTCGTATCACTAGCAGTCGAGATGACAGGCATCTTAAGCGCATGGCTGTAATGGAATGTGCAGACACGTCTCGATCCCTGAGTCAACAGATGGGGACGTTTGCAAGACAACACCCATCTGCACGAACAGTTCGACGACGTTTGCAGCAGCATGGACTATCAGCTCGGAGACCGTGGCTGTGGTTACCCTTGACGCTGCATCACAGACAGGAGCGCCTGCGATGGTGTACTCAACGACTAACCTGGGTGCACGAATGGTAAAACGTCTCTTTCAAATCTGCACTAATTTTTATGTGTTGATTATATATTTTTTGTCTTCTCCAATTTATATTCAAGCCTACTTTCAAAATTTATCCATCAAGCTCTGTCATTTGTTGCTGAAATTCGTCTGCATCAGAACTGAAGAATAGAATGTCATTATCAAAACGAAAGTGGTTTTACTATAGTTTTATACGTTTTCCATCTGTCCAATTCAAGGAACTGACAACTTTCTCTGGGACTGCTGGGAATAGCTTTATTGATATATCAGAACAAAGGAAGACCAAGAATGAAGTGCTCGGGTTAAAAAAGGGTATAACACAGGAAAGGCGTCTACTGTTCAATCTGTACACCGAAGGAGCAAAGACAGAACTGGAAGGAACTTCCAGGAAGGGGATTTAAATTTCAAAGTGAAAGGATGTCAATGATAAGATATGCTGATGGCCTTGCTGTCCGAAGTGAAAGCGAGGAAAAATTGCAGGAGCTATAGAATGAAATTAACAGTGTAACAAACATGCACGGTGACTGAGAGAAAACTTAGACAGGTGAAATGATATTAGCGATAATCATAATAGCAGACTTGGGGGTAATGAAATAAACAATGATGACATAAAAAGCGAACTACTGCAGGCAAAGAGGACATTGCTGGACAAAAGAAGTCTGCTACTATCAAACATCGGCCTCAATTTTAGGGAGAATCTTCTGAGGATTTGTGCTGGAGGGCAGCATTGTACAGTAATGAATCGTGGAATGTGGGAAAACTGGAAACGAAAAGACTCGAAGCATTTGAGATGGGATGTTAAAAATTAGGTGGATTCATAAGGTAAGAAATGAGGCGTTTCTCCACAGAATCAATGAGGAGAACAACGTATGGAAAGCACTGAAGAGACTTAGGGACAGGATAACACATATGTTATGGCATCATGAAAGTTAGGACAGGTGACATAAAAACCTCTAAGTTTAATTTTTCGCTAACCTTTTGGCAAGCAGCACTATAGCCAATAGTAATATTATACCACAGCTATGCAACCCTGCATGAAGTTTTTCCTCGCACAGTCATCTCAAACGTATTGTACCGGGCGGTTATAGTTAAATTATCGATATTTCGAATGCAGCAGTGCGGGCTGTATACTTCGCAGGACGTTCTCTGAAACATCGTAAATATGTTCATTAATCAGTGAACTCGCGGTGTATGCTCAACAAAATAACAGTTCCATTTTCTGCCACCAATTAGAAGTATGGCGCTGTAAGTAGTCGGAATGAAAAATGTTTGCTGTTTTGACGTCAGTATGCTGTTTGTCGCTTGGCGGTGCGTGTTGATTTCTTTTGTGAAATGATTGGTTTTGTAAAAGGTTAAGAATGTTGTAGCTTTCCGTACGAAACGCAATGGCTATCAAGAAGAAAGATCATAACTGTTGGTAAAGTACACACATCAAAAAAGTTTTGCATCATCTAGGTTCCGAGAGTTCTGAGACCTGTACAGAAAATTGCAGTAGAGGTCAACATAAACATCATGTCCGCCCTTTTTACTGCTCATGAAAACCACACATTGCATGCTGTACCACCATACAGCGAGACCTACAGAGGTGGTGGTAGCACGTCCTCTTGCACTGATGCATGACTGTAAACGACGTGGCATACTATCCATACTATCCACAAGTTCAGCAAGGTGCTGTTGGTCCAGATTGTCCCACTCCTCAACGGCGATTCGGCGTAGATCCCTCAGAGCGGTTGGTGGGTCACGTCGTCCATAAATAGACCTTTTCAATCCAATCCCAGGCATGTTCGATAGGGTTCATGTCTGGAGAACATGCTCGCCACTCTAGTCGAGCGACGTCATTATCCTGGAGGAAGTAATTCACAAGATGTGCACGATGCAGGAGCGAATTTTCGTCCATGAAGACGAATGCCTCGCCAATATGCTGCCAATATGGTTACACTATCGGTCGGAGGGTGGCATTCACGTATCGTACACCCGTTACAGCGCCTTCCATGACCATCAGCGGCGTACGTCAGTCCCTGATAATGCCACCTCAAAACAGCAGGGAAACTCCACCTTGCTGCACGCGCCGGCGCCGGCAGTGTGTCTAAGGCGTTCAGCCTGACTGGGTTGCCTCCAAAATGTCTTCGACGACTGTCGGGTTGAAGGCATACGTGACACTCATCGCTGAAAATAACGTGATGCCAAACCTGAGCAGTTCATTCGGCATGTTGTTGGGCCCATCTGTACCGTGCTGCATGGAGTCGTGCAAAGGTGGACTTCGCCATGGATGTTGGGAGTGAAGATGCGCATCATGCAGCCTGTTGCGCACAGTTTGAGTCGTAACACGACGTCCTGTGGCTGCATGAAATGCATTATCCAACATGGTGGAGCTGCTCTTGGGAGGCTTGAGCGGGGCATGTCATCGACAGTTCCTGTCTCTCTGTATTTCCTCCCCATCCTGGTGGAATGACTGGAACTGATCGGCTGTCGCCCCCCCCCCCCCCCCCGCCGTCTAATAGCCGCTGCTCATGCATGGTTGTTTACATCGTTGGCAAGTTTAGTGACATCTCTGAACAGTCAAAGGGAATCCACAGTCAACGTCTGTTTTCCTGAGTTTTGGGAACCGGGGTGATGCTAAACCTTTTTTGATGTGTGTAATTTTGTTAGAACGGCAGCAATAGCAACGCTGCATTGACTGACAGAAACAGTTAAGAATAGGCCCCATGTCAATAAATCGGTAAAAAATATGATCACGAGATTTGAAGAAACAGGTGAATTAGGTGATGCTACAGGAAGAGGGAGGCGGTCCATTCCCATGGCAGGTGTTGGTGAAGTTCTTGTAGCTATGCCCGACCTTGCAGCACATGCCTCAGATTCTGTAGCCGGCGCCCGTGAGGTGTGTCACGGAAACTGCACCTCCCTTGGTCAACTGTTCAAAAGATATCGCGGTGGATTTTACACTGGTATCCCTAAAATTTTCAGAATGTGCACCAAATGAAGTCCCAAGATAGACAGCAAAACCGTGACTTTGTTCTTCGTTTGATGTCACCCATGGAAATGGATGACATGTGACCAGCGATTATTCTTTGGCCGGACTTGGCATATTTTACTGAGCACGTTGTCGTGCACTAAGTTTATGTGATCGTGGTGTGGTTTAATCAGCTCCTACATCATTCGCCCGTGTTTCTTCGAGGAGATAGCACCACACAGGCCTGTTAGATATACGGTAACATCAGTACGTCACAAAAACCTCCTTGTGGAACATATGGTCCCAGCTTTGCTCACACGCAGCCGTGTCCACGGCACTATTTTGTGCAAGATTGGCAATATCACATGTCGCTTTCTGGGTGAAATATTTGCTTCGAGAAACATTCGGTAATGACTTCATCATCTCTAGGCAGTTTCAAGATATGTGGGCTTTCACACCACCCGACTAAATCCATGTGACTTCTGACTATGGGGATACCTGGAAGATCGTGTCTATCAGTGATGTATGTGGACTCTTCCCGCTGGCTATATGTGTACAGAGGGAAGTGAAATTGGAATGACTTCATAAAACTAATCGTAGGAAAGGCTTCTGCCAGCCTGATACTCGTTGGAAGAATCTTCAGGAAGTGAAGTCCACCAATAAAAACCTCGTTCGGCCAATACTTGACAACTGCACATCAGTCTGGGACTCGTACCACATAGGATTCTTCGATGAAATAGGCAATATCTAGAGAAGAGTAGCGCGTTTCCCCCCCAGGTTCGTTAATAAGCCCGAAAAGTCACAGAGATGCTCAGCCAACTAGAGTGGCAGAAGCTAAACAGAAGCATTTTGCATCACGATGTAGTTTACCCTTAAAATTCCGGGAGCGTACGTTCCACGAAGACTCAACGAATATTGTTTCCGCCTACATAAATTTCACGAAACGTCCATGAAGACAATATTATATAGAATCGAGGCTGCACTGAGACTTGCAAATAATCACTGTTCCCGAGCACGATTCGCGACTGGAACACGAGAGGGGGAAGTGACCTGATTCACAGATGAGGTCGCTTGCAGAGTGTGTGGATGTAGATCTGGACTGTGATAAACGGTTGATAGAGTACCGGTTTTATTCTCACCACCCCCTCCCTCCTTTTCTTTTCTAATCTTGGATGGTGCGCGGGAACAGAACGATTAATTGTTGTATCGCTCGGATATCCTCAGCTCCCTCAAAATTTGCCCTCATGGTTCATATTGAGAGAAATACGTCGGAAGAAGTAGTGTGTTTGCTGATTCGCTTTGACAGCGACCTTCGGTAATCTAGAAAATAGAGGCCTCTGTGATGGACTGCGACTCCCTTATAGCATCTCTCACTCGCGGGATTTTCCCAGACAGGTTAAAATATGCCATTGTCAGGCCTCTCTACAAAAAGGGTGACACCACAGATATCAATAATTATCGGCCAGTATCCTTGCTTACAGCATTTTCAAAAATCTTCGAGTAAGTAATGTACTCAAGAGTGGTTAGCCATCTCATTAGTAATGGATACTTAGTAAATCACAGTTCGGATTTGAAACATGCTGTTCCACTGAGACAGCAATATGCAATTTCACTGTCCACATAATAGTTTTTAAATAGTAAAATGTCACTAATAGGAATTTTCTGTGACTTGTCCAAAGCATTTGATTGTGTGAACCATCACATTATGTTACAGAAATTACAATTCTCTGGTACAAATGGAATAGCATATGAGTGGTTTAAGTCATACCTACAGAACAGGAAGCAAAAAGTTTCCTTATATGGGTCAAATGATTTAAATAAGTTTGCCACTTCATCTAACTGGGGTGAAATTACATTAGATGTTCCACAGGGTTCAATCATGGGTCCCCTTCTGTTCTTGACAAATGTGAACGACCTCCCTTCCTATCTGAAACAGGAAGCTAAACTGACACTGTTTGCTGATAATACAAGCATCATTATTAATCCAGTTAAAGAAATTCCAATTGAAAATGATCCAAATAAGGTCTTCCAAAAAGTCATTAATTGGTTTTCTGCAAATGGGCTTGCTCTAAACTTTGAAAAAACACAGTACATCCAATATTCTGCTGCAAAAAGTACAGTTCCTTCAGCAAATATAACACATCAACAGAAGTCAGTAGACAGGTTAGAGCATATGGTTTGTGGGTGTACATATAATGAGAATCTTAATTGGAAAATTCATATTTTGGATCTTCTAATGCGACTAGGCTCAGCAACTTTTGCAATCAGAATAATTGTCAATTTTGAGGATATAGAAATTAGTAAGCTAATATACTTTGCATACTTTCACTCTCTGATGTCATAGGAATAATATTTTGGGGTAACTCAACATTCAGACAAAAAGTCTAAAAGAAAGTGGTAAGAATAGTGTGTGGGGTTCGTAGTGGCACATCTTGTAGGCATCTTTTTAAAAGATTGGGAATTCTTACAACAGCCACACAGTACATTTACTCACTAATGAAATTTGTTTCCAGCAGCATGGACCAGTTTAAAAACAACAGTGACATTCATGATTATAATACCAGGAAAAAGAAAGACTTACACTATCCTTTGCTCAACCCATCTTTGGCACAGAAAGGGGTAAAATATGCTGCTATAAAAATTTTCGACAAATTAGCAGATACAATAAAATGTCTGACAGACAGCAGTAATAGCTTCAAAAATAAATTGAGGTCATATCTCCTTGACACCTCCTTCTATACCATAGATGGATTCTTGAATAGGAATAAATAAACCTATAAATATAGTATATGCATTTTGTGCCATTTAAGAGAATGGGGTAAATAATAGAAATTTTAATCTTTAACTCTGTATTGTAATATATTTATTAATAAATCTTGTTTCATATGTCCATTTCTTGTGCACTTGACACGGCTACCATACCGTGCGACTGTTCAATGGAACACCCAACTAACTAACTAACTAACTAAGAAACTTCGTGAGTAACTTCATGTTTAGTCTCCATATAAAGTAAGTAAGTCCTCCTCTTTGAATCTACACTGTGCCTTCCCTTAATCATGAGTTGACGTGATTTGTAGTCAGGTAACCCCGTTTCTCAAGAGGACCAGTCTGACGAACGATATTCAAAAATCGTGCGAACGAGTATTTTATAAACTACCTTTTCCTTGTATGAATTGATTCTTAGGTTGAATATTAGTACGATATCCGCCCTTCCCACCGCTACATTTATGTGATTGTAGCATCCTCGAATACTCGGAACAAATAGTCCTACATACTTGATGGTTATGATTAATTCCTGAGTTCTGTTTATCAATGATCGTCTTGTCAGACTATGTTGCTATTTAAGTGAAATACGTTATTTTAACAATGTCCTGCTACACGGCTGCCCCAACTTTCGTGAGGCATATTTGTGTACTGACATCATAGCTGCTATCAAAATCTTTAGTAAGCTGCTAATTGTCTGGATAATATACACTGCCGGAAAAAAAATAATATACACTTTTAGAAGATTCCAATGCACTCAAGATTTATTATTGCAACAGTGCATATGGAGTACATAAAACGATTATGTTTGCAGATCAATAGCACAAGCGATTCTAAGGCATCAGGTATCGACTGATGACGGAACACCCTTGTCAGTACGTGGCGCAGCCCCTTCGGGCAGCAATTCTGGCGCTGACTCTGGTGTCCCGTCGATCGTGCAGATGGCGAATACTGTCCTGGGGTACGTTATTCTACGCCTGTTCGAGTTGTGCAAGCATTTCTGTAAGAGATGGTGTTGACGAGTCTCGTGAGGCACTTCTCGTCCCATCATATCCCACACGTGCGTGATCGCAGACAAACCCAGAGATTGTGCTGGCCAGGGAAGTTGCCGCACGTCTGCAGAGCAGGTCGAATTTGATGGGCACTGTGCGGGCGAGCGTTATCCTGTCGGAAAAACACATCACCTACCCGTTACAAGAATGGGCCTAACAACATTCTGCATATACCTAGCGCTGGTTCGTGTCACCTCCGGAAACATCGAATGTGAACGAGAGTTGTAGCTAATAGCACCCCAGACCGTATGGCCTTGGGTGGGGGCGGTGTGCCTTGGGCGAATGCACTCTAAGAGACAGTACTCACCAGTTCGACGTCGTACACGCAAAAGTCCATCACTTGCATGCAGGCAGAATCTGCTTTCATCGCTGAAGACGACGACGCGCCGTTCCATCTAAACGATCCACTGACGGCATCAGTCAGGCTATACACGGCGATGCTGTGGCGTGAGTGGAAGACGGGCTAGAGGTATGCGTGCCCAAAGTCCCACTCCTAATAACTAGTTCGCAACAGTCCGTGTTGACACATATGGATTCACAAGACCTCTTACCTGTGCCATGGCTGCCCGTACAATATGACGGTCCTGGTGGGCTTTTGTTCTGAGTGGATGTCCAGAAGGTTTTCTACAGGTGTGAGAATATTCACGTGCCCACTGGTGCCAGAATCGCTGTACAATTGACGCAGCACGTCCAATTTATGAGGTAATTCACCGAAAGTACCATCCCGCCACTCGGAAGACCACACTCTGACCTCTTTCAAAGTCGCTCAGTTGGCTGCAGGGAAGCACGAGTGTATCTACATGGCATTGTTGCCTTATTGCGGCTCACGTTTGCACAACACTGAGCCTCCTGGCTGTGAGTAATCGTTATTAAAGAGTAGACACAAAAAGGCGCTCTAGTAGCTATGCCACTACGCTATCTGTTGGCGGACGATATTCAAACCGTTCCCAGTATATCTACTACCCCCAGGTGGCACATGCCATCATCGGATCAAAATCGACGTCGTCTTTCCAGATTTACAATTTCTTTCTGGCAGTCTATATGGGCATGCTAAGCACTAATAGTAAATTATAAAAAAAGGAGTTGTTAGTGCAAGAGGGGAAAAGTGCGAGGAATGGTGATCAGACATGAAACGATAGTGTCGATAGTGTCAAGTTAGCAGGAAGTTAATAAATACAATGGTTTTCAGTATGGAAGGAAATAGAGGAAGAAGAAAGTAATTTGATGTAGGTTCCGAATGAGGTAGGTAGACGGATATGGAAGAGATGGGGGAGTACATCTACATCTACATCTACATTTATACTCCGCTAGCCACCCAACGGTGTGTGGCGGAGGGCACTTTACGTGCCACTGTCATTACCTCCCTTTCCTGTTCCAGTCGCGTATGGTTCGCGGTAAGAACGACTGCCGGAAAGCCTCCGTGCCAGCTCGAATCTCTCTGATTTTACATTCGTGATCTCCTCGGGAGGTATAAGTAGGGGGAAGCAACATATTCGATACCTCATCCAGAAACGCACCCTCTCGAAACCTGGAGAGCAAGCTACACCGCGATGGACTCTTGCAGAGTCTGCCACTTGAGTTTGCTAAACATCTCCGTAACGCTATCACGCTTAGCAAATAATCCTGTGACGAAACGCGCCGCTCTTCTTTGGATCTTCTCTACCTCCTCTGTCAACCCGACCTGGTACGGATCCCACACTGATGAGCAATACTCAAGTATGGGTCGAACGTGTGTTTTGCAAGCCACCTCCTTTGTAGATGGATTGCATTTTCTAAGGACTCTCCCAATGAATCTCAAGCTGGCACCCGACTTACCAACAATTAATTTTATATGATCATTCCACTTCAGTAAAGGATCCTTCTTTCTATGCATTCGCAATACATTAAATTTGTCTGTGTTAAGGGTCAGTTGCCACTCCCTGCACCAAGTGCCTATCCGATGCAGTACATGGCCTCTGTGTCTTTGAAGGGAGTAGGAGAATTTTGGTGGACCGGAAATCCAGGCGACGTTGCCAATTGAGGAGATAGGTAGCATTAAACCGTTGTAGATACGGAGTAGGCCAGTGTTCGGACGTTAATAGTTTTAGTACATTATGTGGTCTAATGATTCAAATGGCTCTGAGCACTATGGGACTTAACATCTGTGGTCATCAGTTCCCTAGAACTTAGAACTACTTAAACCTAACTAACCTAAGGACATCACACACATCCATGCCCGAGGCAGGATTCGAACCTGCGACCGCAGCAGCAGCGCGGTTCCAGACTGAAGCGCCTAGAACCGCTCGGCCACAGCGGCCGGCGTTATGTGCTCTTGTTGCATGGTCAGTGGATGGAGTTTCCAAGATAGTTTACCTTAGATGGTTCATCCGAGGTATTTTAGTGTGTTAGTTAACCGGTTGTAAATTATTAGGCACAAATAATGAGGGAGGCAAGATCTCGTTTCCAGTTCGACAAATTAGGTACAAGACGCCTGCAGTGAATTAGTACTGGCTACTTATTTTCGCTTGGACTCGGCCGCCTCCACGTCTCTCGGAATCATACGTAGCCGTAATTCAGCGGGAAGTCCCTAGAACGCGACGGCACGATGCCCAGTGGAACTTCTTGGTAGCAAGCAGCAGCTGTTGCAGCCACGCTCGGCAGCGCGCTCCCCGTTTAGCGGACAGCGCATCGTCAGCCAGCAGAAGTTTTGTCACATCACGAGACTTGGCGCGACCTCTGGCTGCAGCCTTCAGGGCGGCCACAAATTCCCAGCGCCAGTTCCGGTCCGTCCTGGCCTTGTGCTCTGCGGTTGTGCAACGGGAAGCGCGGAGTCACGCCTGTGAAACACTTCATTCATCTCGTTTTTTGGTAGACTAATGGTTTCTTTACTGTTTTGTGCAAAGGGCAGGTCTTTATCCGAAAACTCAGAACTTTCCAGTCTCTTCTAATTTTCTTCATACTTTCCCTCTCAAAGATGACGAATTTTGTTTAACAACTTCTGTTAATCAAATTCTTTGCTTCCTATGGCCTTCTTTTCATTCATTCTTCCATCTAATGTACCCTTTATTGTGATGTATGTATGTGAGGAATACGTAAAGGAACTCTAAATTAAGGAACATCGTCCGCAAGACGTCGAAATAGAGGCGGAGAAGGCGACTGACGAAGACCAAAAGAACATAGCATACTGACACCGGAATTAGAGAAGGCGAAAGGACATGAAGAGGAGAAAAGCTGCAGACACGTTGAGATACCAGTGTATTTGATGAAAGAAATCGGAAACGGGGGTTTCAAAGCACTGACGCAACTCATCAATGCAATCTACGAAACTGGAGAATGGCCTAAGGACTTCTTGGACGTCACAATAGCTGCTCTTGAGAACAAACAACAAGACAGCAAAAGTGAAATTAGTCTGGTCTCACAGGTGGTGAAGATCACTGCAAGAATACTCAACAGACGGATGGAACACAAAATTGAAAAAGTAATGGGAGAGGACCAGTTTGGATTTAGGAAAAGAAAAGGAACCAGAGACGCCGTCTGCATGGTGAAAATTTTGTCGGGAGAATTTTGGCTGCTAACGAAAAAGTTTGGGCTTGTTGCATAGACTGGCAGAAGACTTTCACAGAGTCAATTGGATGAAATTGATGAACATCCTTAAGAAGATAGGAATCAACTGGAGAGACCGGAGTCTCATCTAACTGGGACAAAGAGTAAAGGTGCGACTAAACAGCTGAGAAACAAACTGTGTTGAAATAGGAAAAGGGGTCAGACGAGGATGTTGTCTATTGCCAAGTCTCTTCAATCTGTATGACAACAGCCGCGCGGGATTAGCCGAGCGGTCTCAGGCGCTGCAGTCATGGACTGGCGGAGTTTCGAGTGCTCCCTCGGGCATGGGTGTGTGTGTTTGTCCTTAGAATAATTTAGGTTAAGTAGTGTGTAAGGTTAGGGACTGATGACCTTAGCAGTTAAGTCCCATAAGATTTCACACACATTTGAACATTTTTGTATGACAACAGGTGGCGAGAGAAACTTTGAAAGGATGCGGAGACTTCAGGATAGGTAGACGACTCACCAATACTGTCAAGTATGCAGATGACCCCGTAGTGTTCGTCAAAAATCAAAGACAGCTGCAACACACGATGAACCGGTTGGTGGAAACTGGAAGGAAATATAGCATGGCAATCAACATCGAGAAATTAAAGGTGGTGCGGATATCAAAACAGGAGATACGAGGATAACGGTCGACAATCGAGAACTGGAATACATGATGCAGTCCAAGTACTTGGGAAACTTACTGACGGCCGGCCGGTGTGGCCGTGCGGTTCTATGCGCATCAGTCTAGAACCGCGTGACCGCTACGGTCGCAGGTTCGAATCCTGCCTCGGGCATGGATGTGTGTGATGTCCTTAGGTTAGTTAGGTTTAAGTAGTTCTAAGTTCTAGGGGACTGATGACCACAGATGTTAAGTCCCATAGTGCTCAGAGCCATTTGAACAATTTTTTTGAAACTTGCTGACATAGGGTGCCCACTGCCCAAATGAAATTGGAGCAAGAATCGCCATGGCAAAGCCGCATTCAACAACAAGACGTCTCTGACGACTAGCAAGTTGAGCTTGAAATTAAGGAAGAAAATGGTGAAGTGGTACATCTGAAGCATTGCACTATACGGAGCAGAGACATGGACCGTGAGATAAATGGAGAAAAATTGCCTCGAAAGTTTTGAAATGTGTTGCTGGAAAAGAGTAAAGAAGATCTCGTAGACAGATCGCGTGACAAACGACGATGTACTGAGAAGTGTAGGAGAGAAGAAAATGTTCTGAGTACAGTCATTCAGAGGAAGGCCACTTAGATCTGACACATAGTTAGACACGAGAGAGGCTCATACACAACGTCATCGAAGGGAAGATCGAAGGAACTACAGGACAAAGAAGAAGAAGAAGAATTAAACATCTGGATGACATGAAAGATGGACAGAGATACAACAGAATGACGGAAGAACCTGAAGACAGGGAACATTGTCGATAGAAATTCTCTGTACGAAGACGGCGACGTGCCACTAGGTAGAATACTTCGTAGTAATAAGAGTAATAATAATAATAATATTCCCAAACAGCATGCAAGTCTATTGTTTTTATTACTCTTGATTCTTGTTAGTATTCGCTTTCATCAACAATCCTTATCCAACCAAATTTCTTGTTTTGTTGTTCTAGTTCACATCTTGTACCTTCTGCCAGACTTATTTTTAACAAGCTTGTAAATCTTATTCTTTATGTCTTTGTTGTGTTCAGTTTCAT
Organism: Schistocerca cancellata; assembly: GCF_023864275.1. Lineage (NCBI taxonomy): Eukaryota > Metazoa > Arthropoda > Insecta > Orthoptera > Acrididae > Schistocerca > Schistocerca cancellata. Next base: position 490,882,092 of record NC_064633.1, on the reverse strand, counting down.
CATCATCATTTAACATTTATCTCTCTGCCATAGAATTCACACTTTTACTCTCACTCACTCAAGGCTCTATTTTCATATCAACTTCAACTAACAATGCCAAGTCGCTAACATACCTCATGTCCACCCTACTAATGGCACTATTGCCTACTCCACACTCCTTTCACTGATATCTTTTCTTTTTTTTGCTCTTTCTGCCAAATAAATATTGGACGTGCTGATGATTAACTACATCTTTATGTATAAATGCATGCTTTCGCGGCGATATCTGTTAATAAAACAGTGGCAGAGGAGATAGCTGCCGAAAGCTCGTGGGTAGTAAACCACTTGACCCGGCTTGAAACCCGAGAAAGTTTTATTAACTACATCTTTGACGTGTAACACTTCCAAATTTAATTCATCTCTATTAATTTTCCCCGTTTGCTACTTTTAAATTTTCCGTCGCCTAATTACTGCTTTGTCTGCAATTCAACCAGTCTGTCGCAGAGTACCCAAACAGCCGTCGACACTCAAACACGTTTTAATTACGCAAACTGTCATTTCTTTCTTAGAATGTTTTTCAAGAGACATGTTAAACAAATCTATTTGTATCCTTCCTTTCCCTTTCTTAAACACTATTCTTCAATGAGCCCTTTCGCAAATCCTACCTATAGGTGCCGACAAGTAACCAAATTAAAATTTCATCTGCATGACGTATTCAATTTGTAGTTTTATACTCAGGTCATTTTTTTAGAACTATTTCCTTTAGCATTGTCCCCAAACCTTTCTCTGCCAAACTATTAGGCCATTTTACCATCTTAGAAGTGCTGCACAGCATGAAAATTCATTTCATCTTCCGGTTATTAAGAAAAATTCTATACTACATTTTCAAGATTAGTGCACAGGCTAAGCTGTGAGTCAGCAGTGTGTTAGATCGCAGTGATTGGTCTGCTTGTGAGGACAAAATTCATGCGTGCCCTCTGTACATTAACAAGAACGGAAGCACATGGGCTTTAGAATTTGTTATTGAAAACTTAACAATATCGCTTGTCTCCCATGTTACTGCAGTGCTGTTTCTATGTTGTCTTACGAACATTTTTACGATGTTGGAGTTAATGCTTTTTGGGTGGTATCGAATTCGAAGGACAACCCACTTTAGTAACTTATTTCTGGTTGTCCATCCGGCCTTACCATTCCATTAAAATGGATTTGTTGGCTAGTACTTTAAAGTTGAATCGTCAACTCCAATAAACATTTGGGTATATATCTGCTACAAATATTATATAACATGGCTTTTACGAGATAACAGTTGGTTTTTAATTTTCACAGAGTTAAGTATCAATCTTTAAACATCACGAATTTCCATATTTACAAATCACATTTGACAATGATTTTCACCATGAAACATTTTCCAATCCAAATTCAGTGAATCTGCGTCATATTACTGAAATAGTGAAATGGACAATCTGATGTTGCAAATGACATGAAAAAAAACAAAAATTGTTCAGAAATACATAAATACGTATAATTTTCACGAAAAATTGCTATTTATATAATTTAATAAAAACCCTAATTATAACAAAGCTATACGAACCCTAACAATGCCCAATTTTAATTATGCAAAGGGTTTGATAAGTTTGCTGTCACCTAAAAGTCGTATTAGCACAGCACATAAAAATTGCTCGAAGTTTCCTCTCTGATGTATATAACACGTGATTTGTTTCACTGAAATTATGGATTTTGAACAACAATTCATATAATTGTAGCACATGGTTTAGAAGCAAATTCTATGTAGAAAAACATTTCGTACAGAACGTCGTGCTTGTTTACAATGATAATTATAGCATACAGTTGTACAATCATTTCTTCAAAAAATTTTCTTGCAAGATCCGTATTATGTAAACATTGTTACATACAGCTTATTGACCTACATCAGATGCAAGAATGAATATATAACTGGTTACTTTTTTTCGTTTTCTAGCAGATGAAATCTATTACAACAAAGCGTGCTATAAACATGCCAATATAATGCAGTGGATTACACCCCTTCGATATGAACAAAGTAGTCACTTTCAGATAATTTGCGCCACCTGCGGCGAGCGTATGGTCACAGTATGCAGGATATATAACATACAGGAAGTGACTGGTTGCCTACGACTTCAACGGAAACTAGACTGCAGTTGGAAGAATCGACAGACATGAAAGGGAAGCAGAAGCAGAGAAGGACGTAAGGGTTTTAGCCTATCCCCGATGTTATTCAGTCTGTACATTGAGCAAGCAGTGAAGGAAACCAAGGAGAAATTTGGAAAAGGAACTGAAGTTTGGGTAGATGAAATAAAAACTTTCTACTTTTACCGATGAAGTTGTAATTCGGTCAGAGACGACAGAGGGCTTAGAGTGTTAGTGGAATGCACAATGGGTAGATTCTTGAAAAGAAGTTATGCATATCAGTGAAAGTAAAATAAGAGTAATGGAGTGTAGTCGAATTGGTGATTTGCTACTTGGCCAGCAAACTAACTGACAATGGCAGAAGCAGAGGAAATATAAAATGCAGGCAGGCAGTAGTAAGGGGAGTATTCCTGAAAAAGATAATTTTTTAACATCGAATTCATATTTAATTGTTAGGAAGTCTTTCTGAAGTGTATTTTGGTGATAGCCGTGAACGATAAACAACCCAGACAAGAACGGAATAGAAACTTTTAAAATGTGGTGCTACGGAAGTTCGTTGATGAGTAGATGGATAGATAGCATAAATAATGAGGAGGCACTGAATCGAATTGGAGAGCAAACATAAATGGCATAACTGGACTAAAAGAAGAGGTTGGTTGATGGAACAAATCCTAGGACATGAAGGAATCGTCATTTTGGTAACTGCGTAAAGCGTCGGGGGTACAAACTGTATACGGAGACCAAAGCTTGACTGCAGTAAACAGAATCTAATTGATGTTGGTTGCAGTAGTTATACAGTGATAAAGAGGCTTGCACAGGTTAGAGTAACGTGGAGAGCTGAATCAACCTAGTGGTCGGACTGAAGACCACAACAGCACCATAACTGTAACGACGTTCTTGCATTGCCAGCAGCATTCTACAACACCCGAGTAACGTAAGCGCAGCGGCCATGACTGTGTCTGGGCAGCGAGAAGCAAGCAGCTCAGCTGACCGATGGAGCAGCCGCCGGTCCGCTAGAAACGGAGACCAGAAGTTCATACTGTGACAGCTGCAAATTTTTTTTCTTCTTCTTTGTTGCGGTGGAAGGTGAGAAGTTGTTGCACCAATTTTTCATCAACTTGACAGCTGCTTTAGCATTCAAAGTAACAGATCTGTAATCCTGTATATAGGGTGTTTCAAAGACATGCATATGTCTTCACAAGACTACATCTTTTACACGAATGAAGATAGCAACCTGGGTTGAAATTTTAGTTACGCAAAGAACTACAGAGTGTTTATTAACAAACGATCTATCTCATTTTACAAAGGTATATCTTTCACAAGCATGTACATACAATCTTGGGGTGCATTTTGCAACTATGTTTAAGATCAAAGGCTTCATTTACGTTTCACAAAGTTTCAATTTACCCTCCCCCGGACGCACAGCAAACAACTAGAGCAGTGGTTCCCAATATTTCTTAGACCACTGCCGCTGAGTGCAATGAGACATTAGCTAGTACCCTCGCCCCCCCTTCCAACCCTACCCCCTACACTCCGCCATCTGTTGCGCCCCGCTCTCCATCATTATCACCAACTTCAGCACCTAAATAAACTGTAGAATGAAAGACTTTTCTTGAAACACTTTTATTTTAAAAATGATGAAAGATGAATGATATTTAGTTCGCGTGTGTGTGTGTTAGAACGAATGACGAAGGAACTCGTTGTGCATCGCAAGTGCTTCTCAGAAAAGGAAGCTAACTATCCACAGTGAGGGTACACACATTTTACAAAACATGCTTCTCCTGCATTACTCCTCTCCATTGTAGCACTTGGGTTGACCTGCACACTGCGGATCTATTTAAAATCAAACAAGTTCAGAAGAGTGCACTATAATTACTGTTTGTAAATCATTTCATTGCTCCACTCATTACTTCTGAACTGGCAGAAATTGGACGACTTCAGGCTGTTAATGCTTAGTGTCTAACCACTCTAATAATAATAATAATAATAATAAAGTGGAACTCACATAAAACTGAAAACAACTTTGATGAATTTAAGCAAGCCAGAAAGAATGCCTCGAAAACTATTCGCAACACCAAGAGACAATATGAAAAACAACAACTGGACTCAATCGAAGAGAATTTCAAGAAATGCAACACGGCAGCTTGGTACAAAACATTCAGCCAGAAACTCCGAGGATACCAGTCCCCTTGCCTAAACCTTATGAGAAATAAATAATAAGACTCTCGCCACCAACAATACTGAAAACTGTGAAATCCTGGCTGAATATTTTGAGACACTCCTAAACTGCCAAACACCCATCCAGACTCTCAGTTTTACGCAACCAGAAACATTACCAACACATTCATCACCTCCGACACGAGAGGAAATCACAAACATAATCAAAAATCTCAAAAACAGGAAAGCATGTGGAGAAGACACAATTACAGCAGAAATGCTCAAGCTTGGGGGAGAAACATCAGTAGAAGCACTACACAAAGAACTTGAACAAGTATGGGAAACCAAGAAAATCCCAAGTCACTGGAAAACTGCCCTAATTCACCCTTTGTTTAAAAAAGGTGACAAAAGGGATGTTAACAACTATCGTGGAATATCGCTTCTCCCAGTCCCATACAAAATTCTATCAAAAGCCCTGCTCAATCGTGTATCACCAATTATAGAGGGAAAACTTGGAGAATATCAAGCTGGCTTCAGACCAGGAAGATCCTGTGCAGAACAAATTTTTAACCTCAAAACAACAATGAACTATTTATCTACAAGGAGCAAGAAATATTTCATAACATTCATTGATTTCAAAAAAGCTTATGACTCAATCGATAGGGACACACTCATCAAAACACTTCGAGAATATGAAATAGATGAAACAACAATCACTATAATCAAAGAAACATTAACAAATACAACATCAAAAGTAAAATTCCAAGGAGAAATTTCACGGCATTTCGAGGTCAAAACCGGCGTCAGACAAGGAGATGCGCTGTCCCCGGTACTCTTCAACTGTGTTCTTGATAAAGTCATAGCAGAATGGAGAAAACTCACGCAAAAACATGGAGTTGAGAAAGTCCAAATTGGAGGGAAGTGCTACAAAGCCATTGAAACCAACTGTTTTGCCTTCGCTGACGATCTCGCCTGTTTAGCTTACACACAAAAAGACACAATAAAACAAATAGAATTACTTAAAGAAACTGCTGAAAAAGCAGGCTTGCAAATTTCATTTGAAAAGACAGAAATCATTACAAATATCAAAAATCCACCAAAGAAAATAACTACGAAATATGGGAAAATACGGGTATCTAAACATTTTAAATATCTTGGTGAACTAATTCAGCCTGTGGCAAAAGGTCATCCAGCCTGCAGGGCTAGAATACAAAAACTAGAGACAGCAACTCACTACTGCAGACAAATGTATTCAAAAAAATGTATATCCAAAAACATTAAGCTCAGACACTACCAGACTGTCATTAGACCGCAGATACTATATGCATCAGAAACACTGGCAAATTTTACATATGCAGAGCAGATAGAAAATCGTGAAAGAAGAATTGTGAGGACAATTCTTGGACACAGGAAAATAACAGATGATCAAGGCAAGCCTGTATACAGACTAAAAAGCAACAAAGAAGTGTATACGAAGTGCAGCAAAATTACAGACGAAATTAGAAAAAGAAGATGCTCCTTTTATGCTCACATCATAGGATGAACCCGAATAGGCTTACAAAACAAATATTTTCGTACATCGCAAATCTAAAAAATAAAAATTTATGGTTTATCAACACAGAAAGAGATCTAAAAGAAATGGACATAGATCAGGAAACAATATTTAACAGAAACATTTTTAGAAAAAAACTGAATTCATTCACGGGTTTCGGTGTGAAAATTAAGAAGACTTGTGGAACTAAATGGTCTGAAGAGAGAAAAGCCGCCTTCAGCGCAAGAATGAAAGAAGTGTGGACTGAGAGAAAGAAGACTTCCCAGAAGCGCAAGAAATAACTGTTTTCACGGTCTTTAACGGCCAAATTTGTATAATAATAATAAATAATAATAATAATAATAATAATACAAAAATGTATACAGCACTATAGTAGCCCTTACGTAGTTACTGCTGTGTCGCGCTATCAATTAATTCATTTAACTGTTTCGAAGCAAGTAATGAAGCAATTTCTGGACTACTGCAGGTAATGTCTACAGCTTGAAGAAATTATCTTGAGATATTTAGCACTTCTTACGTTTATGTCTTACTTTTATGATCAGTGATGCACAGGACAAAGAACAACGTATGTGCGTAGTGGGTGGTCAATATGGGGAACCTGTAGCTTCCACCACATTAATGCTACTAATTGAGAAAAGTCATTATTGATAACTTATAGCATCAATGTTAGAGATAACCACAGGTGGAAGCATAAGCGGCCATAGACACAACTAGCTAGGGCATAACCACCTATGGCAACATACACCAACAAGCGACAAACGTCGGCAAGCCCCTGCATACCAGCAACGTTGACTGGAAATTACCAGCTGCTATTAGAGCCGATCAACGGGCTACAGCAGGGAAACCGACAAGCTTGCACAAACAAAATGCCAACATTACCCTACACTGTGAATCCGATATATGACCTATCGGACACAAAACGATGATCAACCTAACTCTTGCAGGTTGCTGACGCTGATCGAGAGTTCAACACCGGCACCCAGCGGAAGCTCCCGAGCAACAGCACCGCACAACGCCAACGGTATCGACATGCATGTTACCCACTACTAACAAAGCCTACCCTAGCACGACCTGTCGGAGGCAGCAAGACATCCGCTACTGCTCTTACCACCCGACCTAACTATCGCAGAGGTTTTTTTTTCCCCTTGCCTGTTGCCTTGGCAATTTTTTTCCTCTGCCCTTCAAACCGCTACCCTTCGTTCGACTTCGACCTAATCCATCTCCAGATGAGCGCGTATTAATGGTTAATCTTAACCATACGTACGCAAACATCGCGGTACCCACATCCTGCGACACCTCACTTTAGTGAATACTAACCCTTATGCAGAGAAGGCAGTAGACCTTTTGAGTTGGCCATCATGCCGGTGTGGGCGTGGAGGGGCTCAACCTCTTTTTTTAAAAAAAATATTAGTGACTCACAAAATTCTGATAATAGTAATGATCTTTTGAAAATAATTTAGTTTCGTGACTGAATCAGAATCGAATCGTTTAGTTTTTACCCCTCAGAAAATTTCATTCCCAGGTTGGGAACCACTCAACTAGCCGATAGTCAGACTCATCCTATACATTTGTGAGCATATCTGGAGTTACTGCAATCACGGCTGTTGCTATGCGACGTAACAGATATCCAAATTTGTTGGAAAGGATGGCGCATATTCCGGTGTTTCACAAACCCCCTCTAAAAAAATTACGACCAGTGGTGCAATGCGAGTCAGTTACGGCCCTTATGCTGTAGGAGGTGCAGTGCCGGACTCTCGACGGATATCACCCCGTAAGGTTGTGACTGAATTGTGTTCAAGTAGAGCGTTCGATACCTGTATGTCCGCATGGTACCACTGTACTGGTCGACGTCTTCGTGCATCAGTAACCTCACAATCATCCACGTACTGCTTCCTACTGACTGCATCCTTTACTGGGCCAAGCTAGAGAATTGCATTCGGTGGCGTTCGCTTTCATTCGCTAGTGTTTGTTCGTGTTCTGCTGGTTGTCGGTCTTTTATCGACACATCAGAGGAAATTCGTATCCTCCGCGCTTCGACGTTGGCACCAAAGAAAGCTTTCGTCTTCGTTTCTTGTTGACATGGGTTGCGTGAGCCATGGAGTGGCCTGAAGAAAACGTAATGTTGCTCATAGGAGAATATAGATAGCATAGGTGCTTCTGGATCCAAGATGTCCACCTCACGTATACCGAAAGAAAAGAAATATGACTGATAGAAAACTGCTGAAGCACTCAAATGTACAACTCGGGACCTAAGAAAGACGGGAACGACGTGAATAACGACAAGCTTTGTATTTACTCGTATTTTTATTAAAAATAAAAAGCACAATAAATTTTCTTGAAAGTAAACAAGTGTAAATATACATGTATTTCGCTGATCAAAATGAAACATACGAAAGATCTCTTCATTCTCGTAGGTTACGTTCATGGTTTACGTAACTACCTGGCTTATGTATCACTGTTATGTTTGAGATGTTTTACATGATAAATAAAAGTGATTTACCCTCAACCACTCTATCTGATCTCTAGAAAACTACATAACAAAAATTTTATCAATAGCTGATGTGACAGCTCGTATGTATATTTTACATTTGATTAATCATGCTTCACTAACATTATGTGACAGGCCATATGTATATTTCACATATGAGTAATCATACTTTACTGGCATCATCTTACTTATAAATACTTTTCTATAATCCTTTAAGTGCTTCGCATATATCATTTCAGACATCAAAAGCTATCTGAGATTGCGAAACAGTCGCTAGTGTAAATGTCTCCAGTTGCTAATAACGACCGAGCGAGGTCGCGCAGTGGTTAGCACACTGGACTCGCAATCGGGAGGACGACGGTTCAATCCCGCGTCCGGCCATCCTGATTTAGGTTTTCCGTGATTTCCCTAAATCGCTCCAGGCAAATGCCGGGATGGTTCCTTTCAAAGGGCACGGCCGACTTCCTTCCCCGTCCATCCCTAATCCGATGAGACCGATGACCTCGCTGTCTGGTCTCCTCCCCCAAAACCAACCAACCAACCAAATGCTAATAACGAGAGTGTAAATGCTAGCCTATACTCAGGTTCTGTTGGCCGTGGCAATTACTGTTCTGCTTTTAAATTTCATTCACAGTTTTCATGAGAAGCCAACGAAAACCGTTAAGCGACATACATGGAAAGTTTTGGAACAATCACAAGAAAAGTTGAAACTGCAATTGAATGTTAAGTGCAATTACTCCACGCATTTCGCGTTTACGTACTAATTCAAATACCTAAATTCTTCATTTCCTACCCATATTACTTACTTCGTCAAAACCAGTAAGCTCGCTGTGTGAAACAATTCTCTCTGAATACCAAAGTATTGCATCATGGCCCTAACTGTATATAATAGTACTGCATCCAGTGTCGGATATTAGTGCCAAAAAATTGGCCAAGTAGTTTAATCTACCCTGGGAATGGAGACTCTCAATGATCTTGCGTGTTTTCGATATGGATACTGCCAAGATATCAGTCCCGGGAATTCCAAGACCGTATCAAAATCTCTACAGTAGTTCCCCAGCCCAGCCCCTACATACAAAGAAGAGCGAGCAAGCTACTTCAGTTTGTACCTCTAGATATGGAAGATTATAAAAATACACTCCTGGAAATGGAAAAAAGAACACATTGACACCGGTGTGTCAGACCCACCATACTTGCTCCGGACACTGCGAGAGGGCTGTACAAGCAATGATCACACGCACGGCACAGCGGACACACCAGGAACCGCGGTGTTGGCCGTCGAATGGCGCTAGCTGCGCAGCATTTGTGCACCGCCGCCGTCAGTGTCAGCCAGTTTGCCGTGGCATACGGAGCTCCATCGCAGTCTTTAACACTGGTAGCATGCCGCGACAGCGTGGACGTGAACCGTATGTGCAGTTGACGGACTTTGAGCGAGGGCGTATAGTGGGCATGCGGGAGGCCGGGTGGACGTACCGCCGAATTGCTCAACACGTGGGGCGTGAGGTCTCCACAGTACATCGATGTTGTCGCCAGTGGTCGGCGGAAGGTGCACGTGCCCGTCGACCTGGGACCGGACCGCAGCGACGCACGGATGCACGCCAAGACCGTAGGATCCTACGCAGTGCCGTAGGGGACCGCACCGCCACTTCCCAGCAAATTAGGGACACTGTTGCTCCTGGGGTATCGGCGAGGACCATTCGCAACCGTCTCCATGAAGCTGGGCTACGGTCCCGCACACCGTTAGGCCGTCTTCCGCCCACGCCCCAACATCGTGCAGCCCGCCTCCAGTGGTGTCGCGACAGGCGTGAATGGAGGGACGAATGGAGACGTGTCGTCTTCAGCGATGAGAGTCGCTTCTGCCTTGGTGCCAATGATGGTCGTATGCGTGTTTGGCGCCGTGCAGGTGAGCGCCACAATCAGGACTGCATACGACCGAGGCACACAGGGCCAACACCCGGCATCATGGTGTGGGGAGCGATCTCCTACACTGGCCGTACACCACTGGTGATCGTCGAGGGGACACTGAATAGTGCACGGTACATCCAAACCGTCATCGAACCCATCGTTCTACGATTCCTAGACCGGCAAGGGAACTTGCTGTTCCAACAGGACAATGCACGTCCGCATGTATCCCGTGCCACCCAACGTGCTCTAGAAGGTGTAAGTCAACTACCCTGGCCAGCAAGATCTCCGGATCTGTCCCCCATTGAGCATGTTTGGGACTGGATGAAGCGTCGTCTCACGCGGTCTGCACGTCCAGCACGAACGCTGGTCCAACTGAGGCGCCAGGTGGAAATGGCATGGCAAGCCGTTCCACAGGACTACATCCAGCATCTCTACGATCGTCTCCATGGGAGAATAGCAGCCTGCATTGCTGCGAAAGGTGGATATACACTGTACTAGTGCCGACATTGTGCATGCTCTGTTGCCTGTGTCTATGTGCCTGTGGTTCTGTCAGTGTGATCATGTGATGTATCTGACCCCAGGAATGTGTCAATAAAGTTTCCCCTTCCTGGGACAATGAATTCACGGTGTTCTTATTTCAATTTCCAGGAGTGTATTTTTATTAACTTACCAAAACCTGACTACAACGTACATTTTATGTCTGTATTCAGTAAAGTTCGCCTATTATGTCTTTGACGTATGATGAATGGAAGGTATGTTGCACCAGTTAAAAGATATTTTTAATGTGATATAATTACAATTGAACATTTTCCAGATTTTTTTTTATTTTACTTGTACTGTGAAACCTTGCTTCTTGCAGAATTTCATGATTCTGCGTTATTGGAAGTACCTGGTACAGTTTGATGGATGGGTTTCGAGTTTCAAAATATGTGACATAAATGGTCGAATGTTTGTTTTACACTGCCTAGGGATCATAGACCTTAGTATGTGACATAAATTCCAAATTGATATGCAAATCTGTTTCACTGAAAAAGGGGTCTTAACATACGGATTGACAGACAGATGGCTAAAAAATAATTTTAAAAAATTCTTTTCGTGTCAAACGAATGCAAATTAACTACACTCGGATTTTTTCCTTTAGTTGTACCGCGAAACTTTGCTTCTTGCCGAATTTCGTGGTTCCGTGTCAGCGGGAAGTACCCTATAGGTTTTGTAGTATCAGAATACCGTGACATAAATGACCGTATCTTCTGACTCAACTGACGTAGAAGTTTAAACTTTTTACACTGCCTAGGGACCGTAGACCTCAATATACTTTGACATAAATTTGGACTTGATACGTCCACCCGTCCTGAGAAGAACCAGTTCTTAACAATCTGACTTACAGGCATACGGACAGGCGGACAACAAAACGATCCTATAAGGGTTCCGTTTTTACAAACTGAGGCACGGAAACAGTTACGCAGGGTTAAGAAGCTATGATTGTTGTCTCGTGTTCTCTTTCATTTCCCTCTAGTGTAAACACTTGTTCACAGACACAAGCGAATGACACTGAACACTGGAGAATTACCTGCCAATGCTCTTTCGCTTGCATTCTGTTCCCTTCGTTCCAGTGCAAACCACTCTTCACTACTACAACCCCCTCGTGTTCACAGCGAAGGTGCCAGTGTTATTAGAGCATCATACGTCTAAGGCTTTTCCTTGCGTTACGTTAAGGGACGTGCCCATTCCAGGCACGCAGTACTATTCAAATCAGGATCCACGGTTCGATGCTGCGACTGAGGTTTCAAATCGTTCATGTTTTAGAGAGATAATAGGGATTGTCGTCAACGCTTCTGTTGGAAGAGTGAAGTGAGAGGGTTGAAAGTGACCCCTCTCGATTTTCTTGATGGTGTTCTATATATAGTCTGCACTCACTGTAGACTATGTCCATACATAGCATTCATCTCCCTCCTTCGCCCCTCTCCACCCCATTCCCCATGAACAATCTGGCAGGATCCCTAGTTTTAAATTGCTGCAGGCACATAGGAGTTTAATAATGAATGTAAACATGTAAAATGTTTTGATATAGTAATAAAAATTTGTTTACATCAGTGCCTACTGCATATATCGCAACAAAAAATTGTATCAGAGTGAAATACACCATCTGAAAAGCACTCGTCCAAAACTTCGAGAAGTACATTTGTTATGCGATTGTTTTAGCAACTCCAATAAGAAAAGGTTATCACAAGTTTGACCACGCCGTAACTTGCAGGATGTGAAATGAAAATCCATGTTCATCACTATCAGTGTTTTTCTTAGTACTCCAATACGGGACTACAAACTATGGCTATGCGAGTGTGTAATAGTGGGAGATGTTGTTTCTTTCGGCGGTTTCCACTTAGGTTCGGGACACGTGTCTTTCCGTTTCTAGAGTTCTTTACCTTTGTCGACATCCTTGGTTTTTCATGCTACTCTTTTCCGACCGTTAACTGACGAATTGCAAGTTGATATACGTAAAGATATAACTTCTGAAAACTGTTCTTTGGAGGCATTTGCGCACGGTTCTCCTTTCCTGTACAAATAGCATGATAATCATTTATGTGAAAATCTTAACGATCATTTCATCTTATGATGTTTTATAGTTGTTCTTTTCATTATCTGTATTTTACTCTCTGTTCTCATTAACCTTATTTTTGGACATTAGTGAAAAATGGTCATTATATAGCGTTACCGTTGAATTTTATGGAAAAAGGTAGATTTTTCGTTGGATCATCGCATATTATTCTTACTGCCGTACAATCGTGTCAGCAAAACGAGGCAAATGAGGCAAACAAGACTGTCAACGTTATGCAGGCGTCACTCACACTTCCCCGTTGAAATTAAGTCTTTTTGTTGTGGATCGGACTCAAAAAACGCAATCGTTAACGTCCATGGGTAAAACAAATAAATAAACACATAAAAATAAAAAAATCACGTCGATAAACTGAGTCTCATCATGTCAGTGAAAGAAAGGAGTGAGAGGAAATAGTACACATTAAAAGCAGCACATTATTACGCATTAAATACAGGATGGCTACACCGAAATGTCCATTTTTTGAGACGTTTTAACAACAGTATATCTTTCTTTGTTTCAGATATGCATCCGTTGGGTGCAGAAGAGCCTAAAGTTGCTCCCTAATTTCTGTCAACGTTTGGCGCGTTTTTATTGTTTCATTGTTGACCGTCCAAGAGAAAATGGCGTCAGTTAGTTCAGGAGAAGGCATACTCTGGCTTGGTACGTAGAGTTTGAATCTATTGTTGTGATGCAAAGCAATTTCGATCTGTTTATAAGAAAGTAGCGCCAGACGCTAAAAGGATAAAAGCATCGCATATACAGTTTCTGGACACCGGCAGTATTTTGAAGCGGCACGCAGGGTGGGGGTTCGGCGTGTGTCTCAGAACAAGTTGAGAATGCCCGTCAAGCGTTGCAATGAAGTCCAAGCAGATCAGTTCACCAGGCTTCACAGGAACTTCAAAGGCTACATGCAACTACTCATAAGGTCCTCAAAAAGCGGTTCCGTCTCTATGCATACAAGGTGCAGATTCTGCCGGCCATAAAGCCTAATGACAAGCAGCGGCAGTGTGGATTTGGGCGTAAAATGCTTAACCGAATCGACAGGGGTCCTCTTTTCTTGTCAACTACAATGTTTTCTGATGATGTCACGTTCCATGTGGACCTATGAATAAGCATAACGTTCGCTTTCTGGGGTCACACCCTATTAGGGAGATTTCCCGAAAGTAAACTTTTCGTGTGGCCTCATTTGCGACAGTATAATTGAACCATTCTTCTTTGTTGAGGAGTTGCTAACAGGAATGGCCTACCTACATATGTCGGAGATGTTTTGCTTTTCCCCAGGTTGAAGGCCTGCAACTTAATCTTTGGCTTCAGTGATATGGTGCTCCACCTCACTGGATGTCCGGAAAACTGTTTCCAACGGAACTGGGTGAAAACTGAATACAGACTGCACATTCTTCGCCTCACAGCAGGAACCCATATGGAAGTGTTTTGATTTGATATGTATTTCTTTAACTTAATTTGACATACAACTTATTTTTGAAGAGGAAATAAATTCATTTCATGTTGGGAGCAAATTGAACGTAGGGCATTTCGATGTAGGCACGCTGTGTACAGAGGTGAAAATAGTAGGTCAGATATGTTACATTAGTTAAAGCTAGCCGGCTACAGAAACTGAAATTCCTCAGAAATTTTGTAATTAGATGGGAGTTCAGACAAAAGATTAGAAGGCGTATGACAGTTTTTATGTCGGCACTCAAGTGTTCTAACACTAAGAGTTCGGTTGTAGAAGCCTCTGGTAGCAAGTGGCCTTTGTTGTAGATACCCTTTTTTCTTGCGTCAAGTTGTAGCACATCTTCTCAGATCTGAAGAAGCAGGGTTTTTTGGTACAACAGTGACGATGGAGAGAGGAGACGAAAAGCTACCAGTTTCCCGTCAGCAGTTATGATAACACAGTAATACGTTCAGCTATAAGCACCACTGCTATTCGTATTGCACCTTCATATTATACTCTATTGGAGACCGAAGGAGACTAAATGGAGGATATTCGGGTAATGTAACTTCCAACTCAAAAAATCAAGAGACAACAGAGCTGTGAAACTGCGAAGGTCACAGCGTTTCCACACAGCTACACAAGGCGGTCGTGAGCGCTATTGCCAGCCATATAACCGGTTGCCTTCATCCTCGAAATTCGTGGAATTGTTCCGTTGACCCTTATTACAACAACGTTCTCTGCGGCGCCAACTTCTTTGACTCTGCGAATATCGGAGACATGAAGAGTATCTCCAGACTGCAGATAAATAAATATGCTCTGCTGACGGTGTCATTGTAGCTAGGAGCACCTCACATAAAGCGAATATACTTTACAGCATTGGCCGTTACTGATCATGCACATTATACCTATAACATCGAATGGAGATTGATTTATAGACTGTAATACAACACAAATGGCTACATTCCGAAGTGCCTCATAATTGATTTGTATTAAATTTCGTTCTGTTCTTGTATTTGTTACGAAAAAGACTTAAATAAGAACCTGAAAAGCGCACTGAAACTTCAAAAGTTAGGAGAACGTGTCAGGAACTGACGGCAGTGGAAATGGACGGCAGTTAGTAGTGGGAAGCAGTAACGTTACGCAAAGCGGGAAGAGCAGTGAATATATGGCCACTCCATAGATGATATGCAAGCACGATAAGATTCGTCTTGGTCTTTTTGAAAAGTAAACTGAAAAAAGTCGTTGAAACTGATTATTTAATGAAAGAACTGCTGTGAGTTGTGTAAGAAGTTGTGGAACGCGTCACTTCTGTGGCACGGTATGCAGAAACAAGACAATAACTCCATAGCGTCGGAAGACATTGTAAAACCACATTGCAATGTTTCGACTAGTTAACAGCTAGTCATGTGTGCCATAAAATGATGCGTGGGGAACTTAAAACTTCACAGCGAGTCGACTACACAGCTCGTATAAAATAAAGGTTTAAGTTTAACGGTTCGTCGATGTCATGGTCACCACATAGTAAGCGATAGCTAAGAAGACAGATAATGAGATGAGTCAGTAGCGACTTTACCCCTGGACCCATCGTATCATTCACAGGAAGCTGCTTAGGATATCCGTAGGAACACCCTAATGTAATTGCTGGGGCCGCGATATGAAAACCAATTCCCCCAAATATGAGTCAGTCACCTTCATCCATACGCTCTTTGTTCGGTCCAAATGGGTCTTCGGCAGTGAATGTCATCGAGAAAGCCTGCATTCGCATATTAGCGAACGTTTTGAAAGCTCTGGAATACATGCACTGCGCGGCCTGGGGCTGTGTTGAAATGTGGTCCTTTTCTGTGGTTTGAAAATTTTGTTAGGAATAACAGTATCACACAAAGGTAACGAAAACTTAAATGAAAAGGATTAATTGGCATGCTGAGTAATGCTGCTTACTGCTATGAATTACATATTATTTCTCCAAACACGGCTTGCTACTACTACTGTGGTGCCATATTCAGGATGCATTAGGAGGAATATTAAATATTTTAGGAGGGAGCAGTACAAACTAATTCAAATAAAACAAACCATATAACACGTGTCCAGTGTTTATTGGTTGCTGAGATACAGCTGTTAGAATGTAACCCAACCAAATACTCACAGAGGGTCGTAGGCGAAAGCATATGAATAAGTTCGAAGTTGATTTTCGCAAATGCCACCTCCGACTTCAATGTGCTTTCGAATTCTTTTGGCAACATCACGGGTAGCTTTTCCGCGGTTGTCTTGACGTTCTGTTATGAAGGCAGAACTACTCGTAATCCGAACGATCAATTCGTCTCTTGAGTTTAATTGTTATTTGTAGACTTCGCTTTTCAGCTACGCCCATACGCAAAAAAATAATGTCTTCTACTTCAGCCACAGTCTGTTCGTTTCCACATTCGTATGAAATAAGACTCCTAGGCACAACACCAGTCTCACACAGTTTAGAGAACCCAAGTCAACACTGTTTAAAACGGTACTTTTTGGTCAGGAAACTGTCTACCGTATCACAATGATTCGGCGTTTCAACAAGTAGGAGGGCGTTTAATAAATAGCGCAAAACATTTTTTTTCTCGGTCAATTTTGGTAGAAAAAAAATGTGAAATTTGTTGCAGGACACAGTGGAATATTGCCGCTTCAGCCCCTGCTGTTTTCGTCAGGTGTCGGCGCGATACACAGTCTTCAAAACGGCGTCTGTAGCGGACGTGCGTATCAAACAGAGCTGTCGTTGAGTTTCTTTCGGCGGAATACTAGAGCGTCGCAAATGTTTATAGGCGCTTTCAGATTCTCTACAGAGACCTGGCAGTGAACAAAAGCACGGTAAGTCGTTTGGCGAGGCGCCTGTCCGTCTGTCATCGTCGCAACAAGGTGGCAGAAAACCTGTCCGATTTCCCGCGTGCCGACCGGCGACATACAGCTGTGGCTGCTATTATGCTGGAACGCGCGGACTCTGTCGTTCGAGGTGTTCGTCGTCACATAAATGCAAACGATCTTCCCCATCTTCGTGACAACACAAGGCCTCGCGTAACTGCGCACACGAGAGGGGCTGACAAAACTTCATTAGACTGCTCTTCCTCATCAACCCTACAGCTCGGGTCTCGCACCTTCCGACTTGCAACTGTTTGGCCCAATGAAGAGAGCACTCCGCGGGAAGCAGTAGGTAGATAATGGGGAAGTTATCGATGCAGCGAGACGTTGACTCCGACATCGACCAGTAGAGTGGTACCATGCGGTTATACAGGCCCTCCAGTAAGGTGGCTTAAGGCCGTCGCATTGAACAGAATTATGTTAAAAAATAGGGTTTTGTAGCCTAAAGAAAGGTTAATATCTGCTGTACTGGAATCCTGAATAAAACCAACCTGTTTTGAGAAAAAATGTGTTGATTACTTATTGAATCCTCCTCGTTTAACAGTAACTTTGGCGTCGCTTCGGAGCGGCCGTAGAGGTCTACACTGTGTGCTACTGCAATATTTCTCTGTGGTATCTCAACGCTAAATTGTAAACATTCCAGCAGCATTGGACAGGAAAAGTACAAAGCGTGCGGCAGCAGTGCAGTATTCCAGTCCACAAACGCTGCTGGGCCAAGGCGCCCTCGGCAACTCTGCCTTAGACTGCGTTCGCTACACTCACGCATTCCGGCAATGGCGAAGCAGCTTAGCGTGAACGCAGAGGGTCCTCGAAATATTCAGCGTGTCCTTCTCTGCGTCTGCAGCCCGTAATGCTGGCTTTGCCTTCTCATGGGTCGGCTTCCAAAAATCCCACGGCACGGGCGCCGTGTCGTAACTCGCGAGTCCCTATCGAGGCCTTCTGTGGATTCGCCGTACAACAAGACATTGCTGACAATGAAATCTACATCTATATAGATACTCTGCAAATCACATTTAAGTGCTTGGCTGAGGATTCATCGAACCACCTTCACAATTCTCTATTATTCCCATCTCTTATAGTGCGCGGAAAGAACGAACACCTATATCTTTCCGTGCGAGCTCTGATTTCCCTGATTTTATCGTGGTGATCGTTTCTCTCTATGTAAGTCGGTGTCAACAAAATATTTTCGCATTCGGTGGAGAAAGCTGGTGATTGGAATTTCGTGAGAAGATTTCGTCGCAACGACGGAGTGCTTATGCTCACCGCAGGTGCTCCCAGCTGCAAGTTCATTAAACACTGTTCTTGTTTTGACGGCTTCAGATGCATCTATTTCCGTTCTAATATAAATCGTCTGCTGGTCTAAAATTAAACAAGTCCTCCGGCTAGAGTGTGCTAATGACAAAGGCATTGTTCCTTGTTACTTTTCCTTAAGTTTGACAATATCCTTGGGCACTTGACACTTACGAATCTTTTTACATTTCTTGAGCTTGCAAACATGTCTGTCACACAACAAAAATGAATGGCCGGAGACCAAAAATTTCTGATTTATCTTATCATTCTTCACTTGTAATTGTCAAACAAATACAAATACATACCATCAGCTCATTCTTATTCTGGGCAACGCAGTTATCAGACCAGCGGTAGCTTACGCTTACTCATAAATTTAAGACTGCTAAGTGCTTTAAAGAGGCATAAAACAATTTTACTACCTCCTCGCCCACTCATACCCCTGTGCCAACAAAATTTGACCCTCTATTGTTGTCACCAACATTGACAGACAGACCGTAGCAGGAAACCTGACTGTGGGTTAGTGAAGGTAAAGATAGTACTTGTTCAAGATCATCAGACACATGCATTGGTGACTTGTAAGGAATTGAGATTGTCTAGCATCTTATCTCATTACTTCTCTTGCTTTCTCGGTTTTTGTGTGTTGTATTTCTAAAGTCATTTTTGCTATTATATTACCAAATTGTGCTAACATCTCTTGTGATAGTAATCCAAATTTGGATCAAGTATCAATGGGTGGTACTTTGAATTAAATGTTTGGAAAAATTTTACGAAGATTCGATAATAAAACTTATTCGTAGTTTTGGAGGCTGGACGTCTCTCTTTAAAGGCGCCGTAGGACCTATTGATGTTGAAGTTTTCGCTAGATACTCTTTGTAACTTTATAATTACACGTATTAGCTCTCGTCTATTGCCAAAACTTAGCATGATCGAAAACAAGCTACATATCTGCTGCTCTGAACATACTCTGTTGGGGTTTATTACCCCCATTTTCTGTGATAACTACTTCCACTCTTTTCATTGAAATGAGGGTTTCGATTCTGCGTTTGGTCGCTGCATAAACATGCATGAAAGTGTTACTACAGAACTATAAAACGTCACGATTTTCTTCCTGAAACAAATAACAAACGATTGCTTCCCCTCTTCTGTCGTTTAAGTCATCATACTGACTACGACGCCTTCTTTTTACAGGAGCAATGACAATCACACCCATCAGAAAAGAGATTAGCTTTACATTGTCTCTGCAGGTATACAAGTCGTGGAAACGAATTAGGACGCAAACGCATTTAAGGCTTCACTGAAACAAATGACTAGATACATTCTGTCATCATACGGACTGAGAAATGAATTCTTACTTTATTCCCCCGCCAGAATTCCATTAAATTATAAAACATTAGGTAATAACGTCGAATATTAAAAGTAAATACTTTTACATACCTCTTCTTTAGGCTCCTTCCACCAACATGTTTTTATGATTCACATTAGATTTAGCTGCACTTCTTCAACGGTTTCTTTTTCCATGAATTGATTCTCGGTCTTTTATACAAAACTCACAGTGGTACTACTGTCGTAGATAACACTCAACAATGAAATGTAAAGGCTTCGTGGCACTTGGCCCGCTTTAGCTTCAACAGTGGACTGGCACGTACATCTCACGATATCTGCTGAGCTTTATATGCGTGGCAATTAGCCCACTTTTGAGGCTAATAGTGATGGCTCTTAGGCTCTGTTTTTCCGACTAACTCATTCCTTTTTAATTTTGGCACTTACCCTTTATTGCTGTCCATTCTTGTGTCTGCACCAGCACTGCACTCTGTAATCATAACTACAGCAGTTCACGTCCGCCGGCAGGTGTGGCCGAGCGGTTCTAGGCGCTTCAGTCTGGAACCGCGCGACCGCTACGGTCGCAGGTTCGAATCCTGCCTCGGGCATGGATGTGTATGATGTCCTTAGGTTAGTTAGGTTTAAGTGGTTCTTAAGTTCTAGGGGACTATCCTCAGTTGTTAAGTCCCATAGCGTTCAGAGCCATTTGAACCATTTTTGCATCAGATCACTTCCTACGCTGCTTCATAGATCCTCCGACCTCCATACGCTGTCATGAGGTATGGATTTTGTCGTCTACTCGTGGTTTCACCGTCCGTCAACCACTTTCCATAGATGCACAGTAGCACGCGAGTAGCCGACTGACTTCGCCGTTTTCGAGATGCCAGTTCACCAAGACATATCAGTATACCTTCTGTCAAGGCCACTTACGTCAGTGGATTTTACAATTTGTGGTCCGTATCATCGCTAGAATGATTGCCCATTCGTCTCTGCTCCGCTTACAAACCGTACTTATTACGTCACGGGTTCACAACGCCACCAGGTGGCATTCAGTCTTGCACTGGGCAATAGGAACAACATTTTGGCTGATCAGAGTGTAGCAGTAGCGATCACCACATCAGTGGCTGGTTTCTGTGGTTACCGCTTTGTAAGAATCACCCTATAAATTAGAAATGTGTGCCGAAACAAAAGAGGAATGGCGCCTTACTATTATTAGGAGACATATGCGTTATGCATCCATGATTGATTCCCAGCGCCTGGTGACAATGGAAGTCGCTTGTACTCGTTCTCTCCTTCCCAGCTATGTTTGCGGTGTCTGATGGGCGATGGTATAACTAGACATAGCCAACCTGTGCCTATTTTGTGGACATGCCGGCTTACAAATGTATAAGTTGTATTGTAAGTAAAAGTAAGGAAGATGATGTAAACTAGTGCCTGCACAAAGCCATCTCCTCTCGAATGACACCAAGGCAGCTTTTGAAATTTAATTTCCCTCACGAACAAAGGAAAGCTATCAAAATCATTCTACCCCTCATCTGCACACATCGTCATGAGGTTTGGCTGTTACAGTACTCTTGCACAACATTTTGCTCATCGGAAACAGTTCACCAAGTAGTGTCCAGAATCGGACTGTAAAATCCCTTTGCACGTGTGAGGTTCGAAAACGGGTACGCCCCACTCAAGTGCTGCCGTTATGTACCAATGACCTCGGCTCCCACCGCTCGCTGCCCACCTCTGCGTTTGTCTGGCTCTGAACTGACGAAGCAAAATGCGTCACAGTCGACTGAGCAGCAGCGCAATGGTTTGTGAGCAGCAGTATTATTCGTGCCACTGATTTCCCCCGACTGGCGTAGCGCGCGTTTCGAGTCAACGAGGCGAGACTCCTTCGAGCGCGGTCACGTGGTCCAGCCTCTGTTTCACAGCCCACGCCTGTCAGAACATAAGCACCGCTAGTTGTCAGAACGGATCTTCCACTCTGCAGCGTGGCATACACTGTTTTCAAATTTCCCGACAGATTAAAACTGTTTGCCGGACCGGAACTCGAACCCGGAACATTGTCCTTCGTGGGCGATATACTTACTGACTGAGCTGTCCAGGCACGACCCACAACCCATCCTCAACTTCGTAACCACGGTAATGAAAGGGGCATTTCATAAATGGCACCGATCGTAGGAAACCTTTCATATGACGAGAAAACAAAATTTTGCGAGGGTTCAAGGAGTGCTATTCAAAGCTACAAATTTCACAACATACAACATCAATATTTAATATACGAAATAGACACGAATTTTGTCGTGCACATCTTCACAGAGTCAAAGTTTAAACCTTTTCATGCTGATATGGTCTCGCACTGCCCCTTAGTGAAAAAAAAGAGCTTATCGAATACGGAAGCAAGTTTGTGACTGAATTCAGGACCTTCTTATAACAGAACGTAACATGTCGCTCTTAGTAAAACAAAGTCGACAGATATTAAGGTAATTTCTGGAGTACCCAAGGAAATGTGACTGGGCCGTTGCTGTAACAATGCACACAAATTAACTAGTACACACCCGCCTGCTTAGCTGGGTGGTAACGTGCTCGCCTCCCATGCAAGTGGGCCCAGGTTCGATTCCCGGCCGGGTTGGAGATTTTCTCCGCTCTGGGACTGCGTGTTGTGTGGTCCTCATCATCATTTCATCCTCATCATCGTCGCTAAAGTCACCCAATGTGGCGTCGAATGAAATAAGACTTGCTCTTGGCGGCCGAACCTCTCCGAGTAGGATCCTGCCGGCCAACGATGCCATACCCTCATTTCCATGTAGTAGAAAGCATCCGAAGTTCCATAAGGCTGTTCGCAGATGATGCTGTTGTCTGTATGTAGGGTAGAAAATCCAGGTAACTGTAGCGAGCAGCTGAGCCTGAAGGTAAATAAAAGTAACATATTTCGAAAATATAGGAGAAGAAATCTACAATTACAGTATTGGTGACAAATTGCTGGAAAGAATATCTACCGTAAAATATCTAGAAGTAACCACACGGAGCGACCTTAAGTTGAATGACCGCATAAAACAAATAGTAGTAAAAACAGATGCTAGACTGAGATTCATACGAAGAATTTTAGCTAAATGAAACTCATCTACGAAATAAGAGGCTTACAAAACATTTCTTCAACCGATTCGTGGGTATTACGAGGGTGAGTCAAATGATAACCTTAAATTTGTAATAACAAATCGAAATCTCGCGCCGATATCCTGTAAGTTAGTAAGCGTGCTACAAACAGCGTGCAGAATGGCCTGTAGGTGGCAGCATAGTGCAGATGCACACATACCGTCGCAGTATCGGTATAAAGATGTCCGCCCCACTTGCGACTTTTACCAGGGAAGAACAGCGTTCTGTTATTCGGTTTTTGAGTAGTGAAGGGCTGAAAACTATTGAAATTCATCGACGAATGAAGGTTCAGTACGGTGATGCATGTTTGTCACAGCAGCAAGTCTACGAATAGAGTAGGAAGTTCGCAAATGGTGTGACTTCAGTGGAAGATGCTCCTCATCCAGGTCAGGCACAACGAGTTGTGACTCCACAGAGCATTGCAGCAGTTGAATCCATAGAGAAGGAAAACCGCCGAGTGACACTGAATGACATTGCAGCATGTTTACATATTGCTCATGGGTCAGCACACCACATTGTGCATGACGTGTTCCAGTTTCACAAAGTGTCTGCAAGATGGGTGCCACGGCAGCTGACTCCTGAAATGAGAGAACGATGTGTTTATGCTTGTGAAGAACTTCTTTGGCACTTTCAACAAGAAGGTGATGGCTTCCTTGCAAGAATAGTTACTGGAGACGAAACCTGGGTTCACTTCCACCAACCGGAAACGAAGAGAGCGAGCAAGGAAGGCGCCATTCCTCATCACCAAAATCAAAGAAGTTTCGAACAGAACTATCGTCAGGGAATGTTATGCTGACTCTCTTTTGGGGACGAAAAAGGCGTCATTTTGGAGCATTACATTCCTAGAGGGACCATTGTCACCAGTGCATCATACACAGATCTCCTAAAAAATCATCTCTGGCCTGCAATCAAATCAAAGTGACGTGGATTGTTGTCAGTAGGTGTCCTTTTGCAACATGACAATGCAAGGCCCCACACTGCCCATACAACAGTTGCAAGAATCATAGACCTGCACTTTGAGTGTCTTCCTCATCCACCATACTCACCAGACCTTGCCCCAAGTGATTTCCATATGTCTGGACGCATGTTGCATGAGTGGTTGTGCGGACTACCAAAAGAATTTTTTTCGAAAGGAATTTATGCACTTTGTAAGCGCTGGAGGACTTGCATTAAGCGTGGGGGAGATTATGTTGAAAAGTGATACAGCTTTGTACCACTTCTGCACAATAAATAATATTTAAAAAAATATTTAAGATTTTCATTTGACTCACCTTCGTATTTATAAGTCTGGAACCTTTGCCAGGTTGGATTAATAGAACATATAGAGAAGATCCAACGAAGAGTGGCATGTTTCGTCACGGTTTCGTTTGATCGGCGCGAGAGCGTTATGGAAATCACAACAAACTCTAGTGACATGCGCTACAAGAGAGGCGTTGTGCAATATCGAGAGGTTTACTGATGAAATCCGAAGATAGTACTTTCTGGAAATAATAGTACAACATATTACTTCCTTCTTCATATGTCTCACGAAATGACAGGGACGAGAAAATTAGAGATAACACAGATGTCACCCGAGAATCATTCTTCCCATGTGCCATTCGCGAGTGGAACAGGAAAGGGGTACGAGAAGTATCCTCCGCCACACATTCCCAGGTGTCTTGCGGAATATATATGTAGATGTAGATTGCAAAGATCACGTATGAGAACTGACTAGTCTGTATCATCTGCTCTTGGCTGTTCCCTCTACACCACTCAACACGTCAAACCCTGTAAGGCCAGACTGCGAATTCCTCTAACCATAAGTGTCACGAACCTTGCCCTACGACCAAGATCTGTATTCATATTGCGAGGTCCTTTCAAGAGACAGACATTCATCTAAAAATTCCAAGCTGTGAAGACACAGAGCCGCAGCTAGCACACTACGTGATTGACTCCATGGGTGCGCATCAGCAACTGATACCAGAATAAGAAAGCTTCTGCACTAATTTTTATAATTTGTCATTTCTGCACAGTGTTAATCTCTTGCCCTATTAGTAATTTATTTCCAGTGGTGAACTCCAAGAAATTTACTACGACTGAAAACGATTGCTATCTATTTACAAGCGTACCATAAAAGAAGAAATTTTATATGTTTGTGTTATATGGGGTAATAGCACACTACCTGATCAAAATTATCCGGACGTCTAGTAACTGACGTTAATACGGGGTGTGTCCACCTTTCACCTTTATGATTGCTTGAACTCTGGTAATGACACTTTCAATGAGGTCTCCGAATGTCTGTGGAGGAATCACTTCCACAAGAAGTGAGTTTGACACAGCTCCTCGTGAGAAGCGACTTATTTTAAATTTCCTCTAGGCTCTATAGTTTAAATTCGTTAATTTCATCCATGTGTTTATTCATCAGGCACAATTCCATGTTTATTATCTGTCTAGGGCATATTTTCGTCGTCTTTAGTATGGATAGGAAATGTGATTGATGTGTTCAGATGCGAGCCGAGTTGGTGACCCTTAACTCACAGCTCCATGTGGTGTTGGCTTCGGTCTCACAGCTTGAAGCTGCTGCCAACAGGCATCACTATGCGGGACCGTATGCAGGGATCGGAAGAATGTAAGGCACGTGCCATATGTCCCCCGGTCACTCCACTACCGTGGCCACCCCGGGTACTGCCTACGCTGAGGCTGACCCCTCACCTGTGCTCGAATGAGAGGTTGTTCCAAGGGGTGGCAGACAGTTAAAGACTTTCCAAGGGGCTGTTCAGAGGGCCTTCTTGCTTCGT
The DNA here is from genome assembly GCF_023864275.1 of Schistocerca cancellata. Lineage (NCBI taxonomy): Eukaryota > Metazoa > Arthropoda > Insecta > Orthoptera > Acrididae > Schistocerca > Schistocerca cancellata. The sequence continues at coordinate 490,856,391 of NC_064633.1, read as the reverse complement.
CTGAGGAATAGGTTTCAGGCAATGTCTGTGGCTGAAGAAGTCCCTGAGCTGGATGAAGTCACTCGCCCTGTTCCAGAGGAAGCCTTTTGGCCTATAAGATCTGGATATTCAAAGAGGGTGACATTAGTCACAGCTGGGAGCTCCAACATTAGGTACGAATGGAATCCCTTGGGGATATGGTTGCCAAGGAGCGGAAGAAAACCAGTGTGCACTCCTTGTGCGAACCAGGAAAAGTCATTCCTGGTGTGGAAAAGGTGTTTCTTGGTGCTACGAAGAGCACAGGTGCAGCCAACTGCAGGTGGTGGCTCATATCGGTTTAAGGATTCTCTCTGGTTTTGGACGGCTGAAGTGCTAAAGACTGCCAGTCGTGCTAGCGAGATGACGGCGGAGCTCACCATCTGTAGTGTCGTCGACAGAACTGACTGTAGTCCTTTGGTTGAGAGTCGATTGAAGGATCTGAATCAGAGGCTCAAACAGTTATGTAACCGTGTAGGTTACAGATTCCTCTACCTGTGCCATAGGATGGTGGCTTTCCGGTTTCCGCTACATAGGAGTCCACTGCACGCAGGAAACGGCTGCACAGGTAGCAGGAGCTATGTCGAGGGGAATCGGTGGATCTTAGGTTAGAGCGTCTCAGGTAACTACAGAAAGAGGGGTCAGTCTAAAAGGGTGCAGGGCAAACACAGAAAGGTAAACTTACAATTGGTATTGTAGTTGTAAATTGTAGTAACAGTGTTGGGGAAGAACCAGAGCTTCAAGCGCTAATACAGTACTGGTCATTAAAATTGCTACCCCAAGAAGAAATGCAGATGATAAACGGGTATTCATTGGACAAATATATTATATTAGAACTGGCATGTGATTACATTTTCAACCAGTTTGGGTGCATAGATTCTGAGAAATCAGTACCCAGAACAACAACCTCTGGCCGTAATAACGGCCTTGATATGCCTGGGCATTGAGCCAAACAGAGCTTGGATGGCGTGTACAGGTACAGCTGCCCATGCAGCTTCAACACGATACCACAGTTCATCAAGAGTAGTGATTGGCGTATTGTGAAGAGCCAGTTGCTCGGCCACCATTGACCGGACGTTTTCAATTGCGAGAGATCTGAAATATGCTGGCCAGGGCAACAGTCGAATATTTTCTGTATCCAGAAAGGCCCGTACAGGACCTGCAACATGCGGTCGTGCATTATACTGCTGAAATGTAGGGTTCACAGGAATCGAATGAAGGGTAGAGCCATGGGTCGTAACACATCTGAAATGTAACGTCCACTGTTCAAAGTGCCGTCAATGCGAACAAGAGATGACCGAGACGTGTAACCAATGGCACCCCATATCATCACGCCGGGTGATACACCAGTAAGGTGATACGAATACACGCTTCCAATGTGCGTTCACCGCGATGTCGCCAAACACGGATGCGACCATCATGATGCTGTAAACAGAACCTGGATTCATCCGAAAAAAATGACATTTTGTCATTCGTGCACCCAGGTTCGTCGTCGAGTACACCATCGCAGGCGCTCTTGTCTGTCATGCAGCGTCAAAGGTAACCACAACCATGGTCTCCGAGCTGATAGTCCATGCTGCTGCAAACGTTGTTGAACTGTTCGTGCAGATGGTTGTTGTCTTGCAAACGTCCCCATCTGTTGACTCAGGGATCGAGACGTGGCTGCACGATCCGTTACAGCCATGCGGATAAGATGCCTGTCATCTCGACTGCTGCTCGAATGCCAGCACGGCGTTCCGATTACTCTCCTGAACCCACCGATTCCATGTTCTGCTAACAGTCATTGGATCTCGACCAACGCGAGCAGCAATGTCGCGATACGATAAACCGCAATCGCAATAGGCTACAATCCGATCTTTATCAAAGTCGGAAACGTGATGGTACGCATTTCTCCTCCTTACACGAGGCATCACTACAACGTTTCACCGGCCAACGCCGTCAAATGCTGTTTGTGTATGAGAAATCGGTTGGAAACTTTCTTCATGTCAGCACGTTGTAGGTGTCGCCACCGGCGACAGCCTTGTGTGAATGATCTGAAAAGCTAATCATTTGCATATCACAGTATCTTCTTCCTGTCGGTTAAATTTCGCGTCTGTAGCACGTCATCTTCGTGGTGGAGCAATTTTATTGGCCAGTAGTGTAGAAAGCACTGAGCTCAAATGCTTTTACACATATCAAAAAAACTTTTGCGTAACCTCGGTTCCGAGAGTTTCAGAACTTGTACAGAGAATTGGAAGATCAACGTAAACATCATTTCCGCCCTTTTTATTGCCTTTTTATTGCTCATGAAAACCACACATTGCATGAAACTTCCTGGCAGATTAAAACTGTGTGCCGGACTGAGACTCGAACTCGGGACCTTTGCCTTTCGCGGGCAAGTGCTCTACCAACTGAGCTACCCAAATCAGCCACTCCAAATCAGCAGGGAACCTACACCTTGCTGCAGTCGCTGGACAGTGTGCTCAAACTTTTAAGTAAGTCAATCAGAACATACAGTGATCAGTCAGAACATTATGACCGCCTATGTAATAGCCGGTATGACCACCTTGGGCACGGATAACAACTGCGACGAGTCGTGGCATGGCAGCAATGAGGCCTTGATAGGGCGCTGGAGGGAGCTGGTACCACGTCTGCACACACACAAGTCACCTAATTCCCGTAAATCACTGGGAGGGGGGCGATGAGCCCTGACGCCACGTTCAGTAACATTACAGGTAAGTTCGATTGGATCAGCGCATGAATTGTTACTACAACGCAAAGTATTTCTGGCACTTCAAACTTGCATGTATCGAGCAAAATACTTTGGTCTTGCCGCATTTCTATGCTATTTAATTAGCAGTCTTGGATCACTGTCAACCTTTCCTTCAATTCATTTTCTCCAGTGCCCTTATCTCTATTGATTCAGGCCTCCGAAGACACTTCTAAGCTTAGAAATTCTGGCGAATAGTCCCATTTCCACGTGGACAACATTTATAATAGGTACTGCTTGAGACTACCGATTATATTTCTTCAGTGTCTCCGAACCGCATTGATCTCTCTGTGTCAGTCATGGAACAAAATACTCTGCATTAAGGTAGTCGTTTGCGAACCACGCAAAATAATGGTCGCAGAAAATAAAAATTAAGACACACTTAAACAATACTTGTATCTGTTTAACTGAATGGCACCTCCCTTTAAATATGAATGCGTGCAAGATAACACCTAACAAAATATAAATAGCCCGATGCCATCCGTTTACATGACAACTTAGTGAGTGTGTCGAATCCTTTAAACATCTATGGGTAACACTATGAACGGATAGGAAATGAGATGAAGACGTAAGAAGCAACGTAGAAGGTGAATGGAAGACAATGTATTGCAACAGTTCTAAAAAGTGGTGAACATTTGTAAAGCAAAGATCGTAAAAGATGCCAGTCCGAATAATTCTAGATAGACAGTTCTTCCAGAGTTTGCGGTATTTGTCAGGGAGGCATAATAGAAGACATCTAATGAGTTCAGAGACTTGTTTCTGGAGAATAAACCTTTCCTTTACACTCACAAGACATTTATTCGATCGATACTGAATTTCACATATAATACCTTCTAACATTCTGCGTGGTGTCTGTTTGTTCTATATAGTGTCTCCCTACCACTTTCGTGCAACGACGCTCTGAGCGTGTTTTTTTTTTTTTTTTTTTTTTTTTTTAGGGAATTGACTGGTTTGAACCTGGGACCTGTTGCTGGTAAGGAGACGTCAGACCACACGTGACATGTAGAATTCAGAAGAGTTCAGTGAGGCTAGCGATGATATAATCAAATACTTAATGATTTCAGCGTTAGCTCCACTGCACTCCCTATAAAAGAATCTTAATACTAACTAAATTTAGCGGAAGGGGTTCAAGGCTTTCCTATTTTTAGTAAGATGGTAAAATAACGTCGAAAAGGCAGTTAAGTTTACCACTGGAAATTTTATTCTACTCACAAAACATTGTTTGTAAATTGCACCATTGGTAAAATGAAATGTTTTAATACAGGATGGTAAAAACCAACTGCGTTCAACAAAAATGTGAAGGAATATTCCCTGAATGAGTTTCCAAGTTCTACAATGGATCGAAGGATGACCTATGCCATATCACATCTATAATCTAGGTTTAAATTAAATTTCACAAAATAGAAAACTGTCAAAATGGTCTACAGTGACCCTCAATTATCTTTAATTACTTATCTAACTTGTCGTAAATTACAGTGGCTGATGTGGCTTCTCAATAATTATATAACAGAAAAATCATCACGTTTCAGATTTTTACTTCAAGTAGCAAATGTGAACACCATGAGCTTTAATTGACGATCAACACTAGTATTACGCAAAAAGGGGGTGTAACAGACGAGACTTTTGCATTTCTGAGTGAAGCCTTATGCGCTCAAAAATGCGGCATCGCGTGCGTTCATTACTTTGTCCGTGTTCGTCAGGGGGCGGCGGACAGCACACCTCCACTCACCTCGCCGTCTCATAAGCAACTCTTTCCTAACTTCTCCTTACTACAATTTACCGAAGTTGGTTTAAAAAAACTATCTGGCTGTGTTTTCATCTGACCAATCAGGGTCTCAATGTTAACCTTAAGCTCCGCCTACAAAAATTCTGTCTATCCAATGAGAAACGTTATACTTTTCGTGGTGGGGCAATGTTTTTAAAGTTTGCAAAGTAACAGAGACGCGAAAAAGTCTCACGCTAAAACTTGCAGCTGGTGTGGTCCTTTTAGCGTTATCGTAAGATCTATACTGTTCTTCTGGAGGGCTCTATCTTTTAACATGGGCTGGGGGGTGGTCCTGACATAACAGAGACGCGAAAAAGTCTCACACTAAAAGGGTGGCCCTTTTTGTGTTATCGTAAGATCTATACTGTTCTTCTGGAGGGCTCTAGCTTTTAACGTGGGCTGGGGGGTGGTCCTGACGTAACAGAGATGCGATAAAGTCTCACGCTAAGGCTCTAGCTTTTAACATGGGCTGGGGGGTGGTCCCAACAGTTAGCTGGCGACGTGGGTGTCCGTCCCTTATCATAGGGCCTTCTAACTTAACACGGTTCTGCTCTCGGCTTCTGTTCTCGTTTCTCCCCTCGGAACTGCGTCTGTCTCACGGTGGGAAGGTATGACATGCATTTAGGCATTCTTGTGTTAGTCTGTGGTGTTCCATTTGCTCACTCGTTATTCGTATTACTTTGGTTAATTTAATGTCACGATTTATTCGGAGCTATGTGACATACTACTGGATTTGCTTATCATGTCAGGGTTTTTATGGAAGGTGTTGGATTTGCCTGACACCTTACAACCTGTATGTGTATACCTTTCCATAATTCAACCACTCACTCCGAATCCACAGCTATTAGTTCTGATTACGACTCTCTTCCCCTGCGACCTACCGATTAATCAAGTACCCATATTTCGTGCCATTCCCTGAGCAAATGCAACTAAATAATGTGTACTGGCTCTCCTTTCCTGAATTTGAAATCCGTAGACAGAAGAGCAGCTGACAGACCTCTCCTGCTCACTAGCAGGGTAATGCTGTTTGAATAACAAAAATTCTGCGGGATGACTGCGACGTAGCTCCGCAAAACTACATCTGCTGGAATCGCTGTGGGTGACCAAGCGTGAGCCACTGAGTGTGTGGCGGGCAACGGCATCCTGTGTGTGTGTGTGTGTGTGTGTGTGTGTGTGTGTGTGTGCGGACAGTTACTTCTCTTACGAACCAGGCTTCCTTCTTAGCCGCCGAGAGCGAGTGACGTGTGGGTGGCACAAACTAGGGAAGCGTATGAGGCACGTCTGTCTCCGTCGGACGCAGTTGACGCGGTCGATTTATAATAATGAACGATGTGTGACTATCCTGCAGAAACTTTCAGGTAGTTAATCCAACTGCAAAGGCGCGTATGGAGGATTGAGCAAAGTTATAGTGAGAGAACCACGAATATCACGAGACGTGCGTCATGCAGAGAGATATTTCCAGAATTAATTTTCGCTCCGCAGCGGAGTATGTGCTGACTTGAAACTTTCCTGGCAGATTAAAACTCTAATATGCGATCTTTGGCTTTCGCGGGCAACTGGTCTACCGACCGAGCTATCCAAGAACGACTCCCGACCCGTCCTGGCAGCTTTACTTCCGCTAGTACCTCATCTCGTACCTTCAAAACTTCATAGTTCTCCTATATACCTTGCGGAACAAGCACTCCTAGGAGAAAGGATATTGTGTAAAATCAGAATAGCCACAGCCTAGGCAACTGTTTCCAAAATAAATGTTCACTCTGCAGGAGGTGAGGTACTGGCGGAAGTAAAGCTGTGAGGGCGGCTCCTGAGACGTGCTTGGAGAGCTTAATCCTGAACGGTACCTGAGCGTATTCGGTCACTGGGCGGGCTGCTTTCTTTTAAAAACTGAATCAAGGAAATAACGATGAACTTGAACGGTTGTCGTGTGATGTCCGCCCAGACCAAATGCAACGAACAATAACGAACAAAAAGGAAAAAATTAAAATAAACAACGCAGTAGAATGCCAGAATGACATTTTCACTTTGCAGCGGAGTGTGCGCTGATATGAAACTTCCTGGCAGATTAAAACTGTGTGCCGGACTGAGACTCGAACTCGGGACCTTTGCCTTTCGCGGGCAAGTGCTCTACCAACTGAGCTACCCAAGCACGACTCACAGCTTTACTTCTGCCAGTACCTCGTTTCCCACCTTCCAAACTTAACAGAAGCTCTCCTGCGAACCTTGAGCACTTGCCCGCGAAAGGGAAAGGTCCCGAGTTCGAGTTTCGGTCCGGCACACAGTTTTAATCTGCCAGGAAGTTTCAAGGCAGCAGAATGTTTACCCGCGAAAGGGCAACGTCCCCAGTTCCAGCCCCAATCAGTCATTGTTTTAATCTCCCTGGAAGTTTCAAATCAGCGCAAACTCCCCTGCAGAGTGAAAATTCATTCTGGGAACTATCCCCCAGGCTGTGGCTAAGCCATGTCGCTGAAATATTATTTCTTTCAGAAATACTAGTCCCGCAAGGTAACGCAGGAAAGCTCCTGTGAAGTTTGAAAAGTAGGAAATGAGGTACTAGTGGAAGTAAAGATGTAACGGTGCGTCGTGAGTCATGCTTAGGGAGATGTCAGATCCTGATCTTGTCATCGCAAGCCTTCCACCGAGCTGATATTAAATGCAAGATCTTCCCTTCGTCGCTTTACCAGGCATGGCCAAAATAAGGGCGCTGTGGCACTGTCAGATGCAAACTGAAGAGCTGACAACAAATTCTATCGGGAGGAACATACCACAAAACGGCTGAAACAACTAAACAAAATTTTATGTGCATTGCGAATGTTGTCAGACACTGGTGATGTAACTATAAGAAATCTTGCACGCTTTCCTTACTTACGTTTCGTATTGTCAAGCAGTATTCATCTTTATAAGATGCATACTCTGCAAATCGCCATAGGGTGCATGCCAGAGGGCATTTATCATGGTACCACATATTAGGGTTTCTTCTAGTTCCAATCTCATACGGGACGCGGGAATAACGGCTGCTTGAACGCCTCTGTACTCTTTCGTACTATAACCAGTCTGATTTGGTCTCCATGGTTCCTACGGGAGCGATGCGTAGGAGCATGAAGGGTATCTGTAACATTCATCACTTAATTTTGGTTCTTGAAATTTTGCAATTTCGCAGGATAATTTGCATCGGTTCTTCAAGAGTCTGCCAGTTCATGTCTTTCAACATATTCAAGAGGCTCTCCCACCAGTTAAACTAAGCTGTGACCTCTCGTGCCGCCTTTCTTCGTATACGTATAGTTTGGGGTAACTCATCAAGTGAAGCTTAAATTATTCCATGTTGTTGAAGTAAGCAGTTTATTATGAACTTATAAAATAATTTTTTTCTTCTTCAGTCACTTTTACTACTTACTAACACGATGTACTGTATTTCACCAGCATGCCGCTAATATTAAGTACATTAATGAAAGTTTATCTGAAGTCTGGTCCGTTCTGTTTGCTAGGTATTCCAGTGATGTTACATACCGAAATTTATCTCTGTACATGAAGATTAATTTACTTCAGTGCATACCTTAAATGAGTTGTATGCTTTAATCATCCCATTCATTTTCTTCCTTACGTTACTGCTGAGTATGTAATTATGTGGCACACTCAGCAGATCGTCACTCAGCACTTTCACATTCGGTTGATTACATTCAATGTTTCTTAACGGCGAAGCTGAAGCTTATTTCAGCTGCTAAGATTGTACAAACAATAAAAATAGAACATTTTATGTAACTACGTTTCTGTCATCGCAAATGTTACATAGTACGATTATTTAGTATTTCTTGGTTATTCAGTACTGTTAAGACATTCTTCATTCAACTAAGACCCTTGATAATAATAAAAACAAGCATCCCATATTGGAGAAATTTTTGAAGAAATTGACATCGTTAGTTTCTAGCTCACTATTTCCCAAGCTTTCTGAGACCTTTACCTCTGAGTGTGATCCGCCTCGCACCACCGTTATCGACTTTAGTGTCTAACTACAGAAAATGAAAAAGAATTTTCTTTGAACACTTTCAATTTTTGAACCACGAAAGTTAAACGGTATTTAGTTGTTGTCGGTTTTTGAGTCAATGTCACAATCAGTACTGCATCTATAGAAAAAAAGTCCAGGTAGCTAATATTTTATTTTTCATTCGAGGACTAGTTTCGGGCCGAGACCCATTTTCAAATCAACATAATGAAGTCGAAAATGGCATTTTCGAAGATGTCAAAAATGCGTAATGTACATTCACAGTGCATACAGATAACTGTGGTCTCGTTTTTCGTTCTATTGATTAAGAGAAGTTGCTGGCCCAAGTTTCTGCAGCATGCTGGAAATTCGTAGTACTGCATATTTCTAATAGGACTTTTTTCAGAATGACGAAGCAATTCTCAGAGAACAGCGAATGCTCAGAAAAGAAAACTAACTATCCACGTTGACGATGAACAGCTGTTACAAAACATGCTTCCTCTGCACCACTTCTCTCACCAGTGATACTTGCTTCATTCAAACCTTGCACCCCCATGTAGACTCAATCATGTGAAAATACCCGTACTATACTTGCTCTTTGTAAATCACAATACTCGTGGTTTCTTTACTTCTGAAATGGCAGAAACTGTAACTATTGGGCTATCAATGATTTCTGTATTACCGCTGCCACTAATAACAATAATAATAATAATAATGATAATGTATGGGCCCAACAACAGTACAGTAGTCATTACATCAAATGGCTCTGAGCACTATGGGACTTAACATCTGTGGTCATCAGTCCCCTAGAACTTAGAACTACTTAAACCTAACTAACCTAAGGACATCACACACATCCATGCCCGAGGCAGGATTCGAACCTGCGACCGTAGCAGTCGGACTGCGGACTGCGCGCCTAGAACCGCTAGACCACCGCGGCCGGCAGTCATTACATAGTTAGAGTTGTGTTGCGTTGTCAATTTGTTGGTTCATTGTTATGCGGAGTTTTCGTTAAGTGTTTAAAAACGTCAAGGGGCACGTATGCTTTTGTTTAGTTAATGTTTTTAGCGCTAGTTTCAACTGAGATGCTGAAGTAAGTATGTTTTTTGAAATGGAACCATGCACCTTTTATAGCTGTATTCGATAGCTCTTGAGAAGACAATTCCAGTGATACAGCGTTTGTCAATGTTGACGTTGAAACCAGTCGTAAAAAATGCGAGAAATGTTCTAGAATGTAAGAGCACGGTGGCCGGAAACAGCGTATGCCGTGCAAACACTGCCAAGTAGGTGTCTCAGACCAGGTTGCCTAGTTGTATACCATAAGGCAGGCCTGCACTGCGAGAATAAAGCTTTATTTCCCCTTGTACCAACTCTCAACCTAGGTGCAGGCCCACTTACGAATGTTGTATGTAGAAATGCGACATAGGCTAGAATCTAGCGTATCACAAAGGGCTTTGGAAAACTATTTTACATTTGTGTATCCTCCCAGATTTATGTGAGCTGAAACAGAGAAATCAACTGTTCATGCTTCAAACATAAAGAGGTCTTACACGCTGCAAAAAACAACTTCTATATAAAATATCTAAATGTTCGCAGGAAGAATTGACCTATATTTTCCTGTACATGGCTGTGTGCTTCTTAGAGGTAAAATACATGCTGTCGGACAACTGTCTCTACCTATGCTGCCGGCCGTGGTGGCCAAGCGGTTAAAGGCGCTACAGTCTGGAACCGCGCGGCCGCTACGGTCGCAGGTTCGAATCCTGCCTCGGGCATGGATGTGTGTGATGTCCATGGGTTAGCTAGGTTTAATTAGTTCTAAGTTCTAGGGTACTGATGACCTTAGAAGTTAAGTCCCATAGTGCTCAGAGCCATTTGAAGCATCTACCTATGCTGCTCTAAATTATGTCATATGGCATACATTCGTTGAAATAAACATTTTATTAAAAATACATTGGTGACCACATGTACGAGTACACCGCAAAATAAATATCCTTCTTAACGAAACGCCGTTCCATGCTGATCGTAAGCGCGTAATGACAGTGCTGCCAGGTATGTGTAACACGTGCTGTCGACTTATTTGACATTGTGATGCAGTTTCGTACACACGTAAATGAATTAAATTTACTAACAATGCTTTAGTAACCACCCAAATCACCTAACACAACTTTTGTCTTCCGAAAAAAAAAGCTTTATCCTTTATTTAAGCATGGGACTCGGTCTGCGGTGCCTTGCCACGGTTCGCTCGCCTGCCCCCTCCCCCCCTCCCCCCACGTAGGAGGTTCGAGTCCTCCCTCGGGCATGGGTGGGTGTGTGTGGAGTAATTAGCGTAAGTTAGTTAGTTAGTTTAAGTTCGATTAAGTAGTGTGTAAGCTTAGGGACCGATGACCTCAGCAGTTTCGTCCCATAGGAATTCACACACATTTGAACATTTGAAAAGGGCATTTGCAGCCTCCATTCGAAAGATCGATGAACGGGCGTAATTACAGTGGATGATATGGTGAAGCATGCACTGAAGAATCGACGATACATATCGTCCGGCATAGTTGGGGCTTCGTCATAGACTGCATCTCTGAGTGCTTCCCAAATAAAGACATCGAGAGGGGTCAGATCGGCTGACCTCGCAGGTCATTTGACAACAGAATTTCGTCCTACCCCACGTCCAGGGAAGTTCTCACTAGGTATTTGCGTTGCAACACGGGACGAGTGAGATGAAAAACCGTCGTGTTGCACTCACATACACTGTCGAATATACAGTGGCACCTCTTCTAGAAGAACCGGCAGAATGTTCGTCAGAAAGTGTGAGTACGGATGTCCATTTGGAATGCCTGAGATGAAGTAAGGTCCCGACAATGTAATTTCCTATGATGCCGCACCTTACGTTTGTACCCACGGCCGTTAGTGTTGCACCTGACGAAGCCGGTGCGGATTTTAGGCTGCCCAGTAGTGCATTTCACGCAAATTTACACTAGCGGCGTTAGTAAACGTTGCTTCATCATCGCTAAAGGGAAAATTCTGGAAAAACATTGGGTCGTCTCTCCGTTACTGAAGGGCAAACCGACAAAGTTCTGTAAGACGTTTGAAATCAAGATCGTCGAGCGCCTTATGTAGTGACAGATGATAGAGGTGAAAATTCTGTCGCTTCAGGTTGAGAATGACATTCGTCTGGTTGATTCCACATTCTTTGGCAATACGTCTCGTACCACTGTCAGGATTCATTAGCGACTTCGTGTTCTCTGTCATTTGCAGTCCTTTTTCTTGTCCACTTCCTGACGTTCAAGCGGCTTGTCCGCCGTAGTGTCTTAGTAATTCATGCAATTGCCTAGCGTGTTGGACCTTGGCGATCCGGGTAAATACCCCTGTATCGCTGTATCGTTTTTACGACATTTCTTTTACATTCACCATATAAAAGTAGTGTATCCAACTTCTCCTCATTCGTATACATACTTGAAAGCGACGAATGCTGAAGCAAAAATGAGCGCTTTGCAGTGCAGACAAGTAAACAGGCAAATGTGTTGACATTTTGACACAGCGTAGCACAAGAGCTTTGCTTGGCGGTGTTTGCACCACTCATGTCGACTCCAGCCACAGCGCTCTCAAATTCTAGGACATTTCTCTCTTTAATATTTTTACGACAGGCTACAAAGTCAACATTAACAGACGAGATGTCAGCTTCACTGTCACAGATGCGTGGTACACAGTATGTGTGTAGTGAGTGGACTGTGTTAGGAAGCTGTTCATACATTCGTTTCGCGAACTGTATCCTGAACCACATTGTGTTACCTGTTAATGCTGGTGTTTGGAAAATAACGTACTTGTTAGTAACTCACATAATCAATACTACATTTTTACGAAAGAATGACAATAATAATGACATTTTAAAAGTGACTCAGCCAGAACTGAACCGATTTGTTTTCAGCCCTCAAAAAATTTCTTCTCGCCCTTCAGGGGGTAATTGGCCAGAGTTTACGTATACTGTACCATGAATGAAAATCTTTAGTTCTTCATACAAATCTATTTGGTACCTTTGTCCATTTAATGAAATATATGAAGAAAATTCGCGATGTACTTCAATGGGTGTCCGTGTCCTCAGTGTGAGTGGCTATTCATTATTTAGTCACAGTGTTTATGTGATAAGCATATAAGTGTTTATTATATCTTTTTTTGGAAGCCTATCCTAGTTTGGTCCACACAGAGGACTCTGCAGGTATTACACTCTGATTAGTAAATGCCTGATAGTACATATTTATCTGTCTGTGTGTTTATGCTGTGTCTTAGCGTATTTTGGAGTTTGTTATGAGTTGTAAAAGCGATGTTAAGTGTAGCACAGTCTGAAAACGTTTTTTTATTTTATAGGAGATTTCGCTTGTGAATGGTTTGCAAGCAATAGGTTTCTTTACTATTTCTTGTGTAGCAATTGGTTTATTATTGGTTTTTCCTTTCTGTAGAAGTTGTTAATAAGTGTGTCATCATAGACATTTGTTGTAGCTATTTGTTCGATCTTGTTGAGTTCGTCGTGCTTCGCATATTTGTCCACCGGCAAATTACTGGCTGTCTTAAGTGCTGCTCTGCAAGCCGCGTGTTTACGTATTGTAAGCCGGGAAGAAGAGCTCTGTATGGTGGTGTCCAATGATGTTATTTTTCTGTGGACACTGAAAGTGTGGTTATTTTTCTCTGCACTGATGTTCTACAGTACGTGTTAAGTGCCTAATGACTGCAGCATGCTGCCGAAACGCGTCATCAAGTGAAGCTGAAGTTTTACGTCACAGAGACAAACTTACATTATCTGGCAGAGAAAAATAGTATCAGATGGAAATCGGGTACCCAACCTTCGTATTTCTGTTTCGATTCGCATAAATCCATCAAACGACGCTGGTGAGTACAAAATTAAATTTGGAAAATAAAATTGGAGACCTAATGGAAAGAATAAGCACTTGAAACAAGTTCACAATAAACACTTTCATGTTTCATTTAACTGAATAGCTCTTGCTGACAGTAACTGCCTTCAATGATCAGCGTTGACATTGAGCTGTATTAAAACCACATACGATACAATATCAAAGTTGAATGTATTTATAATGACCCTTCTTAAATTATTACCGAATAGAAGAAGGGATGTCGAAACGGATGAACTACGTAATATGACACGCAAGATACTGGATAGCTTAACCCCTATCCTACACCGCAAATCTGAGAGCTATTCTTCTGAAACGCAACAGCCGAATTCTTCAATACTCTTTCTCATAACTAATATCTTGCTTTTTCTCTAGTGATCTCCTAATCGACAACAGAAACAGTGCATCCCGACTGAAAGTGGAAGGCAGCATATGTTAAAGCATAGCTACTGACAGGAAGACGTAGAACGTTTGGCTACTAGCTATATTTCCTTTAAGGAGAGGTACAAACTACATAGAGCCTTTCTATCTCTCTCTCTCTCTCTCTCTCTCTCTCTCTCTCTCAATCAATCAATCTAATTCTATGGTATTTCTTTTCAATTTTCTACAAAGATCATCGTTTTTTGTACGGGCCTGCAGTCTACCTTCGTCTCCATATAATCTTCCCATTGGATTCCGCACGAGACCCCACTTATTTATTCATGAGATTCAGAACTCTCTCGACTCCGCTATCCCTGACACAGTTTTCACGCCTACACCCACTCTCCCATCGCAAGATTTTATTCACCGCAGTTGCTGCGGAAAATATGCCCTGGCTGACAGCAAATATTAAGAAGTACACTGTGCCACAGAATTGAGAAATTAATACGTACTACTTAGTTCGCTTGTGCCAATACCACATAGATTTTTCAATCCTTCAGATATTCTGGATAAATTGCAGGAAATTTACCTAACTTTTGTTTATTTCTTCTTACCACTATTCATATACCGAAGTATTATTAGTTACTTTGAGAAGAAAGATATTATGAAGTCGTGGAATCCACCATCGGTTGGTTATGCTTCATACACAGTGACTTCATATTTCTGCGAGCTCATGTGTCTTCTTGAGCACTATACGTTTAGTAATACATGAACCACGAGACAAAGTGCTACGAGTCGGTTTCTGCGAAACAACAATGGGTCGTAAGGACCGAGCGGTCGACGGCGAAAACAGTGCACCGATGTGAAATGACAAACTGAGAATAATAAAGAATGAGCAAGCCAAGAATCGTCAACAACGTAAAACAATGCCACAGTAGAAAACAGAGGGGAAACAAAGCGCAAACGAGGACTAGTCGACCACAATATTACAGCACCTGCGAGGAGAGCGCTAAGGTCCGGTTATCATAGTCAGAGCGTAACTGGAGTCGATCGTATATCCACAACTGATCCGAAAGCAGCGACAGTGTCACGCGTTTTCCTGTCACCACTGTACTTGTTTACCGTTAAACCGCGTACACACCTAGCAACAAAAGTCGCGGAACACGTGTCCCGAGACAGGTCTCAGTGTTGTTCCGGGACATTTTCTCGTGTTGCGGGACTGTCGCTATACAGAAGTCTCGAGTCTCAGGTTCCCCGTCAAAACGGGGAACATGATGTAATGTCACGCGACATTTCGCAGTCTGTACGTGTACTTTGAAGTGTGTGCGTCATTTTGTACCTGGCCACAATGGAGAAAACAATGAAAATAATTGAAGATTTTCAAGCTTGCCCTTGTCTTTGGGATGTGACATGTGGGGAATATAAAAACAGAAATATGAGGAGGGATGCTATGGAATCCCTAGCTGAAAATACCAGATGTCGCACCATGAAATGGAGAAAAAAATCCACAATTTAAAATCACAGTTTAGGCGCGAACATAAAAAGTTGTCCGAGTCAAAAAAAGTAGTTCGTCCCCCAAAAAGTGCAACTGGTTTGGGTACAATCCATTACTGCTTTTGTTACAAGGAACGGAATCCAGAGAAAGCCGGGACACTGATTGTGATGAAGCGGAAGAAGAAACATATACCGTAGTAAGTGAACTTTATTTAATTTAACAATTTATACAGTCATTTTTTACTCTTACCACAGCTTTAGTTTTTCAAGAAGATTCAAAGCTGTAGTAACTCCACCAGAAAATCAATTCCTCGTCCAGTACCGTTTAGGTTTACGCTTTTTGCTTCTTAACAACATTAAATTATTTAAACAGAGCTGAACAGCACAAACAGCTATTTCTTGTGATATCGCGTTCTGATTTCTGTATCGCAACTGGCTTCGTACATGTGGACGCTGACATTATTTAGCGACAGTCTCGAGACATTGTATCGCGTCTGTCCCCATACAACGTCCCGCGATTTTGTTGCTAGATGTGTACGCGGCTTAACGTGACCGCGTATTTCTGATAACGTTCAAGTGCAATGACATCGTGGATTAATAAATGTGTGCGAGAACAATATCGGCGAACGGAAAATTTCAGAAATATCAACACAACCGGATGAGGAAAGCACATGCACTTTCTTCCTAGCTTACGCCATCAAAGGATCTTGCCAATGTGAAGTTTACGCCACCCGCCATATGGACTCGAAACCAGAAAACTCGGCGGTCGACTCTGGTGCCTCAATCTCGGTCTCGGTGCCCGAGTTCGGCGAGGGTACCAAAATACGAATTAAGCTCACTGTCTATCTGAAAACTGATATCTCCAGGCAAGGCAGGAAGCATAATGTTGATTCTACTTTAGCTCAACACCTGATGTAGTAGAAGATCGATCACTTCCTCCGCCTACTTCAAGTGTCTGCTACAAGTAAAGGCCATACACTAATTTAAGCGTCTTGTTCCCTTCCCCTCACGACATGCGCAACACCAGTGACGGAAACCAAATCCTCCTCAGTAGACCGAGCAATACTGCACCGTACGCATTAACCAGCTTGGTATGTGGAAAAGTAGAAACTACGAAGGATTATACAAAATGTGGCATACCGAGCGATAAAGACAGTGAGTGTTTCAATGTTAAACATACCTGGGAAATAAATTCAAATTTTGTCTGCTGTCCCTCAATAACAAATTTCAGTCGCCAATGTACATTCCGAAACAATGCTTTTCCAGGACCCCAGTTGATTATATGTGTTTGCAAATTCATAGTTCAAGTTTGTGATACATAACTACGATGAGTAATGTGTCAGTGCGTTTAAAGTACGATACGTTTTCTTAGTGAAAATACGATTAAATGCTGACTTGATTCTAGTCTTTATTCACATTAGAGACATCAATATGTATCACCGTGTGTGGAGTAGGAGGAGTTGTCTACCAATTATGATTGCAGTTTGTTTTGGAAGCAGGTATCATTGTTTAGCAGCATGTTTAATTCACAAGTGAAGTGATCAAATTGTTTTGTTGTTACATACCTCGTTCATTACATTGTGACAGTAGGCTAATTTCCCATTTTTGTTTTCCATTTTCGTTCATCGAATTGTATTTGTGAGAGTTAATAACATTTTCAAATGGAGGGCTTGTATATTGTAAACCGATTGTTTCTGTCGATAGTTTTTCTTTTCTTAACAGTTGGGCACATGAGATTCAAGGGTGCGTACCTGATATCGTCGTAGTGTGTTTCTGTACAATGAAACTGTTGAGTTTAGGTATGGAGTTCCTCCAGAATAAAATTCCATTTGACATTAATCTATGGAGCTATGCAATGTAAGCTAACTGTATGTTGCTTCCATCATCAAAAACATGGCACGCAAAGCGCATGTACAGCTTAAGACGTTTGATAAGGTTTACCGCGCGTACCCCACCTACACCGACAAAATTTCGAGATCGTTCACGGATATTTTCTGAGTATTTTAGTGTAAAGGACACGTTGTCACCTGTGGCTCGTTAAAAAGTAATTGCAATTCATTTCATTTCTTACCTCTATTTATCTTTTTGTATTTGTCTCGTACTGAAAATATCTGTACAACAGTGCAAACGTTGACGGTCTTGTTTGCAACAAACTTGTTCTATTCATACTCGGTGATTGATGTTGACCGAAGTAATTCCCACTTCACTCTCTAGCTTGCATTACACTACATTAGTACTTGTTCCATAGATCATGAATTCGACATTTTTAATGCTGTGGAACGTGTTTAACATATTTTCTTTACACCATATAACTAATACCAAAGATCCAAAGATTTTTGTGGCAGTGTTATTCACCCCTTCCCGTGCCTACCAAAGTTCCAAAGATTTTTGTGGCAGCGTTATTCACCCCTTCGCGTGCCAAAGTCAGATTTAACCCAGAACAGTGAAGATCATCCTTTCTTCTAGTGTTGCACTGTAGCTATGCACTCGCTATTATTTTTTAATTGGGCTGGGTAATTGATAACAAATTTTATAAGCGAATATATGTATTGTGAAGATACCGTGAATATCCTGCGTTCCTTATATAAATGTCTGCAAGGTGATCTTGTGTGGACAGCTATTATTCTGATTACACGCTTTTGTACAATGAATACTTTTTTCTGAACGATGAATTACCCCAAATACGATGCCATATGAAAGCAGTGAATGAAAATAGACATAGTTTAGCGAATTTACTTATATATTTATAACCAAAATTTGCAATAACCCTAGCAGCATAAGCAGCTGAACCTAACCGTGTCAGCATATCATCAAATTGTTTCTTCCAATTCAATTTCTCATGAATGCACACACCCAGAAATTTTGAATATTCTGCCTTAGAAGCACACTTCTTTTCAAGGTCTATATTTATCAATGGTGTTATGCCATTCACTGTGTGGAATTGTATGTACTGTGTTTTCTCAAAATTTAATGAGAGTCCATTTGCAGAGAACAATAATCTTCTGAAAGACGTTATTTACAATTTTCTTAGCTGATTCTTGTTAGTTGGGTGTGATCACTATACTTCTATCAGCAAAAAGAACTAGCTTTGCATTTTCATGAATATAGAGTGGCAAAACATTAATATATATTAAGTAAAATAAGGGACCCAAGACTGAACCCTGTGGCGCACCATTCTTGATACCTCCCCAGTTAGAGGACTCTGCTGATTTTTGCAGACTTTATGTACTGTTAATTTCAACCTTTGGCATTTTCCAGTTAAATATGAATTAAACCATTTGTGCACTGTCACATTCATACCACAATACTTAAGCTTATCTAGAAGAATTTCATGATTCACACAGTCAAAATCCTTTGAGAGATCACAGAATACCCCAATGGGTGATGCAGTTATTCAGAGCATTTTATATTTGATCAATGCAAGCACATATAGCATTTTCTGTTGAAAAGCCATTCTAAAAACCAAATTGAGATTTTGTTAGTACTTCATTTTTACAAATATGTGATACTATTCTTGAATACATTCCTTTCTAAAGAATTTTGGACTAAGTTGTCAGAAGTGAGATTGGGTGGTAGTTGCTAGCATCAGACCTATTCCCCTTTTTCATGCAATGGCTTGACAATTGCATATTTCAGTCTATCTGGAAAAATACCCTGTTTCAATGAGCTACTACTTATCTGTTAGGAACAAACTTTCAGTATTCTGTTGGAAATGCCATCAATTCCATGCAAGCTTTTACTTTTGAGTGAATATATTCTTTCCCTAATTTCAGTAGGAGAGGTGGGTTGAATTTCCATTTTATCAAATCACATAGGTATTGCCTCTTCCATATACTGCCTTGCATTTTGTAATGAATACCTGGATCCTATTTTCTCTACAACATTTAAAAAATGAGTATTAAAAATATTTTCTACTTCTGACTTTTTGTTAACAAACTTTTCATTGAGTCTGAAAGGAATACAATCTTCCTGTGCTCTCAGCTGCCCAGTTTCCATTTTAACAGTATTACAAATTGTTTTAATTTTACTATCAGAGATGCTATCTCAGACATAATGCACATACTTCTGGACTTCTTAGTAATTTTTCTAAATGCAGTGCAGTAGTTTTTCTAATGTTTCACTGTTTATGGTCATTACTCCATCTAGTTATAAGATACATTTCCCTTTTCTGTTTACATGATATTTTATCCCTTTAGTAAGCCATGGGTTTTTAAATGGTTTCTACCAATTATATTTCAATGTTTTCTTATGAAACTTTGTGCAAATATATTCACAGAGGTACAATGGAATAGGTTAAATTTTAAATTAGCGTCAGGTTCCAGTGTAACTGTTGCAAGCTTTCCCTGAAATTTGCAATTGTTAAAACGTTAATTGAATGTACTATTTTGGACGACTGTTTTGCATTACTATATGGAGCTATGTGATGTTCTGGTACCAGCTATGCATCGTTATCAGACAGATCACTCTTTTACTTTTTTATTTTATTTTTATTTTTCTTGGTCTATAAAAACAATATCTATCAGTGTGCTGCTTTCCTGAACCACCCGAGTAGCAAAATTACTAACTGATGTCAAACTGAAAGGACCAAGTAATACTTAAAGGTCAAGCTTTCTATTGGACTCTTTTAGAAAATTCGGTAGTGCTTGCTTCTGTCTCGGACTTGTTTTTTTTTTTCGGCAATGTTAGCTGTGCATTAACGGTGATACACATCAGAATGGATTGTTTTATTGTTGATAAATTGGTAGATATGCAAGTCGTTAATTGATTCACCGAAATGAAGGACGCTATACTGACCTGTGTTCGTGTATCATCTCAGTGTTGTTGCAGTATTCTGCATTTTGGGTTATACGTTTTATGCTGACATATTATGGGCTTCTCTTAAGTATTGTACAGGTATTTCCACAAAAACAAAACTAACTGGGGTAACAAACTGTCTAAATCATAATCACAACTCGAAGTTCCTATCAATAGATACCAAAATCAATTTTGATTGCACCACATTAATTTTTTACATTTTACTACGTCTCATTGTTATTGATGACGTAATTCAAATATTATCTATTTTAAGAATGAGAGGAAGCCATTGTGAAGATATTCGTTATCGTTGTTTAGCACATAACACACGAGTCCACTAAATACAGGATGTTTCAAAATGAATATACGGATTTTTGGACTTAGTAGCACTTATTACATTCAGCTTACAATTATAAATAACACATAAAATGGAAGATAAACTCAAACAGTTTTTCTTACAAGGGTTCAATGTGAGCACCGTCCATTACACATCGAGTTGATGGGTGAGTTCTTCCCAAATCTTAAAATAAGGTAGATCAGGTGGTAACGGTATTCATCACGCAGCAACATTTCATTTGAAAAGTTGGCGTGTAAACCATAGTCTGTAGGTTTTAGAGCTTGTAACAGTTGAAAGCGATAAGGACATGGCTGTAAGTGTCTCTTTTAAAATCACCACACAGACGTCACTTAAGTTGTTACTTCACGACTAGCCTCCCGAATTGATTTCTTGGGGCTATGCATAGAAGATTCTCACTCTCTCAACAGATTCTGCAGTCACTCTTGGTCGTTCCATACTCTTCCCTTTGTGCACAGTTATACAAATGAAACTATATGATATGCTCTTTCATTTGATATATTACTTATAATTGTAAATTGAATGTAATAAATTCCACAAAGCCTTAAAATCGGTATATTCATTTTGAAACACCCTGTATTATCCACAGCTACGTGTTAAGGGTGTCAACCTCCCATCGTCTGACAGCCACATACGGTGAGGTAATATTTTGTCTACTACATAAATGAATTATCTGTTTTTATTAATAGATCATTCTGAGAAAGCAATTAAAATCACGATAGATGATTTACAGAAAACAATAAAAAATTGTCATCAGGTTACCTTTCATTCAGAAGGCTGTTGCACTCAGCGACTGTTATATTGACTTGTAAATAATAGATTTCAGCTATCAGTCGCCCTTTTTAAGTTTTATTGGCAGATCTAGATTTCAGCTAGAAACTAACCATTCTCAATGCAGAATCATTTTTTATCAGTGCATGTAATGCCTGTTGGTTGGGCTTCATGCACAATTCATTGAACTGTGGATGAAGCCCGACCAACAGACATTACATGCACTGATGAAGAATGATAGTGCATTGAGAATGGCTAGTTTCTATCTGAAATCTAGACCTACCATTAAAATTTAAAAAGGACAACTGATAGCTGAAATCTATTATTTACAAGTCAAATAAAAAATTGTGATGGTGTACCTTGGTTGCGATACATGCACCATCCATGAAAAGTCTCCTGGCTTTCGTGACCACATTCACTGGTGCATCGTTAGGTTACGTCAAATTCCTCTTCAAACTTTTTCTCTTCTTGACGTTTCTACCCCTCCACTGGTGTCCGTGGATGGCTGAACACTGTCAAAAGACAGTCGCGTTTACTCATAAAAGACTGTTTCCTCGAGTTATTCCGGGGAAGTGGAGTCACTGGATAAAACTCTTTAGTATTTTATTAACCAGAGAAAGTAAAATACAGGGAAGGAAAGTCCGTGGAACGGTTGAAACATCGAAAAATGAGTACAGCTTCAACAGAGATGACGGCTACAGCCTTTGCGAGCGGAGGAGATAAACAACTAGCAGCAAACAACCAAGGCGACACAATAACAATAACATTTTAGATTCCTCTTCTCATTCAGTATATCCCCATGACAATGATCCATCAATAGAAGCCTGAAGATTTTTATTCAGTAACTCCATTACTCCGGGAAACGGCGGTGAAATAACTTTTTATAAGTGAAAGCAATGCTATCTTTTGACAGTTTTGAGCCATCCAGAGATACCAGTGGAGGTCTGAAGAAGATACCACCAGAGGAATCGAAACTTCTAACTTGAAGAAGTTTGAAGACGAATATGATGCGGACTAATAACTCAGAAGAATTACCATCAAAACTATTGCCGCTTTGCCAGGTTAAGTTGTGAGTTCACCTGTATGTGCTCTATTGCATTAGTCTCTCCTTCTTATAAGTTAAATATGAAATGAATACATTACTGATTATACCCTGAAAGCCTAATATTTTAAATTTCTTCCAAATGATGTAGATATCTGCACAGTTTTCTACCTTAGATCAGAAAAACATTTATAGATGAGTCGTACTGATACATAAATTCCTACTTCTTGATATACCCAATAGTTTACAAGTACGTTACCTATCTCAAGCTTTTAAATGGTCTTAAAACTTAAATAGGTCTTAACTATTAATCTTTCTAAATAGTTTGCTGAGAAACGATTTTAAGAATGGTGGGAGCCCGTTATTGTGAAAGCAGGTTTTGACTGCACATCTGGGGGACAATGGGGTGAAATAATATAACGGAGAAATGTGTAAGGCGCCTATAAAACGTGCAGAGAGAATATTAAAGGTGCCTCTTGTGCTACATCACTTCATAACGAGTGATGGAGATGCATTGTTTTCACCATTTGTTGAGATGATACTACAAATTCAAAGTGCATCGCAATTTGCACGAACTACACTCCTGGAAATGGAAATAAGAACACCGTGAATTCATTGTCCCAGGAAGGGGTAACTTTATTGACACATTCCTGGGGTCAGATACATCACATGATCACACTGACGGAACCACAGGCACATAGGCACAGGCAACAGAGCATGCACAATGTCGGTACTAGTACAGTGTATATCCACCTTTCGCAGCAATGCAGGCTGCTATTCTCCCATGGAGACGATCGTAGAGATGCTGGAAGTCCTGTGGAACGGCTTGTCATGCCATTTCCACCTGGCACCTCAGTTGGACCAGCGTTCGTGCTGGACGTGCAGACCGCCTGAGACGACGCTTCATCCAGTCCCAAACATGCTCAATGGGGGACAGATCCGGAGATCTTGCTGGCCAGGGTAGTTGACTTACACCTTCTAGAGCACGTTGGGTGGCACGGGATACATGCGGACGTGCATTGTCCTGTTGGAACAGCAAGTTCCCTTGCCGGTCTAGGAATGGTAGAACGATGGGTTCGATGACGGTTTGGATGTACCGTGCACTATTCAGTGTCCCCTCGACGATCACCAGTGGTGTACGGCCAGTGTAGGAGATCGCTCCCCACACCATGATGCCGGGTGTTGGCCCTGTGTGCCTCGGTCGTATGCAGTCCTGATTGTGGCGCTCACCTGCACGGCGCCAAACACGCATACGACCATCATTGGCACCAAGGCAGAAGCGACTCTCATCGCTGAAGACGACACGTCTCCCTCCATTCACGCCTGTCGCGACACCACTGGAGGCGGGCTGCACGATGTTGGGGCGTGAGCGGAAGACGGCCTAACGGTGTGCGGGACCGTAGCCCAGCTTCATGGAGACGGTTGCGAATGGTCCTCGCCGATACCCCAGGAGCAACAGTGTCCCTAATTTGCTGGGAAGTGGCGGTGCGGTCCCCTACGGCACTGCGTAGGATCCTACGGTCTTGGCGTGCATCCGTGCGTCGCTGCGGTCCGGTCCCAGGTCGACGGGCACGTGCACCTTCCGCCGACCACTGGCGACAACATCGATGTACTGTGGAGACCTCACGCCCCACGTGTTGAGCAATTCGGCGGTACGTCCACCCGGCCTCCCGCATGCCCACTATACGCCCTCGCTCAAAGTCCGTCAACTGCACATACGGTTCACGTCCACGCTGTCGCGGCGTGCTACCAGTGTTAAAGACTGCGATGGAGCTCCGTATGCCACGGCAAACTGGCTGACACTGACGGCGGCAGTGCACAAATGCTGCGCAGCTAGCGCCATTCGACGGCCAACACCGCGGTTCCTGGTGTGTCCGCTGTGCCGTGCGTGTGATCATTGCTTGTACAGCCCTCTCGCAGTGTCCGGAGCAAGTATGGTGGGTCTGACACACCGGTGTCAATGTGTTCTTTTTTCTATTTCCAGGAGTGTATTATTATTCATTGGTTGGCACACAACTTGGACATCAACTCGTTTCAAATCAATTTTGTAGGTGCTTGCACTTAGTGGACACTTCAAAATTACTATTTTATTTTGAAGCACTTGTTACACGAAGATTACTTACTGAACATGTGCGTATTGATGAGCAAACTGCTGCCTTCCCAACAATCATAGAATAGAAGTGTTTACATTGTGGTCACGTCGCTAGGCCTCTTCACATAACATATTCAAGTACGTATAGTAGGGTGTAGAAGTAAGTTTCATTTGTAATATGGTTTCCTAAAATTTTACCAACCACCTCTTTATCTCTTTCTAAACATATCATTGGATGATATTGTATACGGTAATTGCCGTTTTCTGCAACTGCAATAAAACTTTGTCAAGACCAGACGTGTTCCGCTTTATTTTAAAGCATCTTCAGTAGTCACTGCAACAATATGGTTTTTTGGTTTTTATTTTACCATTTTGTTTGTTATGATTATTAACAGTTCGCATGGTTTACCTATCACAACTATTCCTAAAAATGGTTTTATTTGTTGATTACTCACGGTTTTTTGTTGTTTGTTGCATTTTTCTTCGTATCTCGCATGCATGTGTCGAATTTTTGCCCACGGCACTTTCACTGCAGTTAGTAGATTCAAATTTCTGTGTTTGGAAGTATCACTGTGCTGTCGCCATTTCGAGTGTTTTGGTTTGCTATTAAGGAATGCGTCCGTCTTTTCTTTGTTTTGGTAATGGTGAAAGCGTTTGCTATCGTTCTGTGAGGCTTACATTTTCCGACTAGGGGAGAGAGAGAGACAAAGAGAGAGACAGAGCGAGCACTTTATCCATTATTATTTTTTTATTGGGAGTGATTATCTTTGTTTGTTTTGTGTATGTTTGTGGAGGGAGCTAACATCTTGCAGCTACGTGTGTGTACGTTATTGCTTTTCTATGGTACAGAGGTGGATGATCTAGGGAGTGGATATTGCCTAGGTTGTGATATTATTTTGTGCTATCTAAGGGGGTTGACCTTACTTAACAACATGTTTTATTAATTTCAAGAGCGTCTGGTTGCTGATGTTTGTCTGGTCATTTATTATGCATTTGTTCTCTATTATTGTTTCTCGAATTTGGAAATTTTCTTGTAGGCTTATGAGATGTTTCATGTTGCTGAATCTGACTATTTTCATCTCTTTTTCTATGTAGGTAAGTTGGTGGTGGTTTTCTGCTGGAGGTGTTCTGCAAATGTTGAATGGTTGGCGCCATATTTCGATCCTTTTTTGTTTCCTTATTTCAAAAGTTTTGCCTGTCTGTCCTGGGTATACAGCATCACAGCTGCTACACTGGAGTTGGTAAACGCCACACACACACACACACACACACACACACACACACACACACACGTACACTCCCTCTCCCTCTCTCTCTCTCTCTCTGTCCCTCGTCCTCTCCCTAGTCGGGAAATATAAACTCTCACAGAGCGATAGCAGACGCTTCACCAACTACCAAAACAATAAAAAGACGAACGCATCCCGCAACAGCAAGACAAAACTTGCGAAATGGCGAGAGGACAGTGACAGTCCAAATACAGCAATTTGAATTTATTAAGTGTGTTGAAAGCGCTCTGTACAAATATTCAGCACATACACGTGGAAGACGAAGGAGAATGCAACAAACAACAGAAAACCATGAGTAATGAAAAGAATAAAACCGTATCAAGTAATAATTTAAGCAAGCGGACTGTTTTTGATCATAACAAACAAAATGGTAAGAGAAAAGAAACCTTGTTGATAAAGTAACCACTGAAGAAGCTTCAAAATAAAGCGAAACGCATCTGGTCTTTATTACAGCAGCAAATGACGGCAACTAACCTATACGACGTGTAGCCTATATGTCCAAAGAAAAGACGAATAACAAAGAAGATACAACATGCATCTGATGATGACTTGATAATAAGTCTAAACCGGTAATGACACCAATTATGTGTACTGAGGCTCATAAATCACAGACAGTTACTATTGCTATCTTTAAGGCAGCGCCACCAAGCTATTTGTAATATTCACTTTTTATAGAACTGGAACTGTTTACAAACACGTGTCCTACAGCCTCAAACGTCCATTTCCGGTCATTGGTTCCCCTTCCCTAAATATTCAGTTGACGATCCTCCGCTGTGTCTAAACGTTTGTGAGAGATTGTACGAAGGGGAAAAGCAAAAAGGAGAGCAGCCTCGAAGAGCGTAGGAAGAGGAAATACACGCGGACTGCTGCCAGAGGCGCCCGTGGAGTGAGCGAGACCAGAGATCCTGCTACGATCGCATCCCAAGGTCCCACCAGTCTGTGGAAATTCACACCACGCTAGCAGGCGGAAGTCACTTCACACTTGCCGAGCGTGGGACACCGTATCAGTTACGCGCCTAATAGATGCGCCACGTAGTCGTGTGTGACAGAGGTAACACTGTGTTCCACACCCTATTGTTCCCACACCCAGGCTGCAGTGCACAACCATAGAGTTTCAACTTGTCATAAACGTTATTTACAGCGTATCTGTTCAGGATGTACCAGGAGGAATGCTCCGTATTCTTGAGCATGACAGGGAGGACCACTTGAAACAAAAAAAAGGTCTAGTAAACAAGGCCTCTAAAGAATATTGCCTACGAGCTAAAAGCTCTTCATCATCTTCGATAATGTGGAAACAATCTCCTCTATTACAAGCGCTTTGCTTTCCATATTTTGGGAGGAAGTGGAATGGACATAAACAAGAAAAACGTGTCTAGTATACAAGGGCTCTATAATGCATAGGGATAAAGTAGGGTAAGCCCTTTGGAGGTGAACAATTTAACCTAGAGGTTGTCAGATTTAGTAAAAATAATCATTGTTTAACTGGGTACAATGCATTGTTAGAGAAAAGTCATAGCTTCAGTATTTTTTTAATTAGAGGTTCTTTTATAGACAAATTCAAATCACCCGATCTTACTGTGCCAGTGGGGCAAGAGTGGATAGACGCACTAAATTTATGGGAATATAGAAAAACAAGATTTTCAAAGAGAAAGCAGTAGAAATGTCTATTGAAATGTAATTTACCTAACACTATCATTCACAAAATTCACATGGAAAATAATAACCCGCATCATCTGCTCCATTGCAGCTGTCGTGGGCCCTGCAAAGATATTTTCCACATTGAATTCAACCTTCTCCTTCTTCTGAGTTCGAAAATAAGTCCTCACAATACAAGTAGTTCATGTCTGATTTGTTTTTATCGTCTTCATCCATAGAATCATTGTTGAGAAACAGAATTTTTTGCTGCGTCGCTCTTTGTTTGGTTTGCTTTGATGATGTCTTTTTCTGCTCTTCTGAGGTTCCAAAAAACAACTTCCACTTTCTCATGTATTTTTCTTTTTTTTTTGTGACATCCCAACTCAGTTTTGTATGGTGAGGCCGTTAAAATGACAGTTTTCCCCCTTCTTTTACCATTTATTCCTGTTTCTTGTTTGCAACTGGAAGTGGTGGCATTATATCTTTGGGTGATACAGCAAACACCGACGACATAGCCAAAGTGTCTCTCCCAAAATCTTGCGGTTTCAAACCTTTAGAGCAGCATGGCTCATTCTTAAACAATTCAACATTCTTGGTTTCTACAAGAGACCGAGCCTTAACTAGAGCTTCAGGTTTATTCTTGGTGTCTTCTATTCTATTGCAGGAGTTTTCTTGTAGAAACAGGCTTTCGTCTGGAACGGTAGTTACCTCTGGAGGATCAGGTCTATCTCTGGTCACTGAAGGAGCAAACATGTGGTCTGGTGAAATATTTCTGTTGAATGGAAACACTCCTTTTTTCTTGAACACATTTACTGCAGTTTGCATTCTTGCTGCCTTAAGGAAAGCAACAATTTCGCTACCTGATGAATGGTCACAGCCATTCCAGGATGTGTTGCGTGCCACTGAAGAAATTCTTGTAGGTAATAAGTGCCCAAAGGAGCCATGGAGGTCAATTCCAGAGGCTGCATTCTATAGAAATAATGTGGTGGAAAGTACAACGAAGTATCATTGCTTTCTCTGACCAAGTTCATCAGATCGAAGCTCTTCCTATGTGTGGCATGTCCGTCCAAAATCAAGACGACTGATTTGTCTGCTGATGGCTTAGAAAACCCAATGAACTTTCGAAATCAGTACACAAAAATTTTAGTTTACATCCATCCGTAAGGATGATAC
Organism: Schistocerca cancellata; assembly: GCF_023864275.1. Taxonomy (NCBI): domain Eukaryota; kingdom Metazoa; phylum Arthropoda; class Insecta; order Orthoptera; family Acrididae; genus Schistocerca; species Schistocerca cancellata. The sequence continues at coordinate 490,827,992 of NC_064633.1, read as the reverse complement.
TGATCACTTCTAGTACATCATCAATGTGGAATGGGTCTTCCATCTTTCGAAGATTAAGTTGACGGCTGCGCTCATACAAATTTTAGCGCTGACTAAAGCCCCACGAAAAGCTAAAACTTTTGATGGTTATTATATACAGTGCTTATTCCGTTTACATCGACATTGTATATATCACATGGGAAAAATTTATGCTTCTCATATACATATTCTAAAAAATGAAAAGATTTGTAGACAGACTGTTCATTGAAACCAGTGGCTCTTGATATCGAAGTATTTTCTGGAAATCGTAAAGAAACTTTGTCCTTTGTTTATCAAATGATATAACCAGTCCGTTCCAGCCATCTTCGTTTCATCAGAGAATATGCTTCAAATTATTTTTGGTTGTAAGATCATATACTAATTTTCGGACATCTTTCAGAGTCACACCAAAAGGTCTACTCTGTAGTATTAACATAGATCGAATAATCTTTTTCTTGTTGTTCTGAAAGCACAAGTCGGGATAGCCCCAACTGTCCTTTAATTACCGCTTTCTTAGTAGTTAGTTGATTTGTCCTAGCTATTTCTAATCTATTTTCTAAGGTACTTTATGGGAGACTGAAGCTTCCTCCAACTTTCAAGTAACTCAACCTACCCCGCCGTAAGACTTCGTCTATTATCCCTTCCATGCTCCCTTGGCTCCATGATTCTCTCTTTCTCAGGTAAGTTCTCGGCATATTAGACACTAAACAAAACAAAATAAAAAAATCGTCTGTAGTACAGTATTATGTAGTACTGCCCGCTACTTCCCCCACTCAACGTACACGGTCTTGCCCCTAGTTCAGAGGTTATAAAAACGAAACAAAAGCACGCTATCGTCGAATAAAGTCCCTATTGTTTGCTAGTGTATAAATAAGCTCTAAGCCAAAAAACGGCGCATCAATCAACCCGAGCTGGTTGGAGAGCACTGCCCATAATGCCCCAAACTTTATGTTGGGCAGAGATAGGAATAGCTTATTGACCAAGACAGGATACGGCAAGATACTCTCGCGGCTTGTAGGTGGGCGTTATCTTGCTAAAACTTAAGCACAAAATAGCTTGCCGTGAAGGTAACATGAAGGGGTGTAGAATATCGTCCACGATTCGCTGTGTTGTGAGGGTACCGTGGATGTCAAACAAAGGAGTCTTGCTATGAAAAGAAATGGTACTCCATGTCATCACTTCTGGTTGTCGGGCAGGTGAGAGTCAGATTGTTATACCATCGCTGTCAGGGGCGTCTCTAGATACGTCTTCAGTCTGGGATCACATTGACTGGAGTAAAATTCAGTAATGATTCCCACTCCGAAGTCAACCTCGATGACCAGTGAAGACACGTCTGGAGACGCTGCAAACAGAGGTGGGATAGCCGGCCGGGGTGGCCGAGCGGTTCTAGGCGCAACAGTCTGGACCCGCGCGACCGCTACGGTCGTAGGTTCGCATCCTGCCTCGGGCATGGATGTGTGTGATGTCCTTAGGTTAGTTAGGTTTAAGTAGTTCTAAGTTCTAGGGGACTGATGACCTCAGAAGTTAAGTCCCGTAGTGCTCAGAGCCATTTGAACAGAGGTGGGATACCAGCCCGACTGTCGCCCGCCATGCAGCCCGACGTCCATGAGTGATGGTCTGAGCTGCCATTTCTTTTCGTAGCAGGACCCTTTTGGTTGTCATCCACAGTGCCCTCACAGCACAGTGGTAAGTCAATAATATTCTATGCCCCGTTTCGTTGATCTCCACGGGAAGCCATCTTGGACTTACATTCAAGCAAGGCCATGTCCGCCGCATACAGCGAGAGTTTCTACTGCTTGTCTTTGTGCTCGCTAAACCCTACCATGGCCAGACAGGTCGCCAGATCCCTCCCCAGTGGTGAATGTTTGGAACACTATGGGCAGCTCGGGATTTTGACGATAGAACTCGCCAGCTGGACAGAATTTGGTACGCTGTACCTCAGGAGGACATGTAACAGCTCTGTCGGTGAACGTCAAACCGAATAAATGCTTGTATCAGGGCCAACGCATTCCTGACCTTTTCAACTCGTGGAAGGTCTTTCTCTTGAATAAGTCATCCAATTTTTCCCAATTTGTAATCCTTTATTTGTTTGTACATATACTTCACATCTACCGATTTCCGCCCCACACGGATAATTTCTTCTGATGCCTCGTTTTTATTTTTTTATTTTATTTTATTTTATTTTTTTGTATTAGAGTGTACTTCCTAATTATCTAATATTCCTGACTAGATAGAGTATTTAAAAGGGTAACAACTGTGAAATAATTGCAGTTTAAAAACAAAGGAATATCAGTCTGTTGATACTGTAAAAAAAAATGTACCTTGAAAGACAGGGGAAATTGAACAGCAATAATACACCATTATGGCCGCTCTATCTTCTTGTCTAATGGAGTGTAATTCTGTATTTATCGACCGAAGGCCATAACTAGTGACATGAGAAACTCAGTTTAACCTACTAACCGGCCGTAACCCATTTTCCCCTACCTCAAAAGCTTTGATCACTTGTTCGGTAGAAGAGATGTGTTTCACACTAACGAAGATGAACAAGTGCTCGTAGCTCTGAGGTAGGTGCTCTAGAGCCCTCGTTTACTAGCCTTCTTTGCTTCGAATGACTGTTCCTGCCACATCGGTAAATATTGACCATTCCTCCAGGGACGTCCTGTATAAATAGCTGTAGCTGTGCATGCGTTCCGAGAGACTACATTCATCCAGTATTTGAGAGCGACGACATTTAGCGACTTCCAACAAACATTACACATAATATGAAACCTTGTCGAAGCTCTCCTCACTGACACTATTCACAAAGTAAATACCTTTTCTAAAGTGAATTATTGGACACTACGCACTATTTTACGGAAAGATCTTACATGAACGTATAAAGGGGTTATCATTTGTTTGTTTTATCAGTTTTGCTTTTGACTTTTTCATTAGTCTGTGGGTGAATAATCTGAAACTAATAAAACAAACCAATTAAGGATTTGCGTCTTCACCCATAATGATATTACAAGCTTTCATCTATACCTTCCTTTACAGTCCGCAGACCGCGAGGCACACTTGTATACCCCTCCTTCCTGTTCGAGTCGCGAATGGTTCTCGGAAAGGACGAGTGCCGGCAAGCCTCCGTGTGGGCTCAACACACAAAATTACCTGTAAAAAAAGAAGAGGTCTGAAGCTGTTTTACAAATCGGAATTCAATCCTTTAATGAATAGGGGGTCGTAATTGGGTTAATAGTGCTCTTGTAAATAGTAAAAATACGAGAGCGTTTAAGTACTATAAGTACCTTTAAATGGAAAGCACGTCGTTGCTACCGTAAATCGGTGTTACCATCGTGTGCCGTCATTTATTAGATGTCACTAAAACAATAATAACATTGATTTATAGGTTCATTTCGACTTGGTAGCCATTTCGGTAAATTGTGCTACGTTGTTTTTGCCTAGATGAAAAAAGTATAGCGTCGTTTAGTGAACAGCTTTTTTATTTTGGATGGATAATGTATGACGAGACAGAAGTGAAATTGGATTCCTTTTATGGCATCTCTTACCCGTCAATGACAACATTTAGATATTGGAACAACGAATGTGAACATGGTGGATCGTTAGTTTTTGGTGAGAATCGCCCGGACCCCCGGTAGATGTAGCTTCGAAAAATTAATCATTCTCGCTGATCGGCAAACGAAAATACTCGCAATAGCAGAGGCCATAGCTGTGTCGACGGGAAGCAATTAAGGAGCAATTTAAGAGAGTTCCGAAGACCTTTGCGTCGAATTGTCACTTTCATCTTAGGTCCTTTACCTCGGAAACAAACCAACAATCGAAAGAATGGATAGCTTCCAGTCAGTCTGCTCCAAAAACGACGAAGCTATCGTCCAGAAAAGTTATAGCGACAATATTTTGGGATGTCAAGAGTTTCACACTCATTGACCATTTAGAAAAAAAACTGGTCACTGGGCAATATTGTAGTATTATATTGCACGAGTTCTACAAGAATTTGGAGAAACTATTGCCCTATTAGCCGAAGAAGAAAGTGTTCTTTCTTCAAGCTATTGCGCTAGGGCATTCATCTGTATTTAGCGCCGCGAAACTTCGTGAGTTGCATTACTAGTTCCCAAATATTCACTGTAGAGCAGAATATTATTGATCGTAAGGCTGTTATGGCATAATTCCCTGCAGGCAATACAAGGAATATTAAGAAAGATACAGAAATATTTTTGCTCAGCAAGAGTGACTGGAAACCATTTTGCGTAGTATCTGAGTAGTCAATATCAAATATTCAGCTCTGAGGACGAATGTGAGGAGAAAAAATGGTCTAAATTGAGAAGAATTGTTCAATACACTTGGCATCAGTATGTGCCAAGCAAGGATGTGAGGGATGGTAAAGAACCATTGTGGTATGAGAGCTGTGTTACTACGAAATCAAAGAGAGCTTCGTTACAAATTGAAACAAAGTCAAAGTCTAGAAAAGCTGGACGAAGCTAAAAGGAGCGTAAAGAGAAAAATATGAAAAGCTGTAGGTGAATTCGAAAATAATGTTACGTCAACAGATCTGTGTAGAATCCTTTGAAGTTTCGATGTTACATAAAGTCAGTAAGGGGAACGAAATCGTCTGTTCAGTCGATTAGCAAGCATAATGGCACTGAAGCAGCAGATGACAAAGAAAAAGCCGAAATACTGAAAACAATATTCCGAAACTGTTTCTCCGCAGAACATACTAATGGGGTTCCTGCTTTCAAGGATAGCGCGACCGTCGAAATGCCAGATATTGAAATAAATGATAGCGGAGTAGAGAACCAACTAAAGTTGTTCAGTAGTGTAAAAGCATCTCGATCGTACGAGGTATTTTGTGATTCTACAGAGATTATACGAAAGAACTTTGTCCCTTGTAGCAACAGTTCATCGTAGTTCTCTCTAAAGACAAAGGCTGCCAAGCGTGTGGAAAAAATGGTTGTCATTCCCGTTTTCAAGAAGGGTCGTCGGAATGACGGGCATAATTATGGACCTCTATCGGTGACGTCAACCTGTTGTAGTATTCCAAAACATGTTCTGCGCTCATTCATCATCACGATTCTGGAGGACGAAATATCCCCCGCCCCAAAAGAAATAAAAAAAATCAACATGGAAACCATCAACAGAGAGCTTGCGAAACACAGTTCCATGAAATTCAGAGCGCCATAGATGAAGGCACCCAACCCAGATAGGTGCACTATTTCTTTACTTCAGGATGACATTCATACCGTTCCGCATTATCCTTTAGTGAACAAAAAGCGAGCTTACCGAATATTGGACCAGTTTTGTGTCTGAGTTAGGACCTTCTAGGAGACAGGACTCAATACGTTACATTTAACGGGACGAAATCGAGGGATGTGAAGGTAATTTATGGAGGACCCCAACGGAGTGTTAATACGGTCATCATTGTTTGCGATGTATACACTGACGGGAAAATGGCAACACCAGGAAGGAGTTGTGTGACATAAACGAAAGTCGGTAGGTGTGTTTCTACATCTGAAAGATGATGCATGTTTAAATTTCGCTCTTGTCGTATAAGAGTGGCGCTAGTAGCGCCAGTACGAAGATGCAAATCAGATGTCCTTTAAATAAGCACTGTAACGGTCATAAGCGTGAGTTACCTTCGACATTGGACGTGGTGAGTTGATGTTAGTCCAGAATGCCTTTAGGGCGACAAAGGCACCAAAACTAACACCTCGCTGAGTTTGAACGAGGTCGTGTAATAGGGCTACGAGAAGCTGGATGTTTCTTCTCCGATACTGCAGAAAGACGCCTGAAATGTAGCCACTGTACATGACTGCTGGCAGCGGCGGTCACGAGAATGTACGACCGCAAGAAGATCAGGTCCCGGACGGCCACGTGGCACTACCGAGAGGGAAGACCATCGGTTTCGGCGTATCGCTCTGACATGTCGTATTGCATCTGCACCAGAAATTTGAGCATAAATTGACACCACAGTGACACAACGAATTGTTACAAATCGATTACTTCAAGGACAGCTCCGAGCTGTTGTGTGCATTTCTCTAACCCCAAACCACCGCGATTCACGACCTCTGTGGTATCAAGTGGGAGTTCGTTGGAGGGCTCGGTGGAGGTGTGATGTGTTTTCTGTGAGATGGTTATGCTTCGATGCCAGTGATGGCCGTGTGTTGGATAGAATGAGGCCAGCTGAAGGCCTGCAGTCATCCTGTCTGCCTGCTAGACACACTGAACCGATACCTGGTCTGCCCCACGTTTTGATATGACACGGCAGCGCTGTCGTGGTTATCGCAGGTACCCTGACTGCAAATTTGTCCATCGTTCTGGCGATTCGAACTGCTGTGCGGCAATCCATGAACAGCACCTCAGCGGGTGTTTTCCTACAAGGTACCGCTCGCCCACATTCCACTGTTGTAACCTAACATGCTCTACAGAGAGTCGACATTTGCCATGGCCTGCTCGACCACCAGACCTGTCTCCAACCGGCCTAGATGAGAGATCATCGGACGACAACTCCAGCGTCACCTACAAACATCATTAACCGTCCCTGCACTGACCGACCAAGTGCAACAGGCATGACACTCCAGGCCACAAACTGACAAAATGGCTCTGAGCACTATGGGACTTAACATCTGAGGTCATCAGTCCCCTAGAACTTAGAACTACTTAAACCTAACTAACTTAAGAACATCACACACATCCATGCCCGAGGCAGGATTCGAACCTGCGACCGTAGCAGTCGCGCGGTTCCGGACTGAAGCGCCTAGAACCGCACGGCCACCGCGGCCGGCCACAAACTGACATCCGGCAGCTGTGCACCACATTGTATGCACATTTGCATGCTCGCATTCAACATTCTAACGGATATTAATATTAACGGTTATTAATATACCTACATTTCACAATTGCATTGATTTACCTCGCTGGTTCATTTACCTGCGACCTTGCAATTTTACTCGCTTAAATACACTCCTGGAAATGGAAAAAAGAACACATTGACACCGGTGTGTCAGACCCACCATACTTGCTCCGGACACTGCGAGAGGGCTGTACAAGCAATGATCACACGCACGGCACAGCGGACACACCAGGAACCGCGGTGTTGGCCGTCGAATGGCGCTAGCTGCGCAGCATTTGTGCACCGCCGCCGTCAGTGTCAGCCAGTTTGCCGTGGCATACGGAGCTCCATCGCAGTCTTTAACACTGGTAGCATGCCGCGACAGCGTGGACGTGAACCGTATGTGCAGTTGACGGACTTTGAGCGAGGGCGTATAGTGGGCATGCGGGAGGCCGGGTGGACATACCGCCTAATTGCTCAACACATGGGGCGTGAGGTCTCCACAGTACATCGATGTTGTCGCCAGTGGTCGGCGGAAGGTGCACGTGCCCGTCGACCTGGGACCGGACCGCAGCGACGCACGGATGCACGCCAAGACCGTAGGATCCTACGCAGTGCCGTAGGGGACCGCACCGCCACTTTCCAGCAAATTAGGGACACTGTTGCTCCTGGGGTATCGGCGAGGACCATTCGCAACCGTCTCCATGAAGCTGGGCTGCGGTCCCGCACACCGTTAGGCCGTCTTCCGCTCACGCCCCAACATCGTGCAGCCCGCCTCCAGTGGTGTCGCGACAGGCGTGAATGGAGGGACGAATGGAGACGTGTCGTCTTCAGCGATGAGAGTCGCTTCTGCCTTGGTGCCAATGATGGTCGTATGCGTGTTTGGCGCCGTGCAGGTGAGCGCCACAATCAGGACTGCATACGACCGAGGCACACAGGGCCAACACCCGGCATCATGGCGTGGGGAGCGATCTCCTACACTGGCCGTACACCACTGGTGATCGTCGAGGGGACACTGAATAGTGCACGGTACATCCAAACCGTCATCGAACCCATCGTTCTACCATTCCTAGACCGGCAAGGGAACTTGCTGTTCCAACAGGGCAATGCACGTCCGCATGTATCCCGTGCCACCCAACGTGCTCTAGAAGGTGTAAGTCAACTACCCTGGCCAGCAAGATCTCCGGATCTGTCCCCCATTGAGCATGTTTGGGACTGGATGAAGCGTCGTCTCACGCGGTCTGCACGTCCAGCACGAACGCTGGTCCAACTGAGGCGCCAGGTGGAAATGGCATGGCAAGCCGTTCCACAGGACTACATCCAGCATCTCTACGATCGTCTCCATGGGAGAATAGCAGCCTGCATTGCTGCGAAAGGTGGATATACGCTGTACTAGTGCCGACATTGTGCATGCTCTGTTGCCTGTGTCTATGTGCCTGTGGTTCTGTCAGTGTGATCATGTGATGTATCTGACCCCAGGAATGTGTCAATAAAGTTTCCCCTTCCTGGGACAATGAATTCACGGTGTTCTTATTTCAATTTCCAGGAGTGTATGTTACACAGACAAAAGTATTACCGAAATTTTACGAGGGGGACCTGGAAAATAAGTTTCTCCTGTCGACTGTGGGCAGAGTTGTGTGATATGGGCGAAAGACGACGCAGCAGGTGAACGCGCACGTACAAGACACCGATACACCGTTGGGTAGAGGTCGACCGCGATCAAGCAGATGGTGCTGTCGCAGTGCCTGCGCAAAGCGGAGGCCAGCCGCTCAGTCTTTTCCCGGAGCTATGGTGAGAAGGTGCTTTTTGGAGTCGTGGTCAAAGGCGGAAGTGAGAGCTGTTATGCGCTATGAGTGGGCACGCGGAGTATCAGAAATTCACAACCACCTTGTTGAGGTGTATGGGTCAGGTGTGATGTCGAGGCAGATGGTGCGGAGACGGTGCCAGCAATTCAATGATGGACGGCAGCAAGTGCAGGAGTGGAAACATCCGTCATCACCTGTCCGAAAGAAGTTCAAAAGCACTCCGTCTGCAGGTAAAGTGTTACTCATCGTTTTCTGAGACGCCAAAGGAGTTACGCTGCTGGAATTTCTGGAGGATGCAACCATCAAAGCTGCGCGGTACTGCGCCACTCTGTCGAAACTGAAAGAGGTGATTCGGAAACAGCGGCCTGGCCTTCTCAGATCTGGCGTTCTGCGGTTGGATGACAATGCGAGACGACATACAGCGACGTCAACGCAAAACCATATTGCAACCCTTTGTTGGAAGCGCCTACACCATCCGCCTTACAGTCCGGATCTCGCACCAAGTGACGTCCATCTGTTTCGTGCTTTGAAGAAGACTCTCGGCGGAAGGCGCTTTGGCAGCAATGCTGACGTCAAACAAGCCATTCAACGCTTCTTCCTTATGCAACGCCCTGATTTTTTCCTGAAACGCTTTCTGAAGCTTATAAATCGGCACGACAAATGTCTCAATGTACTTCGAAATTGTGTAGAAAAATAAAGATATGTCTTAGTTTTAATGTCTCATTCTCTTTTTTTTTTCCACACAACTCTGGCCACAGTCGATGATAGGGGAAACTTGTTTTCCAAATCAACCACATATTACTCTACATTTATTATTTTTATGTTGCGATTTTTTGCGATTTTTTCCATCTATTTATTAATAATGTAGTGAATTACGTCAGAATTTACGTGAAGCTTTTTCCAGACGGTGGTGTTGTCTACAAGGAGGTTGCAACACCAGAAGACTATAGCAAACGTCGAAAGAATTGCAGAGGACCGATGATTCCTGCAGGGACTGGCAGTTGATGCTGAACGTTGATTAATGTAAAATACTGCGCGTAAATAGGCGAAGAGATCCATTAATGTTCTTTTACGCTACTGGTGTAAATGTAAATACTCTACGACAGAAAAAAAAACGACGCACCACGAAATATTTATCCAAATGAGACGGAAATCGATAGATGTGATGCACATGTACAGAAAAACTAATTATTACAGTTTCATTCGAATCGGTTAATTTATTTTCAGAGTACGAGCTTCACAAACTCAGCAAGTCAATAGCGCGTTGGTCCACCTCTGGCCGTTATGCACACAGTTACGCGGCTTGACAATGATTGAGAGGGTTGTTGGATGTGCTCCCGAGGGACATTGTGCCATATTCTGTCCAACTGACGCGTTGGATCTTCAAAATCCCGAGCTGGTTGCACCAAGTGTTCCCAATTGATGAGAGATCCGGCGACCTTCCGGCCATGTTAGCATTTGCAAGCAGGAAGAGAAACTGTAGGAACTCTCGCCTTGTGTGGGTGGGAATTATCTTTTTCAAATGTAAGTCTAGGATGGCTTTCCACACACACAGAAGAGTTGGGTAACATATTATTTCTTCCAAAAATTGTCTTCCGACATGATCACAACCAGAAAATCGATGAATGTTTTTTCCCTTTATTGTGATTTCATGCCACAGCTGAGGCGGGACGGCAGCGGCCTACATACGCCGCTCTTCGGCCAAAAGACACAACAAGGCATAGAAAACATAAAAAACATGGTAAACACATGATTAACACTGCACAAGAAATCAGAAGTCGTTCAACGGAAGATAGTGTAATGAAGGTTGGCACCAGCTGAAAACAGATAACGACGTCCGGTGGAGACAAGAACATAGTAGAAAACTCTGACGAAGACACTGTACACAAACTGGTGACAATCATCGGCGAAGAACTCACACTGACGAGGGGGGGGGGGTGTTGCCTTCAGGTCAAAGGGAGAGGTAGGAGGACAGGAAGGAGGGGGTTGGAGCCAGTGGGAGAAAGAAGGGCGAGCGGGGGGGAGGAGAGAGGGTGGGGTTGGAAGCCCGGGGATAGGGGTGGCAGCGGAAGATGTAGGAGAGAGCAGGGGGGAGGAGAAGGTGAAGAGGGAGAGAGGGAGCCCTGGGGGAAAGGGAGGGGGGGAATGGGAGAAGAGAGTCAGAGCTGGTAGGAGGGGTAAATGGACAGGACAAGGACATCATCAGGAATGGGGAGTTCGTGGAAGCCACCTTGGGAAAGGGTATGAAGGGTGTGGAGAGCAGGTGGGATGCAAGAACACAGGCACAGCAGCAGGTGGGGATGGTCGAGGATGGGGGAGACAAGAGGGTGTGGGGGATCGAGCTTGTGGGAGGTGTAAAGGATCAGTATCCATTCGAGGTATAGGAGAAGGTGCGGGGAGGGAATCAAGTCATATAGGATCCGCATGAGGGAGAAACTGGTGCTCATAGGAAAGTTTAAAGATATTCGTTCTTCCCACACACCATTCTGGAAAGGAAAAGGGGGAAAATATTAAGGACCCAAAAAAAAAAAACTTACGAAGCCCGTTTAATAAGTATAGCAACACATTTTTTCTCGGCATCGTCGGTTGAAAAAATGCGGAATTTCTTTCGCGAAATCGTGGAATATTCCAGCTTCAGCCCCTACAGTTTCATTAAGTTCCGATAGATGGCGGCGCTATGCGTAGTCTTTAAAATTGCGCCTGTAACGGAGGTGCTGTCCAAGCAGAGAGCTCTCACTGAGTTTCTTTTGGCAGACAACCAGAGCATCGCAGACATTCAAAGGTGCGTGCAGAATGTCTACGGAGACCTGGCAGTGAACAAGAGCACAGTGAGGCGTTCGGCGAGGTCGCGCAAACCTATCCGAAATTCCCCGTGCTGTCCGGCTGCAGATAGCTGTGACTCCTGCAATGTTGGAATGTGCGGACACTCTCGTTCAAGGTGACCGACAGATCACACTGAAACACCTCGCTGATCAACTGGACGCCTATGTTGGTAGTGCCGACACACCTGTCCACCACTTGGGGTACTCAGAGGTGAGTCCGCTGGGTTCCTCGCACCCGACCAGAAGAACTTAAAAAGCAATGGAGGGCTATCTGTACGGAATTGCATGCGCATTACCAGGCTGATCGTGATAATTTTTTGTCGAAGTAGAACACGGATAGGAAGTTGACTGATGCAGCAAGACATTCGCTCCCCGAGGTCGACCAGTAGAGAGCTAAAATTAGGGCATACAGACGCTCCCAGTAAGGCGGCATGAGGCCGTCGCAGTGAACGAAGATTATGTTGAAAAACAGGGTGTTGTAGCCAAAAGAATGGGGAATAATACGATGTACTGGAATCCTAAATAAAACCAACCTACTTTCAGAAAAAAGTCTTGCATTACTCGTTGAACACCCGTCTTATGTGTGTGGTGAGAAATTTCAGAAATGGTGTCATCATCGCTTGAAACTTAAAACTGCAGGGATGAAATAGACTAGACTTTTACCAAGTAAGAAAAAGTGATCGAGATAAGTAAGAAATAAAAGTCACTGCGTCGCAGTCGCAGAAAACTTTCTTCATACAGGACCTTCTTATTCTGTAAAGGGAAAGTTGAGGGGAAAAAAGGACGGGAAATGCAAGGAAATAATGATATCAACTGCATCGGGATTTTATGCGGAATCAGCGGCGACGGGTGAAAAAGTGTGCCAGTCTGGGGCTGGAACCCGGGGATCTTTTGTTTATTTAGGAGACGCGTTAACCACGTGCCATCTGGACACATTGTTTACCGCAAAAGCCCGGGCTACCTCGGCACGCTCCCACCTATCGCCACCTGTCAGCAGACCCTGTCCGTATCTCCATACTCGCTGATTTTAGATTCCCGCTGAAAGGCGAACATAAACGTTCATCCGCACTGAAGGTTGTGGGTTCATTGCCCATCAACAATAACAAGAATGTGTGGTGTCTGTTATTTCAGGTATGTCTGAAAGAACAGACACCACACATTCACACAAGAATATACCCTGCCGTAGCCATTATTACAGAGTATCGGAAACATTCATGAAAGTATGCACTAGCAACACAGAATTACATCGAAGTGCAATTTGAGTAATGGGGTAAGGAAACAGAAGGCAGTCTACTGATAAGAGCTTCCCATGCCAAATGATACTTGTTACATCGCGATGTAACCATTGGCCAAGACACTTGATATGCCCTACTGATAACAACAAAACAGTCGAAACTGAAAATGTCACCTAATTTTTAACAGCAATAGAAGCTTTCGAAATGTGAAGATTTCAGTAATAACGCAGCCATCGAAAATGTACACATAATCGATTTGCGAGGCGAGCTTCGCCAAAACTCTGTTTTAAGACTCTTAACAGTGAAAGGAACTGAATGGTTACGTAAAACAGGAAGCCAACAGGTTTCGCAATAAGCGTGCAACGAAGACTGTGTAAAAGACGTACAGGGATAAAGAGTTGGTGGGTGAAATGTGTGCATACAGCGCAACTAAACGTCGCAGTTCAGGAAACACTGGATAGTACATATTGAAGTGGACCTCGTGAATTGGTATACGGAGAAAAATTTGAGGAAGTTTGATGCAGCAAGTGCATGCGTATGTGTGTGTCTGTGTGTGTGTGTGTGTGTATGTGTGTAACTACATACACGGTGTGGCAGCTGACACAGGCCACCCAAAACATTTCCACAACGAGTAAACATATCAAGGTGTGGTTTCCGCTAAGTTATAGCGGACAATGTCGTGAATTTTCAGAAGTATGCAAGTAATTTTCAGTGTCTGTATCTGCCGAAATATGAAACCTTTTCTGGTCGCTCCCGATACGAACGTCTAATCTGTAAACAAATCCAAAGTCGTCGTGAGCTGGGCATGAACAGAAAGCGATATGGGGGCGAGAAAGTCAGTGTCGAAAACAGGATCGTTATTCGAATAGCAGCAAGGCGTGGCCGGTAGTAACTCATGCGATGTACTGCACAAAACTGGTTTTTTGGCTGCCTGCCTGGCCTCGTTCACGCAAGAGTGAATCAGCCCACGTGACGTGCTGAGTACGCCTCTGATGGCAATCGTCGATCGCAATATCCCGCGCCTCCGAGCTGCGTTCATATCCATCGTTGGCGGGGATACTAAAACATCGGCTTTATCTTATTAACGGGCTATATACTTTTTCTGTGGCATTACAGAAAGCCTGTAAAGAGAACCAGGTAGTAACAAGTTAATACTGCCCCACAAACAGCCCCGCCTTTAAAAGAAGAGGTCCCACAAACTGCGTTGAACGTAATTATGTGACTCGGACACGGTTCGTGTGTTTAGCTGTGCGCCTGAAGACCGTCAGTCTGTGCTCTGCAGCTGTACTGATCAGATAACTCCCTCGTGAAGCTATTCAGCCTTTCACAGATCGTACGACAGTGAAAATAACTGATACGGTTTCTTTTATGGTGAATGTTGCCAAATTGTTAAAGCAACAGTGCATTCGTATGCTGAAGAGTTGAGCCCTGTGTGAAAACACAAAATGGAAATTTCCCAGACAGGTTAAAGTATGTAATTATTAAACCAATTCATACGAAAGGTAACAAGACAGACTTAAACATTTACCGTCCAATTTCCTTACTGACATCTTTTTCCGAAATACTCAGAAAAGTAATGTTCTCAAGAGTAGTCGCACACTTAGATGGAAACAATTTACGTAGCATATCACAGTTTGGATTCCAGAAAGGTTGCTCGACTGAGAATGATATTTATACATTCACTCGTCATACAGTGCAGGCCTTGGTATTTTTTGTGATCGCTCCAAGACCTTAGATTATGTAGATCATATACTCTCTTAGAAAACTCTAGTTTTATGGAATTGATGGCTTTAACACAGTTGGTTTCAATCATACTTGACAAACGGAATCCGAAAGGTTGTGTTGAATAATTTACGCCGTGTTGGAAAGGTAAAAAGTTTTAGTGACTGCAATACAATGACAACGGGAGTCCCACAGGGTTTATTTTTGGGCCCACTCCTATTCTTTATACATGTGAATGACCTTCCACTTAACATTCATCAAGCGAAATTGGTTCGTTCTGCAGTGTTAAAATAAATCCTACTAGAGAGAAAGCAACAAAAGAGTTAGTAAAGGATATTTTCCAAAGAATTATTATAATGGTTCTCTGAAAACAGGCTCTCTCTAAATTTTGAAAAAAAAAAACTCACTACAGTCAGTTTTGTACAACAAAGAGAGTCATACCAACCATTAATGTAGCGCTTGAGCAGGATTCAGTAAGTAGGGTAGAATGCTTCAAATTTTTGGGTGTACATATTGATGAAAACTTGAACTGGAAGAAGCATACTACTTAGCTTCACAAACAATTAAGTTCAGTTACTTTTGCTGTCCGTATAGTTGCTAATCTAGGAAATCTCCTGATATATTTTGTATATTTACACTCAATAATATCGTATGGAATAATTTTATGGTCTAATTCATCACCTGACTGCACAAAAGCGGGCAGTAAGAATAGTATGAGGTGTTCACCCACGGACGTCATGTAGGTACTTCTTCGTGGAGCTAGGCATTTTAACGGAGCAGTCACAATTCATATTTTCGTTAATGAATTTCGTCATAAATAAACCTTCACAATTTGAGAAGAACATCAATGTCAATACCTAGGACACTAGAGTGGAAGATGACCTTTATTACCCACTGTTAAAGCTGTCAGTGGCTCAGAAAAGAGTTCGGTATGCAACAATAATTTTTTTTTCACTAGCCCAATAACATTAAATGTTTGACAGGTGGCGAAGCAAGCTTTAAATATAATTTAAAATAATATCTCCTGGACAACTTCTTCAATTACATTGACGAATTTCTACTTAAAAACTGGTAACAAGAAGTAAAAGAAAGAAAAAGAAAAAAATTTTATCTTTAAGTGTAGTTGCACGAGTAGGAAAAAATTATAATGTGTTGATTGCACCACCCTTAACTTCGTGTCCCATTCATTCTTTCTTATTCAGAAAAAAAGTGCTGGTTAAAAAGTAGCACTTTCCACTGGAATCTACCACAAAGTGTCATGTTCACATATCCTGAAAACAGTCTCGTTCCACATCATTCCGATGAAAGAATCTTTCCAATGATCTATGGAGTGTTAATTAAATAATTAGCTAGTTTATACGCCCACCAGATTTAACACTTCAGAATTTTTTTGTGTGGACAGAATAAAAACAAGCCGTCTACAAGGAAACACCTTTCAAAGGACATGAAACGTCGTGCAACAGGGTTCTGTGCTGCGACAGCTCCAGATGAAATTCAGCCGTGCACCACTTTCTGTCCAGCATCGGGTTCTGTCGTGTATCAGTGCTCAAGGTCAAGATTCTGAACACTCGCTATTGCAGCCATAATAATAAACACTTCAACCGTGCCTGAGTTACGTTTTTGCTGACATTTACTACGCTACAGCATGAGTTTGTGGAAATTCTAAAGGCGGAACAGTGATTTACTGCCGTGTGATGTTGGTAATATATTATCAAGTTCCAGACATCTTAGGACTCAGCCTCTTCGAAGGCTCTCTCCAATGCCACAGAAAAATTATACGACTCCGTTTAAGGAAAAAAGCGAACAGGATCTTCTAATTCGGAAATTATAATTATCAAAAATTGTTCAACTCCGTACGTCAGTGGTCAGCATATCTGCCTCCTATACTGAGGAATCTGGTTCGATTTGCGGTACCGCCAACGTTTTTTCTTTTCCGTTAATGGGAGATCTGGCACAGAGTGCATTGTGCCTCGTGATGCCAACTGCGTAATTACCTGAGTGAGAGGTAGAGGCCCTAAGGTCAAGAGAGGCCACTACGACGAGAGAGCGGTGAACTCACCCTACCCTCCTCCCCCCCATACTGCACCCAATGACGTCGCTGATAGAGGATGACATGGCGGTCGGTCGATCCCGACTCTTCCTTCAGGGACAGAACGTCTTTTAATTATCAAAAGTAATTTGCATTTGCCAAAAAAATTACCACACTATCCGCTTCAGCTTAGTGATCACTGTTTCATGGTAAACGTACTCTTTCTGGACATATTTTGCATGTCCTGTCGTAACTGCGTGACCCTTTACTGTGTACTGAACAACTGTCAAGCGAACATTGTGACAAGTTTTCCATTTGCTCTTATTGTTATCTGTTGGGTCAGACCTTACACTTGCTCCTTTAAAGAATCGAATTCCCATGTATGAAACAATTTCAAACGTCTGATCATTTTACTCATTAATGGGTTATAATAAATTTAATGTGAAACATGTAAAACACTTGTGGATGAAAACGCATAATCCTATGTTGATGTTATATGTTATTAGTTTCGCAGCATTCATCCATAAAGTAATAGAAAAGGTTAGGAATGGTTTGAAATTAAAGTATATTGGAAGTCGTTAAATACTCTCATTATCAATCACTAGATGAGCATAATCTACGTAATTTTACTCCGTTTCAAGAAAAGCTAGTTTTCCACGCGTCTCAATGTTTATGATGTCATATCTCCTGAGCTTTGGGTCATGCAATGATATAATTTTGAAGGTACGCTTGGGATGTGCCTGGGTAGTGTTTGCAAAGCGTGTTGCGGATGGAGTTGCTAGTATATAAATCCAAACGTCGTGCCTGATGATGAAGGTTTACTGCATGAACAACGGAAATGTGGTAACACGAAATGACTCTTATTATTTTTCCTCTAGTTTCTTCTATTTTAATTGAAGATGTGATGATGTGTGATAGAGAAAGAATTTCATTTACATATAAAAAACAGTATAATGAAAGATAATATTCGCCGAAGATCTAAAGAATACATTTGATACATAGATACTTCCAGAAACTATATAGATGGTGAATGTAAAGCCACTGAAAAATATGAATGAGTTCTGTTCATTTGTCATCTTCTTGTTGACTTCTCTCTTGTCCGTGAGAGCTCAAACTGAGCAGATGTAAGTTAGCTAACCTCTCCACCACCCAGTCTCCTTCTCATTTATTCAGTTTACTCTGTGATTTATATCTGCTTCATGGAAAAACAGGCGAGGGTAGCGGTTGATCGTTCAGAGACGAAATAACGGATACTATCACTTTCCTGCTGCTAGCAACATTTCGTAGCGAGAATTACGCAGGTCTGGTCGGTTACCTTTTGCGAACAATGACACCTGCCAGCCTACTCATTAGCCTCACACAATTCAAATTGTTGCGTAAGACTCCAAAGATGGATTACAATAAATTAACCTCTTGATTAAAACTATAGAAACTTCTGTGAGCTTGACTGTACTGTACCAATTGTGCAAAAATTGTCCATCCTCAATGTGGGTCACCTCCTTGTCGCAAATGTTATACTGTACTGAGTCGCATAACTTGCAAATTGCTAAATTAATTTCGCACCTCTGAGAGTCCTATACAGTAATCCTGTCACTGCGAGGCAGGAGGAAACACCACAAAGGCACGAGCATTTTATATGTCATTGTTTTGTTGGTGGGGGAGTAAGAATGAAAAACTTTCGAAATGTAGGAAATTAGGTGTAAAGAATGTTGGAAGCCGGTAAATGCTCTCTTTTCGAGATACTGGACCAAATATGTCACTATCCTTTTTTCTTTTTTTTATTGTGTGCCTTGACTTGCACTATGTCAAGACGTGTACAGGGTTTATAAATGTAATACCTGTCTTACTGTGTTAAACTTATAACCTAAGATTATACCGCTTAATGAGTAGATTTTGACAGTATTTTAAATTTTTAACTTCAGTCGATCTCTGTCTTCTATATCTATACATTCTATATCTATATATAAAAGACTTGTTTGTGTGTACATACTGAGACCACCTCCATGACCACCTACTGTCACCTACTCGTGGTCGTGATGTAGAGAGCCCTCGGTCTCTTGCTGTTAGTAAGGAAGTTTGCTCGCGATGCGTGGCAGTGGGTGAGTGTGGCGAGCAAAAATCGGCGAAATATGGAGCAATAACTACTCTAAGGAAAAAATATACACTCTGTGAGTTACTAACTTTGTCGTACATGTTGACTGTTTGATTCGTCCGGCATAATATCTTTGCTTGCGCAGTTTCGTCATTTAGTCTTTAATAACGACGTGTAACATCAAATAGATTAGTTTTTAATCTCTCAGCATATTTTCATCAATCACACTTTAGCGACGATCAACGGAGACACAAAGAAAAAAATCCAGAGAGACTCAAAGACAAAAACACTCGTAACTAACAAAGGAATAATCGAACGGTACACTAAAGAGATTTCGGACAACCATTTCGCTTTACTCTTCGTGAGTGCAATCCATTTCTCAATACAGTGCGTTTTCGTCAGTAACTACAATTGCAGTCTACAAGCAACTATTGTGAAAACAAGGTATTACACTTATGTTCATGCAATGAAAAGGAAATTCCTAACGAAATGAACTAACCTCCATTCTTTTCCAGCTTCATTTAAATAGTAGTATGTTAAGACAATATTACTAAAGTAACATTGGCCCCGTGGTGTTACCCACAGTTAAATACGCCTGCGTAACGTAATGTTAGTGCTGGTATGGATGGAACAGGGTGACGATTGTATATGCGAGTATATTCACTAATACGGTAAAGTTCAAAAGTCGTAGAGAATACAGTTTTTTGTAAGAGAACTAAGCGTTGTATTGAGATATCTGATAACCACAATCACCCACTTCGACCCACCACAGTACGGATGAAACACGTTGGGGATTATCACCATTACGTTAATCGTGAATGAAACAATAACATTTTCATATGTAGTGTAAAGTTTTATTGCTGCATATTTCGCGGATTTTTGCCCATCACACTCACCAACTGCTACGCACCGCTACCAAACTACCTAACTGGCATGATAACTACATTCATAATTTCCCTAGTGAAATACACGTCGGTATGCATTTCATATCTAGAATTGTATTTATGCCTTCTTCCATTCCATATATTGTGACACGGGTTTCTCGCCCAGAAACTATATAAAATACTGAAGTAAAATTTGTTGCCCGTGGAAACTGTTAGGCAGGCAGCCTGCAACCTGCACTGTGCACCGTCTTAGCCAGTTAGTAATGTAAATCGGAAATGAGTTATAACGCATCCGCTTTCCAGCAAAGTTGGAATAAATCGGAACCGTTGTCGGTTAGTGAGGCGGCGCTGCTGCAGCGTAGCGTCGGAGCGGCCACTGTAAAACAGAGGCCGACCGTTACACAACGGAAGCTGCGACCTCGGCTGTGCCCCGGGTCGCGTGTCCAGCTGCCGCTGTCTGTCTGTGCTGTGGCCGATTCTTGAACAGCTGAGTGGGGAACAGCTCCATCTGGCAGCCCTCGTCAGCCTAACAGCGCAAAAAGACTACACGGCGCAAGGGCCGGCAGCAGCAGGAGTCACAGCAGACACATTACAGAATGGACATTCTGGGATAAGGACCGCAGCCACGTAGGTACAGGCAAGTATGTAAGTCAAAAGCTGTACGAATTTCTCACAAATAAACAACATTCAAATGAGATTCCTGCATGACAGAGCCGGTGTGAAATACTCCTCTTCATACATAACTAAAAGAACCCAGCAATGCTTCACAACTGTTAACTGGAATCGGATACATGCCCCAATGTGCACCTCCTCCTCCCCCTCTCTTGGTCCATCTCCTCCTCCCCCCCCCTGCCTATCTCTTTACACCATCTGCTCCTCCCTCTCCCTGTGCATCTCCTCCTCAACACTCTCTCAATCGTCTCCTCACTCCTCTCTCTGCCCATCCTCTCCGTTCCTCCATCTACGTCTCTTTCCTCCCTCCCCCCCTCTCTGTCCATCTCCTCTTCCCCATCTTGCCCCCTCCTCTCTGACCTTCAGCCTTGTTTATTGTTTTTGCCAACGAAACCTTGATTCAAAATTGAAATGGCCTCAGATGAATAGGTAAATACACTCCTGGAAATGGGAAAAAGAACACATTGACACCGGTGTGTCAGACCCACCATACTTGCTCCGGACACTGCGAGAGGGCTGTACAAGCAATGATCACACGCACGGCACAGCGGACACACCAGGAACCGCGGTGTTGGCCGTCGAATGGTGCTAGCTGCGCAGCATTTGTGCACCGCCGCCGTCAGTGTCAGCCAGTTTGCCGTGGCATACGGAGCTCCATCGCAGTCTTTAACACTGGTAGCATGCCGCGACAGCGTGGACGTGAACCGTATGTGCAGTTGACGGACTTTGAGCGAGGGCGTATAGTGGGCATGCGGGAGGCCGGGTGGACGTACCGCCGAATTGCTCAACACGTGGGGCGTGAGGTCTCCACAGTACATCCATGTTGTCGCCAGTGGTCGGCGGAAGGTGCACGTGCCCGTCGACCTGGGACCGGACCGCAGCGACGCACGGATGCACGCCAAGACCGTAGGATCCTACGCAGTGCCGTAGGGGACCGCACCGCCACTTCCCAGCAAATTAGGGACACTGTTGCTCCTGGGGTATCGGCGAGGACCATTCGCAACCATCTCCATGAAGCTGGGCTACGGTCCCGCACACCGTTAGGCCGTCTTCCGCTCACGCCCCAACATCGTGCAGCCCGCCTCCAGTGGTGTCGCGACAGGCGTGAATGGAGGGACGAATGGAGACGTGTCGTCTTCAGCGATGAGAGTCGCTTCTGCCTTGGTGCCAATGATGGTCGTATGCGTGTTTGGCGCCGTGCAGGTGAGCGCCACAATCAGGACTGCATACGACCGAGGCAGGTGTGGGGAGCGATCTCCTACACTGGCCGTACACCACTGGTGATCGTCGAGGGGACACTGAATAGTGCACGGTACATCCAAACCGTCATCGAACCCATCGTTCTACCATTCCTAGACCGGCAAGGGAACTTGCTGTTCCAACAGGACAATGCACGTCCGCATGTATCCCGTGCCACCCAACGTGCTCTAGAAGGTGTAAGTCAACTACCCTGGCCAGCAAGATCTCCGGATCTGTCCCCCATTGAGCATGTTTGGGACTGGATGAAGCGTCGTCTCACGCGGTCTGCACGTCCAGCACGAACGCTGGTCCAACTGAGGCGCCAGGTGGAAATGGCATGGCAAGCCGTTCCACAGGACTACATCCAGCATCTCTACGATCGTCTCCATGGGAGAATAGCAGCCTGCATTGCTGCGAACGGTGGATATACACTGTACTAGTGCCGACATTGTGCATGCTCTGTTGCCTGTGTCTATGTGCCTGTGGTTCTGTCAGTGTGATCATGTGATGTATCTGACCCCAGGAATGTGTCAATAAAGTTTCCCCTTCCTGGGACAATGAATTCACGGTGTTCTTATTTCAATTTCCAGGAGTGTAGATTGGGATCATTGGTATACAGGGTATGAGATATCTCTCCTGCAGCTGCATCTGAGAGGATACAGCATTTCGCCCAGTAAGATTAGAAACTTAGTCATAAACACAACTTTCCTGTTAAAACCGATCGCAGGGAAGAAAGCAAAACAGCACATTGTTGTGTATGCAACTTTTGAGTAAACATATACATAAGGAGAAAGACTATAAATAGGAAAAACGATTTGTCTAATGGTTTCAATGTCCAGCTACAGTTAAAACTGACTGCAAGAAAGAAAACAAAACGGCAAATTCTCACAGGACAGCATTTTCTTTCTCGCAGTCCATTTCAACAGAAAACATGTACGTTATTTTTAAAAAATATAGCCTATGTTCGTGCAAAAATTTGAAGTAAATCGGTTGATAACTTTTCGAGATTTTTGCTAACAACTTTTACCCTTTATTCCGAATGCTTGTTTGAGCATCGTCCAAAATTTGAAGTCCATGTGGTAAAAATATTTTTATTATATTGATTAATATTAATTAATTTACTATTTTGACAGATTAATGAGTTGAATTTAGAATTCATTTATGTAGATTTTTTCCTGCAAATAGTATTGATACTTTATGATTTATTTATGTTTATTTTAAATGTTCTTTTGTAGTCAAAAGAACTGCTAGAGACTTTTGGAAGCAACGTTTCATTTTTATACAGGCTGGTCACAAACAGTGTGAAACGCATGCAGGGTAGGCTGAGCTGAGAAAAAACTCTTAAGAAAAATATTCGATACTTTACTTCATTTACGACTTAATTAGGGAAGGAAATTAGTAGGTCAGGCCGTTGCGCGAACAAATTCAAGTGTCCCACCAGATACAATTAGTGTCAGTAGTTCTCATTGCACAAACGCTGAAGCGCCAAAGAAACTGGTACAGGCATGCATATTCAAATACAGAGATATGTAAACAGGCACAATACGGCGCTGCGATCGGTAACGCCTATATAAGACAAGTGTCTGGCACAGTTGTTAGATCTGTTACTGCTGCTACAATGCCAGGTTATCAAGATTTAAGTGAGTTTGAATGTGGTGTTACAGTCAGCGCACGAGCGATGGGACACAGCATCTCGGAGGTAGCGATGAAGTGGGGATTTTGACGTACGGCCATTTCACGAGTGCACCGTGAATATCAGGAATCCAGTAAAACATCAAATCTCCGACATCGCTGGGGCAGGAAAAAAGTGGTTCAAATGGCTCTGAGCACTATGGGACTTAACATCTGAGGTAATCAGTCCCCTAGAACTTAGAAGCACTTAAACCTAACTAACCTAAGAACATCACACACATCCATGCCCGAGGCAGGATTCGAACCTGCGACCGTAGCAGTCGCACGGTTCCGGACTGAAGGGCCTAGAACCGCTCGGCCACCGCGGCCGGAAACAGATCCTGCAAGAACGGGACCAACGACGACTGAAGAGAATCGTTCAACGTGACAGAAGTGCAATCCTTCCGCAAATTCAAGAAATGGTTCAAATGGCTCTGAGCTCTATGGGACTCAACTGCTGTGGTCATAAGTCCCGTAGAACTTAGAACTACTTAAACCTAACTAACCTAAGGACATCACACACATCCATGCCCGAGGCAGGATTCGAACCTGCGACCGTAGCGGTCGTGCGGTTCCAGACTGTAGCGCCTTTAACCGCTCGGCCACTCCGGCCGCCTCTTCCGCAAATTGCTGCAG
Organism: Schistocerca cancellata; assembly: GCF_023864275.1. Classification (NCBI taxonomy): domain Eukaryota; kingdom Metazoa; phylum Arthropoda; class Insecta; order Orthoptera; family Acrididae; genus Schistocerca; species Schistocerca cancellata. The sequence goes on along the minus strand of NC_064633.1, from coordinate 490,804,347 downwards.
ACTTCAATGTTGGGCCATCAACAAGTGTCAGCGTGCAAACCATTCAACGAAACATCATAGATATGGGCTTTCGGAGCCGACGGCGCACTTGTGTATACCCTTGATGACTGCACGACACAAACCTTTACAACTCGCATGGGCCCGTCAGCACCGACATTGGACTGTTGATGACTGGAAACATGTAACTTGTTCGGACGAGTCTCGTTTCAAATTGTATGTAGCGGAAGGTCGTATACTGGTATGGAGACAACCTCATGAATCCTTGGATGCTGCTTGTCAGCAGGGGACTGTTTAAGCTGGTGGATGCTCTGTAATGGTGTGGGGCGTGTGCAGTTGGAGTGATACGCCTAGGTACGATTCTGACAGGTGACGCGTACGTAAGTATCCTGTCTGATCTGCATCCCAATTACGTTCATTTGCAATCCGTCGCACCTGCGCAATTTCAGCAGGACAATGCTACACCCCATACGTCCAGAATTGCTACAGAGTGGCTCCAGGAACATTCTTCTAAGTTTAAACACTTCCGCTGGCCAACAAACTCCCCAGGAATGAACATTTTTGAGCATATCTGTGCTGCCTTGTAACGTGCTGTTCAGAAGAGATCTCCCCCCTCCCTCGAACTCTTACGGATTTATGGACAGTCTTGAAGGATTCACCGTGTGGTTTCCACCCAGCCCTACTTCAGACATTAGTCGAGGCTATCGCACGTCGTGTTGTGGACTTCTACGTGCTCGCGGTGTCCTATACGATATTACGCAGGTGAACCAGTTTCTTTGCCTCTTCAGTGTATGACAGCGCGCTACTCACACTTTGGCTCGGGTTCGTTCCTTATTACTGTCCCATGGCCATTTTTTTATCGCTCTCTTGTTCAGTTTTAGGAAACCAAACGAAGAACGCTCTTAACGACACCGTTTCTGGTGGCCACTCAAGTTTGAGCGCGAAACGTCATGAACGGCTAGCTTCAGTGCTAATTGACTTGGAAACAAGCCAACGTGTCGAATCTGCCTACCCTGCAACGTCCTTACCAGCTTTTCAGACCGTTTCTGACTACCCAGTATATTAGGATAGATGCACAGGGTGAATCAGTTGCCCCTACCACTGGGTTTTATGCAACATGCAGTGCCTTCAAATAACATGCGAAAGTTTCATATTCTCTCACTAACAGTCCTACGAATGAAATTTAATCTAGCTAAATTTTGTACTGAGATACGTTTTCGTTGGAGGCTATAGTTTTAGAGTTACTCAAGAAAAACCCGTTTGAAGGTCATTCCTGAACATTTTTCTTCAATAATTCGAGAACTACGGTCTCTAGTGAAAACATATACCAGAACAAAAAGTAACTACATTAAATTTCCTACAAAAAGGACCTCTTCATTCTTCTGTAGCACTAACAGTTAGCGCATAGTGAGTGAGAGAACATGGAAATGTTGTGTGTAATATTTGAAGGCATTTTTGGTTGCTGAATCACCCCGTATACTGTATATTTATCCACAATGTATATAAAAAATATGTATCTTATGTCTGTCCGAATGTTTATTAGGGTAACAAGTAAAAGTTGAAGTAAATTGGTTAAGTACCTTTCGAGATTTTTGGCAACAACGATAAACATTATCTTAGCTTTATATACACGTTATTAGTATAGAGGAAGATGGTGCTACTGCCACCTATTTTCCGCGGTTGTGCTGAATTGCTAATTATTGACAAATCCATGCACGTTGCACGCATCATGCCAACTGAGATGGTTCATCTAGTGCGACCGTCAACATTTATTTCAATGCTCGACTATATCGTCCTGATATGAGATTATAACGTGCAGTCCTGCTGAGCGGCAGAGTGAATTACAAGTACAGGTATGGATTTCTGTTAATGTTTGTATAAATATGTTGCAGAAGTTATGAATAAGAACGAATATCGTAACATCCTGATCTGCCGGGGGAAGTGACAATTCCTGGTAGCAAGATGTGCGAACAACGACGGCAGGACTACAATCCCGACCGTCAAAGCACTTCAGCAAGCCGTAGCTGCATAATGAAAAACATGGGAAATATTATATTGTATATTCAGTTCTCGGATGCATTCTATTCTTAACAGATGTGTTCATGTACGAGCCACGTTTGCATTTAACTAACTGAATTAAAGCTTTAAAGTTAGTCAGGGAGATACGGCGCAGGTACTTGTATTGATTTATGGAGAATATATTTCACAATCATCACTGCAGATATCATTTGGTTCTTCTTGTAGCCAGAATTTGTGGTAGTGATAGTATTGCGGTGTGATTGCTGCAGCATATTATTTCAGTTAGTCAGTATTTTTAAAGGTAAAAAATAATTATTTTATGAAAATGCTATATTCTGAAATAACTGAAATCTTACAGATCGCTCATTGTGATACTGGCTAATCATGAATTTACAGTCAGATTAGGGTTCTAATCAATTACAACATCTTAAATGAACATTGCGTTTTAGCTGGAGATTTACTGCGATGTGTCAGAACAATACGGCCATCAACGTACTATCGATATAAACCCGTCCAGGCGATAGCAGCGTCACCTGACTATAAATGACTGCTAGTCAGACATACACGGTGCATGTATTATCAGTGAGCGTGCTGACCGCGTGTGCAAAGACGAGGGCACGCCATCTATCTGAGTTTGACTGAGGGCAGATTGTGATGGCCCATTTCGGAAACTGCACGACTTGCCCTTCATCACAGACGTCGAACGTCGTAGGCTGGGCAGACTTGTAAAACAGGACAGGAAGCGAACTGTGGCTGAGCTAGCATCAGACTATAATGCTGAGCAGAGTACGAGTGTGTCTGGACACACAATGCGCCGAACGCTCCTAACGGTGGACATCTGCATCTGACGACCCGTACATGTGCCAGTGTTAGCACTACGACATCGTCAACTAAGACCGAAATGGGCACGTGACCATCGACATTGGACGTTGGCGGAGTGGCAGAACGTTTCACGGTCTGATGAATCCTGATACCTTCTTCCTCATGCCGATGGGAAGTAGGGAATCCGTCGTCTTCCAGGGCAACAGATCCTTGACAGCTGTACTGCGGGATGGAGACAAGCTGGCGAGGATCCGTTATGCTCGGGGAAACATTCACGTGGGCATCCACGGTTCCAGAGTAGCTCGTGCAAGGCACCATGACGGCGAAGGAATATCGTACACTGGTTGCAGACTACGACACCCATTCGTGACGATCATGTTTCCCGACAGCAGTGAAATTTTTCAACGAGATAATACGCCGTGTCACAAGGCCAGGAGTGTGATGAGTGGTTCGAGGAACACAGCGGCGAGTTCCAAGTGATGTGCTGACCCCCCAACTCGCAAGATCTGAACCCAATCGAACACATCTGGGATGTGATTGAATTAGCTCATCGTTCCTCCCCCCGGAATTTATGGGAATTAGGTGGTTTGTGTGTGCAGATGTGGTGCCAACTCTGTCCAGCGACCTACCAAGGCCTCACTGCTTCCATGCTACGACGCGTTGCCTCTGTTATCCATGCCAAAGGTGGACATAACGGCTGTTAGGTGGGTGGTCTTAGTGGTCTGGCTGATAAGTGTAGAGTAGACCCGTTTTTGCTGACGTCCACATCTGGTTCCAACTTATTGGTTCTTGTGCGGCCAAGTTGGGGAGATATTCATTTGGGCCATTAGTCTAAGGTCCCTTTAAATATACCTTCCGATAGGCACACGTTCTGGTATTTCTACGTGAAGTGTTGTCAGAAGTAGAAAGTTCTCTAGCATTCACAGAATGATTGTAAACCCAACACCACGAGGGTCCTGAACATGTTTAGGAATATCTTGTAAGGAGTGTGTCGAAACTCTCTATTATATTGATAAAATATTAGATTGAGTATCTAAAACTTCAGGCTACTCTTTGCATTGTGTAAGATTCTGCGAATCTCTATGGAAATAGAGAATAGCTCTCAGAATCTACAGTAACAATCTGAGGGCGAAACATGAGAACGCTATTCTAAGTATTGTTATGAGACGAGGTCTGTCTGCGAGAGTAAAATTTCAGTGCTGTTGGTCGAGAACTCAGCGACAGAAGACGCGTCACGCTGCCCTCACGTCGGTGATAGCAGACCTTACCTCACTCAAGGCCGGATTTCACTTACACGGCCAGGAGAGATTTGGATGGCTTAACTACGCTTGAAGATTGAATTCAAGGCAAAATTCGCAAGCATAGCGTAAAGCGCAGTTGCAGGGTTATGTTCGTGATTGTTAGTACGAGTTTACAATAATCCCATGTTTCGCTTGTCAGTTAAAGAAGCCTCCTTATCCTCCAAATAAGTATAATTATTCTCCACATCTAATTCATAAATATGCTGTGGTTATTAAATGTTAATGGACCTTTGAAATTGAAATAATTTGTTAATCTGGCTCTCAGCCATTATTGATGCTTATAAGGTCATTGTCAGGCATTTCGCCATTATTAATACTTGTCCTATTATTGGTCTCTTTCAAATTCTGAAGGTGGCAGGGGTAAAATACAGGGAGCGAAAGGCTATTTACAATTTGTACAGAAACCAGATGGCAGTTATAAGAGTCGAGGGACCTGAAAGGGAAGCAGTCGTTGGGAAGGGAGTGAGACAGGGCTGTAGTCTCTCCCCGATGTTATCTAATCTGTACATTGAGCAAGCAGTGAAGGAAATAAAAGAAAAATTCGGAGTAGGTATTAAAGTCCATGGAGAAGAAATAAAAACATTGAGGTTCGCCTATGACATTGTAATTCTGTCAGAGACAGCAAAGGACTTGGAAGAGCAGTTGAACGGAATGGATAGTGTCTTGAAAGGAGGGTATAAGATGAACATCAACAAAAGCAAAACGAGGATAATGGAATGTAGTCGAATTAAGTCGAGTGATCCTGAGGGAATTACACTCCTGGAAATTGAAATAAGAACACCGTGAATTCATTGTCCCAGGAAGGGGAAACTTTATTGACACATTCCTGGGGTCAGATACATCACATGATCACACTGACAGAACCACAGGCACATAGACACAGGCAACAGAGCATGCACAATGTCGGCACTAGTACAGTGTATATCCACCTTTCGCAGCAATGCAGGCTGCTATTCTCCCATGGAGACGATCGTAGAGATGCTGGATGTAGTCCTGTGGAACGGCTTGCCATGCCATTTCCACCTGGCGCCTCAGTTGGACCAGCGTTCGTGCTGGACGTGCAGACCGCGTGAGACGACGCTTCATCCAGTCCCAAACATGCTCAATGGGGGACAGATCCGGAGATCTTGCTGGCCAGGGTAGTTGACTTACACCTTCTAGAGCACGTTGGGTGGCACGGGATACATGCGGACGTGCATTGTCCTGTTGGAACAGCAAGTTCCCTTGCCGGTCTAGGAATGGTAGAACGATGGGTTCCATGACGGTTTGGATGTACCGTGCACTATTCAGTGTCCCCTCGACGATCACCAGTGGTGTACGGCCAGTGTAGGAGATCGCTCCCCACACCGTGATGCCGGGTGGTGGCCCTGTGTGCCTCGGTCGTATGCAGTCCTGATTGTGGCGCTCACCTGCACGGCGCCAAACACGCATACGACCATCATTGGCACCAAGGCAGAAGCGACTCTCATCGCTGAAGACGACACGTCTCCATTCGTCCCTCCATTCACGCCTGTCGCGACACCACTGGAGGCGGGCTGCACGATGTTGGGGCGTGAGTGGAAGACGGCCTAACGGTGTGCGGGACCGTAGCCCAGCTTCATGGAGACGGTTGCGAATGGTCCTCGCTGATACCTCAGGAGCAACAGTGTCCCTAATTTGCTGGGAAGTGGCGGTGCGGTCCCCTACGGCACTGCGTAGGATCCTACGGTCTTGGCGTGCATCCGTGCGTCGCTGCGGTCCGGTCCCAGGTCGACGGGCACGTGCACCTTCCGCCGACCACTGGCGACACCATCGATGTACTGTGGAGACCTCACGCCCCACGTGTTGAGCAATTCGGCGGTACGTCCACCCGGCCTCCCGCATGCCCACTATACGCCCTCGCTCAAAGTCCGTCAACTGCACATACGGTTCACGTCCACGCTGTCGCGGCATGCTACCAGTGTTAAAGACTGCGATGGAGCTCCGTATGCCACGGTAAACTGGCTGACACTGACGGCGGCGGTGCACAAATGCTGCGCAGCTAGTGCCATTCGACGGCCAACACCGCGGTTCCTGGTGTGTCCGCTGTGCCGTGCGTGTGATCATTGCTTGTACAGTCCTCTCGCAGTGTCCGGAGCAAGTATGGTGGGTCTGACACACCGGTGTCAATGTGTTCTTTTTTCCATTTCCAGGAGTGTAGATTAGGAAATGAGACACTTAAAGTAATAAAGGAGGTTTGCTATTTGGGGAGCAAAATAACTGATGATGGTCGAAGTAGGGAGGATATAAAATGTAGACTGGCAATGACAAGGAAAGCGTTTCTGAAGAAGAGAAATTTGTTAACATCGAGTATAGATTTAAGTGTCAGGAAGTCATTTCTGAAAGTATTTGAATGGAGTGTAGCCGTGTATGGAAGTGAAACATGGACGATAAATAGTTTGAACAAGAAGCGAATAGAAGCTTTCGAAATGTGGTGCTACAGAAGAATGCTGAAGATTAGATGGGTAGATCACATAACTAATGAGGAAGTATTGAATAGGATTGGGGAGAAGAGAAGTTTGTGGCACAACTTGACCAGAAGAAGGGATCGGTTGGTAGGACATGTTCTGAGGCATCAAGGGATCACCAATTTAGTATTGGAGGGCAGCGTGGAGGGTAAAAATCGTAGAGGGAGACCAAGAGATGAATACACTAAGCAGATTCAGAAAGATGTAGGTTGCAGTAGGTACTAGGAGATGAAGAAGCTTGCACAGGATAGAGTAGCATGGAGAGCTGCATCAAACCAGTCTCTGGACTGAAGACCACAACAACAACATTATTGGTCATCACCATGAAGTTTTTAAATAGCCTTAATACATGAAATCCCTTCTTACAAGTTATTTAGTAGTTAACATAACCCAAGCAAACTCCTTTTTATTAAATAAATTCTTAGTAACAATTAGCTTTATCTGCTACTGCTGCATAATGTTGCGATTTGCTGTAAACCACTTGGAAAAAGACAGTCATCTAACGAGGTGAGTGCAATACTTAGGGCCAGAACAGAGACACTGACACACCGTAACATGTCATGTACCCTAATCCAGTAAATTCCGTTGCACAAGCCACATTCTGTCTCACTTGTAAATTCCTATTCAAATACGCAGTCAGATAGTTTAGTTATTCATTGTTACAGATTCATTTATTCCTGTAGTTTTTCATATTCAAATACGCAGTCAGATAGCTTAGGTTTTCATTGTTGCAGATTCTTTGGTTCCTGTAATTTTTCATATTCAAATACGCAGTCAAATAGCTTATCCAAATGTTCGTTTTAGGTTTTCGTGTAACGATCTGTTGAGGGCTTAAATGACTGTGAAACTGACAGTCATACAACACGCACTGTGTTATGCAGGTTAGATACCGATTACTGACAGCTGAGGTTGCTTATCGATCCATTTTCATAGACAAACATAGGCTTTATTTGTTGAAGGTACGTTACAATTTTCTTGTTCACCACTGTAAAGTTGAGAGGAGTGGGTGTTGTACCATGGCACAGTGGTCTATCGACCGGATGTCTACGACTTGCTTTTTCTTTGAGGCGGAGTGGGGATGAGTAACACCAATGTGAAGTATGCGGTGTTTTGGAGGAAGACACTGGAACACACAGTGTAAAAACTGGTTGTGCATGCTACTAAAACTGCAGCGATTATTCGTAAACGTTTGGCCGTAATGTGCGTGCTAGACAGTCATTAGCACAGCAGTCGGATGCAAATGTTACTGCTGATTCGCATGTGCCGCAAGCATTTACAACATCTTTTAAACACCAAATCATGCTAGGCAAGGCAAACTAAACATCATCTCAGAACTTAACTTAGCAGTCCATAACTCCACAACTTCATTACTTACGGTAAAAAAATTTTATTTAACTTTATTTTTATTTACACGTCAAGTTCCGTAGGACCAAATTGAGGAGCAAATCTCCAAGGTCATGGAACGTGTCAGTACATGAACTTACAACATAAAAGTAATAAAAGGATAAAAATAAATGTTCATAAACCTGAAAAAAAGTCAGTCCATAAGTTCAAGTAAACGCTATCAGCAATACAATAAGAATCAGCTTAATTTTTCAAGGAACTCCTGGACAGAATAGAAGGAGTGACCCATGAGGAAATTCTTCAGTTTCGATTTGAAAGCGCGTGGATTACTGCTAAGATTTTTGAATTCGAGCGGCAGCTTATTGAAAATGGATGCAGCAGTATACTGCACACCTTTTTGCACAAGAGTTAAGGAAGTCCGATCCAAATGGAGGTTTGATTTCTGCCGAGTATTAACCGAGTGAAACCTGCTTATTCTTGGGAATAAACTAACATTGGTAACAAGAAACGACAATAAGGAATATACATATTGAGAGGCCAATGTCAAAATGCCCAGACTCGTGAACAGAGGTCGACAAGAGGTTCGTGAACTCACACCACTTATTGCCCGAACCGCCCGTTTCTGAGCCAAAAATATCCTTCTAGAATGGGAAGAGTTACCCCAAAACATAATACCATACGTCATAAGTGAATGAAAATAAGCAAAGTAGACTAATTTACGTGTCGAAGTATCACTCACTTTTGATACCGTTCGAATAGTAAAAATGGCAGTATTAAGTCTTTGAACAAGATCCTGAACGTGGGCTTTCCACGACAGCTTACTATCTATCTGAGCACCTAGAAATTTGAACTGTTCAGTTTCACTAATCATATGCACGTTCTGTGAGATTAAAACGTCAGGTTTTTTTGAATTGTGTGTTAGAAACTGTAAAAACTGAGTCTTACTGTGATTTAACGTTAGTTTATTTTCTACAAGCCATGAACTGAGATCTTGTACTGCACTGTTTGAAACCGGGTCAATGTTGCACACACCATCCTTTACTACCAAGCTAGTGTCATCAGCAAACAGAAATATTTATTCTCTTATGATAATCCTTGAACAAAGCAGATAAGCCTGGTATATTGTCATTTTGAATATCTAGCGATACAGGGTACTTTCTGCGGTGCTCGAGGCATAAATTGATGGCAGTCGGAGGTAAAGCACGTCAGGTACATTATGTGATGCAGGCAGACGAATGCTTAACTCAACGCTCGCCTGTGCGTCCACCTGATTCAGCGATACATATTAAAACACTAAACAAGATAAAAAAATCTTAAGACGTCAGTGGCCAGTTGTAACATTTACTCACAGAATTTTGTATACATTACAATTCTGTTACTATTCTAGCACGCTGGATTCGCATTCGGGAGGACGACGGTTCAATCCCGCGTCTGGCCATCCTGATTTAGGTTTTCCGTAATTTCTCTAAATCGCTCCAGGAAAATGTCGGAATGGTTCCTTTGAAAGGGCACGGCCGACTTCCTTCCCCGTCCTTCCCTAATCCGATGAGACCGATGACCTTGCTGTCTGGTCTCCTCCTCCAAACAACCCAACCCTCTTCTACTATTCAATTATTCTTCTGACGCGTTTCGGCAACCTCCATTATCAAATCCGCACAAAAAGAGCAAACCAAAGTAAAAATGTACTGTAAGACAAAAAGAAACGACACATGGCGAAGGAATTATGTAACTTGGTCACAAATTGATACACAGGTATCGACGGAAAACGCAAAACTGTAAGCTTTGGTCCCGATATATGGAAATGTGACGCAGCAGCGCAATTTCACCGCGCAGCCGGTGAGGGTAGTTAACAGGGGACACGTCGATAGCAGGGCATAAAGTCTTTGTGAATTTCATTCCTTGTATTCGGACAGTAACCATGACTCGCAGACAGGGACGTGAACAACACACGCAGATGTCAGCAATCGAGAGAGGACGTGTAGTTGGGCTCAAAGAAGCCAGTTGGAGTAATCGTCGAATCGCTCGACAGTTTCAGGAGCGATGTCACTATTCGGTGACGGTGACAGGAAGAGGTGAACCATGACCGAACACAGCGTCAAGAAAGAAGCGGTTGACAGAGGGAGACTACAGTAGGTGAGGACCACGCAGTCGTCAGAGAAACACTCACAGCCTCGGATATATCATTATATTCGATCTTCACTGACCACAAGCACCATAAATAGGCGGCTCACAAAAAGGGGGATGAGCTCCCAGCACCCCTTTGCACCTCCGTACACCAACAAGCCCGTTTACACAAGTCTCGAGCACATTCGGCCTGGGATCTCATTGATTGTAGTAGACCTGTCTTCATTGATGAGCCCTGCTTCGAACTGAGCCCCGGTGACCAGCGAAAACGTGTCTGGAGGAGCCCCTGACAGCGGTGGGATACCAATCTGACTGTCGCCCGCCGCCCGCCATATGGCCAGACAACCAGGAGTGACGGTGATGATGATGAAGTCCCATACTGCTTGACAGAGCGTGGGGGAACGATGCGGGAGACCCGCACCGCCGTACTAGGCAAGGTCCTAGTGGAGGTGGTTTGCCATTGCCTTCCTCCGACCGTAATGGGGATGAATGATGAAGACGACACAACAACACCCAGTCTTCTCGAGGCAGGTGAAAATCCCTGACCCCACCGGGAATCGAACCCGGGACCCCGTGCTCGGGAAGCAAGAACGCTACTGCGAGACCACGAGCTGCGGTGACGGTCTGGGATGCTGTTTCTTTTCGTTGCAGGACACCTTTGGTTGTCATCAGCGGCGCCATTACAACACAGTGGTATATCGAGGATATTCTATAACCCGCTTTGTTGCCCTTCATGGCAAGCTATCCTGGACTTACAGTTCAGCAAACTAACACCCACCCGTACACATCGAGAGTTTCTACCTTGGCCAGAAAGGTCGCCTAATCTCTCCCCAGTCGAGAAAGTTTGGAGCAGTATGAGGAGGGCCCTCCAACCAGCTCGGCATTTTGACGCTCTAACATCTCAGTTGGACAGAATTCGGCTCGATATCCCTGAAGAGGACATCCAAAATTTCATCAGTCAACGACAAGCCAATAACTGCTTGCATACCGGTCACAGATGACCAACGCATTATTGACTTGCTCAGTTGGTGAAGTTTTTCTGTTGAATAAATCTTTCAATTTTTCTGCACCTGTAATCATTTGTTTGTCTGTACATGCACATCACATCTACCAATATCCGTCCCACTTAGATAAGTCCAACGTGGTGCGTCATTTTTTCTGTTTTCTTTTCTTTTCTTAGAGCGTATTACAATACCCAAGTGCGTCCAGCACATGACACCGTAAGAATGGAAATACGTAAGCTTACTGGGAAAAATATACGCTACCCCCTTAAAAGTACAGACTGGTCCCCTTGGAGCACTGTAGATGGTGTAGAACAAGTACCAGGCACTCATGTGAACCCCCTCCCGTCAGCCATGGCAGTAAAGTGGTGAATATGCGCCAGACGGTTATGTGTGCAGGAAGGTAGGTCGACGTGGAGATGTGGGGAATAGCAGAAAGCAGCTATCGTGTTTTGACGTGTCCGTAACCACATCGTGAATGAAGCTGCCCAGTTCGTTTGTACATCAGTGCTGACAGTTTAACGTGTCCATAAGGAATGTTGAACCACTCGTACCACGTAACTCGACACATGGGAAGAAGTCGAAAGAAGACTCTGATAGGGACCAGAGACGAGGCTGATGCCTTGTCAACGACAATGGCTGTTGTCAGTGGATCCATGTCCATCTCTAACGTATTCCAATCAAACATGGCGGAGCGAACTGTGTGCGATAGACGTTTGGGATTGGATACCTCGCAAAAGGCCATTGTTCACGACAGCAAACAAAGCTGTTTCTGTTTGTTGAAGTCCTGACGTGTCAAGCCATGTACAACGTGCCTTCGAGGTACCCTGGCACGTAAATCTATGTATAGTGTTCCTTATCCTGGCATCTGGAGTCAGATATAACGCGACATTACATATTAAACTGTTTTACTAACTTCTAAATCAAATGTTTAAACTTTTATATGCCTAACGTATTTTTACATTATATGAGGTTATGTGACTGCTGTAAAATGTTATTGAAAGAATCTGATGCATGCAAAATTTTAATTCTGATCACTGGATTTGTCGGGTCTCTATCTTTAAAGAATTATTCTTCTACGCATGGTTAGAAGCTGCTCTGGATTATCTTTATCCTGTGGGATCAGCCTGAATGCATTGATCTTTCTTTGAAGTTATTTCGTATATGTGTGATCAAGTGAAACAACAGACCCACAATTTTTTCTTTGAGCTAGCACTTATTATTTCCTACTTGTTACCTTACACCCTTCCCATTGATTGCGTCATATTATTTCACTCCTTTCATTATTCTGTAAAAACAAAACTTTTCCACTCACTTTTTTCCTCTTCAATACACACTCGTATCTTACGTCCTCAGTATTCTGTCTGAAATGTCCTCAGTATTCTCTCTATAAATGTATCCCATAAATTGTTTTTTTAAGCAATTTATGCGATACAAGGTGGTGTACAGAATACAGTTTATTTATTTACTTATAAAGCACTGTGCGGAATATCGTTTATTTAAACAATTTATAGGATGCAAGGTGGTGTATGGAATTTAGTCTGATTTTTTTGTTTATTTATTTAAAGAATTTGTACGGATTGGTACGAATCGATTGTGGTGTACGGAATTTGTTTAAACAATTTCTGGTACACAAAGCAATATGTGGAATATCGTTTATTTAAATAACTCATGGGATATAAGCGGTGTTTGGGATATATGGCTGGTTGCTGTTTTCTTCTTTGTAAGAATTAACCTACATTAATTGTACACAGCCACTGTCTCACTATGTCAGTTTTAGACAAAATAGTATATAGTTTATTTATTTAGTTAAAGAATTTGTCAGGAAATTGACTGCAGTATATGGAATACTAATTACTTTAACAATTTGTGGGTGACAAGGCAGTATGGATTATTTAAAGAGTTGCGGGGTTTTTATTCTGATGATGCATGGAAACATGCTTAGTTTATATTTGCTGCCAGACTCAGGGACGTTAAGGCTCTAATTTTTTTAATTTTCCTCGCTTTTCGAAGCACACTGGTGTCTAGGCACAGATGGAAAAATCAGAACTGTTACATATCCAAAAGTTCATGACATATTTCGAAACCAGCACTTTCTGCAGATAGACAAATTATTAGAATTTCAGCGGCAAATTGTTTTGTACAGATCGAGAAACATTCAGCAGTTATATTGCACTGACAGTTATACCTTGTAAAAGTAGTCTACAGATCGTGAATGGAATGAAGCTCGATTTGGAGCCGCCATTGAGGTTCAAAAATGGCTCTGAGCACTATGCGACTTAAGTTCTGAGGTCATCAGTCGCCTACAACTCAGAACTACTTAAACCTAACTAACCTAAGGACATCACAGACATCCATGCCCGAGGCAGGATTCAAACCTGCGACCGTAGCGCTCGCTCGGCTCCAGACTGTAGCGCCTAGAACCGCTCGGCCACTCCGGCAGGCCCGCCATTGAGGTCTCCCGCGCGTGTGTCTATTGTCAGGGAGCCACCACGAAAGTCAAAACTGCTCAGTGTCCTAATTACAGATCAAGTTATTAAACACCACAGACCGGATACCGGCCTCTTTTGATCTCACGGTTTCCAAACAAAGCATCAAGTGCTGGCATTCTTTTGATCGGGAAATTCAAGACTCGCTTCCTGTCTCTGTCTTTCTCAAGAGGCCACTTCCTGTTTCTCTAAGTGAACCAACATCTTCAAACACGCAACGGATGTTTTCATCTCTCCTCAGAATACTTTGTTCCTATTTGCTAATGCTGGAGACAAAGGGAGAGCTGACGCAATTTAGATATCAAAAATTGTGAAATAATCCATTTGCGCTATCTTATAAAATTAATTGTTTAACAATTTACAGGAATCAGATAGATCGCTTAAAACACTCACCTCCACCCTACGACGATCGTTCTACGTAATAAAACATATCTTTAACGTTTCGGTACCACACGCAAACATGCAAATCAAGTAATGAAATTTCCACCACAAATAGATACTAGTGCTGAATATATCCGAGGTCTTGAACGCAACGTTGTTAGAGACCACAAACACCCTCCATCACCATAACGTTCCCACTAAACATATCTGTCGAAAAACAAAATCCTATCGGTCACAGAAACTCTTGATCGCAAAGTGCGCGCCATCTGCCAGCTGCAGGGAAGCCCCACCAGCACCAGCCGGGAGGGGGACGTCCAGCCGCCGGCTCCTCGTGATCGCTCCTGCAGCCAGCCGTGGTGCACAGTCAATCAAACGGCTGTGCCCTAGATGTCTACAGTAGTTCTAACTAATTAAACCTCGACATAGGTACCCTACCCGCGTAGGCCATGCCTGCCCGTATCGAATGCATGCGTGCTCACAATATACCTATCGGAAACAGTAAATTGATCAATCGGGAATTTGACGTTGCAGTTGCGTTTGTAAAGCACTATAGGATTCCTAAATTGGTCCTATCTGCTACATTTGGAAGGAGGAGGAAGGGTCTACCATGTGATGGAATAGAAACAACAATAAGAAATACCTCTGCAAGACAGAGTGCACTATGATGAATTGTGAAGCACTAAACACCACACCCTTAAACCACGATCCAGTCCACAGCAGTGGCTGTCATTGCTGGATGTCAAGAGATCGCTGAAACACTCGCACATCCCGCACGCTCATGTGCCAATGTCCACACACAGTGGGCTAACCCCCTCATACGCCACCGGTGCCTATGGTCTGACGTCAAAACCACCACCACAGCCGCAGTCGTGGACGCGGGTGTATGCCAGAGTGCACCACCCGTGGCCAAGGAGGGCATCTGGACATAACTGGAGTGGTAGGAATTCGGATCTTATCAATATGTCCAGTGCAAATACCTATCATTTTGGATCTTCTCTCACGTAACATACATGTCCGCTTCTATCCCTGCTTATCTAGCATACTGGTCACTTCGCTAGTCCTCGCTACCGCAGACAAGAGCAGACAGGTCGGCGCATTCTTTGTACCTAACCGCTCATCTCAGGCCGAGCTGATCCACTGTCCAGTCGCCGGCTCCTCGTGACGGCTCCTGCAGCCATCTGTGGTGCACAATGAATCAAACAGCTGTGCCCTAGATGTCTACAGTAGTTCTAACTAATTAAACTTCGACATAGGTGCCCCCAGTTTAAAAATTCCACTTTACCCAATTCGAGACTGCGATGTTGTTGACCGTACACCTCGAATTTCTCACGCCAAATGGAGATTTCTCCCTTTTATACAAGTTATTTTTCGAATACAGAAGATATAAGGGCAAGGAAGCTTTTTCAAATCACTTAAGTATCGTTACTTGTTGTGAGTGTTCTCTAACAGTATGGTATAAGCTACATTTCTTCTTAAGTGTTTTCTCATCAGATAGAAGAAAATCTGTTCTAATAAGCTTAGTATCTCTTACATCATAGGTCCAGAATATTAAACTTATTTTTGGCTCATGACCGAATGCTAAAATCTATCTCTATCACAAGCCTCTATCACAAGACACCTCCTCACTTTTGAACTCCCTTAAAGCAACTAAATGTCTCGCTACATATGAAGTCTGTTAAGGTAACAGCGCAGAGAAGTTGTTAATATCAGGTTTTTACTAAGTATCACTTTATAGGTTCGATAATGCAATTGATTTTATTATGAAGGCCATCTCTCCCTGTGTAGTTGGGAGATTTAAATTTCGTTAATATATATCGCCATAACAACAAAGAAAACTCCTGATTATTGTTCCAACTCACGAACCATACCCGTGGTACCCTGGCCATCGCTTCCACCCAACAGGTGGCACATCATTGATATCAAACTGATAGGCTAATTAATTAAACTAATCATGAGAGTCATTTTGCATGGCGGGTAACTTCTTGTTTCAACGGCAGCACAAGTTGGAATCACTGGAGGGAAGACGATGTTCTTTTAGAGGGACACCATCTAGAACCGCCATTTGAAGCTGACAGCAGAAAGATACTACTTTCTGCTACAAACATTTCATGTAAGATCCGCGCTATTAAAAACACGTTTATGATGACTATGTTACCGTAACTCTGCATAAAAAGCTGTCTTGGTTCTTCAGGCATACACAAGAGTCGCTGATAGTGTTACGCTTTCTAGCAGCAATGCTGTCTACGATTTGCAATCAAGTCTCTCCATTCTACCATATACTTGCGGTGGATCCTATGGAGAAGTCTTTTAATGATTACAGCCACTGGTGAATCATATTTGTAACACTCTCATATCTGAAACGAGTCACCTTTTTTTTCGAAAACCTTGTAGAGTTCTTTAAAAAAATGAAATAATAAACTTTACGATTACTTTGAATGTATGAACCGTGAAATGTGTACTGAACTCGAATTATCGTGTAGCGTGCTGTAACTGCAAGTGGTGTGCTTACTCTGTGTTATTTTTAACAAAACTTTACACGAATTGATTGGGCAATACAACTCCCAATATCAATAAAAAATACAGGTACTGCAAAATACATTCAGTCCCTTAGGCACAGAATCATCTAGCACTGTTCAGAACTGGTATTTTGGTCCCTGTGCACATAAGACATAAATTGTCTTATCTCTAGAGCAGCAATGGTGGAACGCGATGTATTCTGGTCTCTCATAAAATAACATAAATGCTAGCTAGAGGCTCAGCAGTGAGCAATGCTGTCCATAATACTTGAAATGTACATGAAATTCTTTTGGCTGATAAACGAGAACATTCAAGAAAATCCAACTTCTTTAATAAATATATGACCTGGATAGGAAGGTGGTACTGATTATGATGAATTACTAACATTGAGGTTTTTTAGCAAAATTATATTGCCAGTTAAGTTTGGCTTTTCAGAAACATCTGACAACTGAAGTTACATTACTCACAGTTGATTCACAAACAATGAGATTTAAACAGCAAGCATTATCTAACTTCACTAATTCAACATAAAAGCAGACTATCAAATTACTTGTAGCTCTGTTAACAAATCATAGAAACATTCCAAAAGTGAAATATCTGACTAGCCTTTTTATCAAAACAGTTAATGTACATTTTGGGGTTCCTCAACAATTACAAATTATCAGACAACTCATCTATACTAACACGCTGGCAAAAACAGAAATCACGATTATTTGAGATCTTTACCACGGTTGCATAAGACTTATGCTTCCATGTTCAACAATACCTAAATTAATCTAAATCTTGGTGGCTTCAAACAGCACACCAAAAAACCTGCCTACTCCATCGTCTTTCCATCACAGACAGCCACCTACAACTGTACGCCAAGTGCTCTCTTAATCCAACACTAGCAGTATCTCTGGGTCTGCGATATAAAGCCTATCAAAGATACACATCGTTCATAAAATCATATTCGGGAGTCACGTACAAATGTGCCCCAGTATACGCCTTTCAACCTATCTGTTAAGATCCCATACAGCAAAACTCCAGTGTGGTTTTAAACAGTCCCTCTGGATCTTGTAACAATTCCTCAGGCTCTGCCCCGCCCTCCCTGCAGGTTTCTCCATCTGATCGCTCCAGTTTAAGTCAGAACTGAGCAGAAGTTGGAGAGCGCTATGTCTACCACCTTCTGCATCCCATGGAGAAACAGGGTGAACTGAGCTAACGTGGCAAGACCTTGTTTTGACCACTCAGTGGAAATTGGAATATAGTTCTGCCAACTGTGTACAGTATATAAGGCCAGCGCCAAACGAGCTTTCCCCTGCAAAACAAGATAGTAGAAAAAAGACAGTATGAGCAACTATGGTGGTGTTTCTTATCGGGAAAATTAGGAAGACTCCAGATCATATGGGAACTGCAAGGAGGACGAGGGTTTTGCTACTGCATTGCGGTGCATCTCCAAACTACTTACAGGTACTGCAATCCGAAAGAGATCTGGATCTTTCAGGATGCATTCATATCCATTACCCAAACATTCTCCCTATCCTCGTTATTTTGTACCATCCAACAGAGGAAAACTACAAACTATAAAAAGTCCTCTAACATCATACGATAGAGAACTCGATAAGATGTTGCCGCATCACTCTCTTCCGATATACATTGGGAAACAAATATGCTCTTCTTGCTGACAACCAGCATATGTGCCGATCCCATTAAATATACAGGTATTGGATCACTAGGGTAGTTGGCCAGTGGTAGAAGTCACTTGCACAAACCAGTGCTGTGTGATGTCCTTAGGTTAGTTAGGTTTAAGTAGTTCTAAGTTCTAGGGGACTGATGACAATAGATGTTAAGTCCCATATTGCTCAGAGCCGTTTGAACCATTTGAACCACAAACCAGTGCAAAGTTTCATAGCCTGTACTGTAGGAGGACCATATCCTACAGACTATGAATTGCAACAGAGGGTCCTACGTTGTTCTTTCACAAGCAGATTGATGCATTTTTTTCCTACAGTAACACATCCAAGCAGCGTATGACTACAGCTTTGCACATTGCGATACATTTTTTTTTCCACCACAACTTCGAAGTCTATGTCAGGTGCTAAACCAACATTAACTCGTTTTGATCCATTGGCTCTCACAGAAAACTGGACATCCCACGGTGTAAGCTGTGCTGCTGGTCCCACAACACACAGGATGACTGAAATAAGATGGAGTCGGTGTTTCTTATTGACAAAAATGTGAAGACTTCACAATATATAGAAAATGTAAGAGTTAACGGTTTTGTGAGGCGTTTCCAAACAGCTGTCCAAAGGTGACTGATGACCTCTACATCTAAACTCATTCCCCACAGCAACATGGTAGCAGATGTCTAAGTGTTCCATTTCGATTGATTCCTCATATTGCAAGCACATATGCGATCACTGTTTCAGTGCAGGCCATCCCTGGAAGATGCTGCTCCCACCAAGACTCTCTCTCCATCTCAAACAAGCTATATCATTCAATCATTGTGAGGTAATCAACAGCATACCAGTGGACAGATGGGATGGAGAACACACCATTGATATGGAGCAATTTAATGTAATAAGCACCACAGTTGATAATGTAATCAGTTTTAGCAGTTTTACCAGTTTTTCCATGATTTCAACACTGACCAATGAACGAGAGCTTGCTTCCCAGTTTCTCTGCCATCGCAAAACCACCCCTCTACTACTTTGCGTGCACCATATACTAGACTGCGAATATAGATAGATGACTGTGCAGTATGTCCATTCATGGTTAATTCTCGAACATATACACCAAAGTATAACAGACAGTGCCGTATACCCATCTACATATTTATAGCACTTCGATCATAGTGGATAATTTACGATTATGACTGCCTATATTTCCCCAAGCAGATGGAAGTCACAGAGCATTCTCGCATTCTTAGGATAAAGTTGGAGATCGGAAGATCCCCCCATAATGTCTTTGACCAACCCTCTCTACAACACTGTCCTCAATTTAATTTGCAGCTGATAGAAGTAGGAGAGTACTATGTCCACACCAGTCTTACTCCCGGCGAACATCCAAGTTCACAAAATCCCTCCAGATGTGTGCATGTCGAGGAATTTAGCATCCCTTATCGGTGTGTAGTAGACATGAGAGAGTTGTGGTGATATAACAGACGATTATGAAGAAGAAATGTGTGGTTTATGCATGATGGATCTTCAGATGGACCTAGTTCGAAGAATTTTATGTAACTCAACTGTGCAATCAATTCTGAAGTATTGTTCTAGCATCTGGGGTCAGTACTAAGAAGGTATTGGTAACAGAGAAATGTTTGTGCAACATAAATAGATGCACTCCTGAGGCTACATCGTTCTGCACTTAAAACACTCTATAATGCTAGAGCGGTGCAGTTTCCGACCTGTTAATCATTTGGATTGCAGCGCTGATAATATTCCAGTGTAAGAAATATTTTTCTAACCCATGACATACATTCTCCCTGCAAGTTTCTCTACCATAAACTATGGTGACAAACTGTAAAATGATGAAACTACTACCTTGTACACCAAAGGAGACATCGATTCTTTGTAGCATAAACACTACATAGGTTTTGAGAGGTGTCCATTTTCAGGTAAGGGTATGGTGTTTTTCTTTCTCTTCTTCTTCTGATCTTCTTCTGCACCATCAAAGGACCAGTCACTTAACAATAAATTCCTGATGCATCACCCATCCCACCATGATAAAGTTTGGTCTATGGCACTTTAATGCTTCTTGTTGCATTTTCAATCTCTACCACACTATGCAAGTCACCTTCCAGTGATGCTTCTACTATATCAATGTTAAGTGCTTTGAACTGCTATCTGTTAAATTATAGGTTGAAGTGAAAAGAAGTAGAGCACTGGGGGGAATGGACAGCTTCTCATCCACAAAATCAAGACTCTGTCCTTGCAGTAACACTGAAATGTTCTTTGACTATTTGTGTGTTGGAGACCAGTACTGACCTGCACCATGTGATGTAGAACCCCGAGCGCAATTCTACTGAAAGCTGAGGACTAGTTGGGTGCCTTCATTACACAAATTGACGAGCAGGATGGAAATAGCAGCTCATTATCCTGTTGTAATATACTCGTCAGGTGTAATACAATATCAGATGATGCAGCTGGTACTGCTGGTCCCAATAGGCTAGAGGTCGCTACAGGTCCTGATGTGCTAACAGTGGCTGCTGCTGACCCAGACATGCTGGAGATCGCTGAACAAAGAAGAAAAATAAACAGTATGCATCCACAACAAAGACATCGAGTAGAAGAAAGACATGGAACTAAACTACATGTACTTACTTTTATGCTTCTTCTGTGAGGTTAGGGCAGATGACGATCATTGGTTGCTGCTGGCGCTCCATGGTCCTTCCACTGACTGACTAGACCTCATCCATCTTATAGCCCCTGACGTCACAATCACATGGCTGGATGCAACGTTCCTATTGGCTCCCGCCAATTTTCAGGTGGGAGAGGGGGAGGGGGGGGGAATTCCCTGTTCCTATTGGTTCCTGGGGAACAAAACTGTTTGAAGCATCCTCTACTAACTAGCTCAGTGAAGCCCTGTAGACCAAGGTGTGCACCTCTGGTTCATTCAGTTTGGGATAGTGGAATAGGACGAAGTTGTCTCCTGCAGTGTGGACTGACTGATCATTTCAAATAAAATAACACACACACACAACCACACAAATAGTCCCAGCACAGGCAATAGTCCCTATGAGTTGCAAAATGCATTCTCAATCCATGCCACTGCATCACCATTATTTGCTGAAAAGTATTCCCCCTATGCTCATCCATTATGAAATCCTTCCATTCCTCATGTAGGAGGCTATGAATGCACTCCTCAGCTGTTTGCTAATGGGTGATATACATATTAAACTGCTATATGGCCAACACCAACATCTCGTCATTTAAACATTATTCGTACCAAAAATAAAGACAGCACCTTCCTCTCCAGTCTCTTTCCCACCAATTGTCAAGTTGAGGAGGGGAGGGGAGGAACCCTGCATCCCAAAAACTGATTAAGTAAAAAATACACAATCTGAATTTTATAAATAAACAATACATCTTCTGGAATGTAATTGACATTGTTTTGAATTTTGTGTCGTGAAATCCTCCCACACCAACAGCTCAGCACAGATCGAGCGTTTCCCACCAATTTGCAGATGGGGCTGGCGAGAGGGGGAGGGGAGAGGAAGTGGGGGACGTGGAGGATGAGTATTGATTTCCCAGAGGAGGAAAAGTGGCACAGAGGCGAACTGAGAAGGGGATGACAAAAAAAAGTGTCACAGGGTCGGTATCTCTTTTCCCAGATGGGTGGAGGAGGAGTAGGGGGATGGGAGGGGTTGGGAGGTTTCTCAGAAGGATGGATTATCCGCAGGGGATCATAAATCAATTAGCATAACAATAGGTTAACGAGTGGGGTAGGGTGATAATTTGCCTCTGAATGTATGCTTGCCTCTGAATGTATGCAACCCACACAAATAAAATGCGCCAAAATTTTTATTATTACTTCGTGGATATCTTAGCGACTCCTGTTAAGATTGAGAAAGCATTCTCTAATATACTGCGCACATCTGTGTCGATCGCGTAGGCTTGATGGTATGTTTTACCGATTAGGTCGTATTCTGGTATTTTACCCCTTGATTTGTATTGATCTTCATCATTTGCATGTTTCTTGGATAGCCATCACGTCAACGTTATTTTCCAGGCAAAATTTGGATGATTGTTGGCATTTAGACCTTCTACTACTCTCAATGTTAATCTGCAAAATTCTAGTGCTGGGTCCAAAATGTCTCTAGTCCTTAAAAGAACCATTGTTGATGACAGAAGCCATATAAATAAGCTAGGAGATCACGAGGATCGTCTAGCAGCCAATGCTGCTTGCTTAGCACCACCCTGGGGTCACATGTAGGGTGTTTTCCGGTTATACCTACGGACGTGAAGCAACAGCGACCTCACGTTTCAGGCACCCTGAAGTAGAAGAATAACATTTTATAAAAATCTAGTATGTTGTTCATGGTGTGGGCTCCTGTAGTCATGTCCTAGTTCATGAACCACGGGCAACGTATGAGTGGCCAAGTAAGTGGTCCTGACAGTCAGGATACCAGTTACTTTGGAATAAGGCTGGGCATCTCGGACATATTCTGAGTTGTGGTCACCTTTGTGCTCAGACGGCAAAGACTACCAAATCCACCGGTTAGTCCCTCAACCGTTAGGGATAAAACCCAGTGCGACCCGGGGCAAGTAAGGCTAGCAACCTGCTTCCCTGGTACTTTAAATATGATGCTGGCAACAATCAGAGCAAAATGCCTCAGACCTTTGGAGGTGACGGAGCCCCACCTCCAATTGACAAACCAGGGACTCCTGAGATACGACTCGGCAAACGAATGGTAACGAGATGGGGAGCTATTAATATCAATGGGGGCTACTCTGGGAAGAAGGTAGTGTTGGCAGAGGCTGCAAGTAAGATGGGGTTGGACGTTTTAGTTGTTAGTGACATTCGGATAAGGGGTGAGAAAGAAAAGGAAGTGGGAGAATACAAGGTTTACCTGTCATGAGTCAAAGCAGGAATAGCACAATGGGGTGTACGGCTTTACATCAGGAAAGAAATGGAATCCAGCGTAGCTGCAGTAAGATACGTAAACGAACGACTTATGTGGATAGATTTGACAGTGTCTAACAAGAAAATTAGGATTGTGTCAGTATATTCGCATTGTGAAGGGACAGATCAAGATAAGATGGATAGTTTTTATGACGCACTCAGTGACATAGTTGTTAGAATAAAGGACAAGGACAGTGTTCTGCTCATGGGTGATTTTAATGCCAGGATTGGAAATCGAACAGAAGGGTATGAAAAGGTTATGGGTAAATTTGGAGAGGATATGGAGGCCAACAGGAACGGGAAACAACTCTTGGATTTCTGTGCCAGAATGGGCTTAGTAATCACAAACTCATTTTTTAAACATAAGAACACTCAACGGTATACTTTTGGGAAGGCAGGGGAACTAGATCTGTCATTGACTATATAACAACAGATCAGGAACTCAGGAAGGCTGTGAGGGACACACGTGTATTCAGGGGATTCTTAGATGACACTGATCACTATTTAATCTGCAGTGAAATTGGTATTGTGAGGCCGAAAGTGCAGCAGGTCAGGTCCATATGTAGGAGGATAAGAGTGGAGAAACTTCAGGATAAGGAAATCAGGCACAAGTACATAACAGCGATCTCAGAAAGGTACCAGTTAGTTGAATGTAGGCAATTACAGTCATTGGAAAAGGAATGGACAAGGTACAGGGACACAGTACTAGAAGTGGCTAAAGAATGTCTTGGAACAGTAGTGTGTAAAGGTAGGATGAAGCAAACAGCTTGGTGGAATGACACAGTCAAGGCAGCCTGCAAAAGGAAAAAGATGGCGTATCAAAAATGGCTACATACTAGAACTCAGGTAGACAGAGAAAGGTATGATGAAGAAAGAAACAAAGCCAAACAGATAATTGCAGCATCCAAGAAGAAATCTTGAAAAGACTTCGGGAACAGGTTGGAGACTTTGGGTCAAGCTGCTGGAAAACCATTCTGGAGTGTAACTAGCAGTCTTCGAAAGGGAGGTAAGAAGGAAATGACAAGTATTATGGACAGGTCAGGAAAACTGCTGGTGAATCCTGTTGATGCCTTGGGCGGATGGAGGGAATATTTTGAAGAGTTGCTCAATGTAGGTGAAAATACGATGAGTAATGTTTCAGATTTCGATGTACAATGGGATAGGAATGATGGTGGAAATAGGATCACATTTGAGGAAGTGGAGAAAATGGTCAGTTTATTTCAGTGCAATAAAGCGGCTGTGGTGGATGAAATTAAGTCGGAACTCATCAAATACAATGGAATGTCAGGTCTTAAATGGCTACACAGGATAATTGAAATGGCGTGGGAGTCGGGACAGGTTCCATCAGACTGGACGAAAGCAGTAATCACACCAATCTTTAAACATGGAAACAGAAAAGAATGTAACAACTACAGAGGTATCTCTTTAATCAGCGTTGTGGGTAAAATCTTCTCAGGTATTGTTGAAAGGAAAGAGCGAGTATTAGTTGAGGACAAATTGGATGAAAATCATTGTGGGTTTAGGCCTCTTAGAGGTTGTCAGGACCAGATCTTTAGCTTACGACAAATAATGGAGAAGTGTTACGAGTGGAACATGGAATTGTATCTATGCTTTATAGATCTAGAAAAGGCATGTGACCGGGTTCCTAGAAGGAAGTTATTGTCTGTTCTACGAGATTATGGAATAGGAGGTAAACTTTAGCAATCAATACAAGGTCTTTACATAGATAGTCAGGCAGCAGTTAGAGTTGACGGTAAATTGAGTTCATGGTTCAGAGTAGTTTCAGGGGTAAGACAAGGCTGCAACCTGTCTCCACCGTTGTTCATATTATTTATGGATCATATGTTGAAAACAATAAACTGGCTGGGTGAGCTTAAGATATGTGAACACAAAATAAGCAGTCTCGCATATGCAGATGTCTTAGTTGTGATGGCAGATTCGATTGAAAGTTTGCAAAGTAATATTTCAGAGCTAGATCAGAAATGTAAGGACTATGGTATGAAGATTAACATCTCCAAAACGAAAGTAATGGCAGTGGGAAAGAGATATAAACGGATTGAGTGCCAAATAGGAGGAACAAAGTTAGAACAGGTGGACGGTTTCAAGTACTTAGGATGCATATTCTCACAGGATGGCAACATAGTGAAAGAACTGGAAGCGAGGTGTAGCAAAGCTAATGCAGTGAGCGCTCAGCTACGTTCTACTCTCTTCTGCAAGAAGGAAGTCAGTACCAAGACTAAGTTATCTGTGCATCGTTCAATCTTTCGACCAACTTTGTTGTATGGGAGCGAAAGCTGGGTGGATTTAGGTTACCTTATCAATAAGGTTGAGGTTACGGATATGAAAGTAGCTAGGATGATTGCAGTTACTAGTAGATGGGAACAATGGCAGGAGGGTGTCCACAATAAGTAAATCAAAGAAAAACTGGGAATGAACTCTTTAGATGTAGCAGTCAGGGCGAACAGGCTTAGATAGTGGGGTCAAGTTACGCGCATGAGAGAAGCAAGGTTACCCAAGAGACTCATGGGTTCAGCAGTAGAGGGTAAGAGGAGTCGGGGTAGACTAAGGAGAAGATTCCTGGATTCGGTTAAGAATGATTTTGAAGTAATAGGCTTAACATCAGAAGAGGCACCAATGTTAGCACTGAAAGGGGATCATGGAGGAATTTTATAAGGGGGACTATGCTCCAGACTGAACGCTGAAAGGCATAATCAGTCTTAAATGATGATGATGATGATGATGATGATGAGTATGTTGTCTGCTCATTGTATTGGGGTCATTTATAGTTGTTTTCGGTAGAAAATAAGTAGAACAATGTCATCAGAGTCAACTGTAAGTAAATTACGTAGAAATACTTCTTGGCTGCTACAATTCTCTGTTATTTTGTACATTGACGGTTACCAAATTCCTGGAAGCTTTTGTACCAGATAGAATGAAGAAATATGAAGCGTGAATGAGTAAATGAATGAAAGATAGACCCTGGAGGTACTTTTTCGAAGGGGCGCATCTGAAAATCACTTCTTTTTCTCAGATTTAGCTGTCTTTAATCACTAATTATTTATAGCATAAAAATGTATGCATATTGCCTTATTTATTTTTCAGCCTCACATAATTTGTGTGTTCTGAGGCTAAAAATTGAAGAGAACAATTTCTTTCAAAACTGAAATTCCTATTTCTATATTTCTACTTCTACCAATATCTCAGTAAATAAACATGAATCAGATCTGAAATTCTGGTACAAATGTAACTTTTATATGTGATGTTACTCATTTTTTTATTATGACGACCTGCCAGTACATGACAATAACATTCAAATCCCATTAAAATAGATTTAGTGCCATGCTTTCCAAACAATCCACTCTACTGAAGTTGCAGCGTGCGACAGTCGGAATGGATGTGGTTGCAATTTTCAATTTGAAAGAGCTCCCTTTTACTTCTTCCAAGGGTGTACATGTAGCACATTTTGTGTAGAAACAAAATCCTACACCATTTGTTCGCATTCACGTTAAATTGCAAGGTTTTCTAATTTCAGGTGTTCACAATTTGCTCCGCACTCCGTTGGCGGGCGCCTTCTGGGTCGGCTCGCGTCGCCAGCTAGCGAAACCGGCTGCGGTTGATTTAGCAGCTATTAAGAAATTTGAGGTTGCGGTTGACAGCTAGAGTTTCACAACGCGTTTCGCACGGCGGGACCGGTGCAAAACTTACAACCAGCCCTGCCAGTTGCTCGTGTGCGGCGCTATCAGACCACTTAATCATGCACTGCTGCAACTACACGATTTATCAATTCTACTGAACTAAGAGGCTGCCGAGCGTGATCTATTGGAGACATTCAGTGTTATAATGTGACATTTGCCAGATAAATTCGCGGAAGAGACGACGCTGTCACCCTTTGTAATGATTCACGTTAAACGTACGTTTTGCTTATCTCTTCCTGCGGAACTCTTCCAATCTTCGTGTTGGTACAGTTGACAAACCTGTAACCCTAACGCTGGGATGCTTAATTTCGCCCGGGTTCATCCTCCATCTTTGTCCTGTGAGTGTATGTTGCCAGTCTCTAACGATCCCGTCTTCGTCAGAAGGTAATCCTTTTTCTTCACACTTCAGCTGTGTACTCTTCTGTATAAAAATGCTTTCCTTATTAAAGTAAAATAAAGAGCTGATTTCTGTGTGTAGAATGTTCCACAAGCAGCAGTCAACATTCATAGATAACAGGAACGATCATTCGATGCAAAAAAGAGTCTGGTACACGTGGACTGCAAAATTCATAGCTCTTTAAGAGCTATGAGCATTTTTTCATCCTCGATACTGTGAAACAAATCTCCTCTACTACAAACTCTTTGCTATCCATATTTCGGGAGGGTGTATTATGGGCCAAAACAAGAAAAAAATAGAGTAAACATGGACTCTAAGGTAGTTGCCTGAAGGGCTACGAGCATTTGTTCAGTAGGAGAGATGTGTCTGACAGTAGCGAAGATGAGCATGTACTGATAGATCTTAAGATATGTACTTCAGAATCCATGTTTACCGGACATTTTTACTTCTTTTGGTCCATACTAATGTCTCTCAGAATACGGAAAAAATGGTTAAAACGGCTCTGAGCACTATGGGACTTAACATCTGAGGTCATCAGTCCCCTAGAACTTAGAACTACTTAAACCTGACTAACCTAAGGACACCACAGACATCCATGCCCGAGGCAGGATTAGAACCTGCAACCGTAGCGGTGGCGCGGTTCCAGGCTGAAGCGCCTAGAACCGCTCGGCCACTCCGACCGGCAATACGGAAAACAAAGAGCTTGCAGTAAAAGAGAATTATCACATTATCAAAGATGAAGAAGTGCTCATAGCTCTTAAGGTATGCATTTTAGCGCCCTTGTTTACTAGACTTTTTTGCTTCGAATGATCGCTCCTGTTTCGTCCCTAAATACTGACCATTCCTCCTAGTACAACCTGCATAGTATCCCTGCAGCATTCATTTGATAGTATCATCTGTAATAAAACAAACTGTTTTGTTCTAAGCAGCTCTGTCACCACTTGTTCAGGTCATCCGTCCGAAAACTGGGGTTAGACGCAGCTCTCCACGTTAGTCTGTCCTATGCAAGCCTCTTCATCTGTGCATATGTACGGTAGCCTACATCGTTTTCAACCTGCTTACTGTACTCAAACCTCGGCCTACCTCTACAAGTTTCAGCTCTCCCATACTTGCCACCATAACGACTGGCAATTCCTTGATGTCGCAGGACTGTCCTAGGGCCATATCCCTAATTTTACTCATGTTGCGCCACAATTTTGTTTCCGTGATACAATTCAGTTCCTCTTCATTAAGCATTAGATCTACCCATCTAATCTGTGGCTTTCTTCTGTTGCACACAGTTCAAAAGCTTCTGTTCACTTCTTGTTTCTAATATTTCTCTTCCACATTTCACATCCGTACAAGTTTGCATTACACACAGATAGTTTCAAAGAAGACTTCCCAACGCTTAGCTTTATATTCGGTGTAAACAAATATTTCTTTTTCAGACATGCTTTTCTTGCTGTTGCCTATCTGAGTTTTATATCCCCTCTGCTTCGACCATCGTCAGTTATTTTGTAGCCCAAATAAAAAAAAACTGCTACTTTTAGCGTCTCATTTTCTTGCGTACTTCCCTCAGCTTCATTTACATCAACTACATTACCGGTACATTACACTTGTTTTTCTTTTGTTGATGCTTATCTTATAACCTTTTAGCAAATCATTGTCCACTCCGTTCAACTGCTCCTCCAAGTTGTTTGCCGCGACTGCTAGAATTACAGTGAATTAGAGTTCTTATTTCTCCTGCCTCAACTTAAATTCCCTTTTCTAATTTTACCTTGGTTTCCTTCACTGCTTGCTGAATGTATGTACTGACTAACATCAGACAGCCTACAACCTCGTCCCACTCTCTTCTCAACTACTGCTTCGCTTTCATCACCTTCCCAATCTGTACTACAACTTGGTTTCTGTACAAGTTGTAGATAAATTTGCTATCCCTGTATTTTATCCCCTCTGTCTTCAGAATTTCGAAGATTGTATTCCAGTCAATACTGCGGTATCTCAGAACCCAAATGCAAGATGCTGGGAAGCATGTTTGAACGACCAATCTTCACTTAATAAAGACGAGGGACGTTCTATGGAACGTAATCACTTATCGAGTTCACGGAGGTATGCTCTGTCATTGAAACTAAAAGAAAGGCTGTTTGTTTTTTGCCACTCGCATTTCGCTTCTTTTATTTATGTAGAATCTTCAATGGCCTGTATACATGTTTGTTTTTTTATATATACAATAAACGCATATGCAGTAGTTACATGTACTACTGCATAATGCATTTATTACATACGTAAAATCAAACATTCATTACAAGCCGTTGAAGATGTTTCATAAATAAAACAAGCGAAGAGCGTATATGGCAAAAAATAAGCTGTCTTTCATTTAGTTACAAAGAGGGAAAGTACCTCCATGGATTTTGAAGCAACTAGGGAACGACGGGAAACGAAAAAAATGACTTATCGACTTTTCCAAATAAGTCTGGAAATCTTGATACAGGATTACCACCGCTGAACTAAACCAACTCAGAGAGCTGACGGGATGGTCCATACGTGAAACGATTCCTTATCACTTCTTTATATGCGAATAATATGTATGCATTGCATCACTATAAGACGTTCACATAACTCACAGAGAGTCTTCTAAATGTCCTCTCGAAACACACTCGCTTTTAGATGGATGAAGGAGTGACGGGATGGTTAGAAATCCAAATACGTTGACGGGTATTAAATGCTTTCCTGCTACTACCAGCTTTAGCTAGCGGACAACAGTGTTTAACACATCTAACATTCAACGAATAAGATAACCTTAAACTCAGTTGTGCTTGTTATTTCTGCCCTTGTAGACTAAATTTCCAGTTTTCTTTAAGCTAATTTACGCAGTGGATGAGCGACGTTTATTCTGTTGTTCCGCAAGTTAAAAATGTGGGGGCGTTAGCTTCCCAATCGCTGTGCATCTGCATCTACATGAATACTTTGCAAATCAGCTTTAGGCGCCTGGTAGAGAGTTCATCGAACCGTCACAATAATTCTCTATTACTCCAGTCTCAAACAGCGCACGTAGAAAAACGAACACTTATATCTTTCTCTGCGAGCTCTGGTTTCCCTTATTTTATTATGCTGATCGTTTCCTCCCATTTGGGTCGGCGTCAATAAAATATTTTCGCGTTCGGAGGAGAAAGTTGTTGATTGAAATTTCGTGAAAAGAATTCGTCGCGTCGAAGAACGCCTTTGTTTTAATTATGTCCACGCCAAATCCCGTATCATGTCAGGGACACTCTCTCCTCTATTCCGCGATAACACAAAACATGCTGCTCTCCGTTGAACTTTCTCGATGTAATCCGTTAATCCTATCTGGTAAGGATCCCACACCGTGCAGCAATAATCTAGAAGAGGATGGACAAGGCCAACGGCCTTGACGCAGTGGTAACACCGGTTCCCGTCAGATCACAGAAGTGAAGCGCTGTCTGGCTGGGCTGGGTGGGGGATGAGCATCCGGTCTGCCGAGCGCTGTTGGCAACCGGAGTACACTCAGCTCTCGTGAGGCAAATTGAGGAGTTACTTGACTGATAACTAGCGGCTCCGGTCTCGTAAACTGACATACGGCCGGGAGAGCAGAGTGCTGACCACATGCCCCTCCATCTGGGCATCCAGTGACGCCTATAGGCTGAGGATGACACGGAGCCCATCAGTACTATTGGGCCTTCCCAGGCCTGTTCGAACAGACTTTTTAGGATGGACAAATGTAGTGTAGGCAGTCTGTTTAGTGGATCTGCTACATTTTCTAAGTATCTAGCCAATAAAGCGCAGTCTTTGGTTTGCCTCCCCCACAACATTTCCAATGTTTTCTTTCCAATTTAAATTGTTTGTAATTGTAATTCCTACGTATTTAGTTGAATTTACGGCCCTTAGATTGGACTGATTTATCGTGTAACCGAAGTTTAACGGATTCCCTATAGCACTCATGTGGATGACCTCACACTTTTCGATATTTAGGGTAAATTGCCAGTTTTTCATCATACAGATATCTTTTCTAAATCGTTTTGTAATTTGTTCTGATAAGTTTACTAGACGATAAACAACAGCATTATCTGCGAACAACCTAAGACAGCTGGTCGTATTGTCTGTTATATCATTTATATAGATAAGGAACAGCAGAGGGTCTATGACACTACCTTGCGGAATACCAGAAATGACTTCTGTTTTACCGGATGACTTTCTGTCAACTACTACGAGCTGTGACCTCTCTGACAGGAAACCACGAATCCAGTCACATAACTGAGGCGATATTCCATAAGCATGCAATTTCACTACATGCGCTTGTTTGGACAGTGTCAAAATTCTTCTGGAAGTGTAGAAATACGGAATCAATTCGAAATCCCTCGTCGACAGCACTGAATAAACCGTGAAAGTAAAAAGCTAATTGTTTTTCACAAGAACGATGTTTTCTAAATACGTTTTGACAGTGCGTCAATAGACAATTTTCTTCGAAGTAATTCGTAATGTTCGAACACAATAGATGTTCCAAAATCCTGCTGCATATCGATGTTAATACGAGAGCTATTCGGAAAGTAAGGAATGATAGGTCGCGAAATGGAAACCACCGTGAAAATCAAAACTGTTTTATTTGCAACGGTAAGCTACACCTTCCAGCTACTTCTCTACACAGTCGCCGCTCAGAGTTAGACATCTGTCGTAGCGTTGTACCAACTTTTCAATTCCCTCGTTATAAAAGACAGCCGCCAGTGCTTTTCGACAATGTTCTACTCTGGACTGCAGTTCGTTGTCTGTGTCAAAATACTGTCTTCACAGACAGCGGTTCATTTGAGCAGACCTGAACCTCAGGGTTAGCCAATTACGGGGTGTATTGTGGGTGATCAAACACTTCCCATCGAAAACGCTGCAGGAGCATCTTCATTGCCCCTGCAAATTGCGGCCGAGAATTGTCGTGTAGAACGAACCGCATGGCAGTTACATTACGTGGGTTGCACAGCTTCAGGCGAAATCTTTCGCCACGCCCTCATACTTGGAACTGGAAAGAGCGACATGATGCGATCGACGGGCGTACTAGACACAGTGCCCAACGCATCTGTGCAAAGCTTCATCAGATTTTCACTGTATTTTCCATTTCCCTACCGATCGTTTCTTACTTTCTGAATAACCCTCGTATTATGGGCCTATAATTTAGTGGATTACTCCTACTACCTTTCTTGAATATTAGTGTAATCTATGCAACTTTCCAGTCTTGGGGTACGGATCTTTTGTTGAGCGAGCTGTTGTATATGGTTGTTAATTATGGAACTGTTGCATCAGCATATTCTGAAAGGAACCTAATTTGTATACAGTCTGGACCGAAAGACTTGCTTTTATTAAGTGATTTAAGTTGCATCCCTACTCAGAGGATACCTGTCTCTAAGTTACTCATGTTAGCAGCTTTCCTTCACTCGAATTTTAGAATATTTACTTTGTCTTCTTTGGTGAAGGAACTTCGAAAAACTGTTTAGTAACTCTGCTTTGGCAGCGCTGTCGTCGATAGTATTTCCACTATTATCGCACAGAAAAGGCATTGATTCTATCTTGCTGACGGCATAATTTACATACTACCAGAATCTCTTTGGGTTTTCCGCCAGGTTTCGAGAAGAAGTTTTGCTGTGGAAACTATTATAAGCATGTCGCATTGAAGTCCGCGCTAATTTCGAGATTCTGTAAAAGACTGGCAATCTTGGAGGTTTTGTGTTCGTTTAAATTTTCCATGATTTTCTCGTTGTTTCTGCAACCGTGTTCTGACCTGTTTCGTGTACCAAGGAGGATTAGCTCATCGTTTGTTCATTTATTTGGTATAAATTTTTCAATTGCTGTTGATACTGTTCCTCTGAATTCAAACCACGTGTGGTCTACACTTACATTGTTAATTTGGAATGAGTGGAGATTGTCTCTCAGGAAGGCGTCAAGTGAATTTTTATCTGCTTTTTTGAATAGGTATATTTTTCGTTTATTTTTGGAGGATTAGGATGTTACAATATTCAATCTCCTGAGTTCACTAATCCCTGTACCCGTTTTGATGCTCGTTATTAGCTCTGGATTATATGTTGCTAAGAAGTCAAGTAGATTTTCATAACCGTTTACTGTTCGCGTGGGCTCATGAACTAACTGCTCGAAATAATTTTCGGAGAATGCTTTTAGCACAATTTCGGACGATGTTTTGTGCGTACCTCCGAATTTAAATATGTATTTTCGCGAACCTATCGAGGGCAAATTAAAGTCGGCACCAACGATAATTGTATGAGTCGGGTGTGTGTTTGAAATTAAAACTAGTTTTCCTTGAACTTTTCAGCAATTGTATCGTCTGAGTTCGGAGGTCGGTAAAAGGATCCAATTATTATTTTATTCCCGTTGCCAAGAATTACCTCGGTCCATACTAACTCACAGGCACTATCTACTTCAATTTCGCGACAAGATAAACTACTTTTAACAGCAACAAACATGCCACCGTCAACTGTGTTCAGCCTATCCTTTCAGAACACCATTAGGTTCTTCACAAAAAATTTCGGCCCGTCTTATCTCCGGCTTTAGCCAGCTTTCAATACCTATAATGATTTGAGCATCAGTGTTTTCTACTAGCACTTCGATCTGGTACTTTCCCGACAAAGCTACGACAATTTACAACTGTTATACCGAACCTTCCTGTATCTACGTTCTTGCTGTGTTCGGCCTGCACCGTTTAACACTAAAGCCCTTTTTGTGTTTTCCCGAGACCGTCTAACCTAAAAAATCGCCCAGTCTACGCCACACAGACCCTGCTACCCGTGTAGCCGCCACTTGCATACAGTGGACTCCCGACGTATTCAGCAGAACTAGAAACCCAGCCACCCTATGGCGCAAGTCGAGGACTCTGCAGCCTATAAGGTCGCAGAATCGTATGATCCTCTGATTCAGACCCTTCATTGGGCTCTGTACCAGAGGTGCACAAACGGTCTTATCGACTATGCTGCAAATGGTGTCTGCTTTCATCACGCAAGTCGCAATCAAGACAGGCTGGCTTCATCACTTCCGTTAGCCACTCGAAACCAGAAGCTCTTCATTGCACCCGGAAGGACCCGTTTCACGTCTGGAATGACTACACCCGGTACGCACACGGAGTGCACATTGGCTTTCTTGCCTCCTTAGCAGTCATGTCCCTAAGGGGCTGCATAACGCGCCTAACATTGGATCTCCCAGTTACCAGTAATCCCACACTCTGTGATTGCCCGGATCTTGCAGGTTGAGTGGTTTCCTCTGAAACAGGACAGGCGACAGCATCTGGCTCAGCGACAGTGGCAGCCACAGACAGCACCTGGAACCCGTTTGTCAGACAAACCGTTAAGGCGTTACGTGCGGCCGCCTGGGAAGTCTTTCGACGCCTGCCACGCCCGGAGGCGACCTCCCACTCGACCAAGGGTGAGGGAGGGGTCAACCTCAGCGCGAGCAGTAACTGGGATGGCCGCCGGTGCGGACCGATCAAAGGACTCAGACGTGCTGGACGTCCGTTTGATCGCCAAGGCCGGCCCACAACAGTGGTGCCCAGCCACTGCAGCTTCAAGCTGTGTAATCGAAGTCATCACCACTTGGAGCTGAAAGCGAAGTGTCACCAACTCGGCTCGCATCCGTCCCTATCCATATTACAGACCCTGGAAAACTACACTACACTGAAAAACGAACTATCGACACGTACTGGAGAGCTCCACTGTAGAAACTGGCGAAAACGCAAGAACTGTGTCCAATAAATAAGATTAATACGCAGAGATTCAAGAACTGAACTGCGAAAGCACACAGTGAACTAAATAATTCGCTCCTGATTAAGAACTTGTAATATGTCATAAATCGGTTTATTTTCCGACGCAATAGAAAACGCGAGAACTGTGTCTATTAAATATTAAATTAACACGTAGAAACTCAAGAAACTAAACTACCAAAGCACACAGAGGAAACTATACAACTCGCTCCTAGTTAGGAACACGCAAAATGTCACAAAATCGATTCATTCCCTGTTGCTGCTTGTGTCTCAGGCCGTTGCTGTTGCCTGACTACAAATACCTACCGGAGTAAGCCTATAGTCTTTATTAACTATCACTTACTAAAGCCTATTGAGTTTAAATGATATAAATACCTTTTCATTCATGTATCGACCATCAACCTTAATGACTGTTTTCTTTAGGATATTTTTCTAGTATGCGTTTCGCGTTCATGGCCGATCGTCACAGTGCATAAGAGTTTGGAGGAACACAGCAATAATTAATCCAAGTAATAACAGCACATTTAAATTCGTCAGTGTCTAAAAACGATTTTTGTCGTTGCCAGTATGAAACAGGCGAGCCATGTTTCTCTCATTTATCCGCTATCTGGAGAAAATTTAATTGTATCATCTTTGACCACGTCTGACTCATTTAAAAACCAAGGAGAGAAATTTAGAATTCGTGTAATTCATTTGCGGAGATGACAAGGCAAAGGCATTCAGTTCTGGTGTCCGTCCGCGGGCTTTTCTTTCTGTGGAAGCAAAAAAGAAAAAAAAAGTATGAAGAACGAAATAAGGATGACATAAGAAGCAGAGCAGCAGAGATAAGGAGCGATATCAAACATTGGCCTTAATTTTAGGAAGAAATTTCTGAGAAGCATAACATTCTATGGACGTGAAATCAAACAAAATTACCGAATACAGTTTCTTCCGCTGCTGTTTTCATGAATAGGAAATATTAATGATCTTAGTTAATAAAGATTTATAAAAAATCTTATTCATGAAAGTGTTTCAAACATATTACGCTACAACTATATCAAGTCTCTTTATAAAACACTCTCTTGAGTGTATATGAGATTATTTCTTCTCATCGATGTAAGGTTCAATGCTATCTTCTCCCTGTTCAACTGCAAATCATGTTTCTTTTCAATTCTAGTATCGCCTTTACATTCTCAATCCTTTTCATTTTCTTATTCCACTCTACCTTTCTTGATCAGAGACTTACATTCTATCTGGTCTCTTCTCATTCAACTGTTCTTCCTGTTTCTCCTCGTGTTCTGAAAGTCATGATTTTTCTCACTTTTATACCAATACTTTCGTCAGCTCATTGTAGCTGATATTTTGATCAACATAAATTATTTGTTGTTTCTGGTAGCTACATTACGACTGTAACGGATTGTATCAACTGCTTTAGGTCACTTGAGTGGAGCAACGGTAAGCAAAATGACAGCTTACTTATCAGGTCTAAAAAAGCACCTTTTGGGTATAATTCTCATGAATGAAAAAATATGAAAACAACGGCTGTATAAAGCGGTTTTATACACTTCCCATATTTACTCGAATCTTGATTTAAAAATAACGTCCAGTGTAGACATTCTTTACTCTGAGTCACCACGAAACCTGCTACTTTAATTAAATTTATTAGTTTCAGGATCTCGCACTGTCTTCTACTAGAATATTTCTTCGCATCAAACACAACGAGATAAGCGAACCGAAACCAGCTAGAGAAGGCGATGGGCTGCACTATAGTTCCGCGTTCTGGCGCTAGACGGGCCAAACGGGCCCGAGAGAGCGCCTGTCATCCCATGCCAGTGGCGTCATTGGTGTGTTATGGAGGGCAATGCGGTCAGCACACCGCTCTCCCAGTCGCTGTCGGGTTTCTTGGTCTTGGTACTGCTACTAATCGGTCGAGCTGTTCGTCACTTGGCATTACGAGGCTGAGTGCAGCCCCTACCAGTCTTCCCTCCAAGGAAAAATCCTTGACAGTACCGGGAATCGAGCCTGTGTCCTCCACATGGCAGTCAGCCATCCAACCACTCAGCTACAGAAGCGGACAGCTGCAGTATAGACCTGCTCAAAAAATATTATACCACTTTCATAGCTGCAAACGAGTGGTACTCAGATTAAGTGCAGCAGGGAATGTGGATGATTGAGAACGTGTGGTTTTGAGTGAAGAGTCACGCTGTGCCCTGTGGCAATCTGATGAAAGGGTTTCGGTTTGGCGATAGCCTGGAGGACGTTACTTGACATCATGAAGTATGGAGAAGGTGATATTACAGTACTTGGGAGCTTTTCGTGGTAAGTATGGTATCGTCCAGAGATCGCGGTGCCACAACGAAATCAGTAACGCGAATCGATTCCACAGACATTTGCGAGGTCAATATAGAGTCGAGCACGCAAGAGCATAGCCAAGTTCGAGACCTCGGCTACAGCAGTCAGCATCATAGTGCAGGACCAACGAATAATTAACGTTCCATACGAGCTTGTACTGTTGTAAATGTTGTATTTTGTGCTGCAAGAGAAAAGTTTGTTAAACTGTACATCAAGTGATATTTTCATAGTCGAAGAGAGTTGTAAATCATCAAGCACTCCTGTGGCAAAGAAAGGTGGCAAAGTCAAGTGAATCTTTTTATACATTCATGTAATAAAGTAAAATAATATTGCATCTGTTGTAGTTAAACATGGGCCAGAGCACTCAAAGAACCCACAGTTGTGGTCGGACGATTGTAGTTTCGTCATATCACAACAGTAACAGTGTGGTCCCCTTATCGTGCTTAAGAAAACACTAAATGAGGAAGGATACGAACACATTTTACAGCATTTTATACTGCGTAAAGTCAGGAACAGTTCGGAGAGGAAGACTGTCTCTATCAGCATGACAATGCACCCTGTCATAAAGCAGAGTCTGTGGAACAACGGATTGTGGACAGTACCATTTATGAAATGTACTAGCCTTATCAGTGTCCAGACTTGAACACAATGAAAAACCCCTGGGATGAGTTAGACCGTCGGTTTCGATCCAGACTCCAGCGTCCAACATCACTGCCTTCTCTGGTTTCCGCTCTTGAGGAAGAATGAGCCGCCATTCTTCCACAGACATTCAGACACATCATTGGAAGTGTCCCAATCAGAGTTCAAGCCGTCATAAAGGCGAAGAGTGGACGCACTCCATATTAATACTGACTAACATACTTTACTACACCGATATTTTTCATCGGATGGTGCATGTACACGAGCTGGACTGCTTTGAGAATGAAGATTTACTTTTCTTCCATGACACGTAGCGATTTCATGTGCTCAAAGAAGTACTGATAAATAGGTTTCCGATTAAAAATAACACAAACTACGCAAGTGATAAGTGATGAAGCAGTGCAAAACTTTTTTTCAGGAGTTTAGCATTATCGGCAACGTCTTGGACACTAACGTCCACTCTATCCATTAACTCTTGTCGTACCAGACTCATGGTGTAGAGAAAGGCTAGCTATACAGGGTGGTCCGTTGATAGTGACTGGGCCAAATATCTCACGAAATAAGCATGAAACGAAAAAACTACAAAGAACGAAGCTCGTCTAGCTTGAAGGGGGAAACCAGATGGCGCTATACTTGACCCGCTAGATGGCGCTGCCATAGGTCAAACGGATATCAACTGCGTTCTTTTAAATAGGAACCCCCATTTTTATTACATATTCGTGTAGTACGTAAAGAAATATGAATTTTTTAGTTGGACCACTTTTTTCGTTTTGTGATAGATGGCGCTGTAATAGTCACAAACATATAAGTACGTGGTATCACGTAACATTTCGCCCTTGCGGACGTTATTTGCTTCGTGATACATTACCCGTGTTAAAATGGACCGTTTACCAATTGCGGGAAAGGTCGATATCGTGTTGATGTATGGCTACTGTGATCAAAATGCCCAACGGGCATGTGCTATGGATCCTGCTCGGTATTCTGGACGACATCATCCAAGTGTCCGGACCGTCCGCCGGATAGTTACGTTATTTAAGGAAACAGGAAGTGTTCAGCCACATGTGAAACGTCAACCACAACCTGAAACAAATGATGATGCTGAAGTAGGTATTTTAGCTGCTGTCGCGGCTAATCCGCACATCAGTAGCAGATAAATTGCGCGAGAATCGGGAATCTCAAAAACGTCGGTGTTGAGAATGCTACAATAACATCGATTGCACCCGTACCATATTTATGTGCGCCAGGAATTGCCTGGGGACGAATTTGAACGTCGTGTACAGTTCTGCCACTGGGCACAAGAGAAATTATGGGACGATGACAGATTTTTTTGCACGCGTTCTATTTAGCGACGAAGAGTCACTCACGAACAGCGGTAACGTAAACCGGCACAATATTCACTATTGGGCAACGGAAAATCCACGATGGCTGCGACAATTGGAACATCAGAGACCTTGGCGGATTAATGTATGGTGTGGCATTATTGGAGGAAGGATAATTGGTCCCCATTTTATCGATGGCAATCTAAATGGTGCAATGTATGCTGATTTCCTACGTAATGTTCTACTGATTTTACTACAAGATGTTTCACTGCATGACAGAATGGCGATGTACTTCCTACATGATGGATGTCCGGCACATACCTCGCGTGCGGTTGAAGCGGTATTGAATAGCGTATTTCATGACAGGTGGATTGGTCGTCGAAGCACCACATCATGGCCCGCACGTTCACCGGATATGACGTCCCCGGATTTCTTTCTGTGGGGAAAGTTGAAGGACATTTGCTATCGTGATCCACCGACAACGCCTGACAACATGTGTCAGCGCATTTTCAGTGCATGGCAAACATTACGGAAGGCGAACTACTCGCTGTTGAGAGGAATGTAGTTGCACGTATTGCCAAATGCATTGAGGTTTACGAACGTAATTTTGAGAATTGATTGCATTAATGTGGTATTTACAGGTCATCACGCTGTAATAGCATGCGTTCTCAGAAATAATAAGTTCACAAAGGTACACGTATCACATTGGAACAACAGAAATAAAATGTTCAAACGTACCTACATTCTGTATTTTAATTTAAGAAACCTACCTGTTACCAACTGTTCGTCTAAAATTGTGAGCCATATGTTTGTGACTATTACAGCGCCATCTATCACAAAGCGTAAAAAGTGGTCCAACTAAAACATTCATATTTCTTTACGCACTACACGAATATGTAATAAAAATGGGGGTTCCTATTTTTTAAAAAAACGCAGTTGATATCCGTTTGACCTATGGCAGCGCCATCTAGCGGGCCAACCATAGCGCCATCTGGTTTCCCCCTTCAAGCTAGACGAGTTTCGTTCTTTGTAGTTTTTTCGTTTGATGCTTATTTCGTGAGATATTTGGCCCGGTCACGATCAATGGACCATCCTGTATTTGTAGCTTGTGAGAAAATATATGTCAGATTTTTCTTACGTTATTCGCCTGCTCGTAATAATTGAGCAAAAGGACACGCACTCGCCAGCGCCAGTCACATGCTAGCCTGCTGGAGCGCGTGTTCGAGGAGATGTGAAGAGCGATTACCTGGGGGAGATAACGCGTGTGTCCCGATTAGCGGGCACGTGGTAAGCAGCCTCGTGGCCGCCTTGCCGTGACATCAGAAGGCCGACTGTCGTGCACAACTGTTGCCTACTTCGCGTCTCTCGTCAGGCTCTCACCCACCTGTTACTTACTGCAGCACAGTACGTTCTGCATTAACCAAAAACACACCAGTCAACATACAAACGGCTCTCAGGCAGCATAGTATTACATTCTATCATAATGTACCTCACCGTATTCCAATGGCAATTATTTTATCGAAACATTTACAGATACCTACAACCAATCATTTTTATTTTGCGATGGTTAACCCAATAATCATGAGGGATTGAAACTTTATAGTACAGGAAGAATAGAAGACATGATTAAAGCGACAATAATGAGAGAGAAGAAAGTGTCCTCGAATTGTGCAGTACATTCCAGACAGTAATAGTAAATACGCTTCTAAAAATCAGTAGAGGAGGAGGTATACTTATAAAAGTTCAGAAAAGGCGCAAGATGATACCAGTTGAACTACATCATAGTGAGACTGAGATTCCGAAATTTGCAATTGGATTGTAAGATCGTAAATACAGTCTCAGATTACAATTTACTGATGGTGAGGAGTAGGCTGAATTTCAACATAATAATAATGTCGTGTGACTAGGGCCTCCCGTCGGGTAGATCGTTCGCCTGGTGCAAGTCTTTCGATTTGACGCCACTTCGGCGACTTGCGCGTCGATGGGGATGAAATGATGATGATGATGATTAGGACAACACAACACCCAGTGCCCGAGCGGAGAAAATTTTCGACCCAGCTGGGAATCGAACTCGGGCCCTTAGGACTGACATTCTGTTGCGCTGACCTTTTTTTTTTTTTACACATTTTGTTCGATTTTGTTCGTTGCATCTGCTAGGGGCTGACGTCGTAAG
The DNA here is from genome assembly GCF_023864275.1 of Schistocerca cancellata. Taxonomy (NCBI): domain Eukaryota; kingdom Metazoa; phylum Arthropoda; class Insecta; order Orthoptera; family Acrididae; genus Schistocerca; species Schistocerca cancellata. The sequence continues at coordinate 490,762,965 of NC_064633.1, read as the reverse complement.
ACATCCGTTTAAGTTCGTTGTTGATCGATTAACTCAGTTTTTTTTTTAATTACAGAGGGAGCTAACCCCCTGACCGAACACGCTGACCTACCATGCCGGCGGAAATTTTTCACTCGAGGGAAGACTTGAACCAAGGACCTCTCGTTCTGCAGCTGCTCACGCTTACCACGGCACCACGGCGCTCCTGACCACTCAGTTACCGGGGGCGGCCAATTTCAACAGAATCGTCACATACATGGAAATACGATACTGAAGTACTGGAGGATGATGAAGTGCGTCCGAAGCTGTGTGCGGGTGTAGGTACTCTGATACTGAGTGCCACAAAATTTAGCTCCGTCGAGGAGAAATGGCCATCCCTGAAAAGGTTAATCATAGAAGGTGGAAAGACACATAGAGATATAAGAAAGGTAACTGCGAATAAATGGTTCAAATGGCTCTAAGCATTATGGGACTTAACATCTGAGGTCATCAGTCCCATAGACTTAGAACTACTTAAACCTAACTAACCTAAGGACATCACACACATCCATGCCCGAGGCAGGATTCGAACCTGCGACCGTAGCAGCAGCACGGTTCTAGACTAAAGCGCCTAGACCCGCTCGGCCACAGCGGCCGGCTAACTGAGAACAAATTCTAACAGAATAAATATGCCAATTGAGCGATGAAATAGGGAAAAAATCTTCAAGGAAGAAAGAAATCATGTAATAAAACTTATTAGAAAATGAAATCAACAGCAAGATCAAGAAAGCTAAATAGAAGTAACAGCAGGAAAAATATGAAGACATAGCAAAGGAAACTGACTTCATAAGAACAGATTCGCCATACAGAAAATTCAGAGTAACTTTCAGAGAATTGAAAAAAAAAGTCGTCAACTTCAGAAGTGCAAAGTAATTCCACTGTTAACCACACAAGAACAACGGAACTACAGAATATAAATCACTGGAAAATGAAATTAATAGCAAGTGCAAGGAAGCTACAGCGAAGCAGCTGCGGGGAAAACGAATAAATCGAAAAGGAAATGGACGCCGAGAGCACAGATACACCACAAAGAAAAGGCAAAATAACTTTCGGAGAGTTAAAACGCAAGGTCGTCAACTTCAAGAATGCAAAGCAATTCCACGGTCAACAGTAGAAGAATGATAGGGTAAGTGAAAAGACTATACTGACAGCCCTTTGAGGAAGTGTCTTCTAACGTGACAGAAGATCGAACGGGTGTCCGTTTGGAGGACTTATGGGACACAGTATTAGATTCAGAGTTTGATACAGTTTTGGAAGACTTGCAAGCAATCAAGGCAGGAGGAACAGACAACATTCGTGAGCAATTTTTAAAATAATTGGGAAGTATAGCAGTCTGACTGTGTAGGATCTACAAGACTGGAGATTCGACATCGGATTCTCGGCAGTAAATCATCCACGTAGTCCTGTAGATAGAAAGAGAGATAAATGCAAGAAAAATCGCTCAAGTAGCTTAACAAATTATACATCTATTTTCTGAGCAGAATGCTATAGAGGAAAAAAGGAAAACAAAATTGAGGACATTTTAGAAAACAATCAGTTTGGCTTTGGAAAAGGTAAAGACACGAGAGAGACATCTCCAACTTTTATCATCAAAAAGAAAGCAACAGTTAAGAAAATCAAAATATAGAATTTGTCGGCTACAAAAAATTTATTCGAGAATGAAAGTTGGTGCAAGAGGTGAAATTCTGAGAAAAAATGGTATTCGCTGTAGGAAAAGAACAAACCATGTAGACGAGCTAAGAGAAATATGAAAAATAGGCGGACAGAGGAGAACTGCTTGGATTAAAAAGCGCTTAAGGCAGGAATGCAATCTTTCTCCTGCACTGTTCAGCCTGTTATACCGAAGAAGGACTGAAAGAAATAAACGGAAGGTTTGAAAATGAGATTAAAATTCAGGGCCAGAGGGTTCAGTGATAATATTCGCTGTTGTTACTGTTGTCCTCTGTCCAAACATGGAATAACGAGAATATCTTTCGATTAAAATGAACAGTCTACCGAACATAGAATCCGGGTTGAGTATAAACCAAAGAAAGATGAAAATATTAAGCAGCAGTGGAAATGAGTATGACTACAAATTTAAATGCAAAACTGAGGGGCAACGTAGTAGACAAAATGAAGAAGTTCTACTACAATGGGAACAGAGCAACGAACGATGAAACATGGAGGATATAAGAAGCAGACTAGCGTGGGTAAACAAAGAATTACTCGCTAAAAAAAATTTATTTGTGTCTCATACAGGCATAATTTGAAAAAGAAACTTCTAATAACGTACGTCTGGAGTACAATATTGTATGGAAGTGAACGGTAGCCTCTGGGAAAACTTGAAAGTAAAAGAATAGAAACGTTTGAGATGTGATGTTACAGATGGATGCTGAAAATTAAGTAGACTGAGAAAACATTAGAAGGTCCCGCGCAGATTCGACGACGAAAGGAAAATGTTGAAAATATAAACTACAAACTCATAACTTCAGCTACAATGACGACATCCTCCAGACAGAAGAAAAATGATTCATTAGAAAAAAAATGACTCGTAGCGCTTCAAGAATACTTCAGGTTTCGAGCTGAAATTTCTCTCGTTCGGTAATACAATCACAACACAATACACTTAGTGAAGCTAGTTTTTTCTTCTCAGATGCATTACAGTTTAATATTGTAATAGCTAACGGTTAGATTATATTTAATTGCTTTACACAGCTATTATAAGCTTTATTATTTGAAATAATAAAGTTACGAGTACAATTATCACAATAATAGTAAAGTAAATCGCCCACGTCAGCACATATTTCATGCAGGCAAGTATCACATATATGCCAATCAGTCCCGTTCTCCTCGAAACCACCACCACATACAGTGTAGTGCTACTAGTAAATCATTCTCGTGTAGAAGACAGAAGGGTTGCTTACTTTCCCTTAGGGTTCGGACGCTTGAATGAAAAAAATCCGTCAAGCTGAGGACTTTGAGACCTGCAGAACGCCTTACATAGGTAGTTCTCTGTTACCTGTATCTTTTCATAAATTTAAGCAAAAATCTTTTTCCAGCTATATTATTTCCTCTGTTACATTTGTGTGGAATTGTAATCATGCTGCAAGATGATAAACAAGATTTAAAAAATGTTGTCTAGTCATATCTTTAAAATTCTTTGTCAATTTTCTTTCACCTCTTATCTTAAGAGTTGCTTTGATGTAGTCAGGTTAAGATCTCATGTCCACTTCTAGTAACAATTCTAGGTGACGTAATTCTTGATACGTTGTACCGTTCTACGGAATCCCTGGCCGAGAGTCTGAGCTCTAGATCGCTCTCAATGACTAACTTCAGACTCTTTTCAGACTACACGATACTGCAGTGCCTGTGTGGTTAATAAGAGCGACTCAAAGTTGCTTTGGACAAGCATGTTTGTCCAAAGGAACATTGCATCATTCTTCTTGTTAACAGAAGCACTGCAATCCGTATTTATCCTCCCTTGCACGGGAATTACGTAATGTGTGTACAAGTACAGGTTGTGACGCATTCATGACTAGAATTTTGGGTCTGCCGTCAGTCGTGCATGGATAGCCGAAGCCGTTAAGGCGACCGCTCGCTTAAAGCAGGTTCGAGTCCCCATCCAGCACAAATTTTCACTGTCGTCGTTGCTTTACACAGCTGTTGGTTGCTCGTATTCGCATCTGCGAATAAATGTCATGTCTTTTGAGGCAGTTCCCTACAGGCTTCTCATACCCAAAAAGACAAGTGTACACACCCTCCACCTCATTTGCACCGTGCAAGAACTAAATTATGAATTTTGCTCCGTAACAGGTCAGTATCAGTTTGAGGAAAGACGGAAAGTACAAAGGGCGTTCAAAAAGTTTTGCACAGTCGTCTCTATTTTTTTTATTTTTTGCAGGAATAGAATGAAATTTTTTGTGAACGTACTTGGAACATTTAGCCATACATTGGGCCTACATAATATAGCCTCCATCAGCTGTGACGCATCTGGCCCAATGTTCTTTCCATGATGTAAATGCACTTTGGTAAAATTCTGGGAATTGACTTTTACACCATCGCTCGACACAGGAAATAAGGTCTTTCTCAGTATCAAATGTTTTACCGCGCAGGTGGGCCTTTAGATGACCAAAGAGGCAAAAATCAGACGGAGCCAAGTCTGGACTGTAGGAAGGTTGAGGAACAATTTTCCAACACATTTTCCTGATTTTCTCCTGCATCATAAGGGTTGTATGGGGTTTAGCATTGTCATGGTGAAGTCTGATGAGCTGACCCTGAAGCTGTGGTCTGGGGGTCTTGATGGCATGTCGCAGCTTGTCCAATGCCAAGCAGTAACTGTCCCAGTTAATTGTGGAGCCAGCTTACAAAAAGCCAATGAAAATGACAACACACTGATCCCAGAAGGAGGCCATCACCTTCCGGCCCGCTGTTCGTGAAAGTCTGGGTTTCTTCTTCCGAGGGGAACCCGGATGACACCACTCCATGGATTGGGTTTTGCTCTCAGGTTCGGACAAAAACAACCATGTTTCATCCTGGGTAACGACGCCGTCAAAACACTGTTTCCACTCTTCAGTACAGGTCTTCATGAGACCCTCGCAGACATTATTTTTTATCGTTCTCATTTCTCTTGTCAATAATCTAGATACCCAACGTGCACAGATTTTTCTGTACCCTAGTGACTGTACCAGTCATACCACACTACACAATGACAAACAGGTCATTTCAGCAAGCTCTCGTGTCGTCACCCATCTGTCATTTTGGATGATTTGATCAATGGTCTCATTTTTCACAATCACTCACTGCCGTCTACCGCATCGTGGATTGTCCAGTAGAGAGAAATCACTTTCCTTAAACCTTTGCCCACCGCTGGATACTGCTGAGATCCACTGTGTCCTCCCTATAAACAAGGAGAAACTTCCTGTGAATTGATGTGACAGTGTCATCGCCGGACTTGAAGAGGAACTCCATAACCAACCGTTGTCGCAACCTGACATTTACTTCACGGTTCATTACGGCTCACCTGTAAATAAAAGAAAGTAATTTTATACATCAGCTTGTAAGTAGGCTGTTTAGGTTTTTGTATTGGTAACGCCTCGTAGCGCTCTGTATAAAAATCACTGGCTGTGCTGTGTGCAGTCTGTGGTTAGTTTGCATTGTTGTCTGCCATTGTAGTGTTGGGCAGCTGGATGTGAACAGCGCGTAGCGTTGCGCAGTTGGAGGTGAGCCGCCAGCAGTGTTGGATGTGGGGAGAGAAATGGCGGAATTTTGAAATTTGTAAGACTGGAACTGCTATATATATTATGATTTTTGATCACTATTAAGGTAAATACATTGTTTGTTCTCTATACAAATCTTTCATTTGCTAACTATGCCTATCAGTAGTTAGTGCCTTCCGTAGTTTGAATCTTTTATTTAGCTGGTAGTAGTGGCGCTCGCTGTATTGCAGTAGTTCGAGTAACCAAGGTTTTTGTGAGGTAAGTGATTTGTGAAACGTATAGGTTAATGTTAGTCAGGGCCATTCTTTTGTAGGGATTTTTGAAGGTCAGATTGCGTTGCGCTAAAAATATTGTGTGTCAGTTTAAGCACAGTCATGTATAATTTTTCTAAGGGGACATTTCAAGCTTACAGCTAAATGTTCCACGTATGTTCACAAAAAAATTCATTCTCCTCCTACAAAAATAAAAAATTAGAGACGACTGTGCAAAACTTTTTGAACGCCCTTTGTACTCGTCTAATGGATGCTGACTAGTAAGTAACAACTACACCCAGAACCATTTGTCGTGAAGCCTCATAACTATTTCTCTATTGAACACTGTTCTCCTTGAAACTGAAAATGCCAGGCAGCCCAGCTTCCTAAGAGTTTCCAGTAGCACTGCATCTTTAGTTCACGATATTTTTCTCGTGTTAACAACCAATGTCATAAACCACTAAAATGTAAATATAGAAATTAATTCATGTACCAAGACGTTTCGTGTCTGACAATCAAATAATACATAAAAAAATTCGTGAAAACTATACCGTATCAGATAAATACGAGGGTAAGTCAATTATTATCCGCAAAGTAGTAACAAAATTTTATTGTAATCAAATAGGAAACTTACAAGAACATCATTTTTCGACATAGTCTCCTTGGCCCATCGATGTACAAGCTTCCTGATGCCCTCATAAAAGAAGGTGCTGGTTGAGCGGCGAGCCAGGAATCCACTGCTTCTTCCACTGCTTCGTCCGAAGCAAATCGACGGCCCCTTAATGCCTGTTTCTGTGTACTTAACAAGTCATAGTCAGAAGGAACAAGATCGGGACTATATGAGGGATGATCCAGTACTTCAAATTTGAGTTTCTGGAGCGTTCCAGCAGTGTGGGCAGCAGTATGCGGACGGGCATTGTCGTGCAATAACACAACATCTTTTGACAGCAGTCCTCGGCGTTTGCTTCGAATTGCGGGCTTTAGCCTGGCAATAAGCATCTCACTGTTACGTACACTGTTTATTGTTGTGCGTCCAGTACTGGACGTTGTGCGTCCCAAAAAATCGTAAGCATCAGTTTTGTGCGGACGGTTAGGTCTTAAACTTTTACTTGCACGGGGAATTTGGATGTTTCCATTCCACATTCTGCCGTTTATTCTCCGGCTTGTAATGATAGATCCATATTTCGTCAATAGTAATGATCCTGTCCAAGAAGTTGTCCCCTTCGTTAACATAGCGATCCAAATGTTTTTTGCAGATGTCCAAACGCGTTTGTTTATGCAACTGTGTGAGTTGTTTTTGGACCCATCTTGCACAAACTTTACGAAACCCAAGTCTGTTGTGGATGATTTCGTAGGCAGAACCGTGACTAATTTTCAGACGATGTCCCACTTCGTCAGTAGCTAATCGTCTGTCTAAGAGAATCATTTCACGTGAACGCTCAATGGTTTCTTCATTTGTGGCAGTAAACGGTCGTCCGGCTCCTTCAGAGTGCGTAACACTTGTGCGACCATTTCGGAATTTTTCAGTCCATTCGTAGACACTCCGTTATGGCAAAACACTGTTCCCGTACTGTACCGAAAGTCTTCGATGAATTTCGGCCCCTGATACGCCTTCCGACCACAAAAAACGGATCACTGAATGTTGCTCTTGTTTGATGTAAATAGACAGCGAAGCACCCGTGATTAACAGCACGGCAACGATAACGAAACTAACCTAGCAGCCTGAAAGTTGCAAAGGTATAACAACCAATAAACAAAGCATGCGTCATCAACGTAAAACTACAGTACAACCAAAATAAACAAAAATATAGCTAATTGTAAATTTACAATTGGTGGTGTCCTTACATACAAACTATTATTTATTGTTCTGTTTATACATATGTGATTTTTTTTAATCGTGTTGTTTCTGTAATTTTACTGTGATGTTATGAGCCACACGCTAAATAAATAAATATAACTAAATTGCGAATAATAATTGACTTACCCTCGTACATTGCAGGGAATAGATGCCCAATATATAATGGGAACACTAGTACGTTTGCCGATTAATAAACATAGCTTTTCAAAATTTTTGAGTTTTATTTTCGGATAAATTGTGCTTCGTTTCCTCCAATCTTCCTTCATCCAACAACAAATATTAATCTTCCACTCCCCTTCCCTCCCTCTCTCATCTCTCCCCAAGCTCAGATCCTAGGCACGCTTTTGAAGGAGTTGCCGATATTAACGTCCCGAGCACAAGTCCTTGTCAAAGTAAACGGATGTCTTAAGCAAAAAAAAAGAAAATTATAAAATTATCCCTGCAAAATACCTCATGAAATGTCTTATGCTCAGAATAGTTCTCACTCGTATATTATATCGATCGTTCCTGAATCGATATAAAATCAGCAAATAATAGACTGAAATACGGAGATGAGCTATCAACGGCGATGGGAGGGATGTGGATAGCCGGCCGCTGTGACCGAGCGGTTCTAGGCGCTTCAGTTTGCAACCGCGTTGCTGCTACGGTCGCAGGTTCGAATTCTGCGTCGGGCATGGATGTGTGTTATGTCCTTAGGTTAGTTAGGTTTAAGTAGTTCTAAGTCTAGGGGACTGATGACCTCAGATATTAAGTCCCATAGTGCTCAGAGCAATTTGAAACATTTGAGGGATGTGGATAACTGAAGCCCGTCCAGGAAGAAGTATGTCGACAAGGTGCCCAGTTCCGGAACACAGGGCTATTGGTAGCCTGTATTTTTACAGTTCAGCTAGAGACGGTAACAACCGCCGTTGCTCCATATTAACAATTGCCTACACTTCGACAGTGAATATTTTTTATAATTTTTTTTAAATTTAACGTAAACTAACATACGCTAAGGACGACACACACACCCATGCCCGAGGGAGGACTCCAACCTCCAACGGGGGGAGCCGCGCGGACCGTGACAAGACGCCCAAGACAGCGAAGCAAATTTTATAATTAGCAAAATCAATACAAGAATAATTCGACCTGGTTGATAACGCATTCATTTTCTGAGAAGTTTTCGTATTGTAGTCTATTTTCGTTTTTAGTACAGTAGCGATATTCTTTGCCTTGTATCTAACCCACCGACTTTCGATCTCAGCGCACACACTTGCTACCAAGCTCACGTACTCCTTCCATCAGGTTTCGAATTCCTTTGGATAAGATAACGATGTCCGGCGATTAACCGTCGTTATCTTCGCGGTGTGAAACTTGGACAGGTCGGCTATATGAACACCACTTGGAGTTTCATCAGTCCCTTACATCCTCCGCGTGGACACTCTTAGAGTCGCTTTAGACGAAACTGAAGTGTGCACTCTGAGCTTGCCGCAAAACAGCTGTTGTGGGATTACGTATCAGCTGCATTTCGGATCAGTAGACTCACATCCATCTCCCTCGGAGTAGTACCTGAACTTCGCAGGCGCTGAGCTGTGAGTGGCAAATTGCGTTTGTCACAGTATCAGCTTCTGAAAACGCTCTTATTCCATTGACGAGTGGATGGAAGAAAACTATATCTTGTAAGATTACCTACATGGAGAGTCGGTATAATGTGGCCTTAACAGTTTCTGAGCGAAGAGTAATATACAGGGTGATCCATAAAGAAAGAACAGATTTCCATTGCTTATTACAGACATATTACGAAAGATAGAAACACATTGTGCGTGTCACTGCATACAGGAAGGTTATAAGTTTTATGTTCGCACAGACATTATCCATATATCCAACGTGAGCACCGAACGTTGCTCGAGAAACATCGAAACGGTAGTCTATTTCATTCCATACATGCATCAACAGGTCCCTGTTTACTGAATAGACAGCTTCAACATTCGATATCTCAGCTCCTGAAGAATAGCTGCCATCGGTGGAACAAAGACTATCTTTTAAATACCCAAACAGAGACCGAGCGGGGTGGCGCAGTGGTTAGACACTGGACTCGCATTCGGGAGGACGACGGTTCAATCCCGCGTCCGGCCATCCTGATTTAGGTTTTCCGTGATTTCCCTAAATCGCTTCAGGCAAATGCCGGGATGGTTCCTCTGAAAGGGCACGGCCGACTTCCTTCCCTAATCCGATGAGACCGATGACCACGCTGTCTGGTCTCCTTCCCCAAAACCAACCAACCAACCCAAACAGAATAAAATCGCAAGGTGTGAGTTCTGGTGACGTGGGAGGCCAAAAATATTGAAGAATATGTTGTTGTCCACGTCTTCCACTGCAACATTGTAGTATGGTGATGTTAAGACAACGTCGCACCTCAACCTGAAAGTGAGGCGAGGTGCCGTCATTCATAGAGATGAAATCTTTGGAATCTTCGTGAAGTTCAGGAAACACCCAGTTTTGCAGCATATATGGGTATGACATTCGTGTCACAGTTTCCTCCGCAAAAAAGAAAGGTCTTTAAACTCTGTGAACAGAAACGGCACAAAACACATTCAGTTTCGGTGAATTCGACAACGACGCCAGGATTTTGTGATCCCCAAACTCTTACATTATGGTGGTTTAGTTTACCCTACTGGTGAAACGTTGATTCATCCAAAAAGATGAATCGTTCGGAAAAAGTGTCCTCTGCTATTTCCTGGAGAAATGAAATAGAACATTCGTATCTTCTGCTATGGTCACCGGAACGCAATTACTGCAGTAAGCGGAACTTGTAAGGCTTCATATGTAGACGTCATTTTCAGAACACGCCAAGCCGTTGTTTGAGGAAGTTGAAGTTCTTGGCTTGTCCATTTTGTGTACTTTTGATGGCTCCGTCTGAACGCATCTCCGCTACGATCGTTATTTTCATTAGACATACGTGGCCGACCAGTGCTGTTCGCTTTGCATATGCTACCGGCATCCAAGTCTTATGCAGAGGCGACTTCTTGTTGGATCGACGGTGGAACGTACTTTGCATTTGAACAATGGATTGACTTCGCGAAAATTCCAACACACAAAATGATTGCTCTTGTGGTGTAGTAGCCATGTTGCTACAAACCAACAACAGAACAGCTGGTCAACACTTTGAAACTTACTCTATCCGGTCGCACGCACGATGTGTTTGTGTCTTTTCACAAGAGCCAGGAAGCACTAGATACCTGCGCCCTGAGTGATGCGGTGTTCCTTGACTTCCGGAAGGTGTTCGATACAGTTCCGCACTGTCGCCTAATGAACAAAATACGAGCGTACAGAACATCAAACCAGCTGTGTGACTGAGTCGGAAACGTCCTTGTAAACAGAACACATCTTACCATTCTTAAGTGACAGAAATTCCCATACGTCAAAGTAACTTCAATCGTAAGCCAAGGGACTGTTACAGAACACTTACCTTTCATAATACATACAAAGGACCTAATTGATAACGTCGGAAATTCCTCGAGGCTTTTCGCGTAAGATACTGTCGCATACGGAGATGTCGCAACGCTATAAAAATGTAGCGAAATGCAGGAAGAGCTGCAGAAGTTCGACGCTTGGAGCAGGACCTGGCAGTTGACCCTCGACATAAACAAATTTAACATATTGAGCATAAATAGCCGAAGAGACCCATGATTGTATGATAGACGATTGCAGAATGATCACTGGAAGCAGTCACATCCATAAAATATGCGTACGAAGCAATTTGAAGTGGAATGACCAAATAAAACTAGTCGCAGGTAAAGCGGATGTCAGACAAATTCAATGGAAGAATCTTCAGGAAATTTAGTCCACCCACGAAGGAGTTAACTTAAAAAATCCTCTTTCTATCGATACTTGAATGTCGCTTGAGTACCTGGGGTCTGTACCAGATAATATTGATAATGTAGAAGGTCCAAAGAAGAGCTGCGCGTCTCGTTACAGTTTCAATTAGTAAGCGCGAAATCGTCACGCACCTGTTAAGCCACTCCAGGTACAGACGCTGCAAGAGAGGTGTTGTTCCCAGTGTGTACGTTCCTAGACACTACACCGCAGTGCCTCACGTATTTTTCAGCTATTTGATTTTTTGAGTTTAAAACCAATTTTTATTATATATATTATTCCCCGTTAAGGAGAGCGCTAAAACACAATCAATTTTCCTGGAATTTTTTTCCGTCCCCTTGTTTTTTCTTCTCAAAAACCTCTCATATTCTGTGTTTCTTCTTCCTCTCTTCTGTCCACTTCTTTCCTATTTTCCTCTCTTTGGGCGTTTGTTGAACTTTCTGTTTTCTTACTTTTTCTCTGTATTCTTCTCCATCTGTCATGTCTTTTGTGGAGATGTTCAGTTTCTTGAGGTCTTCCATGGTTTCCTTTACCCACTTGGTTTTCACTGTATTAGTTGTCACTATGCTAAATATTTACTTGGTCAATCTATGTTCGTTCATCCTATGTATGTCTCCGTAGAACTTTTCCCTTCTTTTCCTGATATTGTTTGTAATCATCTCTGTCTGTTCGTACAGTTCTTTTGTCGGCCTCTTTACCCACATTCCCTCTTTCTGAACTGGCCCGTAGATCTTTCTCAGTATTTTCCTGCCTTGTTCTTCCATCTCCTTAATTTTCGTTCTTCCCTTGATTACTGTTTTTTCTGAGGCATACAAGGCTTCTGGTAAGACTTATGTATTGTACCGTCATAATTTGGCGATAAGAGCCTTGTTAGGTTGTTGTCGAATTTCTTGCTTATCAGATCGATGGAAAGACTCCATCGATCTCTTCGAGTTCGTGCTCACCTCGACATACTTCCTGTTCGACGGAAATTATTATGAACAGACAGATGGCGTCGCTATGGGATGCGCGATTTCACCGGTTGTAGCTAACTTTTTTATGGAGAATTTCAAGGAGAAGGCACTATAACAAGTCAAACAAAAACCAACATGTTTCTTCCGCTACGTGGATGACACGTTCGTTGTTTGGCCACATGGACGAGACAGCTTAAATGAATTTTCTCGAATACCTCAACCTGCTGCACCCCAACATACAGTTCACGATGGAGGTGGAGCAGAATGGTGCCCTACCGTTTATGACGTCTTGGTGAAACGGAAACCTGACGGCAAACAATGTATACAGAAAACCAACACACAGCGATTTGTACCTAAATGCCTTCAGTTGCCAACACAACTCCCAGCGTGAAGGCGTTTTGCGCACACTTGTTCACAGGGCACGATCGATCTGCGATCAGGAGAGCCTTCCAGCAGAACTGCAGCACCTCGAGACAACATTTCGGAAAAATGGGTACAACCAGAAGCAAATAAGACAGGCACTCAGACAGACTGCGCTAAGAGAACAAGAAAAAGAAACAGAAGAACACAAGTCATTGGCGTACATTCCGTTTGTCGGAAACACCTCAAGAAAAATCGGTAGAATGCTGGGGAAACACGATGTGAAATGTGTATTCCGACCCCCTGCAAAAACGTTGACTCTACTGGGTTCGCCGGCCGTGGTGGCCGAGCAGTGGTGGCCGAGCAGTTCTAGGCGCTACAGTCTGGAACCGCGCGACCGCTACGGTCGCAGGTTCGAATCCTCGGGCATGGATGTGCGTGATGTCCTTAGGTTAGTTAGCTTTACGTAGTTCTAAGTTCTAGGGGACTGACGACCTCAGAAGTTAAGTCCCATAGTGCTCAGAGCCATTTGAACCATCTACTGGGTTCAGTGAAAGATGACCTAGGCCTTCGAAAACCAGGCGTTTATCAAATTCCCTGTTAGCGCGGAAAATCATACATTGGGGAGACAGTCCGCACTGTAGAAGAGAGGTGCCGCCAACACAAGCGCCATACCGAATTACGCCAGCTGGGCCATTCGATGAAACATCATCGATAAGGGCTTTCGGAGCCGAAGGTCCACTCATGTAGCCTTAATGACTGGACGACACAAAGCTTTACCTCTCACCTGGGTCCGTCAGCATTGCCATTGGACAGTTGATGACTGGAAAAATGTTGCCTGGTCGGATGAGTCTCGTTTCAAATTGTATCGAGCGGATGGACGTGTACGGGTATGGAGACAACCTCATGAATCCATGGACCCAGCACGTCAGCAGAGGACTGTACAAGCTGGTGAAGGCTTGTGCAGTTGGAGTAATATGGGACCCCCGGTACGTCTAGATACGACTTTGATTGGTGACACGTACATAAGCATCCTGTCTTATCACCTGCCTCCATTCATGTCCATTGTGAATTCTGACGGACTTGGACAATTTCAGCAGGTCACTGCGACGCCCCACACACTCTGACTTGCTATAGCGTGGCTTCAGGAACACTCTTCTAAGCTTAAACACTTCTGCTGGCCACCAAATTCCCCAGACATGAACATTATTCATCATATCTGGGATGCCTTGCAACATGTTGTTCAGAAGAGATCTCCACCACCTCGTACTCTTACATATTTATGAACAGCCTTGCAGGATTGATGGTATCAGTTTCCTCCAGCACTACTTCAGTCATTAGTCGAACCCATGCCAAGTCGTGTTGGGGCTCTTTTGCAAGCTCGCGGGGACCCTACACAATATTAGGCAGTTGTACCAGTTTCTCTGGCTCTTCAGTGCAATAGGATCTACAACCGAGGGGATCTCCTCGCTATGGATCTATGGGATGAGAAGTATAGCTATCTGTCTATCTATGATCGTGTTTTTGCCAGCAGCGTCACTCCCGCTCTTAGTTCTTCTAGTACATCACGCCCATGGAAATATTGTGTGCAGTGTCAGATACAATAGCTCCAGAGCTTTCGTCTGGACAGACATCATGCCAGGAACAGCATCGCCACTGTATGCTCTCATGGGGGTTTCGCGAGGCTGCATTCTTCCTCGAGAAAATATTGTATCGATACCTGCACTTTTCTGTGACTGACGTGGTGTGTATTTTATCTCATCATGGCGACTCTCCAACTTCCTGGTCTAACTGCGTCCAGGGAAGCTAGCTCGCCCCCCCCCCCCCCCCCTCCAATCCCCCGTCCTGAAATGAAGGCTGATGAACATGCGTGGGACCCTTTAGGACGGAGGATTGCTGCCCTAATAGCGACACTACACACTATTACTTTCATCTAGAAGTTTAAGGTTTGTCCATGCACGGATCCAAGTCCCCCTTCCAAAAGAAAAAAAACTGGTAAATAGTGTACACTGGGTGTTTCACAAATTCTTTTAAAAGCTTCTAGCGGTTGTATCTGGGGGAACTTGGTAAAATTTGAATAAGGAACCCATGTCTAGAAATTTAGCGTTTGGGTGTGACAGGTTTGAAGATTCAAGTAGCAGAGAGAATGAGCTCTGAGTCCTGTCGTGTGTGTTCTACAGAAGCCCACGACATCGTCAGTCTTTCGAATACTCGTTGTCTGGTTCTCTTCTACGTGCAAAGGACGTCCACCTTAAAGTCGAGAGGGCTCTGCGACTGTGGAGCAACACAGTTCTTGCTGTGAACGTACCAGTTCGTCACAGCTGTTTTTGTAGTCAGGGAAAAAATAGTATGTGATGTCATAGTTACAAAAAGGGTTGACGAGCATGCCCTTGTCTCAGATTTTATGCGTACAGTGCAGCAGGAGATTTAAGAGTGATCCGATCTTCTTATTTTAATGCAGACGTTACATACCAATACAAGGCTTCCTTATGAAATCTTTACTCGTACTACATCCGCTCTTCAACTCATAGAAGTCTATTATAGGAATTGTGAAACACATTGTACTTTCACTTTAAAAAAATTCCATAATTCTCAGGTAACTTCCAGGGCATAAAGCGGTATGAAAACTGAAAATTACGAAACTGACATAGAATTCTTGAGAATTACTAGTTATATTTAACGATGCTGACAACAATGGGAGGGCTTACGTTCTGACCACCTGCAGACAACATTCACATCAGGTAAAGATGTTCATTCATGGGCTACCCGTACTTGCTGTTGACAGCAAATTTGACGCAGTTCGAGAGTATTCTATGGGAAAGAGAGCAGAGGGATCATGAAGAACTACAAGCCCCTTAGTCTGTTCTCAGTGGTACAAAAATCCTTACTAACTGCATAGAAGAAAAATTAAAAGTTGTCATAGGTCAATGGATCATCTACAGATTGTCACCAAAGTTGTGAAAAGCAGCAACGACTACCAGTCACCATTTTATGTGTGTAAATGTAGGCTTCTGCGACCATTGTCACAGTCAATAAAAGTCTTCTGGGTTTGAGGCCGCATTGTCAACTATAAAATTTCGACGTTTCGGCGACTATTGCTAGACGCATTCCTCAAGGTGTACTGCTAACTGCTGAACGAGTTTTTTTTTTCTTTATTGTAATTTCACTCCCCTGCCCCATATGGGCAGGGGAGGGCTGGCAGCAGCACAATCAACCACTCTTCAGCCAATTGGCTTTACAAAAATACAGAAGGGTGATTAATAACAAGGGGGGATATAAAGGCGGACATAAAAAACACAGTAAATGGAGATGATGGGAGTTAAAACATACACTAAGATGGGGACATGCACTGGGGGACAGTTAAAAAGTCGACATAAAGTTAAAAGAACACAGCTGGCAAATGAAAGTGCACTTAAAAAAACAATGGAGGCAAACACAAGTTAAAAGTCGGCCGCAGGATAAAAATCACACAGAGCATGACACTTAAAAAACCACTGGAAACGACGATGCACTCATGAAGAATAAAAAACCACTGGTAGGGACCTGCCGAGGGACTGGAGGCTGGAGAGGAGGGAAAAAGAGGGGTGGAAGGTGCGATGGGGGGGGGGAGGAAGGGGGAAAAATGGGGGGCAGGAGGTGCACCAAGGGGCAGGAGACGGGCAGGGCAGGAGATGAAGTGGGAACACAAGGCAGGACAGAGTGCAGAGACACTGAAGGGGAGCACGGGAGGGAAAGGGGGAAACTCACCGACCTACAGGCTAGCGAAAGAATTGGCTCTGAAGCTTAGACGTCTAGTGAGCCACACAGATTCATACGTAAAGGACTCCACTCATGTTGCACTTTTGAAAGAAAAGCGTGTCTCGGGTACAAACCTGATGGTCAGCTTTGATGTGAAATCTTATTCACGAATGAACCCGTGATGGACACCATGAACATCTTAGAGGAACGTATGACACCTGATACCTGCGAGATAGTGTGTTACTCTTTGACTCTTGACGACCACCTATTTCAGTTGAAAAGGGGATTTCTATGAGTAGACGGACGGTATAGCTATGGGTTCCCCTCTATCGCCTGTCGCAGCAGACATTTTTATGCGAGCGTTCGAAGAAACAGCACTCCAGTCCAGAATGCTGGCTATAATACGTCGACGACACCTTTGTCATCTGGCCACACAGAGAAGAAGAGGTTCAGAAATTCCACCAACATCTCAATCAGCAGCACAGCAAAATTCACTTTACCACGGAGAGAGAAAAGAATGGGGTTTAGTTTTGTTTTGCTTTAGGGCGCAAAAAACAACTGGGGTCGTACGTGCCTTCTCTCGACGTGGAATTTTACCGTAAGCCTGACGGGAAGCCTGGATTAGAGTTTATAGAAAACCCATCAACACGGACAGGTACCTGCACGCATCCTCTCACCACCATCCTACACAAAAGAAATCGGCTCTGCAAACTTAAAATATTTGGAAGTTTGTGGTAAGGTCTTATGGGAGCAAACTGCTGAGGTCATCGATCCCTAAGCTTACACACTACTTAATCCAACTTAAACTGACTTACGCTAAGGACGACATCCGCACCCATGCCCGAGGGAGGTCTCGAACCTCCGCGACGGGGGGAGCCGCACGGACCGTGACAAGGCGCCTGTGACATTACAGCCTTTATCACTGCGATTTTTAACATGTAAAAGTTTTTTTTTCTGTATTCGCGTCAGTATGTGCGAACTTTTAACATATACCAATGAATGTTGTAACCAGATATCTTTGCCGCGCTCCTGAAAAACGCAGAATATCACGATAGCTATAAACTGTTATACGCTGCTATCGATCAGTAAAAAAAAAAAAAAAACGATGCACCTATGTTTCAAAATAACAATTGCCGATTTTCACTTCTGCAGGGAGCCGCGCCGCTCTCTAGCTGTTGTTCTGTGAATGTGTTGCGAGTCGGACGCAAAAGTATTGTGCTCCATACTGATATAATCATTTTACTGTATTTTATTCGCTCCACCGCCACAATGGGTGGCCATGTTAATGTAAGTTTCCGTTTCATAATATAATACTTGAAGCCATGAAGTTTATTTAATTTCAAAGAAAATCTCTCAACCTTATTTTCATTAAGTATACTTGTGATAATCTTTCCTGTTTAAAAGATTTATGCAGCTTATGATCCAGCGTGTGTTCTGTCGGAACAGGAGGCTGTCGTGACGACATCGTTATAGTATTTATTCCAAGTTCTTTCAGTTCCGTTTATATGTTCGTACAAATCCAATAAGTTGGTCCCTTAGGTTTATTTCATGTTACTTCCGTCTGTTTTCTCCGCGCGATCTTCCTCCGAAAAAAAACACTTCTGTTCATTTTTTAGTAATTTTCGATATCGCGAATGAGAAAAGACAGCCGCCTCCTGCTCCGAACGGAACACCACGACTTTTCTAGCGTCGGAGAGTACCGCACGAATTTTCCGCTAAAAGGTAATAGAATTTCTTAAAGCTGGATCAATTACACATGTTGCTGCTGTTCTCCGACAAATCTGGTGTGATTAATAGTAATTTATTCTGTCACGACAAAAAGAACCAATTTTATTTTTACCAAAGCAACAAAGCTTTCAATTACTAAATTACTTAAGAAAAAATCATACCAGATCTGGCGCCCGAACAGGGACATGACTAAAATATTGAAAGTGTCACGGTACTAATATATGATTGTCTTATTTCATGTATCGCTCTTTGGAACCCAATGCTGCATAAAATTACGGATGAGCAATAAATATACGCAATATTGAAGGACGCGGTGTTTACACAAATATCTTGGGATTTAATAAGACGCAGATTTGCAGTTTTGAAGACAACGCCGAGTGAGTACCAAATTTTCGTTTGCCATAGTTCTGTCTAAAGAGTAGCTCATTTGACCTTCAAATTCGACCTCACTCTATCCTTTCTGTAGCTTAACGTAAAAAACCACTTTTTTTTCTACGTAAATATTTGAACATTTTCTGTAACCTTTTGCTTGACTATTTGTTTTATACTGTAGTTAGTATTCTCGTGTAAGTTCAAGATGGATGCCATTTCAGTCTTTTCTGTGTAACAGCGTTGGCAATCAATTGTTTCAACGGCGTTGACACCATCTTGTCTTTTTGCTACAGACGTGTGTCAGTTATTACCCACGTAACATTAGACATTTCACGAACGCGCCGCGACTTTAACTTGCGCGGCAAGAATAATTGACAATCAGAATTTCAGTTGGCAGTACCCATTTTAAGTTGGCAATAGTTGAATTTCATTATGGCGGACGAACAATCGAGCGCAAACTCTGCAGACGAAAGCGACGGCACTGTTAACAAACATTACCGACTCCGCTCACGAGGAACGACGGCCAGGACAGACGACAGACAAGAGGTAGCTAACGTGGACGACACTCAGCAGGAAACACCCACCTCCCCGATAACGGTATCAATTGACATTGTCAAAATGTTACAGGAATTGATACTAGACAGACAGGAGAGGGAACAACGTGAGAAAGACAGAGAGAAGTTTTTAACAGAGTTGAAAACGGATATGACAACACAGATTGACTCAGTTAGGAATGACGTAAATACCACCATTGATGCGAAAGTAGGTACCCTCACTACGCAAGTAGGCTCTCTCACAGCACAAGTAGGCTCTCTCACAGCACAGATAGATTCGGTTAAGGGTGACGTCACGGCGCAAGTAACCACTTTGACAACACAGATAAGGACTCTGAATAACAAAATTGATAACATTGGTCAGAATCTCACAACTCAAATCGAAGCGTGTCGCAAAGAAACCGATTCGGTAAAACTTGCGTATAAAACAGTTGCACGACAGGTAGACGAGTTAGCGACAGCGGTAGCCACTGTAGAATCAAAAGTAAGTGCAATGGCGAATGACATTTCGGACCGAACTATTGAGGAAAGAGTTAACAGTAGTGTTGCTTCGCACACTAAAGCACTTTCCGAACATTACAAAGAATGGATTGATGTACAGGAGAAGCTTGTTGAGGAGAAGGTTACACGTGACTTGAAAGATGTTGTTAAATCCGCAACCTTAGACATATTATCTGCACCCGGCAGTTCAGGAGACACTGTTTGTACTGAACTAGGCCAAATTAGACGAGTGTTTACCCGGAATTTGCCGGAATGGCGGAAGCAAGTAACAGATGAGATATCCGACCTGAAACAGCAAATTCAAACACTACAGTATGATAACCAGAGTGACGGGAAACACTCACTACCTTCTGAGCCAGATGAACATCAATACCAGACAGCACAACAACACAACACACCACAGTACATTCCGCGACCGAAAAATGAATTTAACGGTTCACACAACAATAACACTGAACAATTGACACTCACAACCCTCATGAAAGAGGAGAGTGTATTGAAACACAGAGTTTTTCAACCATTCCAACCGGAAAAGCGAAATATTCATCCAGTCGTTTTCCTAAAGAACTTTTCAGGAGTCTTTCCAGCTGCCTGGAATGACAAACAGAGAATACAATTCATTACCGGATACATACAAGGAGAAAGTGCTATATGGGGAACCGAGATGGTTGATAAGTGCAAAACATTTAGCGAGTTTGAGAAGAACTTTTTAAGCAAATTTTAGAGCTTAGGTGTTCAGCAACGCCTACGCAAAGAGGTCTACAACGCCGAACCTTTCCATTCGAACAGTGACGGACTTCGCCGGTACTTTGAAAAGTACTTGAGAAAGATACAATATTGGGACACTCCCGTAACAACAAAAGATGTTATTATGATTCTTAAGTCAAAACTACCCATTTCCATACGCGAAAAATTAGTGAACGTGTCAGAGGAAGATCAGGACGCATTTTTATCCGTCCTTGATTCGCTCGATCTTATACACGAAGACGCGCGTGCGAATGCTAACCGTAAGAACAACAACGCAGGCACGTATTCGAATGGAAACGGTAGTAATGGAAATGGTTCACACGAAACACAATACGGAAACAAACAGTACAATAACCGCAATAGAGGCCGAAACAATGGTTACCGTAATGGTAAACACAAAAACAAGCATTACGGCAACCAGCGGTACAATCCAATATCCAACACGCAACAACAGTATTACGGGAATGCCCCATACCAATCAAACAATAACGGTAGTAACTTCTACCAGAATGGGAACAAATACAAGGGTAAACGTTGCAACAATCAAAATTGCGGAGGTCAGCTACCTCCACCACAACCCTATGGGCAGCCACAACACCAGCAACAACAGCAATACACGCCTCAGCAACAACCATTCATGCAACAACAACAGTACACGCCACCACAACAGGACTTTAGATACAATAACAATAAACCAAGAAAACAATACAATCCAGCGGTATATTTTACGCAGGCAAGTAATGTACCCATTTTTCAGCCTGGTAACCAAGTGCAGTACCAACAAGGGTTTGATACAAATCAACAACACACAATGGGTAAAAAAACCAGCGAGAATGGTCAAGTGATGTGACAGAAGAATCAAATCAGTCGCATCACAAGAAAGCGGAAAACTAAAGGCAGCACCTTTTCGCCTCCTTGGGGATGCTGCGTGACATAATGGGGGCAAACTCGACCTTGAACGACTTAACGTAATACGTTATGATCGCGACACTGACTTGAGAGACGATTTGTTGCAGGAAAATATTGAGACAAACTTGAATGACGTATGGGAAGACGAAGTACAAGCAATGACTAAAATTTACACCTGTGGAATTAATGACGAGTCATCGGGAAAGAAATGAATGGTTAGATCCCATACCTAAAATTGTAGAACCAGAATTAGATTTAGATGCAAAATTTAGGCAAGCATTGGTATCCTTAGCTGTACAGGCGAATCTACGCAAGAAGTCTTATGACAAGAAGGTATCTAAGGCTCTTACATATGATATTAATGAAAAGGTGCTTTTACGGACACATTTTAAGCCATCGAAGTTGTTGAAAAGAAATCGGAAATGGAGGCTATTGTACGACGGACCATTTGTAGTAATTAGAAAACCACATACAGGATGTTATCTAATAGCGGATCCAGCATCTGGCAGAATTAAAGAATTGTATCACCACCAGGATCTCAAGAAGTATAACGAGGCAAAGTAACAAGCAAAGGAACATTAGCCTAAGGTTTAACCTGTGAAACACTTCGGTATTCAAACACACCAATACGAGTACCCACATTTTGGCGAAAAACTATGGAGGTAATTGAAGATTTGATTTATTATGGCGTACGAAAAGGAAAGCACATTCCATTTGAGAGGACAGATTCTCAGTTAGTTTTAAGTTAGTCATAGGTGTAAGCAGTCCAAGTTGGCTGTTGGCATTGAGGAATGCCGTTATTGGTGAAAGGAGATACGGAAGGAAGTAGCAGATTGCCACCTTCCAACTCCAATGAATATATATGTATGTGAAATATTAGGTTAAGCAATTTCTTTTTCAGCCCTCAAGATGGAATGTTAGTCTTTAAGTGTACAGCGTACAGCCTATTGCGTGTAAACTGTGCGTTATTGTAACACCGCCATGAACTATACCTTTTGTTAGCGCGATCTTCAGAATTAAACAGATTTGTGTAGCCAAGTGTTTGAACTGTCAAAAGCAGTAAATAACAGAGAGAGAGAGTATCACGTAGTATTTTCAGGAGATTCAATCTCAGATTCAAAGTATCATCTACGAACTGTAAGCCTCATAAAGATTTAATAGCTAAGTAACAAAGCATTTCCTTTATTCTGTTTTACAACAGCTGTTAGGTCATGTAGTCGAGAGTGCCACTACATGGAAACACATACGTCGTACTGACAAGTCTGAAGTATTCCTGGTGGTAAAATTTTCTTCTTTAAACATGTAAGATGCACTAAAGTAATTAGCTATTTCACAGCCAAGCCCGACAATCGCCCAGAAGGAAACTAAGATCTGATATTAGATTAAAGAATAGCCACTTGAAGGCACACGTGACGCATGTCATGCATCTAAGGTCACAAAAAAAATATCCTAGTGTAGTTGTGCTAGAATTTGTATATGTATATAGTGTATTTATGTTCATATTTGATCCTCTCCTCTTCCACTTCCCCATCCTATCCCATTAAAAAAAAAGTGAGGATTAGAATTTGACAGGCTCATCTGAGTGCTCTTTAGACGGTTGAAGTGGAAACGAAATTTGTGGGAGAGATCCGTTAGTGAAAGTTTTGTTCTAATCGCGTATCGCGAGTAGCAATGTTGAGAGATTATAATACATTCCGCGAGTAGTACTTGCAGCCAGTAACTTTATGAAGCATGAATCTTCCGGAGAGAAATGCATAAGTATGCTCGACCAGTAGAGACAGAATTTGTTCAATCTACGCTCTACATAAACAGTGACACTAAATTTTGAAGAGAAACGAAATAACAAGCTGCTTAAAAGATTTGTTTTAAGAAAAATTTTACCTTTTGTAAAAGGGAGAGAGAATAACCGAAATAATCGTGCCTTGATGCACAAGTAGTGGTATTCAATACGCTAATCCGGCGTGGCGTGACTGAAAAGGTTAACAGAATTTTGTGACTGTAAGCAAACTTAAGAAATGTATGTATGTATGTAATTTATGGACATTGTTTAATCTTGTAATGTATTTATCTGTGAGTAACTTGAACTGTGAACTTTGAAATCGCAATGTGAGATGGGAGATGTGAATTTGCAGGCACTCTAAGATGTTCTAAATAAAATGCGAGTGATAAAGTGTACAAAATACGTGTGCAGTGACATGTGTACACGCAAGTGCAGGGAGTGACAGCGATCACAGCAAAGCATTTTGCAAACTATATGTAAAACGTTGGCTTCACTTACCTGTGTGGAAGCAACATGGCAGGTCGCAGGGACTGTCGTGTGAAATCCTCGAAACAGACGGTGGTACTTTCTACCCAAGTTTTCGATACGCCGATCGACGATGGAGAAAGAACACTAGACGTGTGTTTTCCGCGTGTTCTCATTTTAGCAGAACGCGAGTGACACACGTTAAACTTCATACGAGCATACACGAGCGCGTGTTGCACTGGACTAGTAACCGGCAACAGCGCGGAGCTGCTTGCAGTTGGACTCAACAATTAACATTTGAAACACAACCGACGCGCGCGCTGTGGAGGCGTGTCATTGACCTTAGAATGTTTTCCAACTTTATTTATTCTGCAAAAAGAGAAGTCTTAGCTTCAAATTAATTTCCATTTAATCAGTCACGTCGGATATTTTGCGATAGATAATTAAATAAAGACAAGGCATTACTGAGCACTGAAACTTTAACTGGAAGGGAAGTTTATCAATCCTGTCCAGAATCCTATAAAACCTTTACCTGTAAGTCTAGATTATAGCACGAACCTAACACAGGTTTCTTTTTGTTTATTTGCATGTAAACGACCTGACGCTTGATGCGAGACACTAGAGAGGCAACACGAGCGAACACAAAAAAGAGCCGGCCGCGGTGGCCGTGCGGTTCTGGCGCTGCAGTCCTGAACCGCGGGACTGCTACGGTCGCAGGTTCGAATCCTGCCTCGGGCATGGGTGTGTGTGATGTCCTTAGGTTAGTTAGGTTTAAGTAGTTCTAAGTTCTAGGGGACTTATGACCTAAGATGTTGAGTCCCATAGTGCTCAGAGCCATTTGAACCATTTTGAACCACAAAAAAGACGCTACCCAGGGTCGTGACCTCTCGGACGACGCCGCTCACCGAACGAGAATAGACGTTCCAGACTCCGGTTAAGAGAGCGCGTGACAAAAGTGTACAGTGTAGTGTCAAGTGCAACGTCCTGATTAACAACGACATTCTAAAAGAATCTAATGAAACGGATAAAAAACATTACGAGACCAAACAGGTCACAGACAATTTTAGAGGACTGTTTAAGTAATTATTTCAATGTATCTGTGTATGTTTGTCTACTGACATGTTTTGTTTTCTATATAGAGTATTATTCATTTTATCTTTGTGTGTGTTAGACTTAAGATTGTTTTTTGTCATATTTTGTTTCACAGTAACAGCAATTAAGATAACAGTGCAAGGACACCTTACAATGAACTGAGAGAAGTGCCAAAGTGCACAAAAGACACTGAAAGACTTTATTTGTTTTCATAACTGTACTGGAAGCATAAAATAACTAGATGACAAACTCATTCCAATTTTATGTTAGAACGAAAGTAAACAGATGATAAAACACAGTAATGTCTTGAAACTACATGTGAGTCCTGATGATCCTTCCGGAATCATCATGCCTCACATGGGAGGCATTGTGACATTACAGCCTTTATCACTGCGATTTTTAACATGTAAAAGTTTTTTTTTCTGTATTCGCGTCAGTATGTGCGAACTTTTAACATATACCAATGAATGTTGTAACCAGATATCTTTGCCGCGCTCCTGAAAAACGCAGAATATCACGATAGCTATAAACTGTTATACGCTGCTATCGATCAGTAAAAAAAAAACGATGCACCTATGTTTCAAAATAACAATTGCCGATTTTCACTTCTGCAGGGAGCCGCGCCGCTCTCTAGCTGTTGTTCTGTGAATGTGTTGTGAGTCGGACGCAAAAGTATTGTGCTCCATACTGATATAATCATTTTACTGTATTTTATTCGCTCCACCGCCACAATGGGTGGCCATGTTAATGTAAGTTTCCGTTTCATAATATAATACTTGAAGCCATGAAGTTTATTTAATTTCAAAGAAAATCTCTCAACCTTATTTTCATTAAGTATACTTGTGATAATCTTTCCTGTTTAAAAGATTTATGCAGCTTATGATCGAGCGTGTGTTCTGTCGGAACAGGAGGCTGTCGTGACGACATCGTTATAGTATTTATTCCAAGTTCTTTCAGTTCCGTTTATATGTTCGTACAAATCCAATAAGTTGGTCCCTTAGGTTTATTTCATGTTACTTCCGTCTGTTTTCTCCGCGCGATCTTCCTCCGAAAAAAAACACTTCTGTTCATTTTTTAGTAATTTTCGATATCGCGAATGAGAAAAGACAGCCGCCTCCTGCTCCGAACGGAACACCACGACTTTTCTAGCGTCGGAGAGTACCGCACGAATTTTCCGCTAAAAGGTAATAGAATTTCTTAAAGCTGGATCAATTACACATGTTGCTGCTGTTCTCCGACAAATCTGGTGTGATTAATAGTAATTTATTCTGTCACGACAAAAAGAACCAATTTTATTTTTACCAAAGCAACAAAGCTTTCAATTACTAAATTACTTAAGAAAAAATCATACCAGACGCCTCAGAACTCGCGGCCGCCCTGCGCGGCTCTGAAAACTTTAACTAAGAGAGCCTACAGGATCAGCAATGAACACAATCTCAAAGCTGAACTACAGAACCTCAGGTCTATTTTTGGAACTAATGGCTACGACACGAGGATGATACATAAAACTATGGCGCCAAAGGAGGAGGGCAACAGGGAAATGCAGAACGAAGCACGGAACTCCGTCCTACGATCATACGTACAAGGAGTTTCTGAACGTCTGGGTAAAATTCTCCGTCGGGCAGGTATGAAGCCGATTTTTCGTAGCAACAACAAAACAAAAGACGTTCTGGGCTCGACGAAAGATACAATTGACAAGTTTCATGCTGCCGGAGTTCATGACACCAGGTGCGAATGTGGATGATGTATGTAGGTGAGACTGGGCGTCCAATAAGCACAAGGTTATCTGAACACGAGAGATATATCCCTCTCAAACAATGCAGCAAATCAGCGGTGGCAGAACACCGGGAACAGTGCAGGATGAAGATCGAATTTCGAGAGGCCCGCGTACTGGCGGAATAGCCGTTTAGTTTGAGGAGGAAGATAAGAGAGGCTATAGAAATAGCCAAGCGCCCCGTCAACATGAATTGAGAAGAAGGGTACCGATTCCCAGCGTCTTGGCTGCCAGCAGTGACAGCTTTGCTCGCAAAGCAAGAGGCGCGCGGTAGGCCACAGCGGCGGAGGGTACACAGAGTGCTCACGCGACCTAGCCGATACTAGGCAGTTGGTAAACGGCGCTACGCTGCAGTCGCCGCTCACTTTCCTATTATTGGATTTCCACCAATGGCAAACATTAAAGGGAACTCCAATGGAAAACGCCTATTTCCGCCAAGGACAACACGCAATGCAATGACCAATAAAAGAACACCTAATAGCCTTCCTCCTCACACTCATAACCAATGACAGCACTCCTCCATAGCATACAAGTAACTAGTGCTCATTCAGCAGTTAGCACTACACTCTGAGGAAGGCGTCTTGGAATAGCCGCCGAAACGTCGGAATTTTATAGTTCACAATGCGGTCTGAAACCCAGAAGAATTTTATTGACTTTTTATGTGATTTATAGACTGACAAAGCGTTTAACTCTGCCATAATTTCCGGTTTGAAAAAAGAGTTTCACAAGCTGGCTCGACTTAGCAAAAATTATTTTCTACATCCTTAGGAGAAATCTTCAGATCATTAATTTGGGATGAAGAAAGAACAAGTAGAAACTGATGTTATCTGAACCACCTTAGTTTTAAAGAAGATGTTGTTTTATTTCGGAAAGAATGACATTTCCGCGTGGTTATTGTAACACTTGGCTTCAATTAGTTCATTCTGTGGCACAATAAGAACAATTTCAGAATCAAATTACCGCTTTCGGCGGTCACTGGTCATCTTCAGATCATAAAATGGATTCCTTGGTTCATTCCGACCACTGAGGAAAACACATTGTCAGTTACTTTCAGAACAAGCATTGATCTGTTTTCATCACCTTTCGGGATTTGATGCTGTAGTATCTTTTCGTGGTTACCAAGAAAAATTGGAGACATATTGCTCCTTATGAAAAAACTGTTTGCATTACTTTTCCCGACTACTTCGACTTTTTCGTGATTGGTTCGTCTGTAAACTTTAACAGTGGTCTGGTACCCATCAAATTGAAGGGAAAGCCTTCATACTTTTGAAGAAACTTCTCCACGGGACATTAAGGAATCCTTTCTTTGGAGCAAGATTTCCCAAACTGGTGTTCCGCGGGATATGACTAAGTGCTCCGCGAAAAACTATTAATAACAAAGCGTTTCCCCATTTTGAGTATATTAATTACTTTTTAAATTTATTTGCATTACGATTTTAGTGTTATAAGTTTGACTTAAAACTGAAGTAATCACTCAATAAAACAAGTTTTCTCTCATTTTCAAACATTTTATTAATTCTCAAAATAAACAACGTATTCCATCAAAGTTGGAAAAGAAATAAATACATAGTTTTATACATACCTCACTTAATACTAAAAAGTTGCTTTTGTGCTGGTAGCATTACGACTACCTCACATTTTTACAACTTACCAGCTGCATTTTTACAGCTTCCCAGTTTGGGAATCACTGCTTCTAGACCATTTAAAACTTTGTGTATGTTTAAGTTATTCTCTACCTTTTTCATTGCTAATACTCTGAGTGTTACACTGACTTCTCTTTTTCCCACTCCTTTTCTGAATCAGAATTCAACTCTATCCAGGTCCAGTTCAATTTTCCTTTTGATTCTGGTTTTAATTATGCTTGTAAATATCTTAGCAGCTTATTAAAGAAAACTAAATATCCTGGAGTTGGAACATTATGCAGCGTCACCTTTCTTTTCATGAAACGGACATACTGTGTATTAACATTTCCCTTTCTGCAGACATTGCACTGCAAAAAAGGTAAATCAGATATATATTTGAAGCAAACTGATAACACAAACTGGTTGAGGCGGGAATGCGAGTGCTGGACTTCTAACGCCTGCCAGTACCCAACGGTGGCACACGTCCTCTCTTCAGCCTATGCTGGACGGGCCACATTCGCTTGTTCCTGCGTCCGCTTACGTGGTATCCGAATTCCTGGCGCTCTCTAATAAGACCTGGAATGCTTGCATCGATTGTCATGTGACAATGGCGTGCCACTACGGTGATGTTTATTAGTTCTGAGCGTCTGTCGATAATGGCACGGCTATATGCTCAATATTCACGCAATGCTTCTCGACTCGCATCGCAGTAGCGCGGAGAGTAAATAATGCACTCTCCAAACAGACCGAATTTCTTTGTAGAGAATAAATCTGTCGCAGTGGTATTGACTAATCTTAACAAGACGAGTCTTACCTATTACGCGCTCTAGTTGCGAATTGGTTGTGTGGATGTTCACTTACGACATCTACAAATAGTCATAGATTGGACTAATCTGTTATGGGCCTTGCTCTATTGAATCTTAGCACAGGTCAAGTGCCTCAACGAACACTTCGAGCCTTCTCGGCTAGTGATCCATAAATAGAGTTGTCGGAGATCATACTGTAATGTGTCTGCTGGGACGTCTGTGTGTCGAGCTGGATGAGCGCGAAACGTAAGTAGTGGAGACGAGATCCTAGATACTGTTTCTGAACTACGAGGGTGAATCAAACATGAACCGGAATTTTTTTTTAGAAGTTCACTTAACGTTCAGAAAAACTCGTGCACACAAAATTATTATTCTATATAGTCTCCTGAACGGGATACATATTTTCCCCAGCAGATGGGCAGTTTCTTGATCCTGTTTTCGTAAAATGAACGTGGCTATGTCAGTAGCCAGTTGCGCACGAAGACGCCGACAGCGCCAGCAGCGTCAGATCTGTGTCCTCCGACTACTTCCTTTAGTGGCGCAAACAAATGAAAATGTCAGGACAATAAGTCTGGACTGTAAGGAGGATGTTCCAGTGGAGTCCAGAACAATTCTTGATTTTTTCCTTGAGTTTGGGCAGCTGTATGCGATCGAGTGTTGTCATGAAGCACTGTCACATCCTGGATTCAAACGGCTGTAAGCACTATGGAACTTAACATCTGAGGTCATCAGCCCCTAGACTTAGAACTACTTAAACCTAACTAACCTAAGGACATCACATACGTGCATGCCCGAGGCAGGATTCGAACCTGCGACCGTAGCGGTCGCGCGTTTCCAGACTGAAGCGCCTACAACCGCTCTATCCTGGATTGGAAACGCGCATCTTTTCTGGTGATATGTACGTACCGATGAGAAGAATTCATTTAAAATAAAAAATTAGCCATGTTCGAGTACGGCTTGGGCACAGAATGTTCTGTACAAACTTAAGTATGTATATAAACAGTTTACCCTTTCCGGAAATCGAGGATAATGCCGCTTTTTGCCTGTTATCGACATTGATACTGGCAAGATACAGTTCCCAGGAATCCCAAGACTTTCGAGAACGTTTTAATTCCAAGTCTGAAGTCGGATAACAAAAGACAAAAGAAATATTTTTTTCGTGTGATGTAATTACAAATCAATAATTTCAAATTTTTCTCTTTACTTGTACTGTGAAACCTTTCTTTCTGGTAAATATCATGATTCTTTGTTAACGGGAAGTACGCTATAACTTTTGATGAGTGAGGTTTAGAGTACCAGAATACGTGACTTAAAGGGCCGAACCTTTCACTGCATTGACTTAGAAGCAATTTTTACACTGCAAAGGGACCATTGACCTTAGTATGTGACATAAATTTCAATTTGGTTCGCCAAACTGTTCCAGAGAGAAAAGGTCGGAATACACGGACAAACAGGCAGACAAATAAAAAACTGAGAAAAAATATTTTTTCATGTTATATAATTACAAATTAAGAATTTTTGGATTTTTTTTCCTTTACTTGTACTGTGATACCTCGATGCTTGCCATATTTCATGATTCTAGATCAATGGGAAGTACCCTAGAGGATTTAATGAGTGAGTTTTCGAGTATTAACAGAGGTGACATTAATGGCTGCATCCTTTTATTGCACTGACTTAGAAGCTTAAAATTTTTACCCCGCCAACGTACCAAAGACCTTAATACGTGACATGAATTTGAACTTGCTACGTCTATTTATTTCTGAGAAAAAGGATTCTTAACAGTCAGACGGACAGACACAGACTGACTGACAGACAACAAAGAGATCCGGTTGTTGTTGTTGTGGTCTTCAGTCCTGAGACTGGTTTGATGCAGCTCTCCATGCTACTCTATCCTGTGCAAGCTTCTTCATCTCCCAGTACGTACTGCAACCTACATCCTTCTGAATCTGTTTGGTGTATTCATCTCTTGGTCTCCCTCTACGATTTTTACCCTCCACGCTGCCCTCCAATACTAAATTGGTGATCCCTTGATGCCTCAGAACATGTCCTACCAACCGATCCCTTCTTCTAGTCAAGTTGTGCCACAAACTTATCTTTTCCCCAATCCTATTCAATACTTCCTTATTAGTTATGTGATCTACCCATCTAATCATCAGCATTCTTCTGTAGTACCACATTTCGAAAGCTTCTATTCTCATCTTGTATAAACTATTTATCGTCCATGTTTCACTTCCATACATGGCTACACTCCATACAAATACTTTCAGAAACGACTTCCTGACACTTAAATCTATACTGGATGTTAACAAATTTCTCTTCTTCAGAAACGCTTTCCTTGCCATTGCCAGTCTACATTTTATATCCTCTCTACTTCGACCATCAATTACTTTGCTCCCCAAACAACAGAACTCCTTTACTACTTTAAGTGTCTCATTTCCTAATCTAATTCCCTCAGCATCACCCGACTTAATTCGACTACATTCCATTATCCTCGTTTTGCTTTTGTTGATGTTCATCTTGGTTGGTTGGTTGTTTTTGGGGAAGGAGACCAGACCGCGAGGTCATCGGTCTCATCGGATTAGGGAAGGACGGGGAATGATGTCGGCCGTGCCCTTTGAAAGAAACCATCCCGGCATTTGCCTGGAGCGATTCAGGGAAATCACGGAAAACCTAAATCAGGATGGCCGGTCGCGGGATTGAACCGTAGTCCTCCCGAATGCGAGTCCAGTGTCTAACCACTGCGCCACCTCGCTCGGATGTTCATCTTATATCCTCCTTTCAAGACACTATGCATTCCGTTCAACTGCTCTTCTAAGTCCTTTGGTGTCTCGCACAGAATTACAATGTCATCGGTGAACCTCAAAGTTTTTATTTCTTCTCCATGGATTGGAATACCTACTCCGAATTTTTCTTTTGTTTCCTTCATTGCTTGCTCAGTATACAGATTGAATAACATCGGGGAGAGGCTACAACCCTGTCTCACTTCCTTCTCAACCACTGCTTCCCTTTCGTGCCCCTCAACTCTCATAACTGCCATTTGGTTTCTGTACAAATTGTAAATAGCCTTTCGCTCCCTGTATTTTACCCCTGCCACCTTCAGAATTTGAAAGAGAGTATTCCAGTCAACATTGTCAAAAGCTTTCTCTAAGTCTACAAATGATAGAAACTTAGGTTTGCCTTTCCTTAATCTAGCTTCTAAGATAAGTCGTAGAGACAGTATTGTCTCACGTGTTCCAATATTTCTACGGAATCCAAACTGATCTTCCCCAAGGTCGGCTTCTACTAGTTTTTCTATTCCTCTGTAAAGAATTCGCGTTAGTATTTTGCATCCGTGACTTATTAAACTGTAAAGTTCGGTAATTTTCACATCTGTCAACACTTGCTTTCTTTGGGATTGGAATTATTATATTCTTCTTGAAGTCTGAGGGTATTCCGCTTGTCTCATACATCTTTCTCACCAGATGATATAGTTTTGTTAGGGCTGGCTCTCCCAAGGCTGTCAGTAGTTCTAACGGAATGTTATCTACTCCCGGGGCCTTGTTTCGACTCGGGTCTTTCAGTGCTCTGTCAAACTCTTCACGCAGTATCTTATCTCCCATTTCATCTTCATCTACATCCTCTTCCATTTCCATAATATTGTCCTCAAGTACATCGCCCTTGTATGGACCCTCTACATACTCCTTCCACCTTTCTGCTTTCCCTTCTTTGCTTATAAGTGGGCTTCCATCTCAGCCCTTGATATTCATACAAGTGGTTTTCTTTTCTCCAAAGGTCTCTTTAATTTTCCTGTGGGCGGTATCTATCTTACCCCTAGTGAGATAAGCCTCTACATCCTTGCATTTGTCCTCTAGCCATGCCTGCTTAGCCATTTTGCACTTCCTGTTGATCTCATTTTTGAGACGTTTGAATTCCTTTTTGCCTGCTTCATTTACTGCATTTTTATATTTTCTCCTTTCATCAATTAAATTCAATATTTCTTCTGTTACCCATAGATTTCTACTAGCCCTCGTCTTTTTACCTACTTGATCCTCTGCTGCCTTCACTTCTTCATTCCTCAAAGCTACCCATTCTTCTTCTACTGTATCTCTTTCCCCCATTCCTGTCAATTGTTCCGTTATGCTCTCCCTGAAACTCTGTACAACCTCTGGTTCTTTCAGTTTATCCAGGTCCCATCTCCTTAAATTCCCACCTTTTTGCAGTTTCTTCAGTTTTAATCTACAGTTCATAACCAATAGATTGTGGTCAGAGTCCACATCTGCCCCTGGAAATGTCTTACAATTTAAAACCTGGTTCCTAAATCTCTGTCTTACCATTATATAATCTATCTGAAACCTGTCAGTATCTCCAGGCTTCTTCCATGTATACAACATTCTTTTATGATTCTTGTACCAAGTGTTAGCTATAATTAAGTTGTGCTCTGTGCAAAATTCTACCAGGCGGCTTCCTCTTTCATTTCTTCCCCCCAATCCATATTCACCTACTACGTTTCCTTCTCTCCATTTTCCTACTACCGAATTCCAGTCACCCATGACTATTAAATTTTCTTCTCCCTTCACTATCTGAATAATTTCTTTTATTTCATCATAAATTTCTTCAATTTCTTCATCATCTGCAGAGCTAGTTGGCATATAAACTTGTACTACTGTAGTAGACGTGGGCTTCGTATCTATCTTGGCCACAATAATGCGTTCACTATGCTGTTTCTCGTAGCTTACCCGCATTCCAATTTTTTTATTCCTTATTAAACCTACTCCTGCATTACCCCTATTTCACTTTGTATTTATAACCCTGTATTTGCCTGACCAAAAGTCTTGTTCCTCCTGCCACTGAACTTCACTAATTCCCACTATATCTAACTTTAACCTATCTATTTCCCTTTTTAAATTTTCTAACCTACCTGCCCGATAAGGGATCTGACATTCCACGCTCCGATCCGTAGAAAGCCAGTTCTCTTTCTCCTGATAACTACGTCCTCTTGAGTAGTCCCCGCCCGGAGATCCGAATGTGGGACTAGTTTACCTCCGGAATATTTTACTCAAGAGGACGCCATCATCATTAACAATACAGTAAAGCTGCATGCCCTCGGGAAAAATTACAGCTGTAGTTTCCCCTTGCTTTCAACCGTTCGCAGTACCAGCACAGCAAGGCCGTTTTGGTTAGTGTTAAAAGGCCAGATCAGTCAATCATCCAGACTGTTCCACCTGCAACTACTGAAAAGGCTGCTGCCCCTCTTCAGGAACCACACGTTTGTCTGGCCTCTCAACAGATACGCCTCCGTTGTGGTTGCACCTATGGTACGGCTATCCGTATCGCCGAGGCACGCAAGCCTCCCCACCAACGGCAAGGTCCATGGTTCATGGGGGGGTCCGGTAAGTGTACGATTTCCACACGCTGAGGCACGGAACCCTAACAAGACTGTTGCAAGAACCTTCCCTGCAAAAAGACGGTTTTCGGCTTTGACAGATGAAGTAATCCTTTATGCACAATTCAAAGCTGCTTTTTTTAAAATACCGTGGTATAATGGTGCATCCGCGTTTCACCGCAGGTTACAACCCGGTGATAAAAATGTTCCCTTTCAGTCTGGTTGCGTGTCAGTAGCCGTTTGCACACCTCGAGACGACAAAATACGTTCCCTGCGGCGAGAAGACGAGGCACCCGCCTCTTTCCGAAATCCAAGGTTGTCGGTAATGATCGCCTCAGCACTGCCGTAGCTTATTCCAACTTCAGTAGAAAGCTATGTACCGGAATTGATGAAATTTGTCTGTGCTATTAAACTTTTGCCACGAAAAAATAAAAACATTAAAAAAAGACTTTTGCAGATAAATAACAGATCTGCCAGTAAATAACTGCATAGGATTTTTTAACATTTTCTTACGTATTTTGACCTCCCAAAAACAGGAAAATTATTCAAAAAATTCTATCACTTAGTTTTTTATGTATATTGCAGTATTCATGTTCATTAGTAATAAACCTATGTGGTTTTTCTAATTTAATAATTATTAAAAATTATATCAATTATAAATGATGAGATAAACTTCAATTTTAAAAAAATACAATGTTAATTATTCTTTGTTACCACTTGCAGGTTTTACCGTGAACTCCTGGGCGCCAGAAGGAAATGAAATCAATCTTATTGTTCAGTTTTGTCGTGTTGCGACAAGTCAAATGACGATTTGTATCTCGCATGAAATGAAAACAAACTCTCAGTAAACATATTGCTGTTCAAGTGAACAGTGCTGTTATTTCTGTCTAGTCATGGCTATAAGAGGCTGTGTTATTTCTCCAAACAATTTTTGTTATATCTGTGGTGAATACACTATTAAAAGTTAACAGAGAAACATAAGTGATTTTGTGAGGAAAGTTTATTTTGCTTACTTTAATTTAAAACTTGGTGATCAAGATAAACCATGGGCCCCGCATAAGGTGTGTAGAAGATGTGAAGCCCTGAGCTTCAAGTACTTTCTTTTACATTTCGATCCTTTTTTCCTACCGTTTACTACCATTTTCTTTTCCTGGGTTAACCGAAACACGTGGCTGCATCTCCTGGGGTCTGACCATACAGTCGCCAGGTGTTATGTAATCTCTATCTTTGATGATATGGTGTCAGGAAAGCTGTAACTGCCAACATGCAATG
The DNA here is from genome assembly GCF_023864275.1 of Schistocerca cancellata. Taxonomy (NCBI): domain Eukaryota; kingdom Metazoa; phylum Arthropoda; class Insecta; order Orthoptera; family Acrididae; genus Schistocerca; species Schistocerca cancellata. The sequence goes on along the minus strand of NC_064633.1, from coordinate 490,727,753 downwards.
TGATGGCAGTAAACCATAGCAGAAATGATACATCTGTGATAAATCTTTCACGCGGGTACGTCGAAAATGAATACTTCCGTAGCACGCAAGGTATAGTACGAAAAAAGGCCTCTACAGCGAATATCATATTTCCTGTCTTTTATTATAACAAATCGTATCAAAAACAGCGTGTTTTCTAGAAATCCCCAAAGTGCCACTGCTAAGAAATAGCATAAACTACTGGCCATTAAAATTGCTACACCACGAAGATGACGTGCTACAAACGCGAAATTTAACCGACAGGAAGAAGATGCTGTGATATGCAAATGATTAGCTTTTCAGATCATTCACACGAGGTTGGCGCCGGTGGCGACACCTACAATGTGCTGACATGAGGAAAGTTTCCAACCGACTTATCATACACAAACAGTAGTCGACCGGCGTTGCCTGGTGAAACGTTGTTGTGATGCCTCGTGTAAGGAGGAGAAATGCGTACCATCACCATTTGATAAAGGTCGGATTGTAGCCTATCGCGATTGCGGTTTATCGTATCGCGACATTGCTGCTCGGGTTGGTCAAGATCCAATGACTGTTAGCATAATATGGAATCGGTGGGTTCAGGAGGGTAATACGGAACGCCGTGCTGGATCCCAACGGCCTTGTATCACTAGCAGTCGAGATGACAGGCATCTTATCCGTATGCCTGTAACGGATCGTGCAGACACGTCTCGATCCCTGAGTTAACAGATGGGGACGTTTGAAAGACAACAACCATCTGCACGAACAGTTCTACGACGTTTGCAGCTGCGTGGAGTATCAGCTCGGAGACCACGGCTACGGTTACCCTTGACGGTGCATCACAGACAGGGGCGCCTGCGATGGTGTACTCAACGACGAACCTGGGTGCACGAATGGCAAAACGTCGTGTTTTCGGATGAATCCAGGTTCTGTTTACAGCATCTTGATTGTCGCATCCGTGTTTGGCGACATTGGGGTGAACGCACATTGGAAGCATGTATTTGTCATCGCCATACTGGCGTATCACCCGGCGTGATGGTATGGGGTGCCATTGGTTACACGTCTCGGTCACCTCTTGTTCGCGTTGACGGCACTTTGAACAGTGGACGTTATATTTCAGATGTGTTACGACCCGTGGCTCTACCCTTCATTCGATCCCTGCGAAACCCTACATTTCAGCAGGATAATGCACGACCGCATGTTGCTGGTCCTGTACGGGCCTTTCTGGATACAGAAAATGTTCGACTGCTGCCCTGGCCAGCACGTTCTCCAGATCTCTCACCAACTGAAAACGTCTGTTCAATGGTGGCCGAGCAACTGGCTCGTCACAATACGCCAGTCACTACTCTTGATGAACTGTGGTATCGTGTTGAAGCTGCATGGGCAGCTGTACCTGTAAACGGCATCCAAGCTCTGTTTGACTCAATGCCCAGGCGTATCAAGGCCGTTATTACGCCCAGAGGTGGTTGTTCTGGGATTGATTTCTCAGGATCTATGCACCCAAATTGCGTGAAAATGTCATCACATGTTAGTTCTAGTATAATATATTTGTCCAATGAATACCCGTTTATCATCTGCATTTATTCTTGGTGTAGCAATTTTAATGGCCAGTAGTGTATATTCATAGCACATAAGTTGTAGAAACCATCAAATAACGGCCTTTATATAGTGACGGAAAAAAAATCGTAATACCAAGAACAAGTTTTGCGACAGTTGGTAGGCGTGTGTATGTATATGAAATATGTCTGTTCAAATTTCTGTGCCATCCGCATAAGAGTGGCGCTAATAGCGCCGCTATAAGGTTGCAAATCAGGTTTATTTTAAATACACACCGTGACGGTTGTAAGCGTTAGTTATCTTCTAGCTTGGACATGTTGAGTTGATGTTATTCAAGAATGCCTTTAAGGCGACAGAGGGCCATTGACAACATCTCTCTGAGTTTGAACGAAGTCGTTTATTACGGCTACAAGAAGCTAGATATTCCTTCTGCGATACTGCAGAAAGACTTGGCAGGAATGTAGCCACTGTACATGATGCTGGCAGTGGTGGTGACGTGAATGTACGGTCGCAAGTAGACCGGGCTGTGGACGGCCACATGTCTCTAAAGAGAGGGAAGACCATCGTGTGTAGTGTAAGGGTCTGGCGCATCGCACTGCATCTGCAGCACCAATTTGAGCAGCAGTTGGCACCACAGTGGCACAACGAACTGTTACAAATCGTTTAATTCAATGAGAACTCCGAGCCAGAAGCCCTGTAGTTTGCATTTCATTGACCCAAAACCACCACCATTTGCGACTTCAATTCTCTCAAGTGAGAGCCCATTGGAGGGTCTAACAATACCACCACTTGCAAAGTAGGTTAGAAATCAGATTAATAATGTTGGTCATGCAGCATGTGTTCGCTTTGTCGGGCAACAACAGAGTTACTGACTGTGGATGGTATCGTCAGAATGGAAATAATGAAGTCACTGTAAAAAAGTCATTTAGGCTGATTCCACTTTGACTGCTAGAAGGTCCAGCTCTGTATTTTAGCGATATTTGAAGACATAACAAATGCGTTTTTCAGGAAATTCTTAATGATCAAACAATCCCCGATCCGAACAATGGTATGGTAGAAATAATATTTTACTTGGTGTTCACGATCCACACTTTTATTAAACTTCTTGTAAATACACATATACTACTTTTTAATTATCACATCATCAAGAAAACAGTTTTGTATCAATCTTCATATATTTAATTTCCACTTTAACAAAATATAAGGCTTGACTGTTCTTTTGCAAAGCGAAATAACAACTTAACTTCTGCAAAGTGAAACAAAGACTGCTCTGTGCGCATTCGCGCCAAAACGGTTACAAGTAAGTCAAATATTATGACAGTCTCACAGAAATGAATACACACAATAACCATATCACTGTAATATATGTATACATCGGAGTACCTATACATTAATAAAACCAAATGTGAATATTGTCACAAAAATATGTCTGTTACTTCGCAGAAAAGTAGTGCGATATTACTGGTATCGAGAACTGGGGTTGGGGTGCCAGGACTGTTGTGTTTTCTGACGAAAGCTGGTGATGGTCATGTGTTGGTTAAAGAGGACCAACTAAAGGCCTGCAACCAACCTGTCTGTGTGCTGGACACACTGGACCTACACCTGGAGCTATGGTCTGGGGTGCGATTTCGTGTAACAGCAGGAGAACTCTCGTGGTTCCTCCACACACCCCGACTGCAAATCTGTACGTCACTATGGAGATTCAACATGTGCTGCCATTCGTGAACAACATTCCAGGGGTTTTATCACAACAGGATAACGCTCGTCCACATACTGCTGTTACAACCCACCATGCACTACAGTGTGTCGACATGCCGCCTCGGCCTACTCGATCACCAGATGTGTTTCCAATCGAGCACATACGATACGCCATCGTACACATCTCCAGCGTCACGCAGAAACAGCACTAATAGCCTCTGTGTTGACCAACCAGCTGCCACAAGCATCAAGCATGAAACTCCAGCCCACAAACTGACATCCTGCACCTACACAACACAAAGCATACACGTTTGTACGCTTGCAGTTAACATTCTAGTGGTTACACAGGTTATTAATATACCACCATTTCACATTTGCAGAAGCGCATCTGGCGCTTAGTTAACCTGTGATCTTGCAATGTTAATCACTTCAACAAGATACCTAGACAACTGTATCCCCGATATTTCATTTCTCTACCTTAATTACTTTTTGGTGTTGCGATTTTTTTTCCGTCACTACATACACACATCAAAAAAAGTTTTACATCACTCCAGGTCCCAGAACTCCTGAAGACAGACGTTAACTGTGGATATTGTATCACAGACGCAGTCCCTTTGACTGTTTAGAGATGTCACTAAACTCGCCCAAAGATGTAAACAACGATGCATGAGCAGCGCCTATTAGCAGAGGGGGTCCGACAACTGATCAGTGCCAGTCATTCCAATAGAAAGGAGGTACACGGCTCGTGTTGTCTGTAGTTCAACCATGCCTAGACGGTCAATGTCGCGGTTCGATCGTGTCCGCATTGTTACTTTGTGCCAAGGAGGGCTCCCAACAAGGGAAGTATCCAGCCGTCTCGGAGTGAACCAAAGTGATGTTGTTCGGACATGGAGGAGATACAGAGAGACAGGAACTGTCGATGACAGGCCTCGCTCAGGCCGCCCAAGGGCTACAAGTGCAGTGGATGACCGCTACCTACGGATTATGGCTCGGAGGAACCCTGACAGCAACGCCACCATGTTGAATAATGCTTTTCGTACAGCCACAGGACGTCGTGTTACGACTCAAACTGTGCGCAATAGGCTGCATGATGCGCAACTTCACTCCCGACGTCCACGGCGAGGTCCATCTTTGCACCCACGACACCATGTGCCGCGGTACATGCCGAATGGACAGCTCAGGATTGGCATAACGTTCTATCACCGATGAGTGTCGCATATGCCTTCAACAAGAGAATCGTCGGAGACGTGTTTGAAGGAAACCCGGTCAGGCTGAACGCTTCAGACACATTGTCCAGCAAGTGCAGCAAGGTGGAGGTTCCCTGCTGTTTTGGGGTGGCATTATGTGGAGCCGACGTACGCCGCTGGTGGTCATGGAAGGCGCCGTAACGGCTGTACAATACGTGAATGCCATCCTCCGACCGATAGCGCAACCATATCGACAGCATATTGGCCAGGCATTCGTCTTCATGGACGACAATTCACACCCCCAACGTGCACATCTTGTGAATGACTTCCTTGAGGATAACGACATCGCTCGACTATAGTGGCCACCATGTTCTTCAGACATAAACCCTATCGAACATGCCTGGGATGGATTAAAAAGGGCTGTTTATGGACGGCGTGATCCACCAACCACTCTGTGGGATCTACACCGAATCGCCGTTGGGGAGTATGACAATCTGGACCAACAGTACCTTGATGAACTTGTGGATAGTATGCCACTACGAATACAAGCATGCATCAATGCAAGAGGACGTGCTACTGAGTACTAGAGGTACCGATGTGTACAGCAATCCGGACCACCACCTCTGAAGGTCTCGCTGTATGGTGGTACAATATACAATGTGTGGTTTCATGAGCATTAAAAAAGGCGAAAATGATGTTATGTTGATCTCTATTCCAATTTTCTGTACGGGTTCCGGAACCCTCGGAACCTAGGTGATGCAAAACTTTTTTTAATCTGTGGATATTATAACAGTATCATGGGTGATGCCGTTATATACAGACAAATCGAAACGCTAGGAAATTGTAGCGAAATGCGAGAGGACAAGCAGAGGACGCTACTCCTAGCATGGATCGGCAGCTGTCCATTGACATAAATAAATATATACGCGTGACAGGCGGAAAGACCCGTTATTGTATGATTACACGATAGCAGAACAAAGACTGTAATCGGTCACATCTATTAATTGTCTGTGAGTATGTGTAATGAGCGGCTTAAAATAAAACGACAACATAAAACTTACGGTAGGACAGGCAGATGCCAGACTGAGATTCCTTGGGAGAACTGTCACGGAAAGTGTGGTTAATTTTAAGAAGGAACTGCCTACGGAATTGAAAAATATATTTAGTTAATAGTACGAACAGTCGTAACTGATTCATAAAAACAGACACACGCCTCAAAATGAAAGATCTCAGTATCTCGCAAACTACTGTGATGAGCAACCGGATAAGATTCTTGGCAGTGTGCTCAAAACGCAACCGTTCTGTCATCTAGACGATAGAAATGAAAGAAATGATGATTAGAGTTTACCGTCCCGTGGTTGACAAGTTCATGAATAAGCACAACCTCTAATAGGGGACGGTTAGGAACGAAATTTACAATATCCTTTTTATGGAAACCACTCTGGTGTTTGCCTTCAGAGACTTAAGGAAACCATAGGGCACCTTAATGTAGATGGCCAGACGAGAATCTGAAACGTCGTCTTCTCTCCAACGACTCCACTGTCTTATCATTATGCCATGTTTCTAATTTGCACTTTTTAAATTATATATTTTTTTTTACTTTTTAACGGCGTATATTCCAAGGGTTTTTATTTGTTTATAAAAAGTACCTACCGCTATCTTATCCCAAATGTTTCCAACTAACATAGCACACGCCACAAACTTAAATCTTCTTATACAGAAAGAAACGAGACTGACTATGTAATTCATCATCAAATATTTTTAAACAGATGGGAGTTTCTTCACTCCATAATTTCGATCTTTTAGTGAAACAGGAACTCGTCGCTCACTTTTTGTGTGCAAGTATTTATAGCACACTTGTCATTATGCATCCTCTTTATCTCCTTCACTTTCCTCTTCTTCTTCACCTCCGACAACTTCCCCTTCACCTCCCTCATATAATTCTTCCTCTCCTTCTCTTTTCTGTACTCGTCTTCCTGTGCCTTATCTTCCTCACCGTTCTCCTCTTTTCTTTTCTTGTCGCATCTTCTCTTTTAGACACTGCTGGCCTCTTACTGCCTTTAACTTCTGATTCTGCTGCAAATATTGCCTTCTTATCGCTTTCTGTTACTTTGTCGACAGTGAATTCGAGTTATTTTTCTTTGAACTCATCTTTACCGGAGAGATTCTAAGTGTAGTACGTGTAATGCACTTCCAACAAACTCTGCGGCAGTCGTGATGTCCGAGTCAGTCACAGTCCAGTACAGGATAGATGAGACACGAAATCTCAGAACGTTCGATCGGACCTGATCACCTTGGCTGTGTGGGTCGCCCTGTCTTCGAAGCAGACCAAGAGCTCCACGAGGCGCCTCAGCAACTGATGTTTACTGGTATGCACTGGAAGCAACAGGACAGAGACCGCATCCCAACTATGGCCCGACCTCGCTGCAGCCACCGGATGAATGACCTCACTCAGCACAGTGCGAAGAAGGCTTCGTCGAGGTGATATGTATGCAAGGCGAGTAGCCACAGATGTCCTCGACATCCGACCGAGCGAGGTGTTGCAGCGGTAGAGTCGTCCTCACACGGAGCGTGAAAGCGAACGTGGACGTGCTGCTGATCGAGTTTCGCGACATCGCGGTATACAGTTTCAAGTTGCAGGGCATTCCCGAGGTGAAATGCAGAATCTTGACACATTAAATTTTTGCTTCGTGGAGAGGAACGTGGCAATGAGATGCAAGATAGCTTTTTTCCTTTCCAACAGAGTTTAGGGGACTTCATATCGATGTACGTCATTTGCAGTTGAGGCCCTTACTTGGTGATTCCTATATTGTAACTTGCGTGCTATGGATATATGCTATTTCTAAGCAGTGACACATCGGGGATCCCTCGAAAACACGCCGTTTTTGGTACGCTTTGTTATAATAAAATGAGAGTAAATGACAAGTTGGTGGTAGAGATTTTTTTGTAGTTGGTGCTTTTCGTGCTATAACTTGCGTGCTATGAAAGTATACCGCCATGAGACACCCACGTCAAAGATTTGTCGTAAATGAGTCTCTTTGGTACGGTTTACTGCAATTACATTTCGTACTGACAGTTACAGCTTTTATAAATCCGTATCATCAAAGATACACATACGTATCACCTGACTACTGTATGGCGAGACTCTAGGAGATGCTGCCACAGGTTTCTGTTGACCCAGGGAAAGGATAAAAATATGGTAAAAAAGTTCTTGAAGCTCAGGGACTTATCAAGAAGTTTCACATGAGCTTTGTTTGCGGAATCCAAAGGAGATTTTCGAGCGAGCGTGAAAAGTGTTCTAATTTTTTACAAAAGACCGACATCAGCCGTAGAGGACTATAGATGTGTGGTAATAGTACTTATGAGCCGATAAGAAATTCATTATGGCTGGTTTACCAGTTTTCAAAAGAGATGTGTGTTGTGGCTCGTCTTGGCGTACATCTATGATTATATCTACATGGTGTCAAGGGAGGGATGGTCAGTATTCAAGAATCCGACAGTAACGATCATTCGAAGCAAAAAAGTGTTGTAAACTGGAGCTCTAAATTTGATGCCTCAAGAGCCATGAGCACTCTTTCTTCTTCGAGACTGTGCAACAAACCTCTCATACTAAGAGCTTTTTACATACATACATACATACATATGTACATTAATCTTTGTTCCATAGATCATGAATAGGACATTTCGTAATAATGTGGAACGTGTCACTTTAACTTAAGTTTTCTTTACACATAATAATTAAATAATTAATATTTTTTACGGTTACTACTTCGTATCTAAGAATTCATCTATTAAGTAGAAGGAGTTGTCATTCAGAAATTCGTTTAATTTGCTTTTAAATGTTGGTTGGTTATCTGTGAGACTTTTAATACTATTTGGCAAACGACCAAAGATTTTTGTGGCAGCATAATTCACCTCTTTCTGTGCCAAAGTGAGATTTAATCCAGAATAGTGAATATCATCCTTTCTTCTAGTGTTGTAGCTATGCACTTCGCTGTTATTTTTGAATTGGGATGGGTTATTAATGACAAATTTTATAAATGAATATATGTATTGCGAAGGTACTGTGAATATCCCGAGTTCCTTAAATAAATGTCTGCAAGGTGATCTTGGGTGGGTTCCCGCTATTATTCTGATTACACGCTTTTGTGCAATGAATACTTTCTCTCTTAATGACGAATTGCCCCAACATATGATGCCATATGAAAGCAGTGAATGAAAATAGGCATAGTAGCCTAATTTACTGATATGTTTATCACCAAAATTTGCAATAACCATAATAGCATAAGTAGCTGAACCTAACCGTTTCAGCAGATCATCGATGTGTTTCTTCCAATTCAATTTCTCATCAATGGACACACCCATAAATTTTGAGTATTCTACCTTAGTAACAGACTTCCGTTCATAGTCTATATTTATCATTGGTGTTATGCCATTTACTGTGCAGAATTGTATAAACTGTGTTTTCTCAAAATTTAGTGAGAGTCCATTTGCAGAGAACCACTTCATAATTTTCTGAAAGACATTATTTGCAATTTCCTCAGCTGATTCTTGCTTCTTGGGTGTGATTACTATACTTGTATCATCAGCAAAAAGAACTAACTTTGCATCTTCATGAATATAGAGTGGCAAGTCTTTAACATATATTAAGAATAATAAGGGACCGAAGACTGAACCCTGTGGGACACCACTCTTGATACCTCTCCAGTTAGAGGACTCTGCTGGGTTTTGTTGACTATCTGTACTGTTAATTTCAACCTTCTGCATTCTTCCAGTTAAGTATGAATTAAGCCATTTGTGCACTGTCCCACTCATACCACAACCCTTAAGCTTATCTAGAAGAATTTCATGATTCACATAATCAAAAGCCTTTGAGAGTTCACAAAATATCCCAATGGGTGATATTCAGTTATTCATTGCATTTAATATTTGATCAGTGAAAGCATATATAGCATTTTCTGTTGATAAGCCTTTCTGAAAACCAAATTGACAGTTTGTTAGTATTTCATTTTTACAAATATATGATGTTACTCTTCGTTTTCTACATTTTGGTAGGTGGTGCCATGGACTAAAAAAAGAAAAAATCGTCTATTAAACATGTGTTCTACAATGTATACCTTAAGATCTTTGAGCACTTGATCAGTGGAAGACATGTGTTTCACAGTAACGAAGATTAACAAGTGCTCTTAGCTCTTAAGGTATGGATTTATTAGCCCTTTTTTCTTGTTTTGGTCCATAGTACCACCTCTAAAAATAAGGAAAGCAAAGAGCTTGCAGTAGAAGAGATTTGTTGTTGCACAATATCGAAGATGAAGTGCTCACAGCCCTTGAGGTAAGGAATTTAGAGCCCATGTTTACAACAATTTTCTCCTTCGAATAATCGTTCCTGTTATATCCCTGAATATTAATCATTTGTCCTGGGACACCCTGTACAAATAAAACTAAAACCACGGCTTCTTTAGGCATTCATCCAGTATGAACAAAAATAGTCCGCAATAACAAATCAATAAGAAAGGTAGCATATTTACAACATTTAGGACGTGATATGTCCTATGAAGAAGATGTATGTAGACAGAAAAGAACTAATACTTACCAGCTTATATGTAGCACAATAAGGATAGTACTTAAGGCTAAAACAAGGGAAGAAACACAAGCAACATTTTATAAACTCATGGCAGTCCCCGCTTTATTAGTACGTGGCGGTAAGTTGGACGCTGAGTAATCACGATTTACGACAATTAGTAGCATCAGAAATGAAATTTCCATAGTTTGTGAAAGCCTGCTCAATGGAAGACGAAATAAGAAATGAAGTAATAAGGGAACAATTGGGGATGCTATCAATAACCGGAAAGGCAGTCCAGTACAAAGAAAAATGGAGGGAACATGTAATTCGTATGGGGGCACGAAGACTCCCTAGACTAGCAATGCCAAGAAAAGTGTGGGAAGACTGAGAAACAGATGGTGTGATCTGAAGTGGCCCTACGCCTGACCCTGAAGTGGCACAAGAAGTAGTAAACCAATATCAGAGTTTCTTAGATAATTTTCGGAAAATAAAGTACAACGAGAACAATGTAAAAGCGACAAGGAACCCTAGGAAATTACAGTCGATGTTTAACACAGGAGTACACTTTCCAGTTGCTCTCTTTTGGACCAGCCCACGTGGATGGATCTACGGACTGGCCGGCTCATAACGCACTCATGACACTGATGTGTCCATTCACAGGTTGCCCATATCTGCTGGCAACAACGCATCTAGCACTGTTCGTGAGTCCACATGTACGACCAGCAAGTCGCAGAAGTTAAGGCAAAACAGAAAGGGAAACGACCCCCACCCCCACCCCAGGAAAAAAATAACACAAATAATGATTTTCCAGACCCTTGCCAGAAATGATAGAAAGAAACGGCATTCCTCTCATTCGCATAGCCGTTGTCTGTAGGTTTATGTTCACAATGCTAGTGGTAAGTGAAATACTGGTAAGCATGACTGCACACTACGATCTTATATAGTGTACATTATTATTCTTGTACATTACGCTGAAGTTGTGTATTGTGCATTAATATAAACAACTTTTTATTGTTATATTAAAACAATTTACACATTTATTGCCATTATGAGTAAAACATGGGCAACTGTGGTACGCCAAAAGTCAGAGTCACACCTGTTACACACTATCTGATCAAAAGTTTGCGGACACCGCTAACTTCTGCGGATTTGTCCACTAGATATCAGCTGAGGCAGACCAGCCAGTATAATAGGAGGCTGATGTGGTTTCTGAGTTTATACATTATTTTTGTTTTTGTAATTAAATGCTTTTATATAAACCAAAACCTGGCAGAACTCATGTAATGAGAGACAGGGACCGTCGAGTGTGGCGCAGGGTGGCTGTAAAAATCGCGTGAAATCAGCGGAAGGAGTCACTCTTGATTTCCGAACTACTACCAGTAGTCCAGCTAACACAGTGACCGCGCTTAGGGAGTTAAAAAGAAAGGCTTACATGTTCGAGCACCCGCCGTAAGCCACACATTTCTGTAGCCAGTGCTAAGCGACGCTTCAGGTGGTGTAAACAGCGACGCCAGTGGACAGTAGATGACCAGAAGCGAGTGATTTGGACTGATGAATGACGCTGTCTCCTGTGCTAATGCGATTAAACTGATTGGATTTGGCGAATGTCTGCCATCAAGTGTAGTGTGAACAGTGAACTTCGTAGGACGTAGTGTTACGGTATGAGGGTGTTTTCCGTGGTTCGGGTGTAGCCTCCTTATTCAGGGTTTTTTTCACGGTTCGGGTGTGGCCCCCTTATCGTGCTTAAGAAACCGCTAAATGTGCAAGCATATGAACACTTGCGGAGCGATGATTATTCATATCACCGCGTCAATGCATCCTGTAATGAAAGAACACCTGTGAGGTAATGGTTTGTGAATAACAATATTCCTGAAACGAACTGGCCTGCCCACAGTCTCGATCTCAATCCAACGAAACACCTATGGGATACGTTAGAACGTCGACAGATCCCAGCACCCAACCTCGCTAACTTCACTGGGTTTCAGCTCTTGAGGAACAATGAGTTACCATTCCTCCAGAGACATTCCGACATCTTAGTTAAAGCAGAGTTTAAGCCGTCCCAAAGTCAAGGATGGACGCATCACATCCAATAATATGTGTCCAGATACTTTTGAGTAGGCCGGCCGGAGTGGCCGAGCGGTTTTAGGCGCTGCAGTCTGGAACCGCGCGACCGCTACGGTCGCAGATTCGAATCCTGCCTCGGGCTTGGATGTGTGTGATGTCGTTAGGTTGGTTAGGTTTAAGTAGTTCTAAGTTCTAGGGGACTGATGACCTCAGAAGTTAAGTCCCATAGTGCTCAGAGCCATTTGAACCATTTGAACTTTTGAGTAGATAGAGTATTTGGGTTGTGTGGGGGTTGACGGGTGGCTGGTAGAAAGTACGAAGTTGCCGTCGTCGTCTCCCTCCATCCCCCCCCCCCTCCTCCTCTAGAATCCAGGCTTTAATCCATACCTGTTTCCAGAGCTTCAGTAGGGAAACTGGCCACCCCTGCTGGTGTCAGGCGGGGCATAGTGTCGTCTACTGTAGCAGCCAACGTCAAACAGGGGTAAGTATTACTTGGCAAGCACAGAAGTGGCTGAAAGTCGAAGCTACTGATAGAAACAATAGGGCCTTGAGGCGGATGCGGGCGGTAAAATCAAGATAACAGCGCCACTGATAAAATTTCAGATGAACACGTATCTATTGGAAGTTTACCATGTGAACTGCATGTGATAAATATTCACAGTAGAGCAGCTATTTCAAATCCATTTATTACATCATGTAGTACCTTGAAGCGGCGTTTGGAAACGCCGATAAAAACTTCTATCCTCCTGTGAAGCATGAATGGAGTTCAGTTATGCATTTGGGAGAGATGTCGCACAGTGGTTCTGCCCCACTAGTTGCTTCGCATGGGCATGTTACAAGGCGAGATTATGCCAGTGTACTAGGCGACAATCCTTAACAAACGCTGCACACTGTGACCTCTGATGAATGATTTGTTTACTGCGATTATAATGCTTCCATTGGCACTCTGCATTGTCCGAGACTGGTTTAATGATCATGATGATGGAGTCGAACGCATCGCATGGACTCCTCAGTTCGATCATGTCAATACGACAGAATGTTTGTGGGATTTTTCCTTCAAGAACAATTTCTGAAGTAGCGACCTGTTTTCAGGAGGAGTGAGTATATACCACTCTAACTTCTGAATCATTTGAATTAGGTCCTCCCTCGTTCCTCACCTCATACAAAATATAATTCCTGTAAAAGAAGAGTCAACACCTTCTGCCTGATTTTGCCTCTCCTGCGTGACGGCCTCTGCCCGGGGACTGGATGTTTGTGTGGGCTTCATCATTTCATCATCATCATTCTTGACAGCGGTTAGCTTGGACTGTGTACCAAAACTGGGCTGTGTAAAAATAGTGAACTTGTACAGGCACTGATGACCGCGCAGTTGAGCGCCCCACAAACCAAACATCATCATCATCATGATCCTGCGTAACGGAAAACATTGCTCCGTATTAGACGATGGATACGAAGATACTCAAGTATCACATGGTATGAGGAAGAATGAAGAAAAACCTGATATGGGATGATGAAAACTGATCCCACAATTAGAACATAATTCAGTTGCACTGTTAGCTGGTACTAAACTTTTCCTCTGTTATTGTATAATGAAATTATACTATTGATGACTGTAACCGAAGTGGGGACGATATAAAATGCAGAGTGCCAATGGCAAGAAAAGCTTTTCTGAAAAAGAAGTATTTGTTAAAATCAAATATGAATTTAAATGTTAGGAAATCTTTTGTGGACTGACGACCATAGCTGTTAAGTCCCATAGTGCTCAGAGCCATTTGAACTCTTTTGTGAAGATTTTTGTGTGGAGCATGACATTGTTCAGAAGTGAACTGTGGACGGTACCCCGTTCAGACAAGAAGACAATAGGTGCTTTTGAAATGTGGTGCTGCAGAGGAACGTTGAAAATTAGGTGAGTGGACCGAACAGTTAATGAAGACGTTCTGAATCCATTGGAGGAGAAAAGAAATTTATGGCATAACTTGACTAGAAGGAGAGATTGGTTGCTTGGACACATGCAGAAGACTCAAGGAATTGTCAATTGGGTACTGTAAGGAAGCCGGGCAGGAGGGGGTTCAAATGGTTCAAATGGCTCTGAGCACTATGGGACTTAACATCTGTGGTCATCAGTCCCCTAGAACTTAGAACTACTTAAACCTAACTAACCTAAGTACATCACACACATCCATGCCCGAGGCAGGATTCGAACCTGCGACCGTAGTGGTCGCGCGGTTCCAGATTGTAGCGCCTAGAACCGCTCGGCCACCACGGCCGGCGCAGGATGGGGGGGGGGGGGGGGCGACTATACATTGTAGAGGCAGATCAAGATTTGAATATTTTAAATAGGTTCATATGGATGTAGTTTGCGGTAGATATGCAGAGTTGAAGAGCCTTGCATAGGATAGACTAGCACCGAGAGCTGCATCAAATCAGTAATTGTTTTCTCGAGCGCATACGGACACCTGCGGGTATGAGAAAGATACACAGTGGATGTCAGACCTGCTTCCTTATATTAAGACTCTGCCTAAAGGCACCAGCGACGTAGGCACTCGGCCTTTCGCGACAGAAACGCCATCGTCTGACTAACGATGCGAGTCTCGTAGGCAGGTCACGGCTGCATTGCAGCAGCGCCCCTAGCGACGTTTCACCGAAACTGTGGCTTCTGTGACGTCATTGCTGACGTCAAGCACGATTACGTCATCGTCTGGTGTTCTGGGAAAGACGTCGATCGCGCGCTGCGTGGGTGTCTGTCGCGCCATTACAGACCGGGTGCCGATGCGATCGCCAAGACGGAGTGAAAGTGGGACGGGAAAATGAACGAAAAGGGAAAAAGAAGATGGCTAGCAGCAGTTTGTTGCGATCAATATGCAGCATGCGCTGGGGTACTCCTACACCGTGCTCCAACTCACAGATTTTGTGGTTTAGAAAGGGATCCGCGCTAGAGGCACTCAACGGATGCTTATTAATCACACACTACCTAATCTCTTAGTTAATATACAGTATTTAGTAAAGAATTAGTGTTGGGAAACCAACCTGAAATTAATAACTGCACGGTGAGTTATGAAATACTGCTGACTTCCTTATGCGTCTTCAAATTTTAGAACGTGTAATCAGTCAGACAAGAACTAATTTCTTAGCTATCACCAATTTGAATATTTACTCTCTCCTACAATAGGTATGGATGTAAAAAAACCTACGTAGTCCTCTGGCGTACGCCGATCTATCGATCTATTCGATTTCTCCTATTTTTTCAACTGCCGTATACAATATCATTTACCCATCCGTGTGCTGTCCTACTGGCTTTGACGTAACCGACATCTAGCTCCCCGCATATTTCGCGACAGCTTGGCTGTACACCATGCAGAACAACAATATTACGTCTGCACACTGGGTATTTACAGTTTCATTTGAAATTACTATATCTGTTATACTGTACAAAAACTTTTTTCCGATTGACGGCGCAAGTATTGCCATTATAACTGGGGCCATTTTTTATTATATTTATTTATTTATGAGGTGCTCTACATTAGAGTTACACTCTGGACACTTACCCAGTTTCACTTTTTTAGTCACAGAATATCAATGAAGTGATTGTTGGCTTATGGTTAAGTATTCTGAATAATATGTTCGTGTGGTGGCTCAGAAGTTTAAGAAGTTGATTCTAGAAAGACGACTGACAAAAACGAAATTCTCTTTTCGGCCACCAATATTTGGTAACGGGTGCTACTGGGAGAAGAACAAAACGAACATGCTTTACTCTAAAAATTTCCTTATTATGAGGTTTTGATGAAAAAAAGGAGTGGAAAAGGAGAGGAGTTGGAGATAAGTAAACTAAAATTCTATAGCTAATCACTGATCGTGATGTCACAACGATCAGAACAAGATGCGGGCAATCCATTCGTCTCTGCAGCTTCCTTGGCACTCTCAATTGGCCGCAGAACCCACAGTTTCACTCTGGGAGATTAATGCACATCTTGAGGTGGATAAAATTTGTATCCAATCAGATGGGGACTTAATCGAGAGGTTTACATTTCAAATACTTTTGTACTAACTAGGAGAATATTTCATATTGTACTCAGTGGCGGCTCGTAAACACACATTCACAGTTATCTCGTAAATATCTCGATTTCGGAGTCTTGTTTACCGAAACTTTTTTGTTTCTATTATCGTGTAATTCGTAACGACACGGTTGTTTCAAGGCATTAAAATATATTTAACACACATACTTTCACCACATAAAGACGCAGCATAATTTTTGTTCTTTGATTTGTCAGATTGATTTAATAACTTTATTCCTTGTTATTTGTACGATGTATGATCTTAGAAAAAATCTAAGTAACTTACGGAAATCAATGTTGTTCACATGTCAACGAGAACTCCATTGGTTAGGCCAAAGAGTTTATTTTTTAAAGGATAAGATAATATTAATCTTTGGCTCACAGTCGGTCTATGTGGAAGAAGCAGTATGCATGAATACGGATGTGTACATCACGTTGCTTGGAGGAAAACGTGTAGAATAATACGTTTCTAGTGGTATCTCGTGGGATGTCAGGAGAAGAGTTGGCACTATGAACTGTTAAACATCACTTTGTCACTTAAAGACTGAAGGGAAAAATGAGAAAATGTCAATGTGCCATTACACTCACGATATCCACGGCAACGATCCACGTCAATCGACATCTTCTTGCAGAATGCAGTTTCTGGATGACTCTCTTTCGTACTTGTTCTGACTCTGAATAATTTGCGGACAGCGTAAGGAATTTAGTTTAATTAATAATTTATTCAACAACCTGTTATCACAGAACAGCAGCAGTAATTGTTTGGTAAGATAAAGTTGACATAAGTATTATTTTGGTTCTAAATTTGAACAAAATAACTTCACGAAAAGCTTTTCTCATAACTCCAAAAAAAGCCATTGAAGTAGTATAGTAAGTGTCGTTAGCTGCACCATATCATTCGTGTAAATACTGATGTTGTTTAGTGCATAATTGTCCGCAGTCGTACAGTAGCTGATCGATCGGCACCGCTGACTGCCACGTGGAGGACCCGAGTTCGATTCCCGACGCTGCCAGGGCTTTTTCCTTGTTAGGAGGTTTGGTACGGGCTACACTCAGCGTTGTGAGACCGACTGAGCAGTTACTCGACAGGTCAAGAAAGCCGGCAACGACCGGGAGAGCGGTGTGCTACTCATGTGCCTCTCCATACCGCATCTAATGACGCCATTATCACAGGACGACGTGGTGGTCGGTCGGATCCGATTGTCCCATCTAGGGCCAGGGCGCGGAAATTCACTTATACCTTTAGTGCATGATTAGTACTGTAATTTTTGTAAATGAATGTGTAAGTGCTTATTTATTGATATTATGCCACAGTCGCTACACAGATCACATCATTCGCAGTACCTGCATCATTCTTCGCCGGCCGAAGTGGTCGTGCGGTTCTAGGCACTGCAGTCTGGAACCGCGAGACCGCTAACGGTCGCAGGTTCGAATCCTGTCTCGGGCATGGATGTGTGTGATGTCCTTAGGTTATTTCGGTTTAACTAGTTCTAAGTTCTAGGGGACTAATGACCTCAGAAGTTCAGTCCCATAGTGCTCAGAGGCACTTGAACCATTTTTTGCATCATTCTTCCAGTTATCGTCAATGTTTTATTTCTTCTTAATTTCAAATCCTCATTTTCGTCCACGTAAAATTAAGATATTATTACTACGCGTGCTTGAAACTTCTGTTGTAATATGGTGTTGGAGTCGGTCATTTGTCTCCATGAAAAGGAGTAATTAAATAGTAAATCCCGACGGGAATGTTAAAACTATTGCCGGTGTAAGTTTTCGCTATTAATTGTGACACAGTCTGCACGCCATGCATCATTAGCAATATTAACATCGACGTTGTCTCGTGAGCACCCCACATCCTTATAACAACATTGCGTTTCATCCTTCACAGAATGCGTACTCTGCCAGAAACTATTTTTCATAGTGGTGTATTTACAAACACCGTTCACCGGCCGCTGTGACCGAGCGGTTCTAGGCTCTTCAGTCCGGAACCGCGCTGCTGCTACGGTCGCAGGTTCGAATCCTGCCTCGGGCATGGATGTGTGTGATGTTCTTAGGTTAGTTAGGTTTAAGTAGTCTAGGGGACTGATGACCTCAGATGTTAAGTCTCATAGTGCTTAGGGCCATCTGCAAACACCGTTCATGTTATGTCAGTATGGCCATGTAAAACGCGCTCTCTAGCGATGTGGTAGTACCATTGTTCACAAGGTAAATGTCAAAGGCCGATCTTTCTGATTCCAAGGCAGTATTGACAGGCTCTGCAGAAGGTGAGTTCCGACAGAGGCCAGAGGGGGCGACTTCATATTGCGTCTTCAGAAGCCGGAGAGCCTAAGCTGCCCCTAAGCCGCAGATAGCGCAAGGCCGGATACCTCGTCAGTCACCTTTTCGCTGAATGTCTACTAAATGAAAATATTCTGCAACAGCGCGTAAAGATACGAGCGAACTAATTTTTCAATAACATTAATACACACACAAATTACAGGCCAAAGAAAATCGCTTCTTCGTCATCCTTTTCACGTCTCAGATCACACGCTTTTCAAACTTATAGACTTTTAGCAGATATGTAATCAAACTGGTAGACATGCGAGGAGAAAGAGGGATGAAGAAAATTTTTGTACTAGCATCTCGTCTCACCAAAGCCATTCCCGGTCTCACCTCTTATGTGCCAGAAGTCCTCCTATTTATCGCAACCTACCATAAATCGCTCTCGTTTTCGCTAATAATCCAATTTTTTCCTTCTCTCACATCTTCCTCCTGTTGAAGACAGTACGATATTAGAAACATAGCTGCAAATATTGTTTTAGAAAAGCACGATATTGTAGAGATAATGTGAGTGTAGTACGGCAGTTAATTGGAAAATGACGCGAATACATTAAAATACCGTCACACAGAAATTAAAATAAATCGAGGAAAAAAGAAAACAGGACAAATAAGGATCAACGGAAAGGTGCGATTAGGCTGTAGTTTTTTACCTACTTTATTGATTACGCACTTATAGGACATATTTATACAACAAAAATGTGAAATCAGCCAAGGAGTCAGATTAAGACCAGCACATACATGCATAATTTTCTACAATTGCCCGACGATCAAATGATTATGCAAAAGGAACGAAACTATCTTCAGCATGCAATACATCGCCTACATCAAATACGTAAGAAACACCACCCAAAATTATGTTTAAATTTCCGAAACGGCATTCGACGATAAACCGTTACAGTAGGTATCACCTTTTCAATTGATATATTGTAATACTGGAGTGCTTATGAGAAAGACATCCCAATAAATTAAATATGTGGCATAATACAAAAAACAATGGGTAGCAAAACAACGAAGTAGATAAGGCTAAAACTTTATAAAATAAAGGTTGCCGTTATAATAACATAGGGAAAAGAATGTGAACATTGACACAGTACGTCAAAAGAAGAATACAGTAGGCTTCAATGAAATTTTTAGAGAAAGCAGGAAGATGTACCCTCAGAGATCAAACTCACAAGAATGCTATAAGTGAATAAGTTAACAAATAATGCAACAATGAAAAAAATAGAGCAAAAATACATAAAACTGTGACGATGTATCAACAAAATGAAGATGAAATATACAACAGATTATTAATTATATAGGAATAGGAAAGAAATAGGTTATCTGGGAAACATATGGATTCAGTAAAGATTAAAAAGGATATTAATCGACTCCCTGAAGTGGAGAATAAGAACCTGAAGAAGGTATAAATAAAACAAACGGAAGATTTGGAAACGTAGCTCTACTACGCACATAATTACAGACTTTAATAGAGAAGTAACTGAACCGACAAACAAGTGGAGAGCTTCAAAGTCGGAAAAAAGTGCAGAAATACAGTTTTGTAGGCAGTGCAGACGCTTTATCTGCAAATTTATTCTTTAACACAACCACAACCTCAACGCAGATTCGGGTTACTTACGCAATTACAAATTCAATGGTAGTAGGCTCTGGGTTGCACACTTCTATATTAATAAGACGACGAATTTAATTCGCTTGCTTTTCGCTTGCTTTTGCTCTGGGCATACAGTGTGCGAGGACCAGAAATAACAAAACTACGGAGAGACGCCCTCTCGATCTCAGTTGGTTGCAGTGCTTGGTAGCCTCGGTTTGTGGAAGTGTATTCCACACTTTAGTTCGTGACCAGCAGTCGCGCAGTAGTGGAAGTACCAGCCATTCTGCGATTCATATGTTTCTTTCCACTGCCTAAAAACCAACTATACACAGCTGCGGTCGGCCGGTGTGGTCGAGCGGTTCTAGGCGCTTCAGTCTGGAACCGCACGACCGCTACGGTCGCAGGTTTGAATCCTGCTTCGGGCATGGATTTTGTGATGTTCTTAGGTTAGTTGGGTTTAAGTAGTTCTAACTTCTAGGGGACTGATGACCTTAGATGCTAAGTCCCATAGTGCTCAGAGCCATTTGAACCATTTGAACACAGTTCCGCTCAGTTTTTACCATATCATTCGAGGTAGAACGCTCATAATAAAGTTGACCGTGTTTAAGAAGCGATTATTTGGTTTGCACTGCAAGAGATGAGCCTCACGGTTTTATTAATGTTAAAGTGGCGGTCTTTGTCGTGCTAGGCTATCCGTGTGCTTGCAACGTGTTTCCACTTACAGCTTTTTTCGTAACTGGAGGTCATCTTTGTTAAGCTGCATCAGAACTGTCTCTAGGGACTGGAATGGTTATCGTTACTTTTGTTCGTATATTATGTCTCTCCATGTGCTTGTGGCTTGCCGGATCGCCTGTGTAGCCCGAAATTGTGGACTGGCTACCTAACACGTATTTGTATCGAGACTGCCTCTCATTTCAGAGCGTTTATGAAAATATGTCTACCTTTCTTTTAGCTGCCTGTTACTGGTCTGCAGTCTCTCCCTGTTCTCTTCATTAACCGGTTAATTTCAATCAGCAATTGAAATCACTGCAGTACGACAAGAAGAATCCAACACTTTCACGGTCCAGAGAGCAACTGGCCTTCAGGTGAGGTTCTTCTGATCTGGTGGTAGGGAAGACGGTAACAGGCAGAACTCACTTATTTCTTTCATTTCGATATCTCCGAAGCCAAAAGAAACGAGCAAGCTGCAGTGCGATCCTGCACTCTTCTCCGCATCTTCTACTGAAACACTTCTGTCTCAGTTCATTCTATCTGTTGCAGCGAGCCTGTTAGAGCTTTTTCCTTTCCATATAGTCTGTGTCTTATAGGTACTAGTGTTGCGTGTGGTGTTATATTTTCCCAGATTGGTTACCTCGTAGCTTGTTAAACCATAGCAGTCGTTTCTTATCTCATATGTTGTTACTTGCATTTCTCCTAATCCTCAGTAAAATTCTGCGCTACGTAGCGTACCCATACAACTCTTTCAAAGACGACGACATAATAATCATACCATATATTCAACACAAATGGCATCTGAGCACTATGGGACTTTGAGATGATCAGTCCCCTAGAACTTAGAACTACTTAAACCTAACTAACCTAAGGACATTACACACGCCCATGCTCGAGGCAGGATTCGAACCTGCGACCGGCTTTTTAACACATTCTCGGAAAGTAGCATGGTCGCGCGTCTTCATGACCACCATCATATCACATAGTTTTTCTATTACCTTTAGTGTTATGATGGACCATTATGATCGTAGTGCCACTGGAATCTGAGAAATGACTTTCCACCAGCCGTGAGCGGCGCTCCTGCCTGACTTGGTGTTTTCAAAGGGCTTTCTCGCTGATGTGTGATTTTGGGAAGTGTAGGAATTTGACAAATATATAGAAATACCGCGAGAAATTCATGCTTCAAAGTAAATCCAGACTCTAGCCGAGTTGTAGGTTGCGCTGTTGTACGCGGTGCATTCAAGTTCTAAGGCCTCCGATTTTTTTTCTAATTAACTACTCACCCGACATCGATGAAACTGGCGTTACTTCTCGACGTAATCGACCTGCACACGTACACATTTTTCACAACGCTGACGCCATGATTCTATGGCAGCGGCGAAGGCTTCTTTAGGAGTCTGTTTTGACCACTGGAAAATCGCTGAGGCAATAGCAACACGGCTGGTGAATGTGCGGCCACGGAGAGTGTCTTTCATTGTTGGAAAAAGCCAAAAGTCACTAGGAGCCAGGTCAGGTGAGTAGGGAGCATGAGGGATCACTTCAAAGTTGTTATCACGAAGAAACTGTTCGCAACGTTAGCTCGATGTGCGGGTGCGTTGTCTCGGTGAAACAGCACACGCGCAGCCCTTCCCGGGCGTTTTTGTTGCAGTGCAGGAAGGAATTTGTTCTTCAAAACATTTTCGTAGGATGCACCTGTTACCGTAGTGCCCTTTGGAACGCAATGGATAAGGATTACGCCCTCGCTGACCCAGAACATGGACACCATCATTTTTTCAGCACTGGCGGTTACCCGAAATTTTTTTGGTAACGGTGAATCTGTGTGCTTCCATTGAGCTGACTGGCGCTTTGTTTCTGGATTGAAAAATGGCATCCACGTCTCATCCATTGTCACAACCGACGAAAGGAAACTCCCATTCATGCTGTCGTTGCACGTCAACATTGCTTGGCAACATGCCACACGGACAGCCGTGTGGTCGT
This sequence comes from Schistocerca cancellata, assembly GCF_023864275.1. Classification (NCBI taxonomy): domain Eukaryota; kingdom Metazoa; phylum Arthropoda; class Insecta; order Orthoptera; family Acrididae; genus Schistocerca; species Schistocerca cancellata. The sequence continues at coordinate 490,705,040 of NC_064633.1, read as the reverse complement.
CCGTCAGCATTCGTGGCACCCACCTGGATGACACTTTTCGCATTTTCAGGTCGTCATGCAGGATTGTGTGCACAGAACCCACAGAAATGCCAACTCTGGAGGCGATCTGTTCAACAGCCATTCGGCGATCCCCCAAAACAATTCTCTCCACTTTCTCGATAATGTCGTCAGACCGGCTTTTGCAAGCCCAAAGTTGTTTCGGTTTGTTGTCACACGATGTTCTGCCTTCATTAAACTGTCGCACCCACGAACGCACTTTCGACACATCCATAACTCCATCACCACATGTCTCTTTCAACTGTCGATGAATTTCAATTGGTTTCACACCACGCAAATTCAGAAAACGAATGATTGCACGCTGTTCAACTAAGGAAAACGTCGCCATTTTGAGTATTTAAAACAGTTCTCATTCTCGCGGCTGGCGGTAAAATTCCATCTACCGTACGGTGCTGCCATCTCTGGGACGTATTGACAGTGAACGCGGCCTCATTTTAAAACAATGTGCATGTTTCTATCTCTTTCCAGTCCGGAGAAAAAAAATCGGAGGCCTTAGAACTTGAATGCACCTTGTATTTGATCACAAACGGAATCTGTGCAATATCCTCAATACGTTGCAAGTGTCAGTCAAGCTCTGGAAAGCGTTATGTGTAATTGTGAGCGCATTATGTCGGAAATAAGTGATTTCAAACGTAGATAAATTGTTGGTGCTCGTTGTTGTTGTTGTGGTCTTCAGTCCAGAGACTGGTTTGATGCAGCTCTCCATGCTACTCTATCCTGTGCAAGCTTCTTCATCTCCCAGTATCTACTGCAACCTATATCCTTCTGAATCTGCTTAGTGTATTCATTTCTTGGCCTCCCTGTACGACTTTTACCCTCCACGTTGCCCTGCAATACTAAATTGGTGATCCCTTGATGCCTGAGAGCATGTCCTACCAAGCGATCCCTTCTTCCAGTGAAGTTGTGCCACAAATTTCTCTTCTCCCCTGTTCTATTCAATACCTCCTCATTAGGTATGTGATCTACCCATCTGATCTTCAGCATTCTTCTGTAGCACCACATTTCTAAAGCTTCTGTTCTCTTCTTGTCTAAACTACTTATCGTCCACGTTTCACTTCCATACATGGCTACACTCCATACATCCATGGTGCTCGTATGGTGGGTGTTTTTGTAGCCAACGTAGGCGAAGTGTTTGGTGCTTCAAGAGGCACCGTATCGAAGATTTACACCGCATGCACGAAAACGGAAAAACATTATTCTTTAAGTCACAACGAGGACGAAAGTGTGTGTTGAGTGATCGTGATGGGCGGTTATTGAAGAGGATTGTGACGAAAGATAAGAGAACTATGGCTGCAAAAGTCTCTGTGGAACTGGATGTCGCACTCACGAATACTGTCAGCGCTAAAACAATACGAAAGGAGCTATTTAATGCAAAGCGAGCTGGAATTCCAAAACCACACACCAGTGATGCAAATGCCAGTAATAGGAAAACGAGGTGCTGAAGCCATAAAACCTAATGAATCTTGTTGCCCACTGTTTCCAACTTCTAGCCGAGTTTACGTCTTAAGAGTGAAACAGGTTGGGGGTTCGGTGATGATTTGGTCAGCCATATTGTGTTATTCCACGGGCTTGTGGTTACTCTGCAAGGTCGTATTGTTGTCAATGATAAGTGATTATTAATATTCTGGTTGGTCAGGTCCGTCGCATGATATTATGTTTGCACCCCAATGGTTCTACATCTACATCTACATCCATACTCCGCAAGCCACCTGACGGTGTGTGGCGGAGGGTACCTTGCGTACCTCTATCGGTTCTCCCTTCTATTCCAGTCTCGTATTGTTCGTGGAAAGAAGGATTGTCGGTATGCCTCTGTGTGGGCTCTAATCTCTCTGATTTTATCCTCATGGTCTCTTCGCGAGATATACGTAGGAGGGAGCAATATACTGCTTGACTCTTCGGTGAAGGTATGTTCTTGAAACTTTGACAAAAGCCCGTACCGAGCTACTGAGCGTCTCTCCTGCAGAGTCTTCCACTGGAGTTAATCTATCATCTCCGTAAAGCTTTCGCGATTACTAAATTATCCTGTAACGAAGCGCGCTGCTCTCCGTTGGATCTTCTCTATATCTTCTATCAACCCTATCTGGTACGGATCCCACACTGCTGAGCAGTATTCAAGCAGTGGGCGAGCAAGCGTACTGTAACCTACTTCCTTTGTTTTCGGATTGCATTTCCTTAGGATTCTTCCAATGATCTTCTCTATATCTTCTATCAACCCTATCTGGTACGGATCCCACACTGCTGAGCAGTATTCAAGCAGTGGGCGAGCAAGCGTACTGTAACCTACTTCCTTTGTTTTCGGATTGCATTTCCTTAGGATTCTTCCAATGAATCTCAGTCTGGCATCTGCTTTACCGACGATCAACATTATATGATCATTCCATTTTAAATCACTCCTAATGCGTACTCCCAGATAATTTATGGTATTAACTGCTTCCAGTTGCTGACCTGCTATTTATGATAAGGGATCTATCTTTCTATGTATTCGCAGCACATTACACTTGTCTACATTGAGATTCAATTGCCATTCCCTGCACCATGCGTCAATTCGCTGCAGATCCTCCTGCATTTCAGTACAATTTTCCATTGTTACAACCTCTCGATACACCACAGCATCATCTGCAAAAAGCCTCAGTGAACTTCCGATGTCATCCACCAGGTCATTTATGTATATTGTGAATAGCAACGGTCCTATGACACTCCCCTGCGGCACACCTGAAATCACTCTTACTTCGGAGGACTTCTCTCCATTGAGAATGACATGCTGCGTCCTGTTATCTAGGAACTCCTCAATCCAATCACACAATTGGTCAGACAGTCCATATGCTCTTACTTTGTTCATTAAACGACTGTGGGGAACTGTATCGAACGCCTTGCGGAAGTCAAGAAACACGGCATCTACCTGTGAACCCGTGTCTATGGCCCTCTGAGTCTCGTGGACGAATAACGCGAGCTGGGTTTCACATGACCGTCTTTTTCGAAACCCATGCTGATTCCTACAGAGTAGATTTCTAGTCTCCAAAAAAGTCATTATACTCGAACACAATACGTGTTCCAAAATTCTACAACTGATCGACGTTAGAGATATAGGTCTATAGTTCTGCACATCTGTTCGACGTCCCTTCTTGAAAACGGGGATGACCTGTGCCCTTTTCCAATCCTTTGGAACGCTACGCTCTTCTAGAGACCTACGGTACACCGCTGCAAGAAGGGGGGCAAGTTCCTTCGCGTACTCTGTGTAAAATTGAACTGGTATCCCATCAGGTCCAGAGGCCTTTCCTCTTTTGAGCGATTTTAATTGTTTCTCTATCCCTCTGTCGTCTATTTCGATATCTACCATTTTGTCATCTGTGCGACAATCTAGAGAAGGAACTACTGTGCAATCTTCCTCTGTGAAACAACTTTGGAAAAAGACATTTAGTATTTCGGCCTTTAGTCCGTCATCCTCTGTTTCAGTACCATCTCGGTCACAGAGTGTCTGGACATTTTGTTTTGATCCACCTACCGCTTTGACATAAGACCAAAATTTCTTAGGATTTTCTGCCAAGTCAGTACATAGAACTTTACTTTCGAATTCATTGAACGCCTCTCGCATAGCCCTCCTCACACTACATTTCGCTTCGCGTAATTTTTGTTTGTCTGCAAGGCTTTGGCTATGTTTATGTTTGCTGTGAAGTTCCCTTTGCTTCCGCAGCAGTTTTCTAACTCGGTTGTTGTACCACGGTGGCTCTTTTCCATCTCTTACGATCTTGCTTGGCACATACTCATCTAACGCATTATGTACGACGGTTTTGAACTTTGTCCACTGATCCTCAACACTATCTGTACTTGAGACAAAACTTTTGTGTTGAGCCGTCAGGGACTCTGAAATCTGCTTTTTGTCACTTTTTCTAAACAGAAAAATCTTCCTACCCTTTTTAATATTGAAACGTCCCCTTTGAACAATTTATACACGACTGTGCTTAAACTGACACACAATAACTTTTAGCGCAACGCAATCTGACTTTCAAAAATCCCTACAAAAGAATGGCCCTGACTAACATTAACCTATACCTTTCACAAATCACTTACCTCGCAAAAATGTTCATTACTCAAACTACTGCAATACAGCGAGCGCCACTACTGCCAGCTAAATAAAAGATTCAAACTACTGAAGGCACTAACTACTGATAGGGATAGTTAGCAAATGAAAGATTTTAATAGAGAACAAACAATGTATTTACCTTAATAGTCATAATATATATATCAGTTCATGACAAATTACAAAACTCCGCCATCTCTCTCCCCACATCCACCACTGCTGGCGGCTCACCTCCAACTGCGCAACGCTACGCGCTGTTCACATCCAGCTGCCGCTGCCCAACACTACAATGGCAGACAACAATGCAAACTAGCCACAGACTGCACACAGCACAGCCAGTGATTTTCATATAGAGCGCTACGTAACGTTACCAATAAGAAAACATAAACAGCCTACTTACATAAAGAAAACATAAACAGCCTACTTACAATATTCCTATTTACGGCTGAAATCATCGATGCCGTAACCGCTCTATGATCGCTGATTCCCTGTTCTGCGTTAACTTTTTCAAATAGTTCGGGTCTGTTTGTCACCAGAAGGTCTAATATGTTATCGCCACGGGTCGGTTCTCTGTTTAACTGCTCAAGGTAGTTTTCAGGTAAAGCACTTAAAAAAATTTCACTGGATTCTTTGTCCCTGCCACCCGTTATGAACGTCTGTGTCTCCCAGTCTATATGCAGCAAATTAAAATCTCCACCCAGAACTATAACATGGTGGGGAAATCTACTCGAAATATTTTCCAAATTATCCTTCAGGTGCTCAGCCACAACAGCTGGTGAGCCAGGGGGCCTATAGAGACATCCAATTACCATGTCTGAGCCTGCTTTAACCGTGACCTTCACCCAAATTATTTCACATTTCGGATCTCCGTCAATTTCCTTCGATACTATTGCACTTCTTATCGCTATACTGTGTTCCTAAGGGACAGTTCCCCGGTTTCCAATACTTTCACCAGGACTGGTTTTGTGAGCACGATGATCAATTGTCGCATTTCTTCTGGCCATCACAGTCAGCAGATCTCAATATTACTGAGTTCCTAAGGGACAGTTCCCCGGTTTCCAATACTTTCAGCACGACTGGTTTTGTGAGCACGATGATCAATTGTCGCATTTCTCCTGGCCATCACAGTCAGCAGATCTCAATATTACTGAGCCTTTGTGGTCTACTTTGGAGAGGAGGGTGCGTGATCGCTGTCCATCTCTATCTTCGTTATCTGAAATTTCCACGATTTTGCAGGAAAAGTGATGTAAGATTCCCTTGAAATCAATAAAGGACGTGTATTTATCCATTCCAAGATGACTGGAGGCTTTTCTCAATTCCAACGGTTTCCTACACCCCATTAGGCACGGTAATGTGTTGTGCTTTTGATGTTTCCATATCTCCGTCCACCTCTCTAGCGATAAGACGTGTGTCAGTTATTACACCCTCGCCGTTATTATTCAGCGTTCTGACCCTTAGTATTTCACGTACTTCGTTTTCGTTTCCGACATGCTAGTGGAAGAATTTTGCCTAAGTTTTCTTCATAACCTAACACGTGGTCGATCACAAGTTTTTGAAGGCGGGCGATGATTTTTGTACTTGTTTCCTCCTTCGTGGTCTGTGGCACTCTACTCACATCGACTGAAGCTATATTTGTATTTTCATACAGTTAACCCTTGTACAACCACAAACCGTCGTCCTCTCTGGCGTGTGTTTTGAACAAGACGTGTCTCTTGCGAGGCATGCTATTTGTGGCTTATTACCTGCGCCGCTTTTTATGGTTTTGGAGATGTCTCTGATGCGTCTTTTCTTGTTGCTTGTAAGATTCTCACACAAGTGGTGAAAAGTGAATTAACTCTTGATTCGTATTTTTATTTTACGGCTCGGAAAATACAAAGTGGCATCCAAGCTTTACCACCCGGATTCAGTTGAGATTATTTAGAAGGGACAACAGCTGTAATACAAATTTGTTAAAAATTAATTAAATAAGAATAAACTTTATTTACGTTACTTTGATAATCAAGAAAATTGTCAAAAATGTTGGAGGATATTTGCATTCATTTTTTTTTGTAGAAATCCTGAAAACAAGAAAAGATGCATCAGTTAACACCTACAAAATAATGAAGAAACCCTGTGATGGTAATAAGTCAGAAACAGCATGCATCACCAGAGACAGGTCTATAGGGTTCTAAGGACGTGCCGCAGTGGATGAAAGTTGGTTGTTGTGCAAAGTTTAGCAGTAAGAAAATCCAAGGACGGACTCTGTGGATGTACGTAGAACGCCATAAACCAACAAAGAAGAAACAAGAACACAAAACGTAGTAACCATTTCAGACAACATGTGATTGGTAACGTTCAGGTTGTGAAGAAAATTTATGCAGAACTCTTCCATTAGCATGCTGGAAACGAAAACATGCCACCTGAAATACAGCAAGTCATAACGCAGAATAACCATCGTCTCTTTTCACGAAGTTCAACAAATACGAAAGTTGTACTTCAAACAGTTAACAATTGTTAAGTCTTCCTGGATTTTATTTCAAAAGTCAAAAGCATTCATATGACTTAGCTTAGATCTAATTCTGTTATTCTTTTTGATCTTCCCGAAATTTACTCCGCCGGCCGGAGTGGCCGAGCGGTTCTGGGCGCTTCAGTCTGGAACCGCGCGACCGTTACGGTCGCAGGTTCGAATCGTGCCTCGGGCATGGATGTGTGTGATGTCCTTAGGTTAGTTAGATTTAAGTTGTTCTGAGTTCTAGGGGACTGATGACCTCAGATGTTAAACCCCATAGTGCTGAAAGCCATTTTGAAATTTACTTCATTTCTTCTGCTAAACTATAGAATTGTAAACCGTGTCACTGCATTACAATCTTTTTAGTGTGCGCTACATATCGCAATGTTAGACTGAAGTAATAATTTTATTCCTCTGGACATTACGAGAAGCTATAGTAACCTATACATCATTTAACCGTAAGTGACATTGAACCGGGCAAGAAAATACCTGTATTGAAGGACCAGTGGTCTGCCGCTTGTTGACTAATGGTCACAGGCTTGTGTGATTGATTTAGGACTGCACCAGGAAAAGTTGAAACTCTGAGCTGGCAGACACTCGAAGAAATGTGTCTAATACCTTGTGATCAAATGTGTAGGAAACTAGAAAAATACGTTCTTAATGCACAGTCTACATAAGACCGTATCTGTACCTCACTGTCAAGAGGAGCGCGTAGGTTCAATTGGCGGTACTGTCAGGATTTTTCCGTAGTTGGAGAAATAGAAAGGGATGCACTGAGCCTTGTGATGCCAATTGAGGAGCTACTTCAAAGCGAAGTAGTGGCTCGAAAGTTTAGAAAGTTAGTAATGGCTAAGAGAGAGGTGCACTCACCCCATGTATCTCCATAGAGTATGCAAATGACGCCGTTGCAGAAGACGGCGCATCGGGCGGCCGACATCCACGGTTCTCAGTGCCAGAACGAGGAGTAAATAAAATATTCTCTTCGATCTTTACGACACGCTCCAACAGAGATCGTCCGGCTGGTATAAGGTTAACAACAGCACATAGGGGAGCATATAAACAAGTCATTCTTCACGACGGGGCAGTGGACGGGTGGGTGGTGTTCGAGATACTCGTAAGACCAAACGTTCACTCGTGAGCCGCCAACTAGACTGACGAACCAAAACATTATGTCCACCGCCAGACTGAATCCCGGCACGTGACACCGTAAGCAAGGTGCAGAAGCAGAGTAGAAACGAATGTGGAACCATTCTAGCGACGATACGGGCCTCAAATGGGAAAATCCACTGATATGAGCAGGTTTGACGAAGGGTAGAATGCTATGGCCCGGCGCCTGGGAACGAATACCTTAGAAATCGTGAGGATGGTCAGCTTTCCGCGTGCTTCTCTCGTGAGTATCAATGTAAAGTGGTTGAAGTATGGTGAAATCACGGGTAGGCAACAAGGTGTTGTACGGCCACGTCTCAGGTGGCATTCGGATGTTTGCCCACTCCGTAAAGCAGGATGGGCCGAATCTTTGCCAGATTTGACAACAGAGTGCAATGTTGGTGCAGGCACAAGTTTTTCGAAGTGCACCATTCCTCACACATCGCTGAACATGGGGCACTGCAGAAGATGACCCTACGTGGTTCCGTGTTAATCCAACGACAACGATAATTACAATTGCAGTTGGCATGGGATCACCGATACTGGACTGTGGATCAATGCAATCATGTTTTATGTTACACCAGATCGTCGGTTGTGCCCAGACACAACATCTCCTCAGATGAACAGCTGCTTGAAACATGCACTGTGACACAGATTCAGGCTGGTTGTAGGAGTATTATACTATACCTTCATGCCTGATGTCTCCGCCGACAGCGAAAGCATCTGTCAGTTGACCAGAATCGTGCTACACTGGTTTGAGGATCATGGTAGTGAACTTATGTTCACGTGTTCGCCGCCAAATTCTCCTGATGCAGACCCTATGGAACACGTCTGGGACGCTATCGGGCACCAGCTCCTCAACTACAAGCCACTCGCCCATAATGTACAGGAGTGCGTAACCCGTGCTTAGACACTTGGTGTCATACACACACACTACAATGTACAACCACTGAAGTGCCAAATGAATAACCGTGAGAGGTAGCTCAGAAGTCTGTGTTTCCTGTGACCTAAGTCACCAGCAGACGCATCTCCTAGCATCAGAGAAGCAGAAAGTGACTGCTGTTGTGGACGAACCAGCTTCATCCCCACGTATCTTCCACCAATCGATCTGCTGCAACCAGTAGGATTTCACCAAATTACAATACTTCGAGGGAGGGTATACGCGACCAGCACCATTGTGTTGCCAAGCAGCAAGATCCTGGAACATCATGATCCAGGCATCGATCCAGTAACAAGCTCCTGATGCCTCTGTCATCAAGGGGGTAAACTAGCACGTGTACGTAATTACGCAGAGCGTTTTCCCTCTGATTACCAGCCAACGAGTTTCGTCGTAGACTTGTTTTCTATACCGCAACCACATTTCCACAACAAACTTCGGCCTATTAGCTATTAGGCACATGCAGGAACACATATCAGCTAGAATTAACCCTCGCGTACAGTCTCAAAAAGTCGGGAAATCATCAGATGGAGATGAAAAAACTAAGAGGAGACTGTGCATCATCCAGGAGCGGAGCGTAGGTGGACGGGGATAATGACCCACACAAACATTTTACTAAAGATATTTATATTTTTACGTATTTTAATTTATAAACGTATCAGATAACTTACGTAAAATGCAATATCGTCTCGGAAATAGCCGAGTCGATTGATTGCCAACCTAAGTGATTGTAGAACACATTTCAGCTCATAAGAAAAGGCCCCAAAAGTTAAGCTTACCAGACCAACAGCCAATAACAAGTCCAGTGCGGTTCGTGAGTCGACAGGTAGATCCGCAAAACCAGAGGAAGTCGAGAGAAGGCAGGATAGAAAGGAAAAGATACTCCACTAAGAAAAAATCATAGCGAGAGTGATTGTCATACTTAAGTCAGATATAGTCTGTCGATTTTTGTTCACAGTCCTGAATCTACGTGAAATACTGATTATGGTAAGTGCACACTTCGATAAATTATGAATTTCTGAAAGTCCAGCCGCGTGGGGTAGAAGAGCGGTCTCGGGCGCCTTGCCACGGTTCGCGCGGCTCCTCCCGTTGGAGGTTCGAGTCCTCCCTCGGGCATGGGTGTGTGTTGTCCTTAGCGTAAGTTAGTTTAAGTTAGAGTAAGTAGTGTGTAAGCCTAGGGAGCGATGACCTCAAAAGTTTGGTCCCATAGGAGCTTACCGCAAATTAAAATTAAAAGTCCTCAAAGAGTGTTGCTATTATAGTTCTTAAAAGAATTGCGTGTCATACGTACGTCTCAAATTATAAATTTTTTATTCAGATGATGTACATTATCTGGCCCTTGTGTAAAGTGGAATTGACGACTAGATGTCGCCAGAAGCGGACCTGTCAGTATAAAAGGAGGTGGGGAGCACTGTGTCGTCAGTAGAGAAGCAGTGACAGCAGAACATATCTGTCGGGAGAATTCACTGACTCCGAATGCAGACTAGTCATTGGATGTCACCTGAGTAATAAATCCACCAGGGACATTTCAATCCTTCTAAAGCTGCAGACTGTTGGTGATGTGACTGTAAAGTGGAGACGCAAAGGAAGAACTACAGCTAAACGACTGTGCGCAAGGAGTTAAAAACGACTGGGTACGGTGGTCGTGTAGCTCCTCGTAAGCCACATCTTTCCGTAACCAGTGCTGAGCGACGCTTGAGGTGGCGTCGAGAGCGACGACAATGGACGCTGGATGAGTGCAGACGAGTGATCTGAAGTGAGGAACAACGTTATGTGCTGTGGCAGTCCGACGGAAAAGCCTGTATTTGGCAAATCCCTGGAGAACGGTACCTACCATCAAGTGTAGTACCAACAGTGGAGTACAGAGGAGGTGGTGTTGCGTTATGGGGGTGTCTTTCATGGTTGTGGTTGGATTGTCGTCCCCTTATTGTGCTGAAGAGAACGCTAAATGCGGAAGGACTTGAAAACGTTTTACAGCGTTGTTTACTGTGTACGGTAGAATAACCATTTGGTGACGATTATTGTCTGTATCAGTACGACAAGGCATTCTATTATAAAACAACATCTGTGCGGCAATGGTTGTGTGTAACAATATTCCTGAAATGGACTCACCTGCCCGGAGTCCCGACGAGGAACACATATGGGGTGAATTAGACTGTCCACTTCACTCTAACTGCAGCGTCCAACATCACTACCTTATCTGATTTTGCTCTTGAGAAAGAACAGACTGCAATTTCTGCACAGACATTCAGTCACCTCATTGAATGTGTACCCACGAGAGGTCAATGCGTCATAAAGGCGAATGAAGAACACACTCCATATTAATTCCCTGTAGTATATGTTCGGATACTTTTGATCAGACAGTGTATTTATCTGAACTGTAATTCTTTGGAAGTTACGCTGATGCGATGTAGTAAGTGCTGACGTAAATAAATTATATAAAATATTTTAGTAGCATAATAATATGTTGTCACTAATTTTAAAATCTTAGGCATCTGTGTCCCGTTGAAAATAACAGTGATGGGTAGTTATATTTGTTGGAGAGGGTCTTAATAAATTGAAAGTCTTCCCCCTCTCCCAAGAACCGAACCCTAGATCAGTACCTGGCATTACCACAATAGAAAAGGTAACGGCAGACAACAACACATATGCTCGACGCGGCGATCTGTAAAAATCGGCTTCCTTGCGAAATACGATTGAACAGAAATCCGGCGAAGCGATTGCTGAACCAGCTATGGCGTAAAATTAAAATTGCTGTGGTCGAACACAGGGCTGGAAAAATCTCTATGCTCTGACCAGGGACCGACACAGGCTGGCACACATCGCAACCTATAGTTCATCGAAGCTACAAGATATCGCCGCATGAGAACAGAGAAGATTTAGCCAGATATAAAGTTAACGCTTCAGCGGATATCTCTGGCGCGAGTTCCACCTCCATCGGCCAGTTAAGGGACTCAGCGGATATACAGCAAGTAGAGAACGGCGGAAGAAACTTTAGACATATAGCTGCAATGGGGCATTGAGCGACAGATGAAAATATATGCCGGACCGAGAATCGAACCCGGATTTCCCACTTATGTACAGAGCGGCAGAATAGGGGAGAGTGTTGTACGTAGAGGATAGTGTACCCAGGAACACATAATGTTTATTGATTGATCGAGTGACTGATTTTTGAATCACATGAATCAATGCGTACTAGAGACCACCGTTAGCAGTGTTTTTCTCATATTTAAATCAGGAAGTAGGGCAGTCATCTACAGGCCAATGGAGGCAGCGTGGGCAGGGGTCGAAACCCGAAACCTGGCCCGTTCCCAACCCTGAACCATTCCCCTCCGGTTATTTTTTGGTGTGTAGAGTGGAAAGCAGGTTAAACAAAACATCTTTATTCTTACAATGGTGCAGTTCTAGAGGCAAAGAAACCAACTAAACAGAAAAATTAAAGCATTAATACAATGCAAAGGCTGCCCTTCCAGCGGAACCAACATCTGACACTACATCCGTTGCTACCATGGATCACATGTCCTTCTAACGTCCGTTAGAGCCAAGCTCGTCTTCACGAAAAAAGGGTTCATATGGTTCTTCGCTTGTTCTCGTGTGTTTCGTAAAATTAACATGCACATAAGGTTAACGTCCCTCACCTGGCACACCCCAAGTGTGGGGAGGGTCCAAGAAGACAGTACCCAGATAATTAGCAAAGTATTGGCGGCAGCACGGGCGGCATTGTAGATGAGTGAATCGTTCCAATAGGAAGATAGAAAAATCGAGAAAGTGTTTGTCGTCATAACGGTAAAGCTATAATATGGTCAACCCTTGATCCATTTCACTTCATTTAGCTTAGTATGTGGATAAACGTCATATATGCGGCAAGAAGAGATGTCAGAGTCACTGCGGTAGTGGTCATTCGCTGAATGAGGGCCAACATCAGTCTTGTCAACCTCCACGGCAGCCCCACATTGCAGACGGTGTCCACCTGTATCAGGTAGACGGCACTAGGGCCATAACGGAGAATCGGTCTTACATATGTAACGGAGTATCTGACGATTCATATACCGGGTGATTCATACACCTGGTGGTTATAATTAAACTTTTCCTATTTAACACGTTATAACACGGAAACTAATTACCATACGAGTACCAAACTTGGTAGTATTAATGACAAGGACATGGGGAAGAGAAATAGTGCAGAATCAATTCAGTTAAAACACTTTTGATGTGTTGGCACGGTATATCATACCATTACATACTGGTACCGTTACTGCTACAAAAAGGGGCTCAATATGGCACCTATCAGTGTCCAGAAGAGCCTGAAAACGCAGGACTGCATTTTCCACAGTGGAACGAAGCATGTCCGTAGGTATGCTGGCTACCTCTCTTGATATGCTGCACTTCAGACCAGCACCTGTGTGAATGTTCCTCTGGTAAATGTTGTCCTTCACGTGGCCCTCAACCAGAAACCACAAGGAGTGAGATCAGGTGATCGTACCAGCCAAGCATTTGGAAACGATCGGCTGATAATTCGGTCGTTTCCAGATGTGCTTCGGAGAAGCAGGTGATCTTCAAGAGCGATGTGCGGTGAGGCCTCAATTTACATGAAAACTGTTGAGTTCAAAGCGTCTCTCTCCTGTAGGGCGGGTATGACACGCTGGCGAAACATATCGCAGTAACGCTGGCCAGTCACACTGCACGTCTTCGGTCCTTGAGCGCCAACCTGTTCAAAAAAGAATGAACCAATGAAGCCACACCAGACAGTGACACGTTCACCATGCAGAGGAATTTCATGCACAGTGAATGGAGGAGAAGATCCCCACAGCAGCCAATTCTGTATGTTCACTTCACCTGTCAGAGAAAAACAAGCTTCATCCGTCCATAGGATGGTCCAGGGCCAGACATCGTCAACTTCAATCCTTGCGAGAAAGTGAAGAGCGAAGTCAACACGTCGTTATTCCTCCTGTGGTGCAAGTTGCTGTACGACATGGATCTTTTACGGATACCATTTGAGAATGGTTCGAAACACCCTCCGTACAGTGGCTCACAGGATATTCAGCTGTCGTTACACAGCGTGCACACTGCCTGACGACTGGGAACTGTGGGCAGCGTTGTCTGCCATAGCAACAGCGATTTCATCAAACATTTGTGGTGCAACCGGTCGTCAGACTCTTCACAGAGCGAAGCCTAGTTCTCCAGTTGATTTGAACTTCTTCATCGTGCCCCGCACAGTAAGTGGAGAAAGAGGACTCTTCCGTAAACCTTTCAGCTGGCGATATTCTCGAAGTACAGTTGCAGCATTACTATTGTTTTGATAATAGAGCTTCACCAATATTGGCCTGCACCTTTTGACCAAGCTCATGTTGACACATCAACAAGTGCACTGCAACTGGTCAGGTGTGTGGGACTATGAGTCACGATGACTGATCACGGCACCTGGTAGCCATCGTTGGAACTGGCGCTGTGACACATGGAAATCATGCACCCCATACTCTGGACATTAACGCTACAAAGTTAGGTACTCGTATGTTAATTAGTTTCTATGTCACAATGTGTTAAATAGGGTAAGTTTAATTATAACCACCCAGTATTTGCGGTTGACGACAAAATACCAGGCCGCTCTAGCAACGGAATCGAGAAGAGCTCCATACACTAAATGCCAGACCACCAGCCAAATAATCGAGGGTAGACGGCTTTCAATCCTATTTCGGGCATGGCCTCGTATAATATGGCAATAAACATCACGGGCCCTCTGCAGCTGCTCACTCGGAAGATCAGTGTTGACATAACTGAAGTCCACAAAAAACGTCTTTAGGTGAGATAGTGTCAGCGACATATGCGCCACTGCTATTGGAGGTTCGTAAGGCGTGGGGGCCAATTCTTCAATCAGATTTCTCGTGAAGCTGTGCTGGCTGTGGTTCCACCTCTTCATCATATAAATCAGCTGCTCCAACTAGCACATTGCCCTTTGTGTTAGGGAGGGTGAGCATGTAGTAGTAGACTTTGAGAATCATTTCCACATTGCCAAAGTAACCAAAGACTACATGTAAACTGAATACTATCGTCTTCAGCATTGGGAGGACTGGGCACATGGGTATCCTGGCTGTCAGATAAATGTTGAAATAAGCCACCTGCTGGACCATGTTCAGAGATCGCAGCAAGTTGCTATAGACATCCATAGGAGTCGAGTATAGGTAACGTCTGTCATCCATCGACTGTCACATGTAAAGATAACTCCCAAACGTTTCATCATATCCCAGAGTGGGTAGGGTCCAAGCTTCCTTCTAGGAAGCCATTGCTGATGACCATCGCTCCAGACTTCTCCAAATTCAAGTGGCTTCCGGCTGTGGCCCAAAATTGGGCATTCCTGTCGAGTGCTCTTTGGACTTCACCTGGCATATGTACTAAAAACACCAGATCGTTTGCTTATGCACATCAGACAAAGGGGGCGGGGGGGGAGGGGGTCTGTCAACGTAAGTCCCTGCAGCCGCTATTGTAATGTGTGTAGCAGTGGCTCCATGGAAACGCCATACATAACCACCGACAGGGGACAACCTTACCTCACAGATCAGGTGATAGGGATCTTGGCCACTATATGTCCATGGATTATAACCTGTGAAGTCGCGCCATACAGAAGGTGCATGATGGTGTATATGAAGGACTGGAGACAGGTTAGCTGTCACAGTATCTTCTCAAGATAATTGTGGCATACCCTATCAAAAGTGAGGTAGAAGTCCACTGACACTAAGGCTATATATATAACATACCTCTGCCAGTGAGATGACATCGTGGCAATCACTAAGCGCCATCTCTACATTGCTGTTACCACCGAGACGCTTCTGATCTGCAGAGACGACTTGGTGCAGGACACTCCAAATGTGGGCAGCCAGAATTCTCGTAAATATCTTTAAATCATTGTTGAGCAGTGTAAGAGTCCATTAATGGTCACCTCCCATTCTGGCAGACAAAGGTAGGTGGCATCTGCACTACAGGTTTCAACAGTTCTTGATACATTGAAACCCCTTGGGGCATCATAATACCACGAACTTGTGATAAAACTCTATCAGGAGACCATCTGGGCCTGGAGAGAATTTGGTCGCCCCTTTGCTAATGGCATCTGTGACGTCCTCGGCCGTTATGGATTCCGTGAGGGTAGCCACCGCGTTTTCATCGAGAGTCCAAGGTAGCAAGTGGAGGACTACACCCATCGCCGTAGCATCCTGGTCTTCTGTAGTGTAGACCCGCCAGTAACGATCCAAGAAGTCGTTGGTGACATCCTTCTTGGCCATCAGGTGCTGGCCATATCCAGCACGGGGATCAATACTCTGCAACATCTGGAATGTTCACGGAAAATGTGATGCATGGTCGGCAGTTCATCTCCAATCTGCTCTCGACTATGCATGCGCACAAGTGTGCCCTCATGACGACGTCGTGTAAGCGTTGTGACCCTTGACAGCAAGCGATGGACCTCAGCCTGACGTCCTGGTGACAATGGTTGGGCGGATATCTCCCGCCGTAGCATAAAATAATATTCCATGTGGTGCCATTATCATACATAGCCAATCGATTGCAGTTCATCATCACACACTACAGTGCAGATTTTGTGCAATCGAGACACCACTAGATCGTGGAAGGAAACGTCATATGCCGCCTCTCACAGTTCGATCAGGGCTCCACTATCCTCTGCTGTTACTATGGATCAACGAGGAGCACTACATTCATCTTCCACAGGCTCTTGCTCTGCCACACTCTCCGTCGTTGGAGGAAGATGGTGCAGAGGAAGGTATCATGAACCACAAGGACTGCTAGCCATATCTCAGCATCTTACATCGTTGCTGTGGGTCCATGGGAGACATAGATCAGGTCATGGTGCCGAATGCCCGGTAACGTATGTGTATCCATCTTTGTTGCCATGGATATTCCATTTGGCGTCGATGAGACGAAGGTCTTGCACAACGTGTTGCAGTTCCCTGAATGTGCTAAAGTGTGGTACTTGATCCTGTGGTAACATTACACAGTTAAAGTCAGTCCCTAGAACGATATGATCGTAGTATCTCTCGAATAAGGGCGCAACCTCCTCTGCATAAAATCTCAAAAGGTCTGTCCTCTTGTCCTTATCGGAGGCATATACATTCGAAATCCTGACACCCTGATATGTGATAGCAAGTCCTCACGCTAACAGAAGAATGGTCACACCATCGATGACAATGCCTTCCATTACAAGAATGACAGTGGCAGTGCCATTATCCATGAATGGCACCTTATAAACATCATATCAGTAAATAGATGGGAACTAGTTGAGATGCACTTCCTGGAGCAGTACGACGTCGATATTTGTCGCCAGCAACAATTCAAGAAACATCTGCAGCTTGATCTCAAAAATGATGGTACTGAGGTTGATGATGCCAATCCGTTAGACCTGGCATGCGGAGGTAGTATTTTTGGCACCTGTTGGAAGAGGTGGAGGTGGGAGACCTGAAGAAGGCCCTACTGTCAACAACATGCCCCCTCCTATGTCCACTGGCATTTAACTGTCGTGATGTGAAGCAACTGCAACCACTTTAGCTATGGCAGCAGACGTCACGTCCTCGAGATTTTCAGCCCACACAGTCAGTGCTGCGATCACCCCTCGAAATTAACAGAGTGGCAGAAAGTTGCAGTGCAACCCTGATAGGTTCAGATACTGAATCCATCCACTGTCCATCATCCAAAGGCAAATCTGCTGCTGATCGAATCCCATCCGGGGAACCAACAAGCATATCTTCCTGCAGGTGATGGTCATCACCATCAAGATCTTCATCTTCTGTTGACATCGTCCTATAGGTATCGGATGGAGCCAGCCGAGGTTTCTTCCATCACTTTGGAGCCTTTTGTTTTCGGACATGAGCATCAATATCCAACAATCACTGGGGTTTGTTGCCATCAAGAACAAAAGTGTGCCGGCCGCGGTGGTCTAGCGGTTCTAGGCGCTCAGTCCGGAACCGCGCGACTGCTACGGTCGAAGGTTCGAATCCTGCCTCGGGCATGGATGTGTGTGATGTCCTTAGGTTAGTTAGGTTTAAGTAGTTCTAAGTTCTAGGGGACTGATGACCACAGATGTTAAGTCCCATAGTGCTCAGAGCCATTTGAACCATTTTTGACAAAAGTGTCTGATCTTATCATTAAATGTGCAGTGGTCAACCTCTCCTGCAGGGTCATTCCCCCTTTTCATTGCAAAACAAATGCCAGAGTTTGCTCTGGCAGGGCAGAACGTGCATCTGTAGTTCCCTGCCGCCACATCAGAGGCTGCTCAGCGTCAGCTGAAGGTGATGTTTCTGTCAACAGTTGATGATTAGAAGGAACAGACTGAAGGGCCCCCACATATGTCAACTGGAGCACCGTTAGATCAGCCGGCCGCTGTCGCCGAGCGGTTCTAGGCGCTTCAGTCTGGAACCGCGCGACCGCTACGGTTGCAGGTTCGAATCCTGCCTTGGGAATGGATGTGTGTGATGTCCTTAGGTTAGTCAGGTTTAAGTAGTTCTAATTTCTAGGCGACTGATGACCTGAGATGTTCAGCCCCATAGTGCTCAGAGCCATTTGAACCATTTTGAACCGTTAGATCAGGAAACATTTTCTCCTCCCCTACTGACAGTTTTATGATGTGATGGTGCATACATGTTGATCTGAGATGTTTTGCCTATATCCTGAACAGGTCTTTGGCTGGCCATCATACATTACGATAGTCCGGAATCTGCCGATGCTCAAACAGGATGGGACACATGTATGTGCACCTGGTGCTCCCTGTTCAGAACTGGGTACAAGGTAAAGAGTGTCCATTTTTCCACTGTATGGCGTATCACATTGCCACAGGGTCTGAATGCTGCAATCACTATCTCTGCTGGCACTTCAAATGGCAACTCGAACACATGGACTGTCTTCCAGCCTACACCTGAATGTTCTACTTTCACAGGGCCAATGTGTCCATCCGAAAGTCTGAATTGTAGGTCAGTCATTTTTTCAGAATCCTTTCACAAGCTGCGTCCTACACCAGTTTCATGTAGACCACGCTGCTCAGGATGGAGAGGTGAATCCCTGTTAGTTCGTGATAATCGACGTGAACGTCGTCTCGTAAAAACTGTTCAAGTTGCAGTGTTTTTGGTCGTGCTTACCCGGTCATAAAAATGAACTTCAATGTCGATTTTCATTGTGAATATGTCATGGTGCGTCGAAGGAAGTAAGCTGCACAGAGACTGCTGTAAATCGCAACACCGTGCGCACTAACGCGGCAGGGACGTAAACAAGACATCGAAGCCGCTGCCCTGCCGAAGGCAGACTGCATCCGACTCTCCGAGCACGTACCCCGCCCGACCCAAATCCCCAGATGCCGCGCGCTACAGAGTAGCGCCTCTATCCATTAGTCTACTCGCTCACAACCTAAGTGTATTCCTGCAAGGGTTCGGATACTGTTTTGCAGTCACACTGAAACATCACTAAGCTGTCTGGCGTATACAAACATTACAGGAATGGTGTCTGTTCTTTCAGGTATGCAGGTGAGATGGAATACCAATTTCGCTGTCTTAATAGCAGGACCTGACCAACCACCATCAAAAGCAGCTGCCTTCGAACGTACCCAAACGACTGCAGCTCTGTTCATGCTACTGGTCACCGTCCAGGAGGCTGGAATACTTGTGTGGAATGACACTCCTGTTGAGCGTGGGGCTCTTGCTGGAATAGGCGGCTTTCTGCATGTAGCATACAGGTAAACTAAGAATTTGTTCCCTGTCTAGCATGCTGTAGTCAAGATAAATGTTACTAGGAGTAGGTTTTCATGTATCTTGGAAGGTTGAAAAAGTTGCCGCCAGTTCCTTTTTTTATAATAATTTATCTTGCGTTCACCAGTATCAGGGTTGTTTTTCCATCTTCAGTCGAGGTCTAGGTTATGTACGAAGTTGACAGTTTAGTTATGAGTCGGAGAAGTCAACGAATATGAAAACAAAACACCTGTTTGTGATGCCAGACTGATCTGTAGCTTAGCCTGAGATCTAAATTCTGACGAAGCCTACAAGTGTGAACGCAAAAAACTACCTGAAGTGCGTTGGGCTCTGCAGGAATGTCGCCACATTCCGTCTCCACACAAGTGTCACTCCGCACGACTTTCACGTATTCCTATCCAGAGATGGGAAACATATCGACCAATGGCGGGTAGAGACTACTCTTCCAAAAGAGTTATCGATCATTCACTCTATTTCCAGCTGTCTCCAAACTATCTGAGAGGCTCTTGTTGAACATGTTGAAAGCACTGCTTCGTCAAGCGCAAGTAGAACCCAGTATCCCCTAGGAGCAGGTGAGGTTGCAATGATAGTACTCCACTACTTCTGGGAAAGGTAGAGGAGGCAATGTACTCAACAGAATCTGCATCTACACTTACACTCCGGAAGCTACGTTACGGTGTGTGGCAGAGGGTAGTTCTGTAACCATTTATCTTCCTCTCCCTATTCCCCCGCCCCCCTATCCCCGCCCCTCTGCCCTCCGTTCCCTATTCTATTCGCGTTTGGCGCATTGGAAAAATGACTGCCCGTTCAGCCTTAATTTCTCTGATTTTCTCGTGGTGTTCACTTGGTGCGATGTACGAGTACGTGGAAGAAAGTAGTACGTTGCCCGAATCTTTCTGGAACCTACTCTCACACTCTCTGTCATCCAACCTGGTGAGGATCCCACACTGATGAGAAATAGTCAAGAATTGGTCAAATAAGTGTTTTGTAAACCACATCCTTCGTAGAGGGATTATATTTCCTTAAGATTGTTCCAATATATCTCAATCTGGCATCTTCTTTCCTGCAGTTTACTAATCAAATGTTTTAGTTTTGCGAAACGAAGACCCTTGTAAATTACACATGAGTTTTTGTCCGAATTTTCACAGACACATGAAGAGTGGGAAATGGAAAAATGGGGAATAACATTTAACAGCTTGAGATCTAGTTCTGGTTCATTCAAAGTAATCACGATAATTAAGAAAAATTTAGTTAGTGATCTGAGGAAAAACTGAAATATTTCACGAACAACTGCTGCTAGCTATGTAAATAAAGTGTCAAAGTTAATCTCTTCAAGACTGCTATTTTGAGGATAAAGTGATATTTAACTGTCAAAAAGGCTTCCTTCGAATCAAGTACTAAACTCAGGACATTTCGAGAATAGTAGACGCTAGGAAATCAAAAGCATGAAAAATCAAAATTCAGAATTAAAGAAGTCTGTCAATTGTTTTGTGAAACGATTTTTCTAAAAGTAAGAAATAAAATTGATTAGGGAAACATCTGACGCAACTTTCAAAAAAAAAATGTTCAAATGTGTGTGAAATCTTACGGTACTTAACTGCTAAGGTCATCAGCCCCTAAGCTTACACACTACTTAACCTAAATTATCCTAAGGACAAACACACACACCCATGCCCGAGGGAAGACTCGAACCTCCGCCGGGACCAGCCGCACAGT
The DNA here is from genome assembly GCF_023864275.1 of Schistocerca cancellata. NCBI lineage: Eukaryota > Metazoa > Arthropoda > Insecta > Orthoptera > Acrididae > Schistocerca > Schistocerca cancellata. The sequence continues at coordinate 490,683,882 of NC_064633.1, read as the reverse complement.
CCATGACTTGACGCACCTTTGAATAATGTTCAAAATCATCCACAACATATGAGGTGCAATGAAAATGTATCTCTATTTCATTTCTTACTTTTAGATAGATGATTTTACAAAACTTTTGATCGATTTTTTAAAATGGTTTATGTGGTCATTCCACTTTAGAGCGTTCCGGATGGTTATTATTCGATGTTATATGGTAGTTATTGTTTCGAGTGATTTGTTGCTTGTTAAAGTACAGTCTCTCTCTCTCTCTATTCGTTTAGTCGGTTCCGACTCTTCGTGACCCCATGAACCAAATCACGCCACTTTTTCCTGTCTTGCACTTTCTCCCGTAGACCTTCCAGGTTGGAACACATTGCTTCTGTGATGCCATCGATCCATCTCATCCTCTGACGTCCTCTTCTTCTAGTTCCTTCAATCTTCCCCAGCAATAACGTTTTTTCCAGCGAGGCATGCCTTCGCATTGTGTGTCCAAAGTAGGTCAGCTTTTGTTTTAACATTAGACCTTCCAGGGAAAAATCTGGTTTAATTTGCTCCAATATTGATCTGTTGGTTCTCTTTGCAATCCATGGAACTCTAAGAAGTTTCCTCCAACACCACAATTCGAAGGAGTCAATTCCTCGCCATTCAGCCTTTCTAATGGTCCAAGTCTCACATCCATACATCACAACTGGAAACACCATAGCCCTCACAATACGGATCTTTGTTGCTAGTGTTATATCTCTGGACCTTATAACCTTGTCAAGGTTTGACATCGCCTGTCTACCGAGCAACAGGCGTCTCCGGATTTCATGGCTGCAGTCGCCATCAGCAGAGATCTGGGAACTGAGATAACTGAATGTGGTCACTACCTCCATGGTTTCTCCTGCTATATCCCACGAATTGGTAGGTGTAGTTGCCATAATTTTCGTTTTCTTCACATTCAGCATAAGACCGGCCTTTTCACTTTCGTCTTTCACCTTCAGTAAGAGTGTTCTCAATTCTTCTTCACTTTCTGCCAGCAGGATCGTATCATCCGCGTACCTGAGGTGTTTACATTTATTCCAGCTATTTTAATTCCTGTTTCTCCTTCATCTAGCCTCGCATTCCTCATAACATGTTCTGCATACAGATTTAATAAGCACGGTGACAGTATGCAGCCTTGCCGGACCCCTTTCTGAATCTTTATCCATTTCGTTGTTCCATACATAGTTCTCACCGTGGCTTCTTGGTCAAGGTATAAACTCCGTATCAGATGAATGAGGTGATCTGGTACACCCATGTTTTTCAGTACGTTCCATAATTTGTTGTGATCGACGCAGTCAAAGGCTTTGGCGTAGTCAATAAAGCAGAGGTACACATCTTTCTGGAATTCTCTCGCTTTTTCCATAATCCACCGAATGTAAGCAATTTGATCTCTAGTTCCTCTTCCTTTCCTAAATCCAGCTTGTTCTTCTGGTAGCTCTCGATCTAGATATTGGCGAAGTCTATTTTGTAAGATTTTCAACATAACTTTGCTAGCATGTGAAATAAGTGCGATTGTTCGGTAATCTGAGCATTCTTTAGAACTTATCTTCTTTGGAATGGGGATGAATACTGATCTTTTCCAGTCTTCTGGCCACTGCTGCGTGATCCATATTTTTTGACATATTGAGTGCAGCACTTTCACTGCATCCTTTCCAGTGACTTTAAACAATTCTGCTGGTATTTCATCATGTCCACTAGTTTTGTTATTTTCAAGGGCCCACTGGATTTCGCTCTCCAAAATATCTGGCTCTAGTTCTAAATTAACATTAACATCAGCAGTAGGAGCCCTGTCATGATGCAGTTCTTTCTTGTATAGCTCTTCTACATATTCTGCCCATCTTTCCTTAACATCCTCTGCTTCACTCAGATCTTTCCCGTTTCTATCTTTTATCATTCCAATTTTTGCCTGGAATTTTCCTTTAATTTCTCTAATTTTCTTATAAAGATCTCTTGTCTTGCCCATTCCGTTACTATCTTCAACTTCCTTGCACTGTTCAATAAAGAATATATTTTTATCTCTCTGAAAATCTTTATTTAATTCAAACATAGCTGATCTATCTCCCTTGATTTTTGCTTGCCTTCGTTCTTCTGCAACTTGCAGTGCCTCAACTGATAGCCATCTAGCCTTCTTACTGTTCCTTTTCTTGGGAATGTGTTTCTCTGCGGCCTCCTTGACAGTATTAGCTACTTCTGTCCACATCTCTTGCGAGCTTTTGTCCTCCAGCTGTAATACATTAAATCTGTTTTGTACCCGTACGTCTCATTTATTTACGTTCAGCGTCAGCTGACAGACGTGCACCGGTCATCGATCCTCTACAGCCGGCTGCTGTGGCCGAGCGGTTCTAGGCGCTTCAGTCCGGAGCCGCGCTGCTCCTGTGGTCGCAGGTTCGAATCCTGCCTTGGGCATGAATGTGTGTGATGTCCTTAGGTTAGTTAGATTTAAGTAGTTCTAAGTCTATTGGACTGATGACCTCAGACATTAAGTCCCATAGTGCTCAGAGCCATTTGAACAATTTTTTGATCCTCTGCAGCCCTTCCTGCAATTTGCTACAGTCCGCTGGTGTTGCTCCGTCCTCACAGATAAGTGTATCATCTGCAAATAGTCTCATGGAGTACCCGATGCTATTCACTGTCCATTTATGTATATGATGTATATACTCAGGTTGATGCTATGGACGAAAATTTGTACCAAGGACGGGATTCGAACCCTAGTCTGCTCACGAGGCAGATGCATTAACTACTAACCCTTCCCAGCACAGTGGCTTTGCATAAAAGCACGAACGATCCGAGCACGCCTTCCTCCTCAGTCCAAAGTTCCATTCACGTGACCAGGGTGGTGCAATGGTTAGCACATCTGCCTAGTGAGCTGGAGCCCCGGGTTCGAATCCTGACCTTGGCACAAATTTTCATTCTTCCCTTCAGTCCGCATATATACATCATAGATGGCTGAGACTTGAAAATGTCTCTCGAACCACATCCTTTCATTTGATTTATACATATTATAAACAGTAGCTGTCTTCACGTTTCCTTTGGGTACTCCTGAGATTATCTGCAAGGACGTCCTGAATTCCATCACAAATCTGGTCCGATCCTCGGTGAGCTCATATTCACCAAACTTCAGTGCGTAACCGTATAAAATCACTTCCGGAAATTAAGAGACACAGCATCAATCTTGGCGCCGATGTTTACGTCGGTCAGAATCTCATGGCCGAACAGAGTAATCTAAGTTTCGCAAGACCTCTGTTTGCGGATGCCAGGTCGATTATACGTTCTTAAAAAACATGATAATACCTGATCATGTAACATGTTGCATCATTCTACTTCACACTGACGTCAGTGGTATAGTCCTATAACCATGTAGATATATCCTAAGACCCTACTTAAAATGGGAATAAGCTTCGCTTTGTCCTGAAAAGTTATTCGGACTGCATTACATAAATCCCCTTGCTTTCGACAGAGTATGGGATGACGGCCTCCTCTTCAGACGAATTGATCAGGCGATCTCTGTGTCCCACACTTGTCATACCTCCAAGGAGTCGCCTCAAATATGGGATCCTTATCAGTGCTGGCGTGTCTCAAGAGACACTGCTGGAGCAATCTTCAACAATCTTTTCACTGCCGACATTCACCCAGAGACAACATGCAGCTGGCACTGTAAACACAGGACACTAAAAACTAAAATCCGTCCGAACAAGCCATGAAGGCCAATCGGCATCGTCCGACCGCCGTGTCATCCTCAACCTACAGGCGTAACTAGATGCGGATATGGAGAGGCATGTGGTCAGCACACCGCTCTCCCGGCCATATGTCAGTTTACGAGACCGACACACACGACACAGTAGTTTTCGAATATAGCATGAATGCCTAGAACATTGACTGACGGCTCCAAGACTCGACTGATCGCATTACCATCCAGACCCTGAAGTGGTGCCTGGCTTTCCCTGCAGTCGAAAGCCAACTCATCATTATCAGGTGCTGGCTCATTCTGACTGCCCTACAATTCGACCACTATCATGCCAACCTAATACGACTTCGGACGATATCAGTGCATTTCTTCTCAAGCGCCACCAATACCTCCAGTAACTGCGTCGGAATCCGCTGGGTTGCTTTGAGCGCCTCTACTCCCTCGTTAACCCTACATCAGTGTCGCTCGAACACGTCGTTCCTATCCTGTACGAGTCGTTGATCCCGTCGGTCCTGGAGTACGCCACGATAGAGTGATGTAAAGCAGTGGACTCATCTATCGAGCTAACATAGAGCGTCCGGGCTCCCGGGTTCGATTCCCGGCGGGGTCAGGGATTTTCTCTGCCTCGTGATGGCTGGGTGTTGTGTGCTGTCCTTAGGTTAGTTAGGTTTAAGTAGTTCTCAGTTCTAGGGGACTGATGACCATAGATGTTAAGTCCCATAGTGCTCAGAGCCATTTGAACCATAGAGCGTCCAGAATGTGGCACTGCGGACGGTACGTCGCCTTCTAGGGGATTTTCTCAAGGCACAACTGCAGCAATTTACGACAGCCACTCCCCCCATCCTCAGGAAGTGTTAGCGAGAGGGCGTAAAAACTGCAGTCCTAATACGTCATATGCAGGCGCTTCCACAGGGTTCAAAAGATTACACGCTACATTTGGGAAATGGAATGGGAGGGGCCGTCGGTATGTGGAGCATCACAAGGTACTCACTTCCACGCATTTGACAATGGGTTGTAGACAACAGATGTGCATGTAGATGACGACTGCAGTTCCCTTGGCGTGAACGCTGAAAGCTACAGTACCCCGTAGTCAGAGGGGCGTTTTCTGACGCATCAGTGCAGAACACTCGCCTACAACTCTAAGCAGGGTGAATGATCGGAGCAGGGCCTAAGGTACAGTAGAACCCCTCTAATCCGCCACCTTCGGGACCGGGACCATGGTCGGAACGAAAAAAAACGTCGGATTATCCGAAAAATCTAATATCTATTGCAAAAAATATAAAAAGACATTTAGTACAAAAAATTAAACGATTTAAGAACTAAAACACGTCTACAATAAAATAAAAAGATGTTTTTTACACAGTGTTAAACAATATATTAACTAAAAAACGTCTACACACACTGTAATATGTATTGGTTTTAAAAGGAAAAACGACAAACAAATTACAGTACTGTACTGTACTTAATAACGTATAAACGATATATACTGTAAACTAAAAAATGTTTATAGCACTGTATGCAAAAAAGAAGTTTTATACAAAGAAATAAACTACTGCATGTATAAACTAAGAAATGATTATACTGTATGCATTGTTTTTACAGTAAAAACGAAAACAAATTACTTGGAAAAAAAGTCAGTGATACATTTTTGTTTAGCAGATGTTATTCTAGATTTAGCTGCAGTGTCCCTCCATTTTTTTTATCCACAAAACGTCCATTGTAGTTGAAGTTGGATTCTGCTCGATGTGTTGAAGGGCGAAATAAAAAGCGTTTTTTGCATTGTTGTGTGAAATCCGGGTGTCCGAGTCCTCATTCACAGTTTCCTGGCTAACAGCGGCAACAGTCTGGTCGTCATTGAGCTCTTCAAAAGTGTCACAGTCTTAGTCACATTTGTTGAACCACTCTTCAACTTCGTTCGAATGGACGTTCGGCTCCAGAGTTTTTAGATCTTTAACGATTTCCAGTGCGTCGTTATTTTGCTTACCTTCGGTAAGCTCATTTTCAGTCATAACTTGTGGCCAAAGCTTACGCCACGATTTCCGCAGTGTGTCAGGTTTTAGTTCATCCCATGAGGCAGCGATTGTGTAGATAGCATCTTTGCTGTTCAGCGACTTCATTGCCTGAAATAAGTTATGACCTCCTTCAGATTTCCCAAGATTGAGCTGATATACTTCCTGCGATATCGCCTTTTTAATCATTCGATAACGCCCTGATCCATTGGTTGGATGAGTGAGGTCACATTAGGAGGCAGAAAGAGAGCTTTTATGTCCCCTTTTACCAAATCTTCCTCAGATGGATGTGATGGTGCGTCATCCAACAGCAGTAGAGCACAAACAGGCAGATATTTTTGCTTCCAGTCTTTTTCGACCGATGGCACAAACTCATCGAAAAACCAGGATTTAAAAAGTTGTAGTCCATCCAAGCAGATTTTTGATTGCGGTAATAAACCGGCAAGGAAGATAAGTTTATATTTTTGAATGCCCTTGACTTCTTAGATTTTCCAATGACGAACAAGGGGAGCTTGTGGGTACCATATGCGTTGCTACAAGGAATGACTGTTATTCTATCTTTTATAAGTTTCGTTCCTACCACGGATTCATTTGAAGCTGCGAGCGTTTTTGTTGGCAACATTTTAAAGTTCAGCCCTGTCTCGTCGATGTTATACACTTGGCAGGGTAACAGTTCATTTTCTTCTACAATTTCTTGAAACTTAACAGAAAGCTCCTTAGCAGCTGCGGCATCGGCAGATAGTTTTTCACCGGAAATAGAAACAAGTAGGACACCTTGATGTGTTTTCCAACGATCAGTCCAGCCTTCACGGGCAGCAAATTTATTTTCGGCTTCCAGTTTTTTGTGCAAAACTATCGCTTTTTCTTTGAGAATTGGCCCAGATATTCGAGTTCCTTTCCTTCTTTCTTGACAAAACCATATCCACAATGCGTTATCAAGCAGTTCTAGTTTAGGCTTTTTCAATGTTTTGCGATTCTTCAGAGTGTTTTCACCATCCATCGTAACTGTATAGGATTCAATGTCTTTCCAATTCTTCCTCCAATCCTTAATTGTCGTAACACCTACATTCAGTTCCTTCGCAATTTTTTGGAGCGATTCTCCTTCGACCAGTCTTTGTAGAACTGCTAGTTTTTCATTTAGTGAAAGAGTTGCGTGTTTACGTTTGAATCCAGACATGTTGAAAAACAGACAATGAATTTATAGTAATAATTACTGTAAAGAACACTGAATAAAGCAAACAACGACGTTTCTTAATCCCAACAGAGGATAAAACCGTACAATAAGGTACAGTATAACAATATGCACAGTGATAGACACTGCAACAATGTCTCGACAGGCGTCCAGTCAGTGACGAGTCGGCACAGGCTCGCGAGCCCGAGCATGGTCGGACTAACCGGAGTGACGGACCATCCAAGCTCGGATTAGAGGGGTTCTACTGTACCATTATTCCTCTGCGCAGTATGTCAGATTTACTTATAAATAGTGAGATCTGGTAAACAAACAATTGTTCCTTATTATTTTTCACTCCTCCAACAGAGTAGAAAATAACAAGAACTATAGTGTTCCGTTTTTTAATCGTACAGCCGGCCGCGGTGGTCTAGCGGTTCTGGCGCTGCAGTCCGGAACCGCGGGACTGCTACGGTCGCAGGTTCGAATCCTGCCTCGGGCATGGGTGTGTGTGATGTCCTTAGGTTAGTTAGGTTTAAGTAGTTTTAAGTTCTAGGGGACTTATGACCTAAGATGTTAAGTCCCATAGTGCTCAGAGCCATTTGAACCTTTTTTTTTTTTAATCGTACATTATCCACTAATACCTCCAAGTGTTTCCCTCCGAAACACAACATTGAATTACCAAGCACGCATTTATCTTGCTCACTTAATACGAGTTGGACTCATAGTACTTCATACTGTTTTGATTTCTTTTCTTGACGATGTCCTCACAGCGTTGCAATTCTCACAAAGAGAACTGTACTTCATTATCGTGCATCAACTGTTCTTTTTGCCAAGGAAATCAATCAAGTGTAATAATTTACATAGAACTGACATTTTATGACTTAATTTCTCTGACACATGGCCTATCAATCGTTCGGTATCGTGAGTGAGATTCAGATAAGATGTGATAACGCGGCTCTTGGACTCCCTAATGGCAGTCGTATCACTGTTCTGTTGCTCCGCCACTATTTCACAATATGAACAAAGAAATCTTGAAGTAATTATCAGGTCGACGTTGATCACGTCCCGAAACACTAAGTATATCAAAATTATCCTGAAACATAGCGGTTTCGCTTCTGTAATATTACAAAGTCTGTCCAGTGAAAACATTTAATTTTATCAATTGTGAATGGCATCCAACAGTGCATGGGCAACCGAAGATATTTACCCGAGAGGCGAGAGACGGATTCTAAAAATTGTAATTTTTATGCAACTATTTCAGTGAATTTGTCGACGTATCGTGCCGCAAAAACAAAATTTGGCAAGATGTACACAAAACTTACTATATCTTAAGCGTTTGATAGTTATCCATTCAATACACGAGTATTTTTGAAGGCAGATTACTTTGATACCATATTCAATAGTATATGCAAAGTACATCTCCTTATATTGTTAACACAACTATGGATATCAGAATTGTTGACTTAATAATCTAAAATGACGTCCTCCACACATGGTTCAATCAGCGATAACGAACTAATTAAGAAGTAAAATTAGAAAGTATTTACAAAGGTCATTTCCATTCATAGATCAGTAATGTTGAGTTGAACTGAAAATTAAATATCTGCAATAGAAAAAAACCGAGAACGACAGCGAAAATCCTACTGAGTATCAATAAAAATCGAAAGCAAAAAATGCCTTCGATTGAACTGCTTTAGAGTGGAGACACAGAAAATAAAATTAAGGAAAACGCTTATACGACTCTAACGTAATTTATAACACCTTATCAACAAAATCTCGCACCTGATAATGTTAATGAGTGTACTGCGTAATTTTCACGACTTCTGTTTTTTAATATTGACTACCATAATTAAAAACCTACAAGGAAGGATGGAACCCTGTCGATGCTAACTCTGTGGTTCAGTGGAATCGTAGGAAATCATTTCTAGAAGCGCGTGAGAATTCTGCCCCTCAAGTTTACAGATTCCAGGTGAGGGCAAGTAGTCACCAGCCCTGCCTCCTCCTCTCTCTCCCCTCCGCTTTTATGTGCTCTTTTGGATTAATGGAAACTGGCTGTGATTGTAAATGAAACTTTGGAGCTGTATTTCTACTAAAACAATACATTGTTATAAATTTTGTTTGAATTAAGTCACAGATCTCAGTTTTAGGATGTTCACCGCATTAAAAACAAAGAAAAAAATTTGTTAGGCTTAGTTACACTACAAAACTAGGCTGCGCGTTTCAGCCCCCCCCCCCCCCCCCTCACGGCCCACCTTCGCCAACTACCCTACCATTCTCGCCCTGTCAGGTCAGTCAACACACTCAGCCGGTTGGGGGGGGGGGTCGATTCTGAAACTATTCTGATTTATAGTTCAGGATGAGTGATACTGAAGAGGAACGGTCTGTGCATAGCACAGGATAGTTTCATTACAGTCTTAACGAATTTATTGCTGGAAGTTTCTACGAGGCGCAACAGATCATACATTCGTCAGCAACGCCTTTTTCGCCACACACCAACATATTTCCATATTCCTTACCTTTTTTTTGTTGGAAGACCCATACAATTTCAACCTGGTGCATGTGCTCTATGCATCTGTTAATCTTAATAATATCGCAAGAACTTTTTCGTATCACTTTTGCAATGCTTTTACCTTTTTCTACAGGGAAAGAAATTTTTTTGTAGTTTACCTCTAACGCAATTTTCACAGAGCTTTGAATTTCATTATCGAAAATAGCCCAACGCACTCTAGAAAAGAAAGACGAATAATATTTTTCGAAATTTTTATCAACACTTTTTCGAGCTTTCGGACGAATTATGGATTTCACTTTTTCTGTGCAACCTTTCGTCAATCTGCTCTTCTCTGTCCCTCAGACCGCAGTAACAACGCTTGTTATTCTCGCTGCCTGTACTCTACCAGGTGCGCCGGGTCCAGCTGTCGCATTTATCATGTGTTCTGCACCGGCGAAGTACCGGCGGTATTCTCTACCCTCGCCGTTGGGCGTGTGAATTCGGAAATTTCGGAATTGTGATGACAATGTTATTTACGGTATTTTAAAATGTCAGATGAGCGTCAGTTAAGAAATAATAATTAGCAAACTTCTTCTCAGTATTCGTCTTTCTATGTTTGTAGTAGCAAACTTCTTCTCAGTATTCGTCTTTCTATGTTTGTAGGAATATACGTTATCTTATTATTCAGTGTATTTCTCATGTTATCCAACGTACTGTATTAGTCATGTGAAAGAAGTGATAACACAAAGAACTTTTCGATACGTTAGATAACCCTATTGTCAATCTTATCTTTATGCTCATTAACATCTACAGGATATGTTCGCAATGACAATCTCTACGTACTTGTTCCAAGAAAACACGTCGTTAGTTTACTCACTTTCACCTGATTATCACCGTCACTCTAATATTTCCATTGAATACGGAGATATCGTCCGAGAGTCGTATGTTTCAATATTTTTTATTCATTTCACAATGAAAGTTGTCAGACTACTTTCTGCGCCATAAATTATACCTATACAATTACTTGTTCTGGAATTTTGGTATTAAGAGTGAGGAAACTGCGTTAGGTAACCAATCGAGCAAATAGAAGCAATCGAAAAGCTTAGAACAGGCAAGCCGGCCGATATGGCCGAGCGGTTCTAGGCGCTTCAGTCTGGTACCGCGCGACCGCTACGGCCACAGGTTCGAATCCTGCCTCGGGCATGGATGTGTGTGATGTCCTTAGGTTGGTTAGGTTTAAGTAGTTCTAAGTTCTAGGGGACTGCTGACCTCAGATGTTAAGTCCCATAGTGCTCAGAGCCATTTTTTTAGAGCAGGCAAAGTCAATGTTCACACTTTTACTTATCAAGGAAGTTTTCTCCCATATGTGAACATGTTACTGCACGGTAACCGTGTAAGTCATACATTTACAATTATAGTGTTAGGATCATACTATCCCTGATAACCGCGCACGTTAGCACTCCGCTCCCGTGATTCTGGGAGGCGTGCCGGCTCCGGATTGAAACCGTCCAGCGGATGTGGTTTTTACGCGTTTTCCCACATCCGAATAGGTGAGCACCAGGCTGGTACCCAAGTCCCACTTCAATTACACGATTCGTAAACATTTAGAAAACGTGTGCATGCTTTCACATGGGGCAACACTAAGCAACAGACAGTTGGGTTACATAAACTCCGTCGCTGGGGCGGGCGGAGGAGGGAGGGGGGAGTGGGTGACCACAAGAGGAGTATCTGGCCAACCTCCATCCAGCACAAACGTTGTCAAATCCACATTAACATGCCAACCCTGTGAAGATAAGGGATGAAGACCAGAAAAAAGAACACAGTATTTGGATGTATAAATAAGGTGCTAAACAGAGTGCCACATGAGAAGGGAGAAGGGATATGCAAGTTGCCTCTGCCTACAAGTTTTATGCAACCCGTCACGCCTTCAAATACCACGCGCAAATTTTCATATTCTCTCGCTCACTATGCACAAACTATTAGTTCTACAGAAAAAATAGATAGGATGTTTTTGTAGGAAATTTAATTACTGTTCAACGTTTCTACAAGGAGCAGTCTACCAGTGTCAGCCCTGTGACACGGTGAGAGAACAACGCTTCTTAGAAGATCTTTACTGAGAGGAATCCGAGACGAGTGTCACACCTTGACAAAGGCAGTCGGTTTCAAATTCGACAGGAACTGCTGCTGTCAGTGAATGCAGGCCTATCTCAACCAGTGTCCAAGCGAACACTGAGAAGAGCATTTCAAGCAAGTGGACATTTGTAGTCGGATACCTCACCAAGGCCATTGCTCACAGCGGCACATAATGCTGCGCCTCTTCAATCGGCCAAACAACACAGAGACTGATTAGAGGCTGGTGGCCATTTTGCCTCTTATCAAATGACGCAAGGTGTCGACGGCTCATTGTCGCTTTTTAGCCGCAGCTTCTGGAGAGTGTAGACCAGAGATTTTCTTTGATGTTTCGGAGATTTTTAGGGCTCCGTGACTGAAACTGTAAAACCAGTACCCTTATAGGATAGCTTTGTTGTCCGCCTGTCTTTATGTTCGACTCTTTAACGGATAGACGTATCAAGGTCAATTTTACGTCACATATTAAGATCTATGTTCCTTTGGCAGTGAGAAAATTATATGGCTCTAAGTCAATTCAATAAAAAATTACGGCCATTTATGTTACATATGCCGAAGCTCACAAACTCTCTCATCAAAATCTACAGGCTACTTCCTACTGACCTAGAATCACGAAGTCTGGCAAGAAGCAAGGTTTTACAACACAAATAATAGAAAAAAATTTAACTCGTTAATTTGTAATTATATCACACAAAAAATATTTCCGTTATCATTTCTTATCCGACGTCAAAACGGTCAGTGGTTCTTCATTCAGGCTGACTGGGTCGCAATGGTCGCAATGGTAAAAGACAAACATCAGCGTTTCGGAATTTATTTATCATCAGATGATGGATAAATTCCGAGATGCGTGATGTGAGCGATAAAGTCATTTCTTGTTTGATGTTTAACTCGTACTATTGCGACCCAATCAACCTGCAGGCAGAACTACTGATTATTATCCAAGATCCTACTCCAGGCGGGTGTAAAATGAATGTACGCAACGGAAAATATTGAACGCCAAAATGAAGATTTGGCCCTGTCTAGCTACGCCCCGAAGAAGTTCTTAGGATCTCTTAATGGTGATATTATCTCCGCCTTCTTGCTCTTTAACATATAAATTACAACATAAACATAAATGAATGATTAAGGGAACTATTAACTACAAAATGATAAATGCTGTTTCTGCTTATACATTTATTGTAGATTAAAACCACTTTATATATTACAAATGTTTATATATCGATGTTCAATGGACATAAAGAGACACAAATGAATTTCCTAACATATATTAATAATCAATTGCCCAAATGTGCCCCTTTTTATGGCTATGCGATCTAATATAAATAATGCGAGATGACTGACATCACCTACGTACCAAACGCTAGAAGACAATGCTTTTCGAAGATGATCAACAGTGGTGTGCAACCTCAGTGGAAATAAAGTTTCCGTGATCACAGCTGTTTAGCTTTATAGCCGTAATAAGCCGAAGCAATTAGAAATATCACCGTATGTACTGCGTCTGGTGCGTCGGAGTGATGGTTCTCGTACACGTCTGCGACGACGGAAGAACTCCAGCCACAAAATATAAAAAAAAACTCATTCAAACACTAGGTCGGCAGAAGACGGTCTTCTGGCTAGTATAATCTATTACTGTCTTCTCCTCTCTGTGTTCTACAAACGAGAAACGCGAATTCCCAACGACAAGGACAGAGTTCAGATTACGTCTCAACGTGAGTATAGGCAGAAGAAGTGCTCTCAATCACTGAACGCTGTGTAATCAATAACGACTTCCTACCTGGAGGTAAAGTCCAGAATCGTATGGGTTCGCAACAGTACAGTGCCTAACTGTTCTAACTGTAAAATCTCCTGAGAGCAAAGACAGCAAGTCCATCTGTACCAACAAAGCTGATACTGAGCGACCGTCAGACGCAGGCACTCAGGACAGAAGACCTCTTTGTCTCCACCGCTGACTTCCCAGAAAAGCTCGGCTCCTCTCCCTCACAAAAGCAGAAGGCAAATCATATTCTCGAAACCACGGAATATTCTCCCTCTCTACAGATTCTTCTGATCGCCGACCAACCATATTTTAGTCTTTTGTCATTCAGCATAGAAAGTTTGCGAGGAAATACCTACCCTTGTTGATTAGGAACACATACAATGGTATGCTTCTCAGAGTAAAAATCCTCTGAAATAACCCAGCCTGCGTGATTTCCGAGGTAACGCTTCCTCGTTCCTCTGTGCTGCGTCCAACATTTTCAGAGTTTCCGAAGTATTATCCGGTTATCCTTCCGGTCCCGCTACAATTCCGTCAGGCCACCACTGTACTGTGCTTCAACACTCAGGTGCTCCGACCGTCCGGCTTGGCTACTTCCTGTGTTAAGCAGGACCAACACACCTGTGCGGGCTTTTTCAACCAGGGCTTGAGTTACACCTGCCGTTTCATTTGCACTGGCGTTCCAACCTCTACTAGTATAGGCAGTCATTCATTACGCCGTTTTGATAATAAAGACACTCCATTACCTTTCATGCAATAAGCGTTAACAACTATTTACAAGGTGTACGTGACAATGTCAGTCTTCTTTAAATATTCATATACACGATGTACAACCTATCAAATGATACCTAATTCCGGTTGTAAATCACGGCAAAGTATGTAAATGAGTGCTTGTAAGGTGCGAAATTATAGCCACCTTACATTTATAATAATGGTTCCTGTTTCCTGCATAAATTTGTCACATTTAGATTTTTAAAATTAAAACATTCATGAAAATCTTGGAATTCCTAGTACAGATGTCTTGGCAGTATCAATGTTTAAACAGGCAAAACTGGTCGAGATTCTCTATTTCTGGAATGGATGAACTGCCTGTAGGCATAATGATGTTGGTATGGAACTCAGTACGCGAGTCCTATTCACACCTGGCCAATTCTTCATGGAGAGTCTGCTGTGAATGCTCCAGTATTCCAAAACGATAACGCTCGTTTCCAAAGTGCTGCACGCATATTTACACGCTTTGACAAACACTCAAGCACTCTATCCCACATTGACTGCACCGGTATATCACCCAACGTAAACCTACAGAAAATGTCTGAGACTAAGTCAAACAGCAGGCGAAACATAGCAGTCAACATCGCCTCAAACTGGTTGATGAATTCATCAATTAATTGCTTCAGCTGGTTATGATATAAGTGAACAAACTTGTCTACTCTCTTGCTGGCGGTAATGAGTCCATTATGACGTCTAAAGGCAGTGTTACACTGTGTTAGTGTGATCTCTCCTTAGAGTGATAAATGCTTTGTCCTATCTGTCTATCAACTAATGTAATTATTAACTACAGTCAATTTACAGTGTGTTAGTGAGAATGTTCTTGATTTCTGGAAATAGGAAGGTTAACAAGAAGTTTAAGTTTCATCATGAATTCTGAACTACTTCTGCTGATACTAAATACACTTACAAGACATTAAACTCTAAAAAAAACTGTATGTTGTTAGCTGTGACACCTGAAGTTGATGAATTTTTTTTTTTAATTGTACGACTGGTTTGTTCAGAGACCATTTTCCAGTATCTGTTGTACAACGTTATGGATAGAGGAAAGATATAATGCAAATAAGAATAGTTGAAAATTGTAATAAAATATACACAATGCTTAGAGTCTGTTTATGACAATGCCGGCCGCAGTGGTCTAGCGGTTCTGGCGCTGCAGTCCGGAACCGCGGGACTGCTACGGTCGCAGGTTCGAATCCTGCCTCGGGCATGGGTGTGTGTGATGTCCTTAGGTTAGTTAGGTTTAAGTAGTTCTAAGTTCTAGGGGACTTATGACCTAAGATGTTGAGTCCCATAGTGCTCAGAGCCATTTGAACCATTTTTTTTTTGAAACTTCCTGGCAGATTAAAACTGTGTGCCCGACCGAGACTCGAACTCGGGACCTTTGCCTTTCGCGGGCAAGTGCTCTACCAACTGAGCTACCGAAGCACGACTCACGCCCGGTACTCACAGCTTTACTTCTGCCAGTACCTCGTCTCCTACCTTCCAAACTTTACAGAAGCTCTCCTGCGAACCTTGCAGAACTAGCACTTGCCCGCGAAAGGCAAAGGTCCCGAGTTCGAGTCTCGGTCGGGCACACAGTTTTAATCTGCCAGGAAGTTTCATATCAGCGCACACTCCGCTGCAGAGTGAAAATCTCATTCTGGAAACATCCCCCAGGCTGTGGCTAAGCCATGTCTCCGCAATATCCTTTCTTTCAGGAGTGCTAGTTCTGCAAGGTTCGCAGGAGAGCTTCTGTAAAGTTTGGAAGGTAGGAGACGAGGTACTGGCAGAAGTAAAGCTGTGAGTACCGGGCGTGAGTCGTGCTTCGGTAGCTCAGTTGGTAGAGCACTTGCCCGCGAAAGGCAAAGGTCCCGAGTTCGAGTCTCGGTCGGGCACACAGTTTTAATCTGCCAGGAAGTTTCATATCAGCGCACACTCCGCTGCAGAGTGAAAATCTCATTCTGCATTTTTTTTTTGTTAATGACAATTGTCAAAATACAACATTTACAAATAATATTTTGTTAGGAAAAATTAGGTGCACTGACGGCTACTGTGTAAGAGCACAAGATCACGTGAACATCCTAGCTTTCGATACCTTGCGGATTTATTGGTCGTTTTTCTTTGAATGCTGTTAAATATAACACAGATACTGCAAACTGAAAGATATGGCACTTGAATGTACCACGCTACCGCTCATCTAGACGCCGTGAAACTTGCCATCAGGGTCACGAGCACACCTTCAGTTGTGCAGCTTTTAAAGAGCTTTTTAGCATGCGCAACTCGCGTGATTTAATTGCGTTACGGGCCAAATACATACGGATTCGGTAAACAACATGCTCGGTTCACGATGTGCGCGGCTAGCTCTTGCCACTCAGAAGTTAACGTCTGTGCCACCAGATGGTAGAGCACTGTGGCACACTTTTACTGACGTTCACTTGACATAAATCCCACTAGATGATAGCACAATCCTCAGAAATGCTAATTCACTCACTGTATACTGTAGTAAAATTAGATCATAAGTCAGTAATGTTAAAGTCGTACTGACAGTAAACCTATTTTGTGGGTTTCTGAATGAGTTATACAGGGTGATTATAATTAAAGTTAAACTTTCATAACGCCGTAGAAATAACACCACTGTTCAGAATGGCGTCAGATTGCAACGGAATATTATCGGAGAATGGGGAAAACATACAGCAGAAGAAAAAAAATTATCTGGGAATTGATCAATAGATGGCGCTGTATGTGTCAGCATACGTACATGAAAACATCTGTCATGCGCACGACCAATTGAAGTTGGTATAAACACGCCAGGTACACGGGTTTTTATATCCTCTCCCTCCTTTGGTTTCCCCCCCCCCCCCTTTCGTTTTTCCTCTCCTCCCACCCTGTTTCCCCCCTCATCTGTCCAGGTGTGTCTCCCCCCCCCCCCCCACATCTGCTCTTGGCTATGGTTTGTCATCTTTGTGCCGCCATTTTAGTGCAGTGTTTACAGTGAGTGTTCAGTGTTGTGTGTCTTTTCCGAAGTGTTGCGAACGGACATCATACTGTCGCTGGGTGTGCTTTCTATATCTCTTGCGAACAGAAACCAGACTGTCGCCATGTTTTTTAATTGTCTGTCTACTATGTTACCTGTCTGCTTCCTGTGTATTTTATCAGCATTGCCATCCCTTTGCTTTATGTTTTAACTGTGCACAATTTTCCGCCGTTTTACAATTTAAGTCACCGTTTTATCACCTGCTTTTATTGTTTCTTATCTTCTTCCTACGTTTTAAAAAATCTGTAGGCTGAAGAGCATCGTAATAAGCTACTGCCAGCCCGCCCCCTTCGGGGGGAATCGAAATTCAATAAAGGAAAAGAAAGAAAAAAAAGGGTTTTCATTCTTTCCCGTCTGCGATGTTCCCCATGCAGGCTCGCGCTCTGCTTGTAAAGCTGTATTACAAGAAGGATGACTGTGCACACGTCGCTCTGCAGAAGTTCTGGACACTGAAGGGTTTGAAAAAGGCGTTTGTCCGATGACTGCTAGCCGGGGTGGCCGAGCGGTTCGAGACGCTACAGTCTGGACCCGCGCAACTGCTACGGGCGCAGGTTCGAATCCTGCCTCGGGCATGGATGTGTGTCATGTCCTTAGGTTGGTTAAGTTTAAGTAGTTCTAAGTTCTAGGGCACTGATGACCTGAGAAATTAAGTCCCATAGTGCTCAGAGCCGTTTGAACCATT
The DNA here is from genome assembly GCF_023864275.1 of Schistocerca cancellata. Lineage (NCBI taxonomy): Eukaryota > Metazoa > Arthropoda > Insecta > Orthoptera > Acrididae > Schistocerca > Schistocerca cancellata. The sequence goes on along the minus strand of NC_064633.1, from coordinate 490,666,180 downwards.
TTTTGTCCAATGACTGCCGTGGGTCGGGAGAAAATGATTCGAAAATTCAAAAAGACTGGTTACTTTGGTGTGCAACCTGGTAGAGGAAGGAAGCGAATTGATTTGACGTCAGTGGAAGCAGTGGCCACGGAAATGGAGGAGGAGACGAGTGGTGGTGTGCAAACGTGTTGCGTACCGAGAATTGCCCGAATATTGGACATACCCATGAGCACGGTGCGTAAAATCCTACAAAACATCCCTCTTCGCTATCCTTTCAAAATTACCCATGTGCACGAGTTGCTTCCTGTTGACCTGCCAGCAAAAGGGACCTTTGCTTTACAATTTATTGCTCGCATGGAAGTGGACAATGATTGGCTGTGGAAGATGTTGTGGTCAGATGAAGCCTACTTCCATCTGACAGGATATGTCAATACACAGAATTGTCGAATATGGGCAACGTAAAATCCACATGCAAATCAAGCAGTACTACTTCATCCTGAAAAGGTGACTGTGTGGTGCGGATTTACGGCACCATTTATCATAGAGCCATATTTTTTCGAAGAGACAGGTACTTTCGGTCCTGTTATCTGTCTTTTGCGCGGCCACGTCATTCCAGCTCTCCAACAGCATGGAGTGTGTTTAACCTTTTTTAATGTTCGGATAATAAGTTGCCGTCTCTTTATCTAAGAATAGATGATGAATGCAGCTAGCCGCAATCTCTGTGTAATGTCTTGTCTGTATAGACGTGTATCTGTTGCCTTTAAGATCCCTTCGCCTTCACACACATAAATCTATACAGTAAAGTAAGGCCCTCCCCGGTCTTGGTTGATCCGTGATAAGACAGGCGAAAAATTAGACTAATGGAGGGTTATTAGTATTATCTCTATTTTCATTCGCTCTCTCTCTCTTTCTCTTCTTTATCTATGTACAGTTTTTAATATAGTATTTCATTACGTGAAATCAGCCAAATAGGATCTTTGGTGGAGTCCTTCGTCTTGGTAATCAGCGGCTGGCTTGCTGTAAGAGATCTTTACATTTATTATTACTGTTAAACACTGCAGTCAGTCGGGAGAATCAATCGTTTGGACAATTTGTTCCTTTTACGAAAGATTGCGAATTCCAGATGTGTACGAAGCCTTTTTGGACGATTTAACACAGACTCAGTGATTGCAGGCTCTCTTCGACACAGCTGAAACTTCCCCACTAATTACAGGGCCAACGTGATCATCAAATGATTCAGAAAAAACTCATTCGTTCATTCACTCCAGAACAAAAAAGTCACGAACCTTATTTATGGAGGCAATTGTGTATTAAATCCATCTCCATTACATATCCAGATTTCCGGTGATTCCACGCCTTAATTATTTTCCTTTTACAGTCTCTTTCTCCTCAAACAAACCGCTAGCGGCTCAAACGTTAATTGTCTCGCTTTAGCGAGAACAAAAGCAGAATATGTATCTCTCAGAAACACGTCAATGCCTCAACAGATACTCCAGAAGCTGCTCTAGTTACCCCTCTAACAACCATGGAGAATGCATATATGCATCTCTGTTATTTCAAAGAATAAACGCACTAGAAAATACTTTGGCGTCGTCGAGCTGTCGCCGCATATATTACGAGAAAATCAGATCAGATAACTTTTCCAAAGTGAATGAATGTGGATGGTTTGATTGAAAATGATTAATTGGTGAGTGGTAGAGGGTATTTTCTGTGGGGACATTACAATGCCCCTCGCAGCGAGCGAAGTTTGTGAGCCTAATTTGGATTTACCGAACACACTTCGCGAGCTATCTATTAGTGTGGGTAACACGGAAGTGATGAATGTCAGTCCTCAGACTGAAAAAAAAAATTATGTTTAAGACAGACGAGGAAAAGAAACATTGAAAACAGAAGAAATGAAGAGACAGGTACCACGGCTGTATTGCTTTTACGTGCATCAAAGTGTTATGTCTGCTGTGTAGAACCAAGGAAGATGATCTTTCATGAAACTGTTATCAGGGTCTACCCATTAGGGAACTTTCTTAAGCAGGGAAACCTTAGAAAACCTCTTAAGTCTAGACCCCCAGCCTACGGTACATAGAAGATTGGAAAGCCTACAGAAGAGAAAAAATAATTTTGAAATTGATCTCTAAAGGAAAGATAGGGATCGATTTATATAACGATTTGGAGAAGAGTGATTTGTGCCTCTAGCTAAAAAAAATTTTACAATCAAAACTCGAATTTCTTTTTTTTTTTTTTTTTTTTGTTTTTTTACAATCTTGTTCCCCCGGATCTTGCATGTCCCCGACGTCCACATTTGTAGTCGGTCTTCTACGCGGCCCACAATGGGAAGAGTAGAAGGGACAGGGATACCAGATTTCACATGCAACATTCATTCCAAAAGAATTAGCAATGACCGAAAGGGAAACCCTTCCTGTAAAAGAACTGGTTAGGTTGCACCGTCCAAGATTGTCCTTTTTAAAAACAAAATCCCTATGGCTTCATGCATCATTTTTCTTACGATGTACTACAAGGTATTTAGCCATTGACTTAAGGTTTCCATTTATCCATTGACTAATGCTGTTGCCGAAAACATCATAATATTTACTCTAGTTTGAATTTTCTTTTGGACTTCGCATCACCACTTGTGCTTATCAGTCCAAAAATTCTGACACATTTTCTGTCAATGATTTATTCTTCGTAATTTAAAGGATTCATACAACTTGCAGTAGATTTTGGATTCAAATCATCGAATAATGGAAAGTGTGGTTCATTTTATACAAAGACATAATCCATCATTTCCTTGAAAAGTCATATCATTTATCTATACTCATAAAAATTTTATACTAAATACATATATTTCTCCGCTTGTTTGCTGTAATGTAAAAGTTATTAGTAGTGAGGAATGTGGATTCACTTCTTTCATTTATTCTCTGATTCATCTGGCATTCATACATGCACATATATGGAAATGGATTTTCAAACAAAATTCCAAAGTAAACAAGACCCATTAAATAACTACTAATTCTATGAATATTACTTTCTTTTGACATTCAACGATAAATTATGACACTTTTTTGAAGTTCAACATCAATCAGTTTCCCCTCGCGTTTGATGCGAGTCTCTTACAAAGCATATCTGTGTCGTCTATATCGATTCTAACTCTCGCGCCGACGTCAATTGCTTTGCGCGGGAAATTATCTCTGCGGCGTTAACCGGTACTCATGATTCACTACTTAACCGCAAAACTTCACTTCACACGTTTACACATCTAAGCGTGCACTTGAAATTATATATGAACATTCACTGGGAACCTCTTTTGATTATGCAGCGTCATTTTAGGGAAATATTTCTTTCTTCTTGAAGGTCATTCAGATCCTTTATAATTCTTGATGACATTAGCAATGCTAAAGTTCTATGTTTACCCAAACACAGGTGAAGCCTATCTCCACTATCTTCTTTGCAGCACTCGATAGTAATAGTTAGTCACTATTTCTGCAATCTGTGTCACTGATTAATTATTTCAGTTTAAAATTTTCTAACACTAAACACACACAGTTTATTGTTATGTTTTTACGAGCGTTCATCTCTGTCACTCGCAACACCATTCCTCCCTATCTTCTAATCTTCATTAAATTTTTTCAAGTCGTTATGGGAAAATAACCCTTTAATTTTGTTAGATCCCAGGTATGCTAACAGATAAGCCCCAGGGTTCCGAATTTGTAGAGTGATGTATGGGCCAGTATATAATAACTCCCATTTCTTTATACTCTTCTTCATTAAGGATGATTTGGTATGTCTTTTGACTAGTACCTTCTCACCGACGTGGTACGCCTGTACCCTCTTGATTAATTTGTCATATTGTTGTTTTCTCTGATCACACTTTTGCGTCATATTTATGATGGCTTGTCTTATTTTTTCTTCCCAAGGCATCTCAGTTTCCTGAGTTTTGGGCATATGTTCAGTCCAGAAGTTTTCTTCTTTTGCCTCTTTTTCATGAGGTGTATATCCAGTGGAGGAGTGGGGCATGTTGTTGTACATCTGCTCAAATTCTTCCACGTAATTTTCCCACGCAGTCTGCGCTCTCTTTCCTTTTGAACTTGAGCCTTTAACCTCCGGGGAACAGGATAGAAAGTTCTACAATACGTTTCGTGCGGCTTAACGTAGAGATGGCATATGTATCCCTTAATAACCCCTGGCCTTTCATCAAAAACGTTTTCATACGTTAATAATAATTCATTGAGCTGCTTCTTCTGATCTTCGATAGTGCAGTCGGATTCATTTAACTTTTCAAACACTAATTGACCGAAATCTTCTTTGACTTGGAACTCATTAATTACGTGCTCTTTAGAATTTTGGGCCGTCCTGATTACTTGCACACTGATCCCACAATTATACTTTCTCATAAGGCTTTTTTTTTAACAACTCCAACTCAATTTCTTGTTTATTAACATTCAACCCAATTTTTCCTGTTTTAAAATATATTTTGCATCCGTATTGACGTAGGCTGTCGACTCCGATAATGCAATCTACCACCAAATTTTTCACAAGGAATGTGCTTAATATTGCTACATTTCCGAATTCCACACCAAGTAGTGACTGCACCTTTACATTAGCCGATCGAGCCCCAACGGCGCCTATTATTCTGCAATTTTGAACTGGAAAAACTGGTACTCGTCTTATATTTCTGATCCTGTTGAATAGTGCCTCCGAAATAACATTTGTGGTTGCAGCTGTTTCTAAAACCGCCACTATAGGTACGGTCTCCATAATGACTTACACTTCGGCTACTACCACCTGTTCCTTATCCTCATCTTGTGGTTCTAAGTTCTCGGTCAGTTCATCTGCCAGTAATCGTCCATCATTATACGTTAGCATGGGTACACATATCCTGTTGCCCCTCAACCAATTGTTGACCGCTCCTCCGGGGCACGAGTGGGTCCTTACAAGTTTGTTGGATTTTGATTTGTCTGCTGGTTGACATCATCCGTCACTTCGGTAATTACCGGTTGATTCGTAGATGTCCGTCCCCACTGATGTTGGCTATTTGAATTCATTCCTCCCGGTTGATTCCACTTTCTGTTATTGTTATTATCCCAGGCTTGGGGTCTGAAATTTCTTACGTTCCCCCGCACGGGGTTGTATCTTTTCCCGTTCCTGTTGTTCCTTGAACAGCCCCTCGCAAGACCATTGCCGGGATTACTATTGAGATTTTTAGGGGTTCCTCCATTATTTAACGATCTCTGTTCATTCCTTCTAAGTGTCGATTGATCGCCATTGGCATGACCCATACTTCCACCTTGCCTACCGTTTGGCGGAGGTTCTATCGCCCTATATTGTAATCTGTTATCACGGGCTTTCTGGGTGTTCTCTTCGATAATATCTATATGGTCTAACGTCGTGAGGAACGACTCCAAGTCTTTGTCGTTGCCGTAAATCAATTCATTCCGGACGCTAGTTGGTAGTCTTGCCTTAAGTATGTTTATTATGTCTGGCAAGGGCATAGATCTGTCCCAGTATCTCGTTTTATTTATATATTTTTCGAAATACCTTCTAAGGCTTCCTTTCGAAAAGGAGAAAGGCTCTGGGTAGAGCACCTCCTGCCTTAGGCGTTCCTGTACCCCTTCTGACCAGAACTTTGCTAAAGACGCCTTCTCAAAATCGTCATATGTCGGGCAAACAGAAGTCATGTCCGAGGCCCAGATCGCCCCCGAACCTTGTATATATCCTGTAACAAAACTGATCTTCTGTCACTCCGACCAATTTCTGGGTAGCACTCCTCTGAAACTTCGAATAAAAACAATTGGATGGACCCCCTTTTGTCAGGGTTAAAAATCTGGAATTGCCAATACTTTATCATTTTTTCTTCGGCATGGCAAAGGCTTTCGTAATCACCGTTAGATAAGAATTCACGCGAACAACCAGCTTGTGGTTATTTAATGTTTGAATTACTTGCACAAGTCGGTATTGTGTGCGAATGGGCAGCAACTGGCTCTGTAGTCGCTGCCAACTTCTGCTGCTGCTCTGTATTCATTTGTTCTGAGCTTTGTTGTGAAGCGCGCATCGAGTCTTCTATCGTTTGTTTCCAACGCTCCAAATCAGCACCTAACTGCTGTCGCACCTCCTCAAGTCCTTTCGCAAACAAATTCTCTTCCTGTTTGCCAGATAAACTCTGGAATGCTGCCTTAACATTTTGCTCAACGTTTTCACACACTATCCTTTTGTTTTATAATGTGATTTCGGATAATTTACCCGTCAATACGTTAATTTGGTGGTCTATAACGTCTTGACGCTCTGTCAGATGTTCAACGCTTTACTTTAGGTTAGTCTGTGTACGTGCCAATTCAGGAAGTTGCGCAATTGCACATGACATGGCGTCTTGCTTTTGTACTAATTGCGGAACCATTTCCACTTGTTCCCGTACAGTATCTATCTTAATAGCCACATACTCCTTCATTTCGACACGTACGCCGTGAGTAGATTCCTCACATTGTGCTTTCACCAATTCTATTTGTGCAGTTAATTTTCGTTCCGTCTCTTCGGCCGGATCTTTGAGTTCCTTGGTCTTCGCCTCTATCCGCTGCTCTAATTCGGAAAAACTGCCTTGTAACTGCTGCTTAATCTCAGTCTGGACTAATTTCATCTCTTCTTGAGTTTGAGTGACTGTCACTAATTGTGCTTTAATATCGGTTTTCAGATTTTCCTGCCCTTTAGTAACTGACGCTAATTTCGCGTTAATGTCGGCTTTCAAAGTATTCATGCTCTCGGTTATAATCTGCATCTGTCTCATGATAATTACCAATGGATCTAATCCCTGCTGCGTACTTGCTGTTACACCTCCAGCCGTGTCTATAGGGCGTTCTATTGCGCTATCTGTAGCCATCGGTCCTACAATACTTCTTACTGCTTCATTATTATCAGTGCTAACAGCTGAAGGCTGATGCGTGCTGCTTTGCTCTGCTTGACTCATCCTAAACATTGGCATAGTTAAAACCATATAAATGTTCTACCGTCACTATATACACTCCTGGAAATTGAAATAAGAACACCGTGAATTCATTGTCCCAGGAAGGGGAAACTTTATTGACACATTCTTGGGGTCAGATACATCACATGATCACACTGACAGAACCACAGGCACATAGACACAGGCAACAGAGCATGCACAATGTCGGCACTAGTACAGTGTATATCCACCTTTCGCAACAATGCAGGCTGCTATTCTCCCATGGAGACGATCGTAGAGATGCTGGATGTAGTCCTGTGGAACGGCTTGCCATGCCATTTCCACCTGGCGCCTCAGTTGGACCAGCGTTCGTGCTGGACGTGCAGACCGCGTGAGACGACGCTTCATCCAGTCCCAAACATGCTCAATGGGGGACAGATCCGGAGATCTTGCTGGCCAGGGTAGTTGACTTACACCTTCTAGAGCACGTTGGGTGGCACGGGATACATGCGGACGTGCATTGTCCTGTTGGAACAGCAAGTTCCCTTGCCGGTCTAGGAATGGTAGAACGATGGGTTCGATGACGGTTTGGATGTACCGTGCACTATTCAGTGTCCCCTCGACGATCACCAGTGGTGTACGGCCAGTGTAGGAGATCGCTCCCCACACCATGATGCCGGGTGTTGGCCCTGTGTGCCTCGGTCGTATGCAGTCCTCATTGTGGCGCTCACCTGCACGGTGCCAAACACGCATACGACCATCATTGGCACCAAGGCAAAAGCGACTCTCATCGCTGAAGACGACACATCTCCATTCGTCCCTCCATTCACGCCTGTCGCGACACCACTGGAGGCGGGCTGCACGATGTTGGGGCGTGAGCGGAAGACGGCCTAACGGTGTGCGGGACCGTAACCCAGTTTCATGGAGACGGTTGCGAATGGTCCTCGCCGATACCCCAGGAGCAACAGTGTCCCTAATTTGCTGGGAAGTGGCGGTGCGGTCCCCTACGGCATTGCGTAGGATCCTACGGTCTTGGCGTGCATCCGTGCGTCGCTGCGGTCCGGTCCCAGGTCGACGGGCACGTGCACCTTCCGCCGACCACTGGCGACAACATCGATGTACTGTGGAGACCTCACGCCCCACGTGTTGAGCAATTCGGCGGTACGTCCACCCGGCCTCCCGCATGCCCACTATACGCCCTCGCTCAAAGTCCGTCAACTGCACATACGGTTCACGTCCACGCTGTCGCGGCATGCTACCAGTGTTAAAGACTGCGATGGAGCTCCGTATGCCACGGCAAACTGGCTGACACTGACGGCGGCGGTGCACAAATGCTGCGCAGCTAGCGCCATTCGACGGCCAACACCGCGGTTCCTGGTGTGTCCGCTGTGCCGTGCGTGTGATCATTGCTCGTACAGCCCTCTCGCAGTGTCCGGAGCAAGTATGGTGGGTCTGACACACCGGTGTCAATGTGTTCTTTTTTCCATTTCCAGGAGTGTATATAACTCCCTTCTACTGTCACTATATGTAATTCCGTTCACACAAGAGTACTTCTGTGTCTACGTTCTTAATGTACTTATGCAGATAAATGCAACTGGGACAGGTCAATCAAAACACTTCCTATATCTAACATGAACACAATTAATCAATGTTCAAATATCTAATAACACTAAACAGAAAAGCGTATACTGTACTGTCACTATATGTAATTCCGTTCACACAAGAGTACTTCTGTGTCTACTTTCTTAATGTACATATGCAGATAAACGCAACTTGGACAGGTCAATCAAAACACTTCCTATATCTAACATGAATACAATTAATCAATGTTCAAATATCAATTAACACTAAACAGAAAAGCGTATACTTCAACTGTACTAGCAAGCTTTAATAATAAAATTATAGATCTGGCCTTTAGTCTGCGCCTAGCGTGCTGTCTTTCGGCTTTATTTGTAGATCCAATTATATCACCTGCGGTCTTTCCTCTCTTTTCCAAGCGTCAGTTAGGTTAGCTCGTCGTACTTGACATGAAACAGAGAACAAAATTATTTTAGCAACGTCCAAAAACGTGTCCTGTCACTGATTGGCCACTTTAACCTTTTTTAATGTTCGGATAATAAGTTGCCGTCTCTTTATCTAAGAACAGATGATGAATGCAGCTAGCCGCAATCTCTGTGTAATATCTTGTCTGTATAGACGTGTATCTGTTGCCTTTAAGATCCCTTCGCCTTCACACACATAAATCTATACAGTAAAGTAAGGCCCTCCCCGTTCACGGCTGATCCGTGATAAGACAGGTGAAAAATTAGACTAATGGAGGATTATCAGTATTATCTCTATTTTCATTCGCTCTCTCTCTTTCTCTTCTTTATCTATGTACAGTTTTTAATATAGTATTTCATTACGTGAAATCAGCCAAATAGGATCTTTGGTGGAGTCCTTCGTCTTGGTAATCAGCGGCTGGCTTGCTGTAAGAGATCTTTACATTTATTATTACTGTTAAACACTGCAGTCAGTCGGGAGAATCAATCGTTCGGACAATTTGTTCCTTTTACGAAAGATTGCGAATTCCAGATGTGTACGAAGCCTTTTTGGACGATTTAACACAGACTCAGTGATTGCAGGCTCTCTTCAACACAGGTGAAACTTCCCCACTAATTACAGGGCCAACGTGATCATCAAATGATTCAGAAAAAACTCATTCGTTCATTCACTCCAGAACAAAAAAGTCACAAACCTTATTTATGGAGGAAATTGTGTATTAAATCCATCTCCATTACATATCCAGATTTCCGGTGATTCCACGCCTTAATTATTTTCCTTTTACAGTCTCTTTCTCCTCAAACAAACCGCTAGCGGCTCAAATGTTAATTGTCTCGCTTTAGCGAGAACAAAAGCAGAATATGTATCTCTCAGAAACACGTCAATGCCTCAACAGATACTCCAGAAGCTGCTCTAGGTACCCCTCTAACAACCATGGAGAATGCATATATGCATCTCTGTTATTTCAAAGAATAAACGCACTAGAAAATACTTTGGCGTCGTCGAGCTGTCGCCGCATATATTACGAGAAAATCAGATCAGATAACTTTTCCAAAGTGAATGAATGTGGATGGTTTGATTGAAAATGATTAATTGGTGAATGGTAGAGGGTATTTTCTGTGGGGACATTACATGTGGATGAGATCATTTTTATGCACGATGGCACACCTCCGCACATTGCAGATCCAGTTAAACAGCTGCTGAAGCGCCGTTTCGGAAATGCCTCGAGTTTCCAACAGCCTGGCCGTCCCGCTCACCTTGATCTTAATCCGTGTGACTTCTGGCTGTGGGGCTTTCTGAAAGATGTTGTGTTCAATGTTCCGATTGCAAACTTAGCTGCATTGATGCACGCATTGCGCAACACATTTTGAACGTGACCCCAGAAACACTTCGATCAGTGGTGGAACATGCAGTTCCTCGATTTCAACTTTCTGCAGAAAACGGTGGACAGCATATTGAACATGTTTTGCGCCAGTCACACGGAATTTAATAATCCGATTTGGTTTTGAATGATACTTTTGATGCGGTTTTCGGCCTCAGGACAAATAAAAACCAATATGAGGGATGCTTTTTATGTGGTTTATGGCCTAAGAACAATTAAAAACCGATTTTTCCCATCCGATGTGATATGACCTTGCTGTGGTGGATGGGCTTGCGTAACGAACAGTATCGCACCTGTACACCCATGCACACTGAGTAGTACAGTTTGTTCAACATCGAACGTACGCCTTAGGCACTGTTGTATGATTTATTTGTCACTTTTAGTCGACCACTATCAAATTATGATGCTTACAGCACCACCTACTGATACATTTTGTAAATATTTATTTTCTTCTGCCATACGTTTTCCCCCTTCTCCGATAATATTCCGTTGCAGTTTGACATCATTCTGAGCAGTGGTGTTATTTCTACGTCGGTTTGAAAGTTTAACTTTATAATTAATCACCCTGTACTATATTGTTATGAATTTTATCGCGAAGTAGTCCATTTGAGTCGCTGAGAATCATAAGCATCTAAAACACATTGCCATCGAATGTGAGATTTTAACATTTATTCATGCTTCTGCAATGTGTTGATCTTATAGTGAGTCAGGTTTATATGCGCTGTAGGACCACACTGTACACATGAAAACTCACGAAAACCTGTATCACTGGTTTCTCTGGTATTCACTTAAATGTGGGATCGACGGAGGTGTGCTTTAGGCCCTAATGGATCTCAGCGCCTCATTTGTATCCCAGTCAAGTGATATGTTGGCAGACATTGCTACTTGAGTTTAATCATTTCCACGAACGGCACTACGTGTTTGGAGTTGGTTGTGTACTGTGCGGGAATCGGCTTTCGCGTGCAGTGTGTAACCTCCCCCTCGCTTATCGACCTTAATGACAGTGAAAAATTAAACCGCGTGTACCTAATGGAAATTTGGGAAAAGCAATCGTCACCGAAGATAATCTGTCGGTAAGGAGGGAGGAAAGGGTTACATCTAAATGAGAGGAAAAATGCAAATGAAACTGGTGGAAATTAATTTTGAAAAGGGGTAAAGTTAATAAAGAAAGTAAATGTGCGGCCGTTACGTTAACAATTAACTAGCGGTAATTAGATATTTGAGATTTGGGGGAAATTACGGTCGCCAGTCCTAAGGACAATTACTATAGTAACTGAAAAAGAAAGATTATTACACAGCGTGGCAGCTGAAGGTTGCCACGTGTAGTGTGAAAACTGAAAGTTTGTCAGAAGTAAAAAATTTCGCTACACTCTGACTTAATTTAGCAAAAGTATTAATAAAACCGGAAAATCGAAAGTTAATTTAGTGACAGAAGTTAATAGTGAGCTTTCTTTCTGAAGCACATCGAAATTCAGTAAAATACGGTTAGTCTTAGGCTACCTCAACAATCATTTCAAAAGCTACTTGAATCTACACAATTTAGAAATAAGAGATTTGGCTTTGAACTTGAATTAAATGATTCTGAGCTATTAACAATAGTAAAATTTAGTACGTACCAAGCTGAGCTGCAGTCACAGATAAGCTAAAATATGGTAACAAAACTCACACTCTTAATTTGTGCTTGTATAATCTAAATATTGTAGCCAGCTATGAATACCTTAACTGAACATTGAAATTAAAGCAGTGAAATAGAATGATGCTGGCGTTTGAATTTCAACGACACTCGGGTTCATTCCGGAAAAGGAAGGGACCCTGCTTGGTAATGCAATTGGGACAATGAGCAACAAAGGTTCATGCTACGTTGCTGTAATTTAGTTATGAAAATGGAACAGTTTGAAAAGCTGAGGTCTGCCATACAGTTCTAAAACTTTACGTGCTTCCAGTCTTCCTTGTTGGTTGATTGAAGGTTTGAAGCCATCGATCGACGAGGTGGCGACAGTCACTCATTGCCGGCCGTCGCTGTTGCAGAAGCTGGATGTTGGCGCGCCTTCTTCTCGACACGGTCACCAGGCGAAACGGGATCTTGATGTGTGCCAGCTACTGCTTCCCATCCGCAACACCGTGTCAGAAACTATCATAGCAAGTCGAGCACAATTACATGCTGCCCAACACCAAAAGCGCGGCAACTTGCGGGAGCGTCACACAACACACCTGCTCCACTGCACCACCCCAGCCAGACTCTCCCTCTGCCCAGCTCTACGCGACAGAGTTAACACTACCAAAGATCCTAAACACTTTGGTTCTCCACACGACCTATCGATGTATTCGCTCAATAGCATAGTTTTTCCCAGGCCAGACCCAGCGTATAAATACAAATAATATTCACAAAACTAACCAACATATATATATATATATATATATATATATATACAAACAGTAAAACAATTACAATATATAAAGACACAGAAATGTCATATCTTGAGGTAGCAAAATAAGGAAAAAAATTTATAGTGCAATAGATGGAAATAGGAGGATATGCATTTCCGGTGTTACAAGTGTAATCATGAACTAAATTGAATCTGTTTTAAATGCTAACAGAAAAGTAAAGCTGTGAGTACGGGTCGTCAGTCATGCTTGGGTAGCTCCGTCGGTAGTGCACTTGCCCGCAAAAGACAAAAGTCCCGAGTTCGAGTCTCGGTCCAGCAAACAGCTTTCATCTGCCAAGAAGTTTCATATTCACGGACACTCTGCTGCAGAGTGGAAGTCTCATTCTGTGAACAGAAAAGTAAATTACCAGCAAACGTTAGACGCAAAGGAACTAGGGCCTCTGAGAAGAGATCCTTTGATTGAGAGAGTGACGAAGTCAGATAACTAGAAGGGAGCATTTAACAGGGAGGTGTGCATCTAGCACGAGTTATTGTGTGGGTGCAGCGTAGGAAAATCTGCTTTTCAGCACAGAAGTAAGTTCGTGAACCAGTACATCTGTTTGGGGTTATTATGCATTTGTCCGAAAAAACGGAAAAGTACCAAAAATTCCACTTACACAAAAACACGAAATGGAGAGTTGCGAAAGCTTACACACCACTTCGTTATGCACTTAACAGTATCTAATTATGTACAATACAACAAAATTTCACAAAAATAATTCTTTCTTTTGTCAGATAAGTTATGCATATTATTATTATTATTATTATTACTGTTGTTATTAATATTGGCAGTGGCTGTAGTTGTATAAACTTGTTGATAAGCATAACTGTTATACAGCAGTTACTATTAATTTCTCAAATTTACAAGAATCTAAAAATTTGAGAACACCCAGAACGTATACTCACGAGACGCCACTGGTTACATGTATGGAGTGTCCATTACACAACTACCGAAAGAATATATAATATGAAATGTCAGAGAATTGCTGTTATTATCGGTATTATACGCTCCTGGAAATTGAAATAAGAACACCGTGAATTCATTGTCCCAGGAAGGGGAAACTTTATTGACACATTCTTGGGGTCAGATACATCACATGATCACACTGACAGAACCACAGGCACATAGACACAGGCAACAGAGCATGCACAATGTCGGCACTAGTACAGTGTATATCCACCTTTCGCAGCAATGCAGGCTGCTATTCTCCCATGGAGACGATCGTAGAGATGCTGGATGTAGTCCTGTGGAACGGCTTGCCATGCCATTTCCACCTGGCGCCTCAGTTGGACCAGCGTTCGTGCTGGACGTGCAGACGCGTGAGACGACGCTTCATCCAGTCCCAAACATGCTCAATGGGGGACAGATCCGGAGATCTTGCTGGCCAGGGTAGTTGACTTACACCTTCTACAGCACGTTGGGTGGCACGGGATACATGCGGACGTGCATTGTCCAGTTGGAACAGCAAGTTCCCTTGCCGGTCTAGGAATGGTAGAACGATGGGTTCGATGACGGTTTGGATGTACTGTGCACTATTCAGTGTCCCCTCGACGATCACCAGTGGTGTACGGCCAGTGTAGGAGATCGCTCCCCACACCATGATGCCGGGTGTTGGCCCTGTGTGCCTCGGTCGTATGCAGTCCTGATTGTGGCGCTCACCTGCACGGCGCCAAACACGCATACGACCATCATTGGCACCAAGGCAGAAGCGACTCTCATCGCTGAAGACGACACGTCTCCATTCGTCCCTCCATTCACGCCTGTCGCGACACCACTGGAGGCGGGCTGCACGATGTTGGGGCGTGAGCGGAAGACGTCCTAACAGTGTGCGGGACCGTAGCCCAGCTTCATGGAGACGGTTGCGAATGGTCCTCGCCGATACCCCAGGAGCAACAGTGTCCCTAATTTGCTGGGAAGTGGCGGTGCGGTCCCCTACGGCACTGCGTAGGATCCTACGGTCTTGGCGTGCATCCGTGCGTCGCTGCGGTCCGGTCCCAGGTCGACGGGCACGTGCACCTTCCGCCGACCACTGGCGACAACATCGATGTACTGTGGAGACCTCACGCCCCACGTGTTGAGCAATTCGGCGGTACGTCCACCCGGCCTCCCGCATGCCCACTATACACCCAGCTCAAAGTCCGTCAACTGCATATACAGTTCACGTCCACGCTGTCGCGGCATGCTACCAGTGTTAAAGACTGCGATGGAGCTCCGTATGCCACGGCAAACTGGCTGACACTGACGGCGGCGGTGCACAAATGCTGCGCAGCTAGCGCCATTCGATGGCCAACACCGCGGTTCCTGGTGTGTCCGCTGTGCCGTGCGTGTGATCATTGCTTGTACAGCCCTCTCGCAGTGTCCGGAGCAAGTATGGTGGGTCTGACACACCGGTGTCAATGTGTTCTTTTTTCCATTTCCAGGAGTGTATTTTTAATACAAAATAAAAAAAATTTCAGTTTCTTTCAGTTCATGTTGTCCATTAAACTGAAACTTGGTTCTTTACAGTGGACAAACTTGCAGAAAAACATTTGCACAATATAAAGAACATTGTAATACTCATTAAAGCAACCCATCGACAGTAGCAGGGAGTTCGCGTTACGAGCGCAATTTTGATATCACACACAAATTAATTAAATTGATCAATTCCCTGACCAGGAAAACCCCCGGCCACAGATGATGTCACGTGTTCTTCTCAGCTGCACGTGTGTCCAAGCCCCTCCCCCTCCCCTCCATCACCAACCCCCTCCCCAAACCTACTATGTTGTTGTTATTGTGGTCTTCAGTCCTGAGACTGGTTTGATGCAGCTCTCCATGCTAATCTATCCTGTGCAAGATCCTTCATCTCCCAGTACCAACTGCAACCTACATCCTTCTGAATCTGCTTAGTGTATTCATCTCTTAGTCTCCCTCTACGATTTTTACCCTCCACGCTGCCCTCCAATGTTAAATTTGTGATCCTTGATGCCTCAGGATATGTCCTACCAACCGATCCCTTTTTCTAGTCAAGTTGTGCCACAAACTTCTCTTCTTCCCAATCCTATTCAACACCTCCTCATTTATTACGTGATCTAACCACCTAATCTTCAACATTCTTCTGTAGCACCACATTTCGAAAGCTTCTATTCACTTCTTGTCCAAACTATTTATTGTCCACGTTTCACTTCCATACATGGCTACACTCCATACAAATACTTTCAGAAACGACTTCCTGACACTTAAATCTATACTCGATGTTAACAAATTTCTCTTCTTCAGAAACGCTTTCCTTGCCATTGCCAGTCTACATTTTATATCCTCTCTACTTCCACCATAATCAGTTATTTTGCTCCCCAAATAGCAAAACTCCTTTACTTTAAGTGTCTCATTTCCTAATCTAATTCCCTCAGCATCACCCGACTTAATTCTACTACATTCCATTATCCTTGTTTTGCTTTTGTTGATGTTCATCTTATATCCTCCTTTCAAGACAAAGTCTATTCCGTTCAACTGCTCTTCCAAGTCCTTTCCTGTCTCTGACAGAATTACAATGTCATCGGCGAACCTCAAAGATTTTATTTCTTCTCCTTGGATTTTAATACCTACTCCAAATGTTTCTTTTGTTTCCTTTACTGCTTGGTCAATATACAGATTGAATAACATCGGGGAGAGGCTCCAACCCTGTCTCACTCCCTTCCCAACCACTGCTTCCCTTTCATGCCCCTCGACTCTTATAACTGCCATCTGGTTTCTGTACAAATTGTAAATAGCCTTTTGCTCCCTGTATTTTACCCCTGCCACCTTTAGAATTTGAAAGAGCGTATTCCAGTCAACATTGTCAAAAGCTTCCTCTAAGTCTACAAATGCTAGTAACGTAGGTTTGCCTTTCCTTAATCTTTCTTCTAAGATAAGTCGTAACGTCAGTATTGCCTCACGTGTTCCAACATTTCTACGGAATCCAAACTGATCTTCCCCGAGGTCGCCTTCTACTAGTTTTTCCATTCGTCTGTAAATAATTCGCGTTAGTATTTTGCAGCTGTGGCTTATCAAACTGATTGTTCGGTAATTTTCACATCTGTCAACACCTGCTGTCTTTGGGATTGGAATTGTTACATTCTTCTTGAAGTCTGAGGGTATTTCGCCTATCTCATACATCTTGCTCACCAGATGGTAGAGTTTTGTCAGGACTGGCTCTCCCAAGGCCATCAATAGTTCTCATGGGATGTTGTCTACTCCCGGGGCCTTGTTTTGACTCAGGTCTTTGAGTTCTCTGTCAAACTCTTCACGCAGTATCGTATCTCCCATTTCATCTTCATCTACATCCTCTTCCATTTCCATAATATTGTCCTCAAGTACATCGCCCTTGTATAGACCCTCTATATACTCCTTCCACCTTTCTGCTTTCCCCTCTTTGCTTAGAACTGGGTTTCCATCTCAGCCCTTGATATTCATACAAGTGGTTTTCTTTTCTCCAAAGGTCTCTTTAATTTTCCTGTAGGCTATATCTATCTTACCCCTAGTGAGATAAGCCTCTACATCCTTACATTTGTCCTCTAGCCATGCCTGCTTAGCCATTTTGCACTTCCTGTCAATCTCATTTTTGAGACGTTTGTATTCCCTTTTGCCTGCCTCATTTACTGCATTTTTATATTTTCTCCTTTCATCAATTAAATTCAATATTTCTTTTGTTACCCAAGGATTTCTACTAGCCCTCGTCTTTTTACTTACTTGATCCTCTGCTGCCTTCACTACTTCATCCCTCAGAGCTACCCATTCATCTTCTACTGTATTTCTTTCCCCCATTCCTGTCAATTGTTCCCTTATGCTGTCCCTGAAACTCTGTACAACCTCTGGGTCTTTCAGTTTATCCAGGTCCCATCTCCTTAAATTCCCACCTTTTTGCAATTTCTTCAGTTTTAATCTACAGGCCATAACCAATAGATTGTGGTCAGAGTCCACATCTGCCCCTGGAAATGTCCTACAATTTAAAACCTGGTTTCTAAATCTCTGTCTTACCATTATATAATCTGATACCTTTTAGTATCTCCAGGATTCTTCCATGTATACAACCCTCTTTTATCATTCTTGAACCAAGTGCTAGCTATGATTAAGTTACGCTCTGAGCAAAATTCTACCAGACGGCTTCCTCTTTCATTCCTTAGCCCCAATCCATATTCACCTACTATGTTTCCTTCTCTCCCTTTTCCTACTGTCGAATTCCAGTCACCCACGACTATTAAATTTTCGTCTCCCTTCACTACCTGAATAATTTCTTTTATCTCTTCATACATTTCTTCAATTTCTTCGTCATCTGCAGAGCTAGTTGGCATATAAACTTGTACTACTGTAGTAGGCATGGGCTTCGTGTCTATCTTGGCCACTATAATACGTTCACTATGCTGTTTGTAGTAGCTTACCCACACTCCTATTTTTTTATTCATTATTAAACCTACTCCTGCATTACCCCTATTTGATTTTGTATTTATAACCCTGTATTCACCTGACCAGAAGTCTTGTTCCTCCTGCCACCGAGCTTCACTAATTCCCACTATATCTAACTTTAACCTATCCATTTCCCTTTTTAAATTTTCTAACCTACCCACCCGATTAAGGGATCTGACATTCCACGCTCCGATCCGTAGAATGCCAGTTTTCTTTCTCCTGATAACTACGTCCTCCTGAGTAGTCCCCGCCCGGAGATCCGAATGGGCGACTATTTTACATCCGGAATATTTTACCCACGAGGACGCCATCATCATTTAACCATACAGTAAAGCTGCAAGCCCTCGGGAAAAATTACGGCTGTAGTTTCCCCCTTGATTTCAGCCGTTCGCAGTACCACAACAGCAAGGCCGTTTTGGTTAGTGTTACAAAGCCAGACCAGTCAACCATCCAGACTGTTGCCCCTGCAACTACTGAAAAGGCTGCTGCCCCTCTTCAGGAACCACACATTTGTCTGGCCTCTCAACAGATACCCCTCCGTTGTGGTTGCACCTACGGTATGGCTGTCTGTATCGTTGAGGCACGCAAACCTCCCCACCAACGGCAAGGTCCATGGTTCATGGGGGGAGGAAACCTACTATATTGGTAGAAATTTTGAATTTTTGTGGGAATTTCGAATTTTTGTGGGAATTTCGAATTTTGGCTCGAATTTCTTTGTCCCAGGACTGTGCTACATCCCTCACCACCCCCTACCCGGGAATTGATAGGAAAGTAAATTTGGCAGTACCCTTTCCAGGACTCGAACCATGGTGCTTCTAGATGGAAAGCCTAATTGCAGCCCCCAACACAATTAAATCACCAGCGGTGCTTGTAATTGATGGGAAATTGAAATTGGCAGTATTCTTTCTGGGACCTGAACCCTGGTCCTCCTAGACTAAAAGCATCATTGCATTCCCGTAACACAACTGTACCACCAGATGCGCTTGGAACTGACAGGAAATTAAAAAATGGCATGCCCTTTCCAAGATTTGAACCCTGATACTACTGGATGGAAAGCCCAAGCCCATCCCCCCTCCCCCCACGCAAAAAAAACAAAAAAAAGTAGTATGAGTCCAGATGTGGGAGCGGAAGGTTAGGTTAGTGTATTTTATTTCCTTTTCTCCAGAAACTGACACAAAGATCGATCCTAATTACGTAATTAATCGCAAAGATCCGGCCTAATTACACAACTATATGCATAGTGCTACATAAGGACAGCATAGAAGCGCAAAACAACTCAAAAATAGGGGACGCGATACAACTGGCTTTATCCTGCTGGGAAAAAATTTCGCAATACCACTCGAAACTAGCGACAGACACACTCAGACTCCACCCTTCACCTACAAGCTGGAGGAAAATGGCAGGGGTTTAAGGTACTATATTTATTCTTTTTGGTAGGAACAATGTTCAACTGGCGACATACTGGTGTTGCACAGAGAGGAGTTTTAAAAGTGCATTACCTGTAAGCATAAAGTATCTATCATTGTTGATGTCAGAGTTCGCTACAGATGCCTGCCACATATGGCCCAGGTCCTCGAAGCCAATACATACTGCCACAACTCATGGGAAAAAATGGGTCACAGATCTAATTACACTTCGAAACTGTCATGAAAAAACCAGCACTCTTAAAGAACAGGTCATAATGCAGCACACGCACTGGGGAAAATTGTCGTCCTAAAAGACTGCAGAGGGGTCAGTAGCTGAATGTGTGTTCTCCTTGGTAGGCGACCACAAACTGCCAAAAATCGAGGCCCTCTTCCTCCCTCCCTCCCACCACCTCTCCCTCCGTCCATACACCTACAGGGGGGACACAGGTATCTTGAAATGGCCAGCTGCTCTGCCAATAATCTCGTAGTTTCTTTGCACCCTCACTGCCCGCCCTTTGCTGCCATCGCTTATGGTCGGTGGCCGCACTCGGCTTTCCACCATCTGGCGGCTACCTTGGGGCGATGCTCCTATGCTACACAAAAAGAGCAACTTGTTTGTCTAAAATACACTCCTGGAAATGGAAAAAAGAACACATTGACACCGGTGTGTCAGACCCACCATACTTGCTCCGGACACTGCGAGAGGGCTGTACAAGCAATGATCACACGCACGGCACAGCGGACACACCAGGAACCGCGGTGTTGGCCGTCGAATGGCGCTAGCTGCGCAGCATTTGTGCACCGCCGCCGTCAGTGTCAGCCAGTTTGCCGTGGCATACGGAGCTCCATTGCAGTCTTTAACACTGGTAGCATGCCGCGACAGTGTGGACGTGAACCGTATGTGCAGTTGACGGACTTTGAGCGAGGGCATATAGTGGGCATGCGGGAGGCCGGGTGGACGTACCGCCGAATTGCTCAACACGTGGGGCGTGAGGTCTCCACAGTACATCGATGTTGTCGCCAGTGGTCGGCGGAAGGTGCACGTGCCCGTCGACCTGGGACCGGACCGCAGCGACGCACGGATGCACGCCAAGACCGTAGGATCCTACGCAGTGCCGTAGGGGACCGCACCGCCACTTCCCAGCAAATTAGGGACACTGTTGCTCCTGGGGTATCGGCGAGGACCATTCGCAACCGTCTCCATGAAGCTGGGCTACTGTCCCGCACACCGTTAGGCCGTCTTCCGCTCACGCCCCAACATCGTGCAGCCCGCCTCCAGTGGTGTCGCGACAGGCGTGAATGGAGGGACGAATGGAGACGTGTCGTCTTCAGCGATGAGAGTCGCTTCTGCCTTGGTGCCAATGATGGTCGTATGCGTGTTTGGCGCCGTGCAGGTGAGCGCCACAATCAGGACTGCATACGACCGAGGCACACAGGGCCAACACCCGGCATCATGGTGTGGGGAGCGATCTCCTACACTGGCCGTACACCACTGGTGATCGTCGAGGGGACACTGAATAGTGCACGGTACATCCAAACCGTCATCGAACCCATCGTTCTACCATTCCTAGACCGGCAAGGGAACTTGCTGTTCCAACTGGACAATGCACGTCCGCATGTATCCCGTGCCACCCAACGTGCTCTAGAAGGTGTAAGTCAACTACCCTGGCCAGCAAGATCTCCGGATCTGTCCCCCATTGAGCATGTTTGGGACTGGATGAAGCGTCGTCTCACGCGGTCTGCACGTCCAGCACGAACACTGGTCCAACTGAGGCGCCAGGTGGAAACGGCATGGCAAGCTGTTCCACAGGACTACATCCAGCATCTCTACGATCGTCTCCATGGGAGAATAGCAGCCTGCATTGCTGCAAAAGGTGGATATACACTGTACTAGTGCCGACATTGTGCATGCTCTGTTGCCTGTGTCTATGTGCCTGTGGTTCTGTCAGTGTGATCATGTGATGTATCTGACCCCAGGAATGTGTCAATAAAGTTTCCCCTTCCTGGGACAATGAATTCACGGTGTTCTTATTTCAATTTCCAGGGGTGTATAACAACACAGCCTCCACGGACTGCCCCCTAGGCAGAGAGTGGCTGCATCCGGCAACCACTCACAGCAGACACGCCCCAGATGTCACTCTATTTGCGCCACTCGCGATACGTGGCATGCTTTCAGGCGGCGGTGCTAGACAACACAAAAAGGAAATTATGTAGCATAGCCCCGCCCATCCAGAGAATGCTCCAGATGGAGGAAAGTCAACTGCATGAAAAGCAGGATGCCCTTGCCGCCTAATGCGAGCGAACCCTCACCCCGGCAGCTCTGAGAACCATGGTAAATAACTGCTATCCTGACCAAGAGAGAGCCGCAGCCCGTTAGGAAATTCGCCCACAGCAGCCCATCATTCTATGCTGGAGTACGAGGTGCATTCAAGTTCTACGGCCTCCGATTTTTTTTCTCCGGACAGGAAAGAGATAGAAACATGCGCATTGTTTTAAAATGAGGCCACGTTCATTGACAATTCGTCCCAGAGATGGCAGCACCGTACGGCAGATCGAATTTTGCCGCCAGTGGCGAGAATGAGAACTGTTTTAAATACTTAGAATGGCGACGTTTTCCTTACTTGAACAGCGTGCAATCATTCGTTTTCTGAATTTGCATGGTGTGAAACCAATTGAAATTCATCGACAGTTGAAGGAGACATGTGGTGATGGAGTTGGAGTTACGGATGTGTCGAAAGTGCGTTCGTGGGTGCGACAGTTTAATGAAGGCAGAACATAGTGTGACAACAAACCGAAACAACCTCGGGCTTGCACAAGCCGGTCTGACGACATGATCGAGAAAGTGGAGATAATTGTTTTGGGGGATCGCCGAATGACTGTTGAACAGATCGCCTCCAGAGTTGGCATTTCTGCGGGTTCTGTGCACACAATTCTGCATGACGACCTGAAAATGCGAAAAGTGTCATCTAGGTGGGTGCCACGAATGCTGACGGACGACCACGTGGCTGCCCGTGTGGCATGTTGCCGAGCAATGTTGACGCGCAACGACAGCATGAATGAGACTTTCTTTTCGTCAGTTGTGACAATGGATGAGATGTGGATGCCATTTTTCAATCCAGAAACAAAGCGCCAGTCAGCTCAATGGAAGCACACAGATTCACCGCCACCAAAAAATTTCGGGTAACCGCCAGTGCTGAAAAAATGATGGTGTCCATGTTCTGGGACAGCGAGGGCGTAATCCTTACCCATTGCGTTCCAAAGGGCACTACGGTAACAGGTGCATCCTACGAAAATGTTTTGAAGAACAAATTCTTTCCTGCACTGCAACAAAGACGTCCGGGAAGGGCTGCGCGTGTGTTGTTTCACCAAGACAACGCACCCGCACATCGAGCTAACGTTACGCAACAGTTTCTTCGTGATAACAACTTTGAAGTGATTACCCATTCTCCCTACTCACCTGACCTGACTCCTAGTGACTTTTGGCTTTTTCCAACAATGAAAGACACTCTCCGTGGCCGCACATTCACCAGCCATGCTGCTATTGCCTCAGCGATTTTCCAGTGGTCAAAACAGACTCCTAAAGAAGCCTTCGCCGCTGCCATGGAATCATGGCGTCAGCGTTGTGAAAAATGTGTGCGTCTGCAGGGCGATTACGTCGAGAAGTAACGCCAGTTTCATCGATTTCGGGTGAGTAGTTAATTAGAAAAAAATCAGAGGCCTTAGAACTTGAATGCACCTCGTATTTAACATCAACTCGACTCCTATAATGAAACATCTATTAAAAAAGAAAAAAACACATTCACGACATAATAAATTTCCTCTTTCCACGAAAATAGGCAAAGTCCATTTTCTTTTAGTGTTATGAGCAAAATCGGTATAGTTTTTACGTTCGACTTCAGTCGCATCTCATTATTTTGTGACGTCCAAGGAAGTGCACCGTCACCCCTCACAAATGATCAGTGGAGACACGCCCACCCTGTATAAAATCAGGGAAAAAAAACTTCGACTATTTTGCTGCGAAAACTACCGATCTCCAATGAATGTCCTCATTATTTCAAAACCCTCATCATAGTAAAAAAAAAAGCGATAATTCAAACTCCAAAGAAAAAAATTATCCTTATTAAGCAATTTCTTTCAGCCTATTGAACAAATTACACGACCTCAGAGCGTCTCCTTGCATTCAGTGTCCGCAAATAAACTGTCGTGCACGGGAAATAACATTAGAGAATACAGTATTTCATGCCATTGGCACACATGTCGGAAGAAACACGATCATTTAACAATCGACAACAAGAAGCTATAATTAACATCATGTGATGTCTAGTTTCCTGGGGATGTCAATGGACCAAACGTGTTAATGTCGGTTCAGAATCTGACACAGACGTCGAAGTCGTGGCGGAAAAATAACATAATGCATGGCAGTGTACAAAGTGTGTTACAGCAAAAAAAGCAGTCTATCAAACAACGAAACAGGGACCTTCTCCTGCGACTGATAACATGTGGGAGAAGGTTCTCAAACAGTGCAGGTGATGAAACTTTACACCGGTCTGTGCAAGCGACGTCGATCAATGGCCGCCTGCTCCAATGGATAAATACCTGTATATTTAATAGGGTCGCGAACATGCTCGATGCCGGCATGTAGACAGTATTCGTTTTCGATACATCGGAAGAGAGAGATGCAGTAAAAATCTATCGGATAAAATTATTGGAACTTTTATAGTTCGTAATTTTTCTCCGCTAGATGGTACAGAATAACGATGATAGAATGTTTGGGTGATAGACGTGAATGGACCCCGAGGGACGCGGATCGGCTTCGGAGTGCAGTACCTGTACGACTTTGAGTCTTCCTAATTTCCCCGATAAGAAACACCACCGTAACTGTTCGCACTGTCATCGTGTTACAGGAGCAGGCATAGTTTGGCGCTGTCCTTACACATCGTACACGGGTGGTGGAGCTACGACAACATGATCCCACTTCCACTGAGTAGTCGAAACACGGTCCTATAGCATTAACTCAGCTCACTCTGTTCCTACACAGGTTGCAGAATGCGGTTGATATTGCTCCCTCCGACTTCTGGGTAAAATTGATCTCGCTATCAACTGTGGTGTGAATTACACTACATCGCTCCATATCAATGGCGTCTTTCCCATTCCGACTGTCCACTGGGTACACTGTTGATTACCTCATAATGATTGACTGACACCACTCCATTGAGATAAAGGGAATCATGGGAGAACACTGGACATCTGCTACTTGTCGCTGTGGAACATGGGACTAAATGTAGATGTCATCATCTTAATGCAGGTGTTTGGAAGCGTTCCTCATTGCTGCAGACTCGTCCTGTTTCCATATGCTGCGATGCCCTCCACATGTTTTTATTTTTATTTTTTTAAATTTTTTTTCATCAATAAGATAACAGTACCTCTTTTTATTTGTGCTACCTCACGCGTGTTGTAAATAGCACCTTCCGGCTATGGTCAAAACCGGAACAGTAATCATGTACATGACTGCAACATGAACTAACAATGCTTTTCGAAACAGAGCACCGAAACATCCGCTACCCTATCAATGGGAAGATGAGATTAACTGTACAGGTTAATAGCTGCTGGAAGCGCTTTATAATACCGCAAACTCTTCCAGTTTCCATGTGTTGCGAAGTCTTCCCCTTTTTTGTCGATGAGAAACGTCACATCTGTGTTTTATTTCTACCAGCCTGTGTTGTGCTAACTGTATAGTTTATGCCATGCAATGTTCAGTTTTCTGTGAGAGCCAGAGGATCGAAACTTGTTAATAGCGGTTTAGCAGCAGCTGACACGGATCTCTAAGTCACGGTAGAAGAAACAGTGTATGGCGATGTACAATAATTGGGTGTGTTACAACCGAAAAAAAAACCAATGTATTAAACTGCTTATGAAGGAGCAATACAGGAACCCTCTCGTGTGATTCATAGTCTGTTGGATATTGTCATCCTACAATACAGGTGATGAAGCTTTACACCGGTCTGTGGTAGCAACTTCAGTCATAGACCACCTGCTCCAATGAACCATTACCCGTATATTTAATAGGATCGCCATTTATGTTTTGGTGATAGACATGATTGGACCCTGAGAGACACAGATCTCTTGTATGTAGCTTGGCGATGTGTCATAGTGCAGTAGCAAAATCTTCGTCCTTCCTCCATGCCATGTATGAGGTGTAGTCTTTCTAATTTTCCCCACAAGAAACACCACCAAAACTGTTGGTACTATGTCTTCCACTACCCCGTGTTGCAGGGGAAAGCTTCGTTTGTCGCTGGCCTTACACACTGTACACGGCTGGCGGAGCTATGACACCATGTTCCCATTTCCACCGAGTGGTCAACACGCGCTCCTATCACATTAACTCAGCTCGTCCTGTTTCCCCACAGGATGCAGAAGGTCTTAGATATATCGCTCTCCGACTTCCGTACAGGTCAGACTTAAACTCGGACGATCACATGGACTAAGCTGCAGGGAGGGCGGGGCAGAGACTTACGAGTAGTTACAAGATGCATAAGGACTGCCTAGAAAACAGCGCTCGAGTTCTTGGTGTATTCGATTCTTAGCAGATATCGAATATGATTCAACAGTGGTTGTAACAATTAAAAGACGTCTCTACAGGATTCAACGCAAATATGTGGTTGAATGGATAGGCTTGATTTCAAATTGTGGACACCATTTCTGCCTGGAAGCATAACACTATCAGCGACCCGTGTGTGCGTGTAGTCTCAAGTCCGTCTTTTATGCAGTGTGATGGTAACATAAGCGTTACGATCGTATTTTTGATAGTGAGGTCCTTACTCGAAATGTATGTTGTGGTCTGTAGAATCCCTCTGTGATCAGCTTCAGAAGTCATTTCTCAACAGTGTTCCTCGAAAAGAACATTGTGTTCCCTTCATGGATTCCCAGTTGTCCTACTTGGTTTCTGACTGCTGAAAAAAAAATTATTCCCCATGCAAAGTGACTCTCATGATCAATTTAATTAATTTGCATATCAATTTGATATCAAAATTGGGCTCGCAACCCCAGCTCCCTACTACTATCGACATTTGCTACACATTTAAGGGATGAAAAGCATGTAGAAGACAAAACTGAAAACAGTGCTACTATTCTGGCTCCACAAGCGATTAGAATGGGAACAAACCTCAACATTTGGGACCGTGTTAAGTTTCCTCTGCCATGCACTTCACAGTGGTATGTATGTACGTGTAGATGTAGATATATCGTAACGGAATGAAGACGTGATTCACCAGATGGCCTGGCCAGCACATTCTCCAGATCTCTCACCAATTGAAAACGTCTGGTCAATGGTGGCCGAGCAATTGGCTCGTCACAATACGCCAGTCACTACTCTTGATTAACTGTGGTATCGTGTTGAAGCTGCATGCGCAGCTGTACCTGTACACGTCATCCAAGCTCTGTTTGACTCAATGCCCAGGCGTATCAAGGCCGTTATTACAGCCAGAGGTGGTTGTTCTGGGGACTGATTTCTCAGAATCTATGCACCCAAGTTGCGTGAAAATGTAATCACATGTCAGTTCTAGTATAATATATTTGTCCAATGAATACCCGTTTATCATCTGCATGTCTTCTTGGTGTAGCTATTTTAATGGCCAGTAGTGTATAACAAATTTCGGCGAGTATATGCAGTACGAATGTGTGGTTGAAATGCTGAACTCATCGAAGAGATGCTTAGGAGAAGACGATGGATGAAAACCGAATAATTGTTGTCTATCACTTCTTCGGAAGAAGACTGTAATAATTGTTGTCGATTACTTCTTCTGAATAAAGACTATCTCTTTGCATAAATTTAACGGTTCCTGAATATCTAAGTTACGAAACATCGTCTCTGCGTCAGTGTTTTAGCCGTTAACTGTAATAGAGACGAGGTGTCTGGTAGTCGCAGCACAGTGGAGAGGACACACGGCCAAATATTAGCGCACAGTGTCACAGCACACTGCAAGTGCACGTGGTCTCAGGTGTACAGTGGCTGCGATCACGGACTGTATTCTAATTTGCACTTCGTGAGCTGTGAGAGTAGCGGGTGACTGCAACATCCATCACTACACCACGAATGATAAACGACGATTTTCTGGTACAAGCAAATCTGGTGCCCTGCGAACGACGGTCGTGGGATGCAAGGTGGGTCAGACGGTCGCTACGTCAGTGTGCGAAACGCAACAGGTTGCTGGCGTCACGAGAGTTATCACCGCGGCTGGCGGCGTGCTACTTACGCGTACGCCCGAACAATGAGGCCGACGCACGAGCCTAAAGAGATTAGTGTCGGAAAACTTTCACAAGGCCATATTTGAAACTGTGAATGGTAACCGTGCGGAAAAGTCTGTGCCACCCCTGTTTCAGAGGACCTATCTTAACGGAAAATGCTGATAGAACACTATTTTGTGATGCACACCCCACCTGCAGGCGTCAAAATCAAAGTGTACTGAAGCTACTGTACCCTTGTATTTCGTGAGTTACAGTTGAGGAAGAGAAACTTATTGCAGAGACAACCTACGCGAGAGAATAGCTGTCCACATCAGGCACGCCTCAAAGAAGACGCCATAATTGCAGGTGGAAACAGCCTGAACAAGCGACATGTCAAGAACCAAACACCAAGGTGGAGAAAAGAATTTGTTGTGTTTGACAAAAAGTTTTACATGAGCTGCACATATTGCTGGGTGCGATCTGATCTTTAATGATAAATAAGAATTTTGCAACCAAGATGGCATGTTGTACTTTTTCCTTACTCTGTTATTTGACAAGCCAATGTGGTACCTTTGTTTTATAAATGGAGTGTACTCTCGTTATCGCTGTACGAATCATGCACGGTAATCTTATTTCCACAAAGTATGTAAAATATTGTGATCTTGTTATTATGTGATGTTCACATTGTTTACTGGGTGTACAGTTACGCAGAATGTCAAAGTAACGTTCTTCTTGTGGTATACTGTACATGCGAAGATGACAGCCAGACATGTCAAAACCGGTCACTGAGGAAATAAAAATATTTCGACACGCGATCTTGTCTGTAAAAACTCTTATCACATTTTTTTTCATTAAGCGTGAAAATGGCATACGGCACACAGACTTCGACATATATGAGGATTTTTTTTTCTTTTTTTTTTTTTTTGAAGTAGGCACACTTTTAAAAAAAAGTGTCCGCGCAGCGCTGTATGCTGAGTACTTGCTTTCCGTTTGCTACCAACAAAGGTCATAACGGAAACAGTTGCACGTATTTACTGTTGTGTTCGCAGAAGAGCCAACACCGTGTTACTAGAGGAGTCCGAAATGCATGCGTTTTAGCTCACGCAGGCTGGCGTGAGGAGGGAAGGACTATACTGACGTGAGGTCTGGAACGTGGCAAGGAATTAGAATTCAGAAAGCGGACGTAATTAGTTGGATATTTAACTTTAATCCATTAATGATGAACGTCGCTCTAGACGGTCCATGATTCACAATATTATCCGTTCAGAATAGTAACTGAATATGGCGCCTTGCTAGGTCGTAGCAAATGACGTAGCTGAAGGCTATGCTAAACGGTCGTCTCGGCAAATGAGAGCGTAATTTGTCAGTGAACCATCGCTAGCAAAGTCGGCTGTCCAACTGGGGCGAGTGCTAGGAAGTCTCTCTAGACTAGACCTGCCATGTGGCGGCGCTCGGTCTGCAATCACTGATAGGGGCGACACGCGGATCCGACGTATACTAACGCACCGCGGCCGATTTAAAGGCTACCACCTAGCAAGTGTGGTGTCTCGCGGTGACACCACATTTACATTTGTTTCTCGCATTTAAAACGTCCCACTGAAATGAAAATGCCGCCGAGTATGATACGCGCAGTGATTTGTTTTCTGTGTACAGATGACAACAAACAAGTCGAAAGCCATTGATGAATTAGTGAGTATTATGAGCAATGGAATGGTAAGAGAATGCTTTTAAAGATGGCCATACTAATGTTCGTGACGAAGCCGCCAAAGAACAGAAGACTTGGTGCAGAAACTTGATTCAGAAGTTCGAGAAAATAGACGCTTAATAATTTCGGTCTTATCGAAAGATTTTTTCGTGTTTCCAGGAGTGTTCTTTATTAAATTCTTGCAAAATGCTCAAACTGCCGGATGTTGTGTTCACGATGGGTACCGGAAATCCAGACTGAAGTGCACGAAACCAGTCGAGTAGCGTTTGTCCCGATTATCACTTGTTCCTGCACCTGAAGAAAATACTTTGTCTGTCAACGTCTCGACAAGGACGCTGATGTCGTAATGGCCCTTTAGCTAGGCAGAAGCCTTTTACGAGAATGGAATTCAGAAGTTGGTTGTTCGCTATGAGAAGTGCCTTAATATTGGTGAGAGTTACGTGTAAAAGTACTGGGCTATTCAAAGAAAAGGAACAAATCTACAAAAGATAGAAACACAGTTCCAACGTTCCTGGAAAGAGAAAACTGATATTTTTATGCATTCAATACGAGCAGACGACAAATATCCAAACGACAGCTCATTTCCTGCCAAGCACGAAGCAGCTAGTCTTTCGTTATCCAATCCACAGCTTCAGCAATTCGATGTTGCAAACTTTCAGGAGTATCAGGCGTAAGGGGGGGGGGATAAAACGCCGTCTTTTACGTAACCCCACAGATAAAAATCACAAGGTGTGGGATCTGGAGACCTGGGAGGCCACCAGCGATAAAGTTCGTCTTCTGTTCCTCTTCTTCTAATCCAATGTCCTGGACTGGTGTCAATCAGCTAACATCGGACGTGCTAGAGAACAACAAAAAATCAACTTTAAACTCCAACAAAAGTCTCCTGACACGAATCAACGTGCAGTCATCGTTTTGTTTTCTCTTATTACAGCACACGCTTTGGGAATGTGTCCCTGTTATTTTGTAGTGGAATAGGGCAATAGTATGAAATCCAGTATAGTGGCAAATGCAGTGAAATGATATCGCATTTGATGTCAGTCGTACAATATATAATAAGACATCAACGTTTCAGGTGGAAGAGGGTGGAACTGGTTATAAAGGCAGTCGAGTGCGTGCGGTGTTGGTGTGTACGTACGTGTGTTTACTGCAAATACGAAGCAGACATCATTAGTAACAGTGAGTGTTGTGCACATAAACCACGATTGTAACAGTGCCACGTCGAAAACAGTTATCATGTTATTAAACAGGAAAAATCGGTGCATACAAGGAAATGAGGCTCTCGTCAAATCGCCAAAAAGTTCAACCACTCAAGTACAATGATTGCTAACTTCGTAAGACTGGGCGCATTATACGGACAGAACAGAAAATATGGGCAAAGTAGAAAATTATCTGAGGCATTTAAAAGCCTACTTATGCATAAAGAAAGGGCCAAAAACCGTTATTCTCCTCAACTTGTTGCTGTTTTACAATTGCCATTAACTGCCAGACATGAACGACAAATTTTTCCACACGACGAACATCTTGGATTCAAGAAAAGACTGCAGGAAACCGCTCTAACATCCATCCATAGAGAGGCTGGATTGGAATTTGTTGAAAAACATATATCATAGATTTCAGAATGAGATAAGGCGTGCGGGGTAGCCGCGGAGTGTAGGGCGCCTTGCCACGGTTCGCGCAGCTTCACCCCTCGGAGGTTCGAATCCTCCCTCGGGCATGTGTGTGCATATATATATATATATATATATATATATATATATATATATATATATATATATATATGTGTGTGTGTGTGTTGTCCTTAGCGTAAGTTAAAGTTAGATTAAGTAGTGTGTAAGCCTAGGGACCAATGATCTCAGCAGTTTGGTCCCATACGAACCTACCACAAATTTCCAAAAATGGGATAAAAATATCTTCAGCGATGAAAAGAAGCTTGATTTGGATGGGTCAGGTGGCCTTCAGTATTATTGTTACAATCTGGGCAGCCTTCTGCGCTATGGGCAAATCACGTATTGCTTGGCTGAACGCTAGAATGAAATCTAACATGTACACTGAGTTGCTAGAGTCAAAATTGATAAGAATGTATGAGGACCTAGGTGACGAAAGTCTAATGTTTCAACAAGATAAAATATTTGTGCGTTTTTCTGCTAGAATCAAAACGTGGTTTCAAAATAATTATATCGATATCTTGTCCCAGCCTGCGTGTAACCCTAATATGAACCCTGCGGAAAACATGTTTGGAATACTTGCAAGGCGTATTTATCGCAATGGAATGCAATTTGAGGCTGTACCTGGGTTGAAAAGAGCGAAAGGATGACTATTCCACTGCAAGAACTACAAACTCTACCAAATTCAATTCCAAAGAGAATTTTTGAGGTAATTAGTAAGAGCGGAGGTTGTTCAAAGTACTAACAATTCCATAACACAACAGGACAGTGAATGCCTTTATACCAGCTTCCACCCTGGAAATTCAATCGAATTATGTTGTTGCTGTTGTTACGAAAGAAATTATGTAATTTCGTCCTGACTGTTTATGTATTGTAAGTATTACTACTTCCATAATAAATTCGATACATGTATGCTTAGACACTACTATTACTTTTGTAGGAGCCCTGGCTTTATAGTGATTTCCACTACTGTGCAAATAGCTGTGACTATCTGTGAGTGAAATAGCGCTTTATTTTCAGAAACTACACTTCGAAACAATTTCAGGCTCATCTTGAAATCAGGTGCACACAAGTTAACAGTCTACTACCAAGAGAAATATCGTAGACACAGGAAATTGCTTTACTGTGCAAAACCTAGGAAAAATTTCAATATACTACTCTGTCTGGTAGTCATTTGGTAAATTTGTCGAGTTTATTTACTTACTGCTACAATATGAGCCGTAACGGTAGGGTAAAACCTCACTAGTTTCTGTCATTGTCTTTCGTAGATTTATCGCAGTATCTTGCCTTCAGTGTGGATACTGGAACCGGCGAGCTAGCTCACCTGGAGAAGTACGGAGACTCGAAATAGCTGTTAATATTATATCTAAAGAAAGATAGGACAAAGAAAAGGAGAAAGTAAAAAAAAGAAAAAATTAGGCTTAATTAATTTTCACTGTTACAAAAGATCTTGTATGTATGCTAGACAGAACTTGCAACGCTTTATGAGATATCATTCCACGATTGTTTAAGATGCTGAGTTATTCTTCGGCGTATCTAAAATAAACAGAAATCTATAAAATCTACTCTGGAAATAACTAAGGTCTTTCAGAATGAATCATTGTATCCGGTCGTAGGCTATCCTCCGTCTATAGTGACTTGGTTATGGATAGAACCTATTGTCCCTCGTAGCTCTCCTTTTTTTTCCTTTTAACAAGTATACTTAAAATCTTTTCATTGTTACAGATGTGCACATTTCACTGCTTCCTCTTTATTTCGAAGGAGCATCATGAAGTCTTACAGAAGAGGCGTAGCTCGGCGCCGGCAGAGCCTGGGCTATCGCCAGATCTGGAGACGTGCTGCTCTTTTCGCGATAAGATAAGTTCTTGTTGGCACAGTACACGGTACCGTTACTGTTACTCAACGTCAGCAGCCATCTTATCACAATCTGATACGCTAATGAGGGCGACAAACAGCTACCAGTATAAAATAGCGCGAGAAAGCTCTAAAAGTCCGCAGCTTTTCACTGTTTCTTCCGAATTCAATCTAATACCTTTTTTAAGCGCACTGCTATTGATCTTAAGGTCTAATTTAATTTTCAAAAGTCGTAACATTTGAGCAGAACTTTTTTTATTGTTACTGTCAAGCGAAATCGAATACACGACTGAACAAGTGACAGTGTGCCTACAGAAAATTAACGGTGCCTACAGAACTTCTTCGATGAAACCTAATACGCTGACTTTTGTCCTTACGTGCATTCGACAGCGCCCCTGCGGAACACTTAATGATATAAAGCATCAGAAGCGAGCACAGGGAAAACGATGGAACAAAGCTCGAAATACCAAGTCGTATCTTCCGAAATTACTACCAAAAAGAAGATTACAATGCAGTTTGTGCAATGGGTAGGAACATGGATGCGAAATTGACAAATATACAAATACAGTGTTAGCCTAAATAATTCATCAGGTTTCAAAATTCTGTTTATTGACAAATATTGATGTACAAAGCCGGGTGGTACATGAAAAGACAGATGCACTCTTGGCTACGTGAACGCTAGATGGCAGGCCTGTGACAGCATTCCACAAGATGGCGACAATGTAGGAGATGACGTTTTACGTGATATACATGGTGAGTCACCTAACATTACCGCTGGATATATTCCGTAAATCACATCAAATACTGACGAACCAATTCCACAGACCGAACGTGAGGAGAGGGGCCAGTGCAATTGGTTAATACAAACCATAAAAAAATGCACGGAAGTATGTTTTTTAACACAAACCTACGTTTTTTTTAAATGGAACCCCGTTAGTTTTGTTAGCACATCTGAACATACAAACAAATAATGTTTTTTAACACAAACCTACGTTTTTTTAAATGGAACCCCGTTAGTTTTGTTAGCACATCTGAACATACAAACAAATACGTAATCAGTGCCGTTTGTTGCATTGTAAAATGTTAATTACATCCGGAGATATTGTAATCTGAAGTTGGCGCTTGAGTACCACTCCTCCCCTGTTCGATCGTGTGTATCGGAGAGCACCAAATTACGTAGGGATCCAAAGGGAACGGTGATGGACCTTAGGTACAGTAAAGACTGGAACAGCACATTACGTCCACATGCTAACACCTTTTTATTGGTCTTTTTCACTGACGCACATGTACATCACCATGAGGGGTGAGGTACACGTACACACGTGGTTTCCGTTTTCAAGTACGGAGTGGAATAGTGTGTGTCCCGACATGTGAGGCCAATAGATGTTCAATGTGGTGGCCATCATTTGCTGCACACAATTGCAATCTCTGGCGTAATGAATGTCGTACACGCCGCAGTACATCTGGTGTAATGTCGCCGCAGGCTGCCACAATACGTTGTTTCATATCCTCTGGGGTTGTAGGCACATCACAGTACACACGGTACTTGATGGCCACCACATTGAACATCTATTGGCCTGACACGTCGGGACACACTCTATTCCACTCCGTAATTGAAAACGGAAACCACGTGTGTACGTGTACCTCACCCCTCATGGTAATGTACATGTGCGTCAATGAAAAAGACCAATAAAAAGGTGTTAGCATGTGGACGTAATGTGCTGTTCCAGTCTCTTCTGTACCTAAGATCCATCACCGTTCCCTTTGGATCCCTACGTAATTCGGTGCTCTCCGATACACACGATCGAACAGCGGAGGAGTACTCAAGCGCCAACTTTAGGTTACAATATCTCCGGATGTAATTAACGTTTTACAATGCAACAAACGGCACTGATTACGCATTTGTTTATATGTTCAGATGTGCTAACAAAACTAACGGGGTTCCATTTAAAAAAACGTAGGTTTGTGTTAAAAAACATACTTCCGTGCATTTTTTTATGGTTTGTATTAACCAATTACACTAGCCCCTCTTCTCACGTTCGGTCTGTGGAATCGGTTCGTCAGTATTTGATGTGGTTTAGGAAATATATGCAGCGGTAACGTTAGGTGACTCACCCTGTATACAGGGTGATCCACTCATCGTGACCGGGCCAAATATCTCACGAAATAAGCGTCAAATGAAAAAACTACAAAGAACGAAACTTGTCTAGCTTGATTGGGGAAATCAGATTGCGCTATGGTTGGCCCGCTAGATAGCACTTCCATAGGTCAAACGGATATCAACTGCGTTTTTTAAAAATAGGAACTATTTTTTATTACATATTCGTGTAGTAGGTAAAGAAATATGAATGTTTTAGTTGGACCACTTTTTTCGCTTTGTGATAGATAACGCTGTAATAGTCACAAGCATACGGCTCACAATTTTAGACGAACAGTTGGTCAGTTGGTAACAGGTAGGTTTTTTAAATTAAAATACAGAACGTAGGTACGTTTGAACATTTTATTTCGGTTGTTCCAATGTGATACATGTATCTTTGTGAACTTATCATTCCTGAGAACGCATGCTGTTACAGCGTGATGACCTGTAAATACCACATTAATGCAATCAGAATAGCTTTCGAAAATAATGTCTAAACATCTTTACAAAGTAAATAACATATTATTAATGCAAATTATATTTGAGGATAACAGTATTCCTCATTGTAGTGAATGTAACGTAGTACTAGAAAAATTCTACAACATAAATCTTATTAGCTAAACACACAAATACAGGAAAAACACAAATACCCAAGGGTACACAAACACATAGCGGAATAACACAAAAGGAAAGGACAGGGTTCGTTTTCAGTGTAACATTTGGTACTGCAGTCCAACCCAAAACTTCATTCCATAGTTCTTTCCAGAAAAAAAAAATCCTATCTAACACTGTTGTCCCTAAACCCTACTGTTTTGTTCGTATCCTCTTTCAAAATAAATATTTCTCATTGTACAATACTCATTTTTGCTCAAATCTTTTTCGTAAAACTTCTCAATGCATTCTTTCCCTATTCTTCATAGTTAGTTTTTTATATAGTCTACCGTCTCTTAAGCTATCTTAAATCTACTGAGCTCAGATGTATATACCAAGGGATGAGGCAATGCAGCAGCACATAACAAATTAACACAAACAGCAATGACAAAAAAATACAAATTTGCAAAGTAAGCAGCAGTATATCTAAATTAGCAAAGCAAATGCAACATTACAACTAATATGAGCCAATATGCAGCAACAAGAAAAATAAATCAGTTGTAAAACTGGCTTAACAGAGTAATACAAAGTGAAATTTAGTAACACTATGCCTGGCAAAGAGCAGCAGCAAATGCTATAACTTATACCTAAACATGACAAAGCTCAATCAGAAAAAATATTACAGTAAAGATAGTTAATGTCTAATAACTATGTCACATCTTAACACTAGAGTGATGCATCACCTTGACTTACTCTACGAAACAAGTTACCCAGTCATTGACAAAAATTATGTACATAGTTCCTGTGAAGGGAAATGTCTTTTTGTGCACCCTCGTTTTTTTGGAAGTAGATCATAAAATTATTATTTACTGGATCTGTAGGTATAAGATATCTATATTAGTACATCTATTAAATTTTATTTTAACCAATGCTGCAGTGTAACTAGAAACTAGATGTTAAACAAAATGAGCAAATACACACATAAAGAAAGGTGTGAAACGTCATTCACTAGCCATATGGCATTTCATAAGGCAGTAAAAAATCTCTCAACTAGCAAGATAATAGCCGTGAAATGTTTCTCGCCATTTCATTAGTCATTTCAGTAAATATCAGAATGTGTCATATTTGCGATGCTTCCTACAAAGGAATGTCAATATCGAGGTTAATGGCCTCTTTTTTCTCCACCTAATGGCTTTTTCTCCAGGTGACTGGCACAGCTGGGTGTCCACAATGCATTACTTCAAGGTCTTAAGGAAATATTTACGACAGCAGTTTGCACTACAGTGACAGTCTCATATAAAAAAATTTCACAGGTCGAGAATTTGCGTTAAAAATTTGTAGAAACTAAATCCTATAAATATAACAGTGTCCAAAAAATTTTCGCCGGCATTGTGATACATTCACGCATTTACACACATTTCATAACTCTTATAAAGTACGATTCTTGGTTTCAACATCCTTTTTCTCAAATCAGAGTCCCTAACCACTACTCATTATTCCTTATCTTATTACATCTTCGTCGACACTTCTTCAATATTTCATCATAATAAATATGTGGCATAATCAAATTCCTCATATAGCATCAGTGTATTGATCATAAACATACCTCAACAGCATAATACACATTGTCAGCGTAATAATAACATCATAAAACCTCAGCCAAATCTCAAAATCGTATTAACTTCCTCCAATAATTTCAAAACCTAAAAAAAATTCTCTGCTCATTTCAATAGTGTCATCTACCTCAAACGTACTTTAAAAATCATGATCCCATACCAAATACATCATTCAAAGCTCTCATAGTATCACAATGGTTCCGAAAAAAATATGAACAGCTCACGAAGTACAAAAAAAATACAATTTCATAAGTGTGAAGTTATCAAACTGTGTAATTGCGTAAACATCTGTCACTGACGCAGTAAAAAAATGTTAGTTTCCCTGTTAAATAATCAGATAGCTGTGTAATTCTGTGTTAGAGAAATATGGTACCGATGTGTAAAGTTGTATAAGCAAATACCATATTAGCTAGGGCTCCTTGCGCTTGCCACACACATGGTACCCAAAGTAAGCGTGTAACCCCCTGAGGATTAATGTAATTATACCCTCAGGTGTTACCGATTACAGCAATGGAATGAAATGTATCATTGAAAACCTTTGTATCTTTGTATTTCAAAAATCTTTAAACATAAATGTTTTAAGTACAAAATTAATCAGTCAAATACGTGTCCTTCAGCGCTAAATGTGCCTCTTGTTGTAAGATAATTCTGTGGAAGTGTCGTAGTTATCGTCCTCCTTAAGTTAAGTTCTGCAGAAGTCAATGTACTTACCTCATCATAAACAAAAGTGAAATGCTATGCGTACAGATATCGTAGTTATTAAGTACATTACCGTGATCAAGAAAGTACTATACTGTAACGTATTGTTGTGCTATGGAAAAGGCTGTTTCATTGTAGCTATACCACAAAGTTACTACTAAAACATATTTTAATTTCCAGAATAATACAGAAAAACTGTGCAGATATAAAACAGATACACCGCAAAAGCAACAATGTAAATTGTGTAACATATTAGTAGCGTCGTGATATAATCTTGTAACTGTCAGAGAAACCAAATACTGAGTCATCTTTAATCTCACAGAATGTACTTCAAATAAAGAATATCTTTTCAAGAAAACCAAAATGTTGCATTAAAATCTCATTAGCAGTATATGTTCTAAGTATTTTTTTTTTTTTGTTATGGTTTTAGGGCGCAAAACTGCTATGGTCATTGGCGCCTGGTCTGTGACTTAGGAAAAGCTAAATAAAACGAAACTGGAAACCAGCAGCAATGGGAACGAAACTCAAAAAATTGGAGAAACTAAAACCAGGAGGAAAGCTTAAAAAACCACTATAGAAGGCGGTTGGTTGGCTCCAAAAGGAGCTTCAAATGACTGACGTCATCTTACTGGAACTAATAAACTCGAGAACGCGATCGGCTGAGCGCGTGTCATCTGCTAAAATGGAAGATATATCAGGCGACAGCTGTAGACGAGCGCGTAACGGAGTAAAATAGGGGCACTCAAGTAAAAGATGTCTTACTGTCCACAGCTGAGAGCAGTGGGGACAGAGTGGGCGAGGATCGCCACTTAAAAGATGTCGATGGCTAAAAAGACAGTGCCCTATTCGGAGTCTAGTTAAAATTACCTCCTCCCGACGACGCTTTCGGGAGGAAGAGGTCCAAGCACAGGGAAGAGCTTTCACGTCCCGCAATTTATTATTGGGAAGTGTCGACCAATGTGCGTGCCATAAGAGAACAACACGACGACATAAAGCACTCCATTGATCGGCGAAGGGAATCGTGCGAAGAGCTAGCCGAAGAAGAGAGACCGCAGCCTTGGCCGCTATATCGGCCGCCTCATTTCCACAGATACCAACGTGTTCTGGGATCCAGAGGAACGCCACAGAGACGCCCCCCAAGTGGAGCAAGTGTAGGCAGTCCTTAATCCGGTGGACCAGAGGGTGGAGAGGGTAGAGAGCTAGGAGACTAAGGAGAGAGCTGAGAGAATCTGAACAGATAACATATTGTATCCGCTGATTGCGACGGATGTATTGGACAGCCTGGAGAACAGCGTAAAGCTCCGCAGTATAAACCGAACACTGGTCAGGAAGCCGAAATCGAGTTGGGGTGTCGTCAACAATATAGGCACTCCCTACACCAAACGACGTTTTTGAGCCATCAGTGTAAATAAATATGGCTTCCTTCATTTGTGCACATAGAGCAGCAAATGCCCGACGATAAACAAGTGAAGGGGTTCCATCCTTGGGAAACTGACAAAGGTCATGGAGCAACCAGGTCTGGGGATGGAGCCAAGGCGGTGCTGTACCCCAAGTTGTCAAGAAAGTTTTAGGAAAGCGGAAGGAAAGAGAATGGAGCAGTTGACGGAAGCAGACTCCCAGTGGTAGTAGGGAGGAAGAGCGGCCTGCATACCCTAAATCCAAGGAGTCGTCGAAAAAAATGTCATGGGCCGGATTAGCAGGCATGGAAGACAGATGGCTAGCATAACGACTCAGAAGGACAGCTCGCCGATTGGACAGCGGAGGTTCAGCAGTCTCAGCATAAAGGCTTTCCACAGGGCTGGTGTAAAAAGCTCCAGACACTAAACGTAATCCACGGCGGTGGATAGAGTCGAGACGCCGAAGAATAGACGGCCGAGCGGAAGAAGTAAACTATGCTTCCATAGTCCAACTTCGAGCGCACTAAGGCGCGATAGAGGTGGAGAATGACCACTTGGTCCGCTCCCCAGGAGGTACCATTCAGGACACGGAGGGTGTTGAGGGATCGCAGACAGCGAGCCGAAAGATAGGAAACGTGGGAGGACCAGCACAGTTTTGTGTTCTAAGTATGTAAGCCATATATTCGTTACGTAATCTTGCAACTAACAAGCAATAATGTACGAGTACAAATAACAACACTGTGTGGTCTGTTCACTATAACAATGCATTCGTAATTTCTGTTTAAATACGTTCTCTTGGTTCTTGACTGGATATTTAACTTCAAACATTGTTGCACGTTAAAAGTTTCTAAGTGTGACAAAGAGTACTAATAACGAGAGGTGAAAATGTTATAGCAAAAACTAAGTTAAAAAGCAGATTATCTCTCAATAAACGGTTTTACATGTGAAATATAGTGTAAACCTTTACTCATCCTAGTACGTAGAGTTCAACTTCAACGCAATTATCATGTGGTATATGTAGGTAAAGAATGCTAAAATTTTTCTCAAGGTTAACGTCTATGTTATTTTTCTCTGAGCCAGCCGGGGCACGTGGCCTACTGCGGTGGGAGTCATTGTCTGTCTCTTTGTTGGTGCGCGTCGTTATTGGGATTAGGACACCTAACTTCTACAAATTCACCTTGCCAAGAGTGGCGTGCTCTGTTTGAATCACGCCAATTTTGGTTAAATTCTGGTCTGTTGTTAAGATTATATCGTCTGTCGTCATGTCGGTAGTTTCTCTAATTTTTTTTCTTGTGGGTCATGTGGTGGAGAATTTCTCCATGAGTCGTAACTGCGCAGTGGACCGATACATCTGAAGCTATTCTGTCTCCCTTGATAACAATTATTTTGGTTCCCATATTGTCTGTTTCTCTGATTGTCTCTGTCATAGTCATTACCGGGGGAGAGGCGATCTTTCCCTGTAATTATTACTACTCTGCCAACGGTTGTCATATGGGTGGTGTCTGTTTTGGTCACGATTTGCGTTGTAAGAATAGCCTTGTCGTGTCCAGTTATTATTTCTGTCATCGCGGAATTGTGACGGATGTGACCTGTAATTGTTGTGTTCCTGTTTTCGCGTTCCGCGATTGTCAGTGTCAATTTCCAATTCTTGTAACAGTCCCTGAAAAGCTCCAATGTCGTCTTTGCAACGTCTTGTCAAAATAATATGTCGTAAATGTTCAGGTAATTTGATTAAACAAATGCGGATGAGTTCTGGGGGGCTGTATGGGTTTGACAGATACTGATTCTTGTGCAACATGTCTTCAAAATATTTCACAAGACTTGAAAATTCAGATTGTTCGAAATATTTCATCATTATGATGCTATGTTTTATTCGATCTTGTTTAGCTTGAGACCAATGTGCTGAGAGGAAGGCATGATAAAATTCTCCTTCACTGTGACAATCGTGAATGACCGATCGCATTCTTACAGCCGGTTCATTCTCTAAGTAGCCACACATAAATTCTAGTCTGTGATCTAATGACCAGTTGGGAGGAAAACAATGAGAGAATTGATGAAGCCATGCTTGTGGATGAATGTCGTTGCCGGAATTCTTAAATGTTTTGAATTTACGTGTAGTAATGAACAGCTTATATTCAAAATCATCATGTCGGCGAGTCGCATATCGGTCACTGTTACTTCGTTTCGGCGGTTCCATCTCAAAATTCAGTGCGCCTTGCCAATTTCTTTCATAACTTCCGAAATGCCCTGTGTTATTATTTTGTGACTTTTCCGTATTTCTAAGTCACTCTTCCCGTGTTGGAGCGCGAGTCTCCTCTGAAATATGTAATTCTTGTATTACCTGTGTCAACTGATCTTGTACTTCCCGGATTTCTCTTTTGTACTGTGTATTGATTTGATTTTGATTTTGTTTGAATTTTCTAATTTGTTCATACTCTTCTGTGTCAGTGAAGGCTATGTATGGGTCTTGTGTCATTCAGATCATCATCTACTTTTGTAGATAAGTTAGTGAACTGATCCGAAAGTTCGGCTACTTTCTCCGATAGTGAACTGATTTCCTCAGTGTGTTTTTCTGAACCAAGTTTCAGAGTGTCCATTTGTGTTGAAATCGTATCTACTGTGTCCTTTAAGTTTTCCTGAGTTTTTGCAAGTTGTGTAACCGAATCGGTAGATGCAACTGAGTCAATTTTAGCTTGCAAAGTGTCGTGATTTTCATGAACAATAGTTTGCAGTTCTTTTATGGCTCCTTCGTGATTCTGTAATGCATTTTCATGACGCGAAAAAATAGGTTGAAAATGCTCACAAATTTGTGTTTTTACGTCATTACAGACTTTTTGACATTTCGATTCGATTTTAAGTAACTCAGCAGTTAAACCTTCACGTGTTTGTTTAAGCGTTTGTTCCATTGAATCTAACTTTAGAAGCTGTTGCTGTGTTTGTCTCTGATTTTGTTCGATTGTGACTAACTTTTGAAACTTTTGTCCCATTTGTTGCATTAATTGTAATAACAATGCACTGGTGTCTGAAACATGTTCCTCAGTGCTATTCAGCAGTGCATTTGAACCAGCAATATTCGCATTTTGAAAAGCAGAAAATGTGTCTTGACTTATTTGAGAAAACGGTGAGGACGCAAAACCTGAATCTACAGTATTTACAAGATTGTGTTCTGTCATTTCGGAGTCCTGAGGCGAGCTGTTGCCGACCGATCGATCGATAATGCTTCCCTGTTCACTAATGGTTTCACTGTCTACACCATTATTTGCCGCCCGCTCCATTTCCCTATGCACAATTACCAAATTACTACTTTGAATGTCTGTTAATTCATTACACGGTGGTGCTGATAAGCTACGCTCGTAGTCACTATCATTTCTCAATTTACTTTGGAGCCTAGTGTTACGTTTTTCACACGCCATAATTATCACGTATTTCACACGATAACAAGAAAAGCACAATTTGAAGAGCAAAAATAAGAAAACACATTAACATATCACTGAAAATACTATCTAGTTAATTGCAAGCGCAGCTGCGAAATACTTGGTGCAAATCTACATGCATGCCACAACTGTTTTACTGTACAACAATGAAAAACTACAACTACAAAGAAAATTCTCTCTATAATTACGCGCTAGCAATAAACAATAGCTACACTAATTACACAAACTACAAGAAAATATCAGAAGATTCCAGTGAGGTATCGTTGGCTAAGGATCGAGATATGAAACGTCCCCTTAGAAAATTTTATTAATGATTGTGCTGATAAACCTCTTACATTATTTGATTTTCAAACAGCTGAGCAAAACTGAACGTACTCAGACATTTCTCTCTTTACTTATTCTGATCATCACTAAACTGACACACAATATT
Source organism: Schistocerca cancellata (assembly GCF_023864275.1). Taxonomy (NCBI): domain Eukaryota; kingdom Metazoa; phylum Arthropoda; class Insecta; order Orthoptera; family Acrididae; genus Schistocerca; species Schistocerca cancellata. The sequence goes on along the minus strand of NC_064633.1, from coordinate 490,622,851 downwards.
TTTAGCGCAACGCAATCTGACTTTCAATAATCCCTACAAAAGAATGGCCCTGACTAACAATAACCTATACCTTTCATGAATCAGTTACCTCACAAAAATCTTCGTTACTCGAACTACTGCAATACAGCGAGCGCCACTACTGCCAGCTAAATAAAAGATTCTAACTACTGAAGGCACTAACTACTGATAGCCATAGTCAGCAAATGAAAGATTTTGATAGAGAACAATGTGTTTACCTTCATAATGTTCCAAAGTCATCATATATATATATATATATATCAGTTCATCATATCCAATATTACAAATTTACTCTTTCTGATGGACACACGTCCAGATCGTCCGTTCTCAAAATTCTGCCATTTCTCTCCCCACATCCACCACTGCTGGCGGCTCACCTCCAACTGCGCAACGCTACGCGCTATTAACAGCCAACTGCCCAACACTACAATAGCAAAATTTCCAACAATTCATAGCAGCCAAAGACTGCACACAGAACAGTCAGTGATTTTCATAAGCAGAGCTACGTGGCGTTACCAACATAAAAACCTAAACAGCCTACTTACACTTTGAACGTGCGACCCCGGTACGTAAGTGGTCAGCGCGACAGAATGTCAATCCTAAGGGCCCGGGTTCGATTCCCGGCTGGGTTGGAGATTTTCTCCGCTCAGGGACTGCGTGTTCTGTTGTCCTACTCATCATCATTTCACCCCATCGACGCGCAAGTCGCCAAAGTGGCGTCAAAGCGAAAGACTTGCAGCCGGCGAACGGTCTAGGCGGCGGGAGGTCCTAGTTATACGACTTCCTTTGAAACCTCCGCGACGGAGGTTAGACCTGTGACATCCACCATTGAAATCACGCGGTTCTCTTATAGGTGGCTGAGGAAAACATTTCACACAAACTGCCACCCAGAATAGCATGTAAAGGCCTCAGGGAAGGCACAAAGGGCGTCAATGAAACCACCCCATTCACCTGAGGCGTTGATTTTCCCACATTTCGCGCTCGAAAACAACAGTTCGCAATATGATAAGCAAACAGGACGGCGTTCTCGACAATCTTTGACACTCTGGCAACCCGCCTAGGCTTCAGTCCTTCTCTTAGGACACTGTGGGCCAGTAACCCCACTGCACGTGATCGCACACCTCCGGAGTGCAGTGCCGCCGCAGTTTAAGCTCTGGTGTACGATGTGGAACCACTAGGGACCGCTCCAAACCAGTCGACGAAATTTTGAACACGATCCGAAGCAGCAAATGTTGCTTATGCTTTTTCAGCCCTTCTGTTTCGCGCCCTTCTGTGGGGTGATCATGGCTATGCGTGACACTCACAAGTGTGTGAATAGAACAGAAAAGGTTCCCTCTAAGACGACCCAGTTCGCCAACACTCTCCGTACCACCCGCCCACCTTTGTTGATCATTTTAAGAATGTATCCGTGCAGAGAAAACCCGTCAGGGAGTCGTGGTCTCCTACTAGAAGGCACACAGGATCGGAGGAATGGCAAGGGGTCGCCTGCCTACAGCACCCCAGCCCTCGTCACATTTTTTCTCTGTACAGGTACATTCTTAAAGTGCTCAATAAGCGTGGTTGGTTGGCACTGAGGGTGTTGCCGAACTGAGGAGTCTTGGAGGGACCCTCTGCCGTTTTCTGCCGGAGTGGCCGAGCAGTTCTAGGCGCTTCAGTCTGGATCCGCGCGACCGCTACGGTCGCAGGTTTGAATCCTGCCTCGGGCATGGATGTGTGTGATGTCCTTAGGTTAGTTAGGTTTAAGTAGTTCTAAGTTCTAGGGGACTGATGACCTTACATGTTAAGTCCCATAGTGCTCAGAGCTATTTGAACCTCTGCCGTTTTATTCACACATGTGTCAATGTCGCAATCCTCTTTAATCACTTTACAGGAAGGGGCGAAGCAGAAAGTCTAAAAAAGCATAAGAAGCATTTGCTGCTTCATATCGCTATCAAGCCTTGTCTAATGGTTTTGAACGGTCCCTAGTGGTTCCACACTGTGCACCAGAGCTTAAATTGCAGTCACACTGTACTACAAAGGCGTGCAATAACATTCAGTGGGGCTGCTGGCCCATCTTGTCCTTAGAAAAAGTTTGAAGCGTCTGTGGGGTGTCAGCAGTGTCCAATATTGTCAAGAACATCGTGCTGTTGCTCAATGCACTGCAAAATGTCGTTTTCGACTGGAAAATGTGTGAGAATCAACCTCTCAATGGAGTGGTTGTTTCGTTGATGCCCTTTTAAGCCGCCCCCTGAGACATCATAGTGTCGATTTTGAGTGGCGTTGTGTGTGAAATGTTTTCCTCGGCCAACTATAAGAAAACAGCGTGATTTCAGTGGTGGACGTCACAGGCATAATCTCCATCGTGGAGGCGACAAAAAAAGTGGTGAAATGTGGGTAAGAGGTTGTGCGACGACCTTCCCGCCGTGTGACATGTGGACGGTGGCGGTGAAATTTAGTGTCAGTGTGACGTCATTAACCCACCTTATGACGGATATGAACTTCTGAGCTCTGGCCTTTTACTGCATGTTTCGGCACCTTGCTGTCTGAAGCGAGGCCGAGCCTGAAAGTGACGTCGTAGCGTGCAGCGCTTTTGCACCAATACAGGGGAAGGTCGTAGCCAACACTCAGCCTAATGTCAAACTTCTACTTCGCAATGGGAGGTAATTATCGGGTTTCGAAAAAGTGATCCTTCGTGTTGCACAGTGTACATATTCGTATAAATCGAAATCCTCCAGTGCAGTTCCTCTCTGTACGTTCGAATGTTCGAGCTAATCTCAGGAACTACTGTAAGGATTTTGACATAGTTTTCTGTAACATACTGACTGATTCATGAGGAAGGTTTATGCATAGAATTTACTGTTTCTAATTATATATATATATATATATATATATATATATATATATATATATATATATATATATATATATATTATCTGTTCCATACTGAACTTGCATTCTGAACGAAAATTCGTGGCAATGATGAGGATTACAAGCTGGTCAGCTAGAGAGGAGGCGGAGGCGGTATCTGGTGGGAAAAGCAGTAAGATAGTAGCCGCCACATTTCCAGAATGGCAGATCTCCTTCAAATCGTCCATACGAGTATATACATCTACATCTACGTGATTACTCTGCTATTCACAATTAAGTGCCTGGCAGAGGGTTCAATGAACCCACCTTCAAGCTGTCTCTCTATCGTTCCACTCTCGAACGGCGCGCGGGAAAAACGAGAACTTAAATTTTTCTGTGCGGCCTCTGATTTATTTTGCCGTGATGATCATTTCTCCCTATGTAGGTTGGTGCCAACAGAATGTTTTCTCAATCGGAGGAGAAAACTGGTGAAAAGATCCCGTCGCAACGAAAAATGCCTTTGTTTTAATGACTGCCACTCCAGTTCACGTATCATGTCTGTGACACTATCTCCCCTATTTCGCGGTAATACAAAGCGAACCGCCCTTCTTTGAAGTTTTTCAATATCATCCGTCAGTCGCACCTAATATGGATCCCACACTGCACAGCAATACTGCAGAATAGGACGGATAAGTGTAGTGTAAGCAGTCTCTTTAGTATATCTGTTGCACCTTCTAAGTGTTCTGCCAATGAATCACAATGTTTGGTTTTCTCTACCCACAACATTATCTACCTGATCGTTCCAATTTAGGTTATTTGAAATTGTAATCCCTAAGTATTTAGTTGAATTTACAGCCTTCAGATTTGTGTGACTTAGCGCGTAATCGAAATTTAGCGGATTTCTTTTAGTACTCATGTGAATAGCTTCACACTTTTCTTTATTCAGGGTCAATTGCCACTTTTCGCACCACACAGATATCAGAATCATTCTGCAATTCGTTTTGGTCATCTGATGACTTTACAAGACGGTAAACGACAGCATCAACTCCAAATAATCTACGAGGGCTACTCGGATTGCCTCCTATATCGTTAATATACATCAGGAAAAATAGAGGGCCTATAACACTTCCTTGGGGAATGCCGGATATTACTTCTGTTCTACTCGATGACTTGGGCCACTCAACTGCTGCGCCAAACCGGCGAAAACTATCGCTACCGGAAGGCCGACACGAGCTACCGCCGACTTCCTTAACAATCTGGGATGCAGGACGTATGAAGTATTGAACTGATGAGAAGATCTGACCGAGCTGTACTGGCGCTGCAGTCAGTCAGCAAGCGACCACAGCTCGTGCCAAACTGGCGCTGAAGACGAGTGGACTGGGCGGCGCGGCGTCTCGCAGCTCAGACCATTTCAACGAGATTTCGCTCCCAACGCCAATTAAATATGAAACAGGTAACACTCATCCCTCCTAAGAACTTTACTGGCATCCACCGCTTAAATAGGTTAAGTTATATGATGTTCGAGACTTGAAAAACGTCACTGGAACGATATAGTTTCATTATATTAAAGCCCTTGTGCCTGGTCTTCAGGCGTGATCCCCAGTTTCATTCGATGCTGAGGTGCTATTCCAGTACAGCTGGAGAGCCTCTGCAATTCTGTTCGAGTTTAGGGCGAATACCAAGCAGGCTGAGGAGTCGATGGGAATTTGGAGTGAGGAGGGTGGCGTGCTAGGGTAGTTCGTTCAGTTGTGCAAGGCCACTGTACCAGGGAGGCGTAATGGTCAGAGCATTGCCTAGTGAGCAGGACACCTGGGTTCGAATCCCAGCCTTGGAACAAATTGTCATTCTTCGCTTCAGTCTGCATATATACACCATAGATGTTTGAGACTTGACAAAGGTCTCTGGAACCGTACAGTTTCATTTGATTATATGAAAGGGATGATATTCAGTTACCTAACGTTCTTCTCTGAGTTTCAATCGTAACCCTAGACTGTGGCCTATAAACAAAATTACTGTTATGCCAAACAGGTCATCCGTCCATGGGTACTTAGTGCTTCCCGTGCAAAGCTTGGGTGGATCAGAAGTTTGTTATAAAGATGGCAATGCTGTCAGTGGACTCACCCATCTAATAATAAGATCCATGTGTAGCTGCCCTTTTGATTTCGGAAGGGCAGTTCTACTGAAACAGCTGTTTATACACTCTCTTACGACATATAGCTACAATTTTTAAAAATTAAAATGTCAGTATTTCTGACTTCGTATGCTTTATACTTAGACATGTGAATGTATCAATCTAGGGTTAGTAATTTTGTTCCCCTTACCGCTGAGTGCCTTCAAACTGGCTGTAACGTGTCCTATCTCAAAAACACATATTATGTGCTTTTCTCACGTAGCCAGTCACACTGCAAGCCAAATGAATAACAAAATACAGGTAAACAGACCTAATAATCTGGATATGTCAATACCATAGGACGCACTTCACCTTCGAAAACGCCGACATAATTATTTTCTGTAATTTTTCCTTACAGAGAAAAAATAGGAGTAATGGACTACCATGAAACTACGTCCCCCACCGTCATCCAGCCACATACGTTTTTTTGACGGTAGCAAGGACACAATGAAGTAGTAGGTATCTCTGACTGCACGCCGTACTTAAATTTAAACTATTGTTGTGGTGGTCACGATTGCTTCTCAAGGAGTGATCTCGGTACCATTTACGAGGTGATGTGTTTCAGTGATGCCCAAAAGTTTGCAGGCTGTCATCCTGTTGTTGTGTAACTCGTAACCGACTGCGACTGTAAAAGCCCGTTTGCCAGAGAACATGTCTGAATTCTGACTTTACTTGCTGTATTAGGTTTCCGTCTGTTTGTGACAGAGGAGTTTTTGTGTGTTTTCTTAGTGCATGGAACGATTAGTTGACAGATCGCCAACGTACTGATATCTATTTTCAGTGTTATTCAGTTAATTATTTGACAACCATCAACACACAGAAAATTACACTGAGGTATCAAGAGTCATGGGATACCTTCTAATATCGTGTCGTACCTCCTTTTGACCGGCGTGTCACCTGTCAGAGTCATATCTAGACATATCAGAAGTCCCATATCAGTCCAACTGCACACGCCCCACACCATTGCAGAGTCTCCACCAGCTTGAACGGTCTCCTGCTGACTTGCAGGGTCCATGGATTCATAAGTTTGTCTGCATACCCGTATGCGTCCACCCGCTCAAAACAATTTGAAACGAGACTCATCCGATCAGGCAACATGTTTCCAGTCATCAACAGTCCAATTCCGATGTTGACGGTCCCAGGCGAGGCGTAAAGCTTTGTGTTGTGCAGTCATCAAGGGCACACGACTGGTTCTTCGGCTCAGAAAGCCCATATCGACGATGTTTCGTTGAATTGTTCTCAATCTGACACTTGTTGATGGCCCAGCACTGAAATCTGCAGCAATTTTGGGAAGAGTTGCACTTCTGTCACGTTGAACAATTCTCTTCAGTCGTCATTGGTCCCGTTCTTGTGTGTGTGGATTCCTAAGGTGTCTCTAATACGGTGTCTCTAACCACGCGGACACTCCGCGAGGCCCCGTTCTTGCAGGATCTTTTTCCGGCCGCAACGATGTCGGAGATTTGATGTTTTACCGGTTTCCTGATATTTACGGTACAGTCGTGAAGTGGTCGTACGAGAAAATCGTACTTCATCGCTACCTCGGTCCGCCGCTGGTAGCTGAGTGGTCAGCGCGACAGAGTGTCATACCTAACGGCCCAGTTGGATTCCCGGCTGGGGCGGAGATTTTCTCCGCTCAGGGACTGGGAGTTGTGTTGTCCTTATCATCATCATTTCATCCCCATCGACACGCAAATCGCCGAAGTGGCGTGGCGTCAACTGGAAAGACTTGCACCAGGTGAACGGTCAACCCGACGGGAGGCCCTAGCCATTTCCATCGCTGCCTCGGAGACGTTGTGTCCCATCGCTCGTGTGACGACTCTAACACTACGTTCAAACTCACTTGACTCTTGAGAACCTGCTATTGTAGCAGCAGTAACCGATCTAACAACTGCGCCAGACACTCGTTGTCCTAAACAGGCGTTGCCGACGGCCCGTATTCTGCCTGTTTACATATCTCTGTATTTGAATGCGTGTGCCTATACTAGTTTCTTTGGCGCTTCAATGTATTACGACGGAATCAATTTCTATTTAGTGTGGCTGTAGAGCTATGTGCCAGCTGGCCGGAGTGGCCGTGCGGTTCTAGGCGCTACAGTCTCCAGCCGAGCGACCGCTACGGTCGCAGGTTCGAATCCTGCCTCGGGCGTGGTTCAAATGGCTCTGGGCACTATGGGACTTAATTGCTGAGGTCATCAGTCCCCTAGAACTTAGAACTACTTAAACCTAACTAACGTAAGGACATCACACACATCCATGCCCGAGGCAGGATTCGAACCTGCGACCGTAGCGGTCGCGCGGCTCCAGACTGTAGCGCCTAGAACCGCTCGGCCACTCCGGTCGGCGCCTCGGGCATGGATGTGTGTGATGTCCTTAGGTTAGTTGGGTTTACTTAGTTCTATGTTCTAGGCGACTGATGACCTCAGAAGTTAAGTCCCATAGTGCTCAGCGCTATTGGAATCATTTTTGAAGAGCTATGTGCCGGCAAAACTTTCAAGACTCTACTTATGTATCTATGTGCAGTGTGTCAGACCCACTGTGGTAAATGATAGTTAAGTGAAACCCTCAGCTGCCGAGAGGTGTTGATACACCTCAATGGGGACAGCTGAAAAAGTGTGCCCCGACCGGGACTCGAACCCGGGATCTCCTGCTTACATGGCAGACGCTGCATCCATCTGAGCCACCGAGGACACAGATGAATAGCGCGACTGCAGGGACTTATCCCTTACACGCTTCCCTTGAGATTGTGGTAGACTGTCGTGGTCGGCAACGTGTAAATACCGTTCGTTAGTGACACTGCGTAGATGGGCCACATTTCAGTAGATCACTCGCCAACACACACATGGATGACTACAGCTTGTGAGCAAGCATTCCTTTTAGAAGTATCTCCACACTATGGAATTTAAAACGACATGTAACACATGAAACTTTGTACTAATATCAACGAAGGCCCGTCGGGTTGGCCGTGCAGTCTTAACGCACGGCTTTCCGGGCAGGCAGGAGCGCCTGGTCCGTGGCACGAATCCGCCCTGCGGATTTGTGTTGAGGTCCGGTGAGCCGGCCAGTCTGTGGATGGATTTTACGCGGTTTTCCGTCTGCCTCGGCGAATGCGAGCTGGTTCCCCGTATTCCGCGTCAGTTACACTATGTCGGCGGTTGCTGCGCAAACAAGTTCTCCACGTACGCGTACAACACCATTACTCTAACACGAAAACATAAGGGTTACACTCGTCTGGCGTGAGAAGTTCCCTGGAGGGTCCACCAGAGGCCGAACCGCACAATAACCCTGGGTTCGGTGTGGGGCGGCGGAGGGGTGAAGTGGACTGCGGTAGTCATCGTGGGGCTGTGGACCACTGCGGCTGTGGCGGGGACGGAGCCTCTCCGTCGTTTCTAGGTCCCCGGTTAACCTGCAATACATACAATATCAACGGACATAGTTACGATTCTTTTCAAATAGGGAAATGTGTCTATTCTAACACCCATAGAGGACTCTTCCACTTCAGTGATGAATTGGGGAAGTACATAGAATACAGCACCTTTCATTTTGCAAACTATGATTTTGTCAGTACTGGATGTATTAACATACAGTATCTGATCAAAATTATCCGGACGCTACTACGTGATGTGGAACTGACCACTAGGTGTCATGAGAGACGGAGTCGCCAGTATAAAACGAATCATGAATTATTGTGCTGTCAGTGGAGAAGTGGTAACAGCAACATGGACCACTCCTGAGAGCTCAGTGACTTCGAAAGTGAAAATTTCTGATCTGAATAAGAAATCCATCAAGGAAATTTCAACTCTTCTGAAACTGCGGAGGTTGGCTGTCGGTGATGTGTTTCTGAAGTGAAACGCGAATGAACGACGACAGCTGAATCAAAACCAGCAGACCTCATGAACTGAAGGGCAGCGACCGATGAGCATTGCGAAGGGTTGTTGTGAAACATGGCGTGCAATATTACTGTGCGCGGGCAGTTGAAGTGGTCGAGCAACTCTACAGGAGCCACGCATTTCTGTAGCCAGTGCTAAGCGACGCTTGAGGTGGTGTGGAAGCTACGCCACTGTCAGTGGATGACTGGAAACCAGTGATTTGGAGTGATGAACGACGCTACACCCTGTGCCAATGCGATGAAACGGATTGGGTTTGGCGAATGTCTGCCATCAAGTGTAGTGCGAACAGTGAACTACGGAGGACATAGAGTTACGGTATGAGGCTGTTTTTCGCAGTCAGAATGTGGACCCCACACTGTGCTTAAGAAACCTCTAAGAGTGGAAGGATACGAACACATGCGAGAGCGTTCTGTACTGTGTACAGCAGAGAAACAGTTCAGAGACAGTGGTTATTTGTATCAGCATAACAATGCATTCTGCAATGAAACAGCATCTGTGAGGCAACGTTGTGTGGATAACATTCCTGTCCAGAGTCTTGACTTGAACTTGGGGAAGAATGGGCTGTCATTCCTCCACAGTGTGAACTGGCTTTCGTCTCCTCTCATTAAAAGAATACCGAGGCACTAAAAGAATTATGTTGGGAGCAGCGCAGGCGAATTTGTTGAGCAACGGAATTTCCGAAAACGCAAACTGAGTACCGGGATATGAAAATCGTTCTATGCTGTGTGATTCATTGAAATTCTAAGAGGACTTCCTCTTCGAATGACTGCAGGTTCAGGCTGTACGATACGATCAAAAAAGATGTTGAAAAGTCACGGAAAAGGGCCGGCCGCTGTGGCCAAGTGGTTCTAGGCGCTTCAGTCCGGAACCGCGCTGCTGCTACGTTCGCAGGTTGGAATCCTGCCTCGGGTATGGATGTGTGTGATGTCCTTAGGTTAGTTAGGTTTAGGTACTTCTTAGTCTACGGGACTGATGACCTCAGATGTTACGTCCCATAGTGCTAGGGCCATTTGAAGCATCACGCAAAAGGCGGATCGGTGCCACACTGAAGTGCTGCGTCTCTCCCATAAGAAAACTCAAAATGAAACCAGCACCACAATGATTATTAACGCAAATGTGGGACTCGTATTGTAATAAAGTATTCAAAGATATTTTGAATGAAAGTTAGCTCGATACATTATAAATAATTCAGGATTACAGACAACGATACTTGCATGACAAGATCAGAGGGATAATAGACGAAAGCCAACAGTCACGCATCTCCTACCTGCCCTCGAAGAAAAAAATTGTACAGCTAGTGTAAGTATTGCCATAGGGACACTCTGGTCCATAATTGATATATCGGTTATATGTTCCTTTAGGCAAGCACACGCAAAATTTTATACACAAAAAAAGAATTTATAATAAGGAGATCTTACGACAGACATTCAGACATCACATTGAAAGTATCCCAGCAGAGTTTAACCGTCATAAAGGCGAAGGGTGGACACTACCCATACTAATGTCGACTGACAGGGTCCGCATGCTTCTGATCATACAGTACATACTGTTACAAGCGGAAGTTTAGGTATCTCATTTGTGACTTTTGCGGCTCATAAATAACTGTTTCACCTTCCAGAATAAACATGTTGGGGAATCTCTTCTTATGATTTAACTAATTATCTTAGTTACTCCATATCTCGTTATTGTGTTCTAAGTTGCTTGTAACTTAGTTTGTAATAAATTATTTTTCTTGTCTTCTAAAAATACAAAGAAAAATTGTGCTTTAGGTAGCCCATATGCGGTTCAGTTAGGTTAATTTCGTAACGAAAACAAGGGTAGGCACCGCTTGATGCTAACGTTGGTAGCTTGCTGCGGGCTCCCGCAGAATCTCTGCCACAAGGGTCGCCGTTCGATACACGTGGCTGTGTTTCAGCAGTCAGATCGCGAACTGAAAGGCTTAGAGCCAGCGTGGACCTACTGTATCTACGTGACTACTCTGTAACTCACAATTAAGTCCCTGGCACCACCTTTAAGCTACTTCTTTACTTTTCCAATCTCAAACAGTGCGATGGTAAGACTAACATTTAAATCTTTCCGTACGAGCTCTGATTTCTCGTATTTTATTATGATGATCATTTCTCCCTATGTAGGTGGTCGCCAACAAAATATTGTCACACTCTGAAGGGAAAGTTGGTGATTGAAATTTCATTGAAGGCCCTGCCGCAGCGAAATACGCCTTTATTTTAATGACTGCCATCCCAATTCATACCGTGGCATTCTCTCCCCTATTTCACTATAGTACGGAAAGAGGTGCCCTTCCATGAACGTCAATCCTCTCTGATAATGATCCCACACCGCACACTCCAGAAGAGGGCGGACAGGTGTAGTGCAAGCAGTCTCTTTAGTAGACCTCTTACATTTTCCAAGTGTTCCTCCAATAAATTGGTTTGCTCTCCCCGTAACATTATTTATGTGATTGGTCAAATTTAAGTTATTCGTAATTGTATTCCCTAAGTATTTAGTTGAGCTTACAGGCTTTAGATTTGTGTATTTTTCGTGTAACTGTAAATCAGTGAATTCTTTTTAGTGCTCATGTGGATGACTTCACACTTTTCATGATTTAAAGTCGATTTCCACTTTTTACACCATACAGATATCTTGTCTAAATTATTTCGCATTTAGTTTTGATTATCTGATGACATTACGTGAAGGTAAATGGCAGCATCATCTGCAAACATCTAAGAGGAGTGCTCAGATTATCTCCCAAATAATTTGTGTAGATCAGGAACAACAGAGGTCCTATAACACTTCCTTGAGAAACGCCAGATATTACTTCTGTTTTACTCGACGACTTTCCGTCAGTTATTACGAACTACGACTTTTGTGACAGGAAATCACGAATCCAGACACACAACTGAGACAATGCTCCACAGTCACGAAATTCAGTTACAAGTGGCTTGTGAGGAACTGTGGCAAAAGTCTTCTCGAATTCTAAAAATGTAGAATCAATCTGACGTCCACTGTTGACAGCACTCAGTACTTCGCGAGGATAAAGAACTAGTTGTGTTCCACAAGAACGATATTTTTCTGAATCCGTGATGACTATTTATCAATAAATAGTTCACATTGAGGTGACTTATAATATTTAAGTACAGTAATGTTCCAAATTGTGGAAACGGCCTTGCCGCAGAAGATACACCGGTTCCCACCAGATCACTGACGTTAAGCGCTGTCGGGCGTGGCCGGCAGTTGGATGGGTGACCATCCAGGCCGCCATGCGCTGTTGCGATTTTTCGGGGTGCACTCAGCCTCGTGATGCCAACTGAGGAGCTACTCGGCCGAATAGTAGCGGCTCAGGTCAAAGAAAACCATCTTAACGACCGAGAGAGCGGTGTGCTGCCCACACGCCCCTCCTATCTTCATCCTCAGTGAGGATGACACGGCGGTCGGATGGTCCCGATGGGCCACTTGTGCTCTGGAGACGGAGTGCTATAATGTTCCAAAATGCCAGTGCAAATAGAAATTCGTGATATTGGTCTGTAATTCAGCGGATTACTCATGTTTCCTTTCTTGGGTATTGGTGTGACTCGTGCAACTTTCCAGTCTTTGGGCCCAGATTTTCAGCGAGAGATCAGCCGTATATGTTTGCTAACTACGAAGGTATTGTACCATCATACTCTTGAGAGGAACCTGAGTGGTATACAATCTGGACCGGAAGCCTTGCATTCAGTGTTTTAAGCTGCTATGCTTCTAAGCCCCCCCCCCCCCCCCCCCATGAACCATGGACCTCGCCGTTGGTGGGGAGGCTTGCGTGCCTCAGCGATACAGATAGCCGTACCGTAGGTACAACCACAACGGAGGGGTATCTGTTGAGAGGCCAGACAAACGTGTGGTTCCTGAAGAGGGGCAGCAGCCTTTTCAGTAGTTGCAAGGGCAACAGTCTGGATGATTGACTGATCTGGCCTTGTAACAATAACCAAAAAGGCCTTGCTGTGCTGCTCCTGCGAACGGCTGAAAGCAAGGGGAAACTACGGCCGTAATTTTTCCCGAGGGCATGCAGCTTTACTGTATGATTAAATGATGATGGCGTCCTCTTGGGTAAAATATTCCGGAGGTAAAATAGTCCCCCATTCGGATCTCCGGGCGGGGACTACTCAGGAGGATGTCGTTATCAGGAGAAAGAAAACTGGCGTTCTACGGATCGGAGCGTGGAATGTCAGATCCCTTAATCGGGCAGGTAGGTTAGAAAATTTAAAAAGGGAAATGGATAGGTTAAAATTAGATACAGTGGGAATTAGTGAAGTTCGGTGGCAGGAGGAACAAGACTTCTGGTCAGGTGACTACAGGGTTATAAACACAAAGTCAAATAGGGGTAATGCAGGAGTAGGTTTAATAATGAATAGGAAAATAGGAATGCGGGTAAGCTACTACAAACAGCTTAGTGAACGCATTACTGTGGCCAAGATAGATACGAAACCCACACCTACTACAGTAGTACAAGTTTATATGCCAACTAGCTCTGCAGATGACGAAGAAATTGAAGAAATGTATGATGAAATAAAAGAAATTATTCAGATAGTGAAGGAAGATGAAAATTTAATAGTCATGGGTGACTGGAATTCGAGTGTAGGAAAAGGGAGAGAAGGAAACGTAGTAGGTGAATATGGATTGGGGCTAAGAAATGAAAGAGGAAGCCGCCTGGTAGAATTTTGCACAGAGCACAACTTAATCATAGCTAACACTTGGTTTAAGAAACATGATAGAAGGTTGTATACATGGAAGAACCCTGGAGATACTAAAAGGTATCAGATAGATTATATAATGGTAAGACAGAGATTTAGGAACCAGGTTTTAAATTGTAAGACATTTCCAGGGGCAGATGTGGACTCTGACCACAATCTATTGGTTATGACCTGTAGATTAAAACTGAAGAAACTGCAAAAAAGTGGGAATTTAAGGAGATGGGACCTGGATAAACTGAAAGAACCAGAGGTTGTACAGAGTTTCAGGGAGAGCATTAGGAAACAATTGACAGGAATGGGGGAAAGAAATACAGTAGAAGAAGAATGGGTAGCTTTGAGGGATGAAGTAGTGAAGGCAGCAGAGGATCAAGTAGGTAAACAGACGAGGGCTAGTAGAAATCCTTGGGTAACAGAAGAAATATTGAATTTAATTGATGAAAGGAGAAAATATAATAATGCAGTAAATGAAGCAGGCAAAAAGGAATACAAACGTCTCAAAAATGAGATCGACAGGAAGTGCAAAATGGCTAAGCAGGGATGGCTAGAGGACAAATGTAAGGATGTAGAGGCTTATCTCACTAGGGGTAAGATAGATACTGCCTACAGGAAAATTAAAGAGACCTTTGGAGATAAGAGAACCACTTGTATGAACATCAAGAGCTGAGATGGAAACCCAGTTCTAAGCAAAGAAGGGAAATCAGAAAGGTGGAAGGAGTATATAGAGGGTCTATACAAGGGCGATGCACTTGAGGACAATATTATGGAAATGGAAGAGGATGTAGATGAAGATGAAATGGGAGATACGATACTGCGTGAAGAGTTTGACAGAGCACTGAAAGACATGAGTCGAAACAAGGCCCCCGGAGTAGACAACATTCCATTGGAATTACTGACGGCCTTGGGAGAGCCAGTCCTGACAAAACTCTACCATCTGGTGAGCAAGATGTATGAAACAGGCGAAATACCCTCAGACTTCAAGAAGAATATAATAATTCCAATCCCAAAGAAAGCAGGTGTTGACAGATGTGAAAATTACCGAACAATCAGTTTAATAAGCCACAGCTGCAAAATACTAACACGAATTCTTTACAGACGAATGGAAAAACTAGTAGAAGCCGACCTCGGGGAAGATCAGTTTGGATTCCGTAGAAATATTGGAACACGTGAGGCAATACTGACCTTACGACTTAGCTTAGAAGAAAGATTAAGGAAAGGCAAACCTACGTTTATAGCATTTGTACACTTAGAGAAAGCTTTTGACAATGTTGACTGGAATACTCTCTTTCAAATTCTAAAGGTGGCAGGGGTAAAATACAGGGAGCGAAAGGCTATTTACAATTTGTACAGAAACCAGATGGCAGTTATAAGAGTCGAGGGACATGAAAGGGAAGTAGTGGTTGGGAAGGGAGTAAGACAGGGTTGTAGCCTCTCCCCGATTTTATTCAATCTGTATATTGACCAAGCAGTAAAGGAAACAAAAGAAAAATTCGGAGTAGGTATTAAAATCCATGGAGAAGAAATAAAAACTTTGAGTTTCGCCGATGACATTGTAATTCTGTCAGAGACAGCAAAGGACTTGGAAGAGCAGTTGAACGGAATGGATAGTGTCTTGAAGGGAGGATATAAGATGAACATCAACAAAAGCAAAACGAGGATAATGGAATGTAGTCGAATTAAGTCGGGTGATGTTGAGGGTATTAGATTAGGAAATGAGTCACTTAAAGTAGTAAAGGAGTTTTGCTATTTGGGGAGCAAAATAACCGATCATGGTCGAAGTAGAGAGGATATAAAATGTAGACTGGCAATGGCAAGGAAAGCGTTTCTGAAGAAGAGAAATTTGTTAACATCGAGTATAGATTTAAGTGTCAGGAAGTCATTTCTGAAAGTATTTGTATGGAGTGTAGCCATGTATGGAAGTGAAACATGGACGGTAAATAGTTTGGACAAGAAGAGAATAGAAGCTTTCGAAATGTGGTGCTACAGAAGAATGCTGAAGATTAGATGGGTAGATCACATAACTAATGAGGAAGTATTGAATAGGATTGGGGAGAAGAGAAGTTTGTGGCACAACTTGACCAGAAGAAGGGATCGGTTAGTAGGACATGTTCTGAGGCATCAAGGGATCACCAATTTAGTATTGGAGGGCAGCGTGGAGGGTAAAAATCGTAGGGGGAGACCAAGAGATGAATACACTAAGCAGATTCAGAAGGATGTAGGTTGCAGTAGGTACTGGGAGATGAAGAAGCTTGCACAGGGTAGAGTAGCATGGAGAGCTGCATCAAACCAGTCTCAGGACTGAAGACCACAACAACAACAACAACATGCTTCTAAGTTACTCATGTTGGCAGTTGTTCTTGATTCGAATTCTGAAGCATTTACTTCGTCTTCTTTTGTGAAGGAATTTCGAAAAACCATGTTTGGTAACTCTGCTTTAGTGGCGCCGTCATTAATAACACAACGAATGTTATCACACAGTGAAGGTATTCATTGGGTCTTGCCACTATAATGTACTTTACATTCGAAAACAATCTCTTTGGGTTTTCTGCCAGATTTCGAGGCAGAATTTCGTTGTGGAAATATTAAAAGCATTTCGCATTAAAGATCGCGCTAAATTTCGAGCTTCTGTAAAACTTCGCCAATCTTGGGGATTCTGCGCTCTTTTAAATTTGGCATGCTTTTTTCGTTGCTTCTGCAGTGGTGTTCTGAACTGCTTTGTGTTCCATCGGGGAACATTACTATCTGTTATTAATTTATTTGGTACGTATTTCTCAGTTAGGGTCGATACTATTTCTTTGATTCAAACGACATCTGGTCTACGCTTATATTATTATTATTAGTCGTAAAGCTCCCAACATGGAAGACGCTAAGTAAAGATGGTTTACTTCTGGGGCTTCTTATTCTTCTTGTTTGCCCACCAGGTCTTCATTCTTTGCGAGAATTCAGCTTTTCTTTCTTCGCTCCATTTTGTTCCAGTTCTCGGCGCTTTTGTCTCTGGTTTGACCTCCCATTTGTCAACTTTAAGTTTGAAATTGTTTCTTTTGTTCATGTCTTCAGTAGTAATGTTGGCTAATTCCAGATCTTTCTTTACATTTTTGATCCATTCTCCTCCATTAACAAGGGATGCTACGTATCTTACTATTCTTTTTGTAAGTCTGTGATCGGGAAGTCTCATTATGTGGCCATAGAATTTTAGACGCCTCTTTCTCATGTCTATCTCTATGTTAGAATATTCTTCAATTTTAGAATTTTTCTGTAATCTATACCCCTCTTTGGTCCATCTTGGTCCCAGAATTTTCCTAATGATTTTCCTTTCCTCTTTCTTCAGGTTTTCCATATCTGTTTTTCTTTTAAGTGTCAAGGTTTCGCTGGCATATAGCATTATTGGTTTAATTACCGACTTATAATGTTTAATTTTTGTATTTATAGATAGACATTTTTTATTGTAAATGTTTTGGACCAGCCCTAGACCCCTACGAGCTTTTAATATTCTTTCTTGTTGTGAGTATTTTTCAGAAATTATCTCTCCTAAATATTTAAAGTATGGTACCCTCTTAATTTCTCCATATTTGGTTTGTAACTTAGAAATTTCTAGATTTGTTGTTGTAAACACCGTTTTCTCAAAAGATATTTGTAGGCCAACTTTTCCTGCACACTCTTTTAAGGTTTCTATCTGTTTGACTGCCATTTCACTAGAATCTGCCATTATTGCAAGATCGTCTGCGTAGGCTAAGTAGGGGATTTGTAGGTCATCTTTTTTGGTTCCCAGTGATATTGGTTTCCAGTACTTTTCTTTTTTGAGTTCTTTTTCCCATTCTGCCATGACTCTATCCAGAACTAAGTTAAATAACAGAGGTGATAAACCATCACCTTGTCTAACCCCAGTTTTTATCTCAAATGATTTTGAAAGTTTTCCCATGAATTTCACTTTGCATTTTGTATTTGTTAATGTCTGCTCTATGATGTTCCGTGTCTTCTTATCCAGTCCTTGTTCTTCAAGAATTTTAAATAGTGTGGGTCTGTGAATTGAATCATATGCCTTTTTAAAGTCGACAAAGACATATACTGTAGGCTTCCTTCGCATTTGTCTCATCCTTGTAATCAATTTCAAGTTTAAAATTTGTTCTGGACATGATCTGTTTGGTCTGAAACCAGCTTGGAAATCTGAAATTTTGGGTTCTAGCAGTTTTTGTGTTCTTTCAAGAAGACAAGCTGATAATATCTTGTATGTGACGGCAAGTAAGGAGATTCCTCTATAGTTGTTCACATCCGATTTATCCCCTTTTTTATGTAACGGATGTATTAGGGCACATTTCCAATCTTCTGGTATTTCTTCAGTAACCCATATGTTTTGAATAATTTTAACTAGCTCATTTCTTGAGTTAGACCCTAGACTTTTGAGAAATTCGGCTACAATTCCATCTTCTCCTGATGCTTTGTTATTTTTGAGTTTGTTTATGTGTTTGATAATTTCTTCTTCAGTTGGCGGTACGGAGTCTTGCTGTTGCGGGGCTTTAGTGCTGGATATTGGAAGAGCTTCTGTTGGTTCTGGACAGTTTAGTAGCGTTTCAAAATATTTGGCTAATTCTTCACAGTTTTCTTCGTCGCTTAGTGCCAGATTCCCATCTGATTTCCGAAAACAGACATTTTGAGGGATATACCCCTTAATTTGGTTTGCAAAAGTTTTGTAGAATCCATGCGTATTATAATTTTTAAAATCTGCTTCTATTGATTCCAGTTGCTGAGTTACATACTTTCTCTTCTCTTGTCTAATAAGTTTATTTGAAAGTTTCCGTGTTTCTAAAAAGTTTTGAAGAGTTTTCTCATTTTTATTTGAACTGTACTTCGCAAAGGCTTCTGTACGAACTTGAATTGCCTTTTCGCATTCCATATTCCACCATGGATGTTTGTGCTTCTTCTTCAATGGTATTTGCTCCTTCGCTATTTTTGTGATTTTTTCCTTGAATGTTTCCCAGTTGTTTGCGGGAGAATTTTCCCATTTTTTAATTGTTTCTGATTCTGTTAGTTTTTGTAGGTCAAATTTTGGGATTGCTGGTGGAATTCTTGGTGTTTTCCTTCTTGGGGTGAATTGGACCCGAACTCTTGTGAGATAATGATCTGAGTCAATATTTGCACCTCTCCTAACCTGGATATCTCTGATCTCTTTTTGGAAGTTATATGAGATGGCCACATGGTCAATTTGAAATTCTCCCAATTGGCTTATAGGGGATCTCCAGGTCTTCTGTTTTCTTGGTTTCTTATTGAACGACGTTGAGCTGATTTTCATGTTGAATTGTTGACAAAGTTGGATTAGTCGCATGCCATTTTTGTTGGTCAATTTGTGTGCTGGGTATAGCCCAACCGTCTTCCTGTATTTCTTTTCTCTGCCAATCTGTGCATTGAAATCTCCAAGAAGTATTTTGACATCATTCCTCGATATCTTTGACATTTCAAGTTCTAATCGTTCCCAAAATTTATCCACATTGTCTAGGTCCTTTCTATTGTCAACGTTGCAGGGTGCATGAACATTAATTAGGGTGTAATATTTATTCTTGTGTTTCAACCTAAGAAACATTAGTCTATTGCTAATAGTTTTTACAGATTTTACAAATTTAACTGAGGATTTTTCGACCATAAAGGCCATACCAAGCATGTTTGCCCCTTTACCAATTTTTCTGTCCGTTCCACTTTTGAAAATTCTGAAGCCATTGTAGTCAGTGATTTGATTATCAGGAAATCTGGTCTCTTGTACTGCTAGGATTTGGATTTTCAGCTTCTTTAATTCTTCTGTTAATGTGTATAATTTTCCTGTTTGTATAAGTGTCCGTATGTTTACTGTTCCAATGTAATCTTCATTTTTGGGAAGTTTTCCAGAGTGCTCCGATCCACTCACAAGTCGTGTAGGTCCGGTCTCCCCAGAATCCGATAGACCGGTTGCCACCTTTCTGCTAGGTGGGTGGATTTCACCACCTGGGGTACTTTTGTTATTACATACACGAACCATGATTTTACTTGTAATTGTATTTTGGTCTGACATGTGCCAGTTGGTAGGATCAAGGTTGTGGAGCCTTGAAACACAAATCAGCCGCCACTAACATGTGGAACAGACGCTGTCGGGAAACCGCCACTGACATGTGGAACCGTCGTGCCCTAGTTTGCTAGTTTTGGTCCACCCCGGGTATTTTATTTCCCCGGTACCCACCATATCTGGTGAGCATTCCCCTATCCGCCACCTGGGGAGGCGCCTGGTAGGAGACTAGCAACTACGCTTATATTATATAGTCGGACTGGAAGGAATAGAGACTGTCTCTTAGGAAGGCGTCAAGCAAATTTTTATCTGCTTTTTTCGGAATTTGGAAATTTGTGGTAAGGTCTTATGGGACCAAATTGCTCAATTCATCAGTCCTTAAGCTTACACACTACTTAATCTAACTTAAACTAACTTGCACTAAGGACACCACACACACCCTTGCCCAAGGGAGGACTCGAACCTCCGTGGGGGGAGCCGCGCGGACCGTGACAAGGCGCCTTAGACCACGCGGCTTCTGCTTTATTATTTTTTTTAATAGATGCATTTTGCGACTATTTTTGTTGGCTTTGAATGTTACAGTAATGAGTCTGGCTACAGTAATCTTGTGGTCACTAATTCCGATATCTGTCATGATGCTCCTTATTTGGTCGGGATTATTTGTTACTAACAGTCCAAGTATGTTTACGTAGACATTTCACTTCGAGTGGGCTTATAACACTATTATCGATATTACCTGTAATTCTCTTATTAAGTTCTTTGTGTGTCTTTATTTTTTTACTTAATGTGACTTCTGTATAACCATGCTCTTTGATGTAACGTCTATGTAAATGTTTTATTCTTTATTTACAACCATTTATGTAATTTTAATTAATCTGTAGATGTAATTTCAGGAATAATATACTGTAAAAGAATGGAAATGTTAAAACTTTATTTGTAATACCGGTTCACGCATAGAGAAAGTAGGTTTGTAATCGTGTAAAATTTGGAGGGAAGTCCCTTCACAGCGGAACTGCCTAGGCGGGAATAGGAAAGACGAATCTGGCAGTCGAACTGCAAAGCTCCTTTGTGGAATGAATCAGTCGGTGGTAAGCAGGCAAAGCGTTCGCATGTTGTGAACTGAAAGAGGCAACCGGAACTGCAAGATTATATAATATACTCGTAGCCTCGGATGTAATCGTAATTAGGCTTATTCTTCATGGCATACTTTGGTTAGCTCTGTACTACGAAATCCGACCATGAGAAGAGAATTTTCTGAGCTTTTCTGCGCAGCAAGAGCCAGAGTTACTTTTGCCACTTTTTTAAAAAATAGCGCAGGAGATCAATACTGCTACCACCTTCATCTCAAAGTATCAGCTGAATACAATATCATTACATGGACCGGTTATGTAATTTCTTTTTCAATAATAATTTAGTGTTATGTAAACTCCGTATTGAGCACCCGTATTTTATCCCTAGTCGTTCACCTGGCCAGGGTTCAATCCCAAGCGCTACGATAATTCCGAGTATCCTATTTCATTGAACTGAAATTCAACTACCTTCCTTAACAAAAGTTAATAAACTTCGAGGAGAAGTAAAGTACATAATTATTTTACAAACGTAAGTTTTGAAACACTCCACGTAATTTTCATAACAGGGTAGTTAAATTTACATCAAAGCATTATTACTAAGAGAAGATTTAAAGTATTCAGTTTAAAGATTCTTCTCACTGAACTCTCAGAACAGTATTACAGATACCTGCAAAAACTTTATTGATTTATGACAGTTACTGGCTAGTAGAACTGAAGGGCCAGCATAAGAATTAATTATTGTGCAGGTTTGGAAATAAAAGTGTTTATAATTTTGATGCGTTCTATAGCTAACAGTTATTCTAATATCGTTTTGTGACTAAAATGCTCAGACTAAATCCGAGTCTACTGATAGGCTAGTTTCTGAGTCGCAATGCCCGAGGCACATTTAAATTTCATATTACAATAAAAGTGCTCAATAAGTATAACATTCATTTTTATAATTTGTGTCGACTATAGTAAGCAAGTAGCTACAACCATTCAACCTATACCAGACTCAGGTATCGGATTTACCATTTGCGCTAAATAGTATGAGGAAGTGAATTCTCCTCCAGAACACAAATAATAATCAATGCAAAAGCTATAACTACTTGAATCCTATTTGAGTGGTAGTAATTTCCAATAATTAAACTGACAAAAGAACCTCTTGTCCAAGTTAGTAGTGCTCCATCATTAGTAATCATTTACCTGCATAGGACATTAGCTTGCGAGGTTCCGGTGCTAGCAGTGTATTTAACACTAAATTCTTCTAGAATCTTCATATGGAAATGATGCTCTAAGCCCCCCCCCCCTTTTCTAACTCCGACTTTTGCTGTTGCACATGGATTAAGAAGAAACGCGAACTGACTGTAACCGACCCTGCAAGTGGAGTAGAAAAGAGATTGGTACCTGCAATAATTTAATTGGATAGAAATTAATTACATAAAGGAAAGTTTCATTAACGTAGTGAGAAATGAAAGGGTTGCTCTACCGATTAACAGAATGAAAGTTCTGTCAAAAATAACAATTTGATTTATTATGACTACACTCAGAATAATAAACAAAACACATGAAACATTTACAATACATCAAATTGGATACTCAAATAAATGCTGTGAGGGTGAAGTTGTCCATAAACTAGATTGTGACATTTATGACCAAGTGGTATGTGGAGCCAATTCCTTGCAACTCAAATCTTAAGAGAAACACCCAGCCAACCCAACATTAATTGCTGCTACAGTAGTGATAACTCAGACAATGAACACCCAAGACAGAACAAAGTTAGAAAAGACGAACAGGCGCGTTCTGCTGAGCTCTGATTATCACCTAGCAAAATTCCCTGATTTGCCGGTGCTGCGGACGTAAATCACCAAGCTGTCTTCTTAACTGCAAGGACACGATCTGGCATACCGGAGGAGATGGCTGGTTGCTTCAACATCCCGTTGTGGTGATGATAATCTCGCGAGTATAGCCCGAAACAAATTCTCCTGGTCTGGTTGTTCCAGACTGAAGACTTCCTAGCAACACAAATACGCCTCTGAGGGAGACGAAGAAGGCTCGCTACACAATCACTGATGGTACAGTGAGTGATTTTAACAAGAGAAGTCACACAGTAACTCCGGTACAGTCAACTTAAGCCAAAACTGCTGAAGACGGACAACATAGGCCGGTTGTATGCAGAACGCTCAATTCCCAACTGTACTCAGAAAGTTACGTTGAAATCGAAACTTCAGCAACTTCGTGAAACAGTTACAATTAAATGAGAGAATATTAGACAGCCATCGGAAGGCAGGCTGTCCATAGCAGCGAGAGCTCAGTCTTGTAACCTACTCCGACCGAAAGGCGGGAGCTGACCCTCTCAAGAGCATCCGTACAAACCAAACACAGAACATTCCCGCCCCCACGACAGTGGCCGTGGTTAAACGTTCCAATCGGCAACTCGAAAACCGGCGGAAAATTCCACTCTATTGCCGATGCACTACTATTCCACCAATGGAGATACTTGGCGCCAATTTCTGCGCCGATTTTGCTACGTCACGGAGCTATCCCCTGAGCAAGCCAATCACAGTTAAGATTTTTCAGAAAACGCTGGAATTTGCCCGCCAAGACTGCCTGGGAACACAAGTCATTCGCACACCTCGCTGGTAGCCCGCGGAAAGTGTTTTCACTAAGTTTCTGCGAAGTAACAGAATCTCTAGCCCAGCCGCTCCATCAGGCCCCTGTAGGCGTGTCGCCTCCGCTATTATGACAATGTCGGCGTCTGGAAAGCATCCACTCGACTCCCTCACACACGTCAGCTTAACCCTTTCAAGATCAGCAGAACCCGCCTGTCACCGGACCACCCAGGTGACGAGAGACGCTGCATGGGAAGTCCGCGTGTGAAGGAATAGCAACTTTTCACCGCATACAATTAGAGAGGAAAATCGAATTACTCAGAGTAAGATAGAAATGTGAGAGGGGGCTCATGCCACCTCTCAAGCTTCCTACTGCAATGTACAGGTAGAAAGTGTTATCGAGAGCCAGTTGTTGCCCAAACGTATTAATATTCCTCTTGTGCAGTTCATATCAAATTACTGGTACATTACTTGCTAAATTGCGCCTCTGTCTTGTATCTTATCAGGAAAAAAGACTTTCAATATCAGGTCAAGTCAGTCCCAATAATTAACTTTCTTTGTGAGCCACGCTAGTACTTAGTAGAACTTTCGCTAATTAGGCTTGCGATCATATCTTTGTGCGTAGTTAACTTTATTACTAATAGAACCTTGGTTCGATTCCCGTTTGTTCTACTTCTGCTACCCTTCAACCGAAATCCTTAGACACACAAAAACAGTCCGCTATCTCTCCAATATGCACGACACGGACAAATAAGTATCCTTTCATAGGAGCTAATTTAGTAGTAGCTGGTAGTGTTACAGGCTCCTAAACTATTTGTTCGGCGGAAGGAGTCCTGGTAGGCGACGAACCTTCGGCGAACGCTGGAGTCAGCATTAACTGCGCTCAAAAAACAGACTAGCGAGTGCGTGCCCAGGACCTGAACTAGGTGGGAGAAGGTTGATGGATGGAAAGGGGCGGGGGGGAGGAAGGGGGAAAGGAGGTGGGACGGTGCGGTCTCATTTTTTTTTAAATATAATTTCCTCATGGAAGGGTGAGGGTGGAGGTAACAAAAGTGATGTGTCGACAGAGGGGCCGACACAGTGTTATTTTGAGGGGGCCGAATAGGCACGCTATAAGCTCACCCAGAACATCGTGAAGTCTGAAACAGGACGCTCAATGAATGCTAATAAGAAAAGAACGTAATGTCGGTTTACTTAACTTTATTATCCTTGTGGTACATCGCTATTGACGATACAAATGAGTCTATCTCCAGATACGGTTAATTACAATCACTGTAAGGCTAATGGCGCCTTGCTAGGTCGTAGCCATGGACTTAGCTGAAGGCTATTCTAACTATCTGCTCGGCTAACGAGAGAAAGGCTTCGTCAGTGTAGTCGCTAGCAAAGTCGTCGTACAACTGGGCGAGTGCTAGTCCGTCTTTCTAGACCTGCCATGTGGTGGCGCTAGGTCTGCAAGTACTGACAGTGGCGACACGCGGGTCCGACACGTACTAATGGACCGCGGCCGATTTAAGCTACCACCTAGCAAGTGTGGTGTCTGGCGGTGACACCACAAAAAGCACAATTTTATACAAAATAAAATTTAAAACTATTGAAAATATCTTGTTTTATGTCTCTCCAAGTGAAAGATTCCAGAGTTAAAACTTCCCCTCGTTCAGATCTGGGAGGGGAACACAATGAGAGTAGACATATTTGAAATGAAGAAAGGGACTGGAACATGGAATGTGAGGACACTACTACAAGCAGGAAAGCTAGAGAATGCAAAACTGGAGATGAAAAGGAACAGATTAGATGCCCTTGAGTAGTAAAATTTGGATTAGGAATAAGAAATGAGAGAGGTGAACGACTGATTAGTTTCTTTCAAGAAAATTCATTAGTAGTGGGTAACACATTATTTGAACACCACAAAAGGATACGTTACACTTGGATGTCAAATTTGAATGCGAAAGATATCAGTTGGACTACATCCTGATACAAGAAAGGTTTAGGAACTGTCTGAAGAATGCCAAAACTTACCCAAGAGCGGATATAAATTCAGACCACAACCTAGTAGTGGGAGAAATACAAGTGAAGTTGAAAAAAATCTGGAGAGGTAAAGCAAAAGAAAGACTAAACACAGAAAGACTCAAAAATGTAGGAAAGCCATCAGATTTGGAAACCAGATTTATGGAAAAATAGGAAAGAGGTAATACTGATGAAAGTGTTAATGAAAATTGATTAAAAATGGGGGAAGAACTCATGAACTTTGCCAAAGAAGTACCAGGAATTAGAGTATCCCAATGTACCAGGAAAGAATGGATAACAGTGAACATGTTGAAAAGGATGGAAGAGCGGAGAAAGTGGAAAAATGTGGAAACTAAAGAAGGAAAAAAGAGGAAGCTGAATAATGAATTAAGAAGGGAAACTGGAGAAGCAAGGGAAAAATGGATGAAACAGAAATGCGACGAAATAGAGAAAATCGAGAAAGAGGGAAAGTATGAAATGATGTATAGACTGGCTAGTGAGATAGTAGAAAGAGGAATAACATGGAAATAGACAGAGAGGATGGTACTGTAGCAGAAGAACCACAGGAGGTTTTGACCAGATGGCAAGAATATATTGGATGTCTGTATAAGGGGGATGAAATACAGAGCGAAATTAACATTGAAGAGGAGCAGTATGTGCCGGAAGATGGAAAGGAATTCACCAACTTGGAAGCAGAAGTAGAAAAGGCGCTGAAGGAGATGAAGAATAGAAAGGCATGTGGAACTGATGATTTGCCAGCAGAACTGTTGAAGAGTCTGGGAAACAAGGCAAGATAAGAAACAGTCTACCTCTGTAATGAGATACATGACAAAGGGGAATGGCTTGGGGACTTCCTTGCAACAGTTATGATACCAATAGAGGAAAAGAGAAACACTAAAAAATGTGAAGAGATAGGACCATTAATCTAATTCCTCATGCACCTAAAGTGTTGCTGAGCCTGTTGAATAGAAGGCTATATGGCAAACTGGATAGAGGGATTGCAGAGGAGCAGTTCGGATTAAGAAGAGGAAAAGGAACAAGAGATGCTATTGGCCTATTAAGAACTATAGGGGAAAGATATATGGAAAAAGGTGGAGAAATCTTTGCTGTTTTTATAGATTTAGAAAATGCTTTTGACCGAATTCAGTGAAACAAGCTGATGGATATTTTGAAGAGGAAAGGAGTAGATTGGAAAGAGAGACGACTGATACAGAATCTACATTTACACCAGGAAGTAAGGGTAAGGGTTGGAAATGAAATGTCACAAGGTAGCAGCATTGGACGAGGTTTTAGATAAGGTTGTTGCCTTTCCCCGTTTTTATTTAACGCATACCTTGAAGAGATTATTGTGAAAGGCTTGGAAGGGAAAAGAGGAATATGTATTGGTGGAAAGAGAATAGAATGTTTAAGATTTGCTGATGACACGGTATTAGTGGCAGAAAGTGAGCGGACAGTGAATAACATGTTGAAAGATCTGAATGAAGCTTGTGTGGAATATAGGATGCAAATAAACACAGCTGAAACAAAGAGTATGGTCATCAGTCCAAGACGCAGACTGCCCAGTGTTAAAATAGGACAAGCTACCATTAGCCAAGTAAGTGTATTTAAATATCTTGGAAGCACAATAACTGAAGACTTGAGACGTCGCCAGGAGGTGAAAATTCGAATTCCCACAGCGAAGGAGGCACTCCACAGAAAGAGGAGACTGTTATGTGGCAAATCAGAAAAAAGGTCTAAGGAAAAGGCTTGGCAAATGTTTTGTCTGGAGTTTGGCACTATATAGGGCAGAAACATGGACGCTGAGACGAGAGGATGGGAAAAGGTTAGAAGCATTTGAGATGTGGATGTGGAGGAGAATTGAGAGGATAAGCTGGATGGAAAGAGTGAGTAATGAATGAGTATTGGAAAGGGTTGGTAAGGGATGATATCTGCTGAAGGTTATAAGAGAAAGGAAAATGAATTGGTTGGGACATTCATTGAGAAGGGAGTGCTTGCTAGCAGATGCTTTGGAAGGACTGGTTGGTGGGAGAAGACTGAGAGGAAGAAGGAGATACAATTTGATAGACGACATAAAGGGAAGAGGAAATTATGCGGACCTGAAGAGGATGGCAAAAGACCGGACAGCCTGGAGAACTACCACGTGAAAACCTGTCTTTTGGCAGAACACTTATGATGATGATGATGATGATGATGATGATGATGATTTATTCACCACGCATATTAATGCTACCACTTTATTATACGTACCTGCTACCCACTATGTGAAACTTCCTGGTGGATTAAAACTCTGCTCCCTTCGTCGACTCGAACCTGTAACATTGGCGCAAGTAAAGCTGTGAGGAGGAGCCCTGCATCGCGCGTGGGTAGACAACTCGGTAAGAGAACTTTCCGCGGAAGGCAATGTTGGTGGCTCGAGCGCAGTCCGAAATACGCAGTTTTCATCTGCCAGGAAGTTTCGATCACTTCGCACACTCTCTTGAGGGAAGTCATTTTCCTGGAAGGCTGTTTTTTATTTGAAATAATGACTTTATTTTATGCTTTAGCTATTAGCAGTTTCACCACATTTTCAGGCTACGTCTGTTACTGCATCACGGAGAAAGGAAATATAACTTCAGCCTTCAGGAAGAATGTAATGATTACTATCCGAAAGAAGACAGGCATTGACAGGTTGAATATTACAGGACCATCAGTTTAATGAGTCTTGGACCCATAATACTGACAATAATGATGTATTGAATAACGGAAAAAGGGGGCGAAGCACGCCTCAGTATTAATACAATAATGATCCTACGACTTATTGCAGGTGGTAAATTAAAGAAATGCAAATCTATCCTTTTTGGTATTTGTAGATTTAAAGAAACCATTTGATAGCGTCGACGGGAAAATACTCTTTGAAATCCTGAAGATAGCAGGGGTAAAATACAGAGAGCAGAAAGTTATCTACAACTTATACAAAACCACACTGCAGCTATGAGAATCGAAGGACATGAAAGGAAAGCAGTAATTGAGAAAAAGTGACACAGGGTTTTAGTCTCTCCCCGATGTTACTTTACCTGTGCACTGAGCAAGCGGTAAGGCAACCCAGGTTTCGCCGACGACACAGTAATTGTGAATTCTCCAGGAGATAACAAAAGACTTGGAAGAGCAGTTGAACTAAATAGATAGTATTTCAAAAAGAGATTATCCGATGAATACGAACAAAATTAAAACAAGGCTAATGGAATGTAGTCGAATTAGATTAGGAAATGAGGCATTAAAACTAGTTGACGAGTTTTGGTATTTGAGCAGCAAAATAACCAATGATGACGGAAGTAGAGAGGATACGAAATGCAAACTGGCAATAGCAGGAAAAGCGCAAAAATTTGTTAGCTCGAGCACAAATTTAAAAAAAAATTCTAAAGAAAAAGACTTACTAATATTAGTATGGATCGTAACCCTCTAAAGAAGTGAAATGTGGACAATCAACTGTGCAGACAAGGAAGAGAACAGAAGTGTTTGAAATGTGGTGCTGCAGAAGAATGCCGAAGATTACGTGGGTACATGGAACAACTAATGAGGAAATGCTGAATAGAATTGGAGGGAAAAAGAAATTTGTGGCACAACGTAACTAAAGAAAGGTTTCGATTAATTTGACACATCCTGAAACACCACGGAATGGTCAATCTGGCAGTGGAGGGAAGAGTGGGTACAAAAAATCTGTACAGGCAGACCAAGGCTTCACTGCAGTAAGCAGCTATGAGAATCGAAGGACATGAAAGGAAAGCAGTAGTTGAGAAAAAGTGACACAGGGTTTTAGTCTCTCCCCTGGTTGCAGTAGTTATACAAAGACAAAGAAGAGGCCTGCAAAGGACAGACCTTTATAGTCAGCCACCTACACCATTGATCCGTATCACATTAATGGATGTGAAGTAGTCCGTTGCTGGGCCGAAATTACATTACGCATTTGGCTTCGAATAACTTATTACACAGAAATTCAAACTTCAGTATTAAAACCCAAAAACCTTACTTTAACTTACAAAGACTGCTCTGTACTTCGTATTACAATTTATGTTGACATCATGCTACAACCAATAACAGTTTAACAGTTTCATGATGATCCACAAGAAGTCAATCTGTCCGCAAGAAGTCAAGCTGTAATCACAGATTTTGGACTGAATTGGATTGTTTTAGGGGAAGAGACCAAACTGCGAGGTCATCGGTCTCATCGGATTAGGGAGGGACAGGGAAGGAAGTCGGCCGTGCCCTTTCAAAGGAACCATCCCGGCATTTGCCTGGAGTGATTTTAGGGAAATCACAGAAAACCTAAATCAGCATGGCCGGACGCGGGATTGAACCGTCGTCCACAGATTTTGCACACTGATTATAGCCTCAGGAAAACAGAAGGTGTCGAACTTCAAATGAGTTTCAAAGACTTTAACTAACAATTCTAAAATTACGGACCTACTTGCTATACATGTTAAACCCTGAGTTGAACTACGTAACTGTGCTTACGAAATTTAGACTTAATCCAATTACAATATTCCCGCCTCAACAGGGTAATATGAACTTTCAACTAAACCTTGTAAATGGCGTTATGCCAAATCCCGGTGCAGTGAACAGATTTTAAGAAAACACGACATTAATTACATAACTTCAGTCAGTCGACAACTCTAAAAATTTAAAGCCTGAAAACACAAATACAAAACAACATTAATCATAGGCACACAGCCTTTTCAAAATGGTATTTACCTATAGGATTCGATTTACGCTACTACAACGCCCTCCGTTCAGACAGACAGTTCAAAAAAGCTATAATGATAGTCTGGAACTAAATAGAAAATTTCTGTAACTAACGGTCCCACAGTACGCAGAGCTTGGATAGCGAAGTAGTGATACAATTGACTAACTTTCAACAGGATGATAAATTAAAAAACAAGATTACTTGACTTCTGGCTCCAAATACTAAAACAAAAGGTATAAGGCCCAAGGCAGCGTGCGTTTTAATTTTAAAAACGTCTCTCATCAATGTGGTCTTTAAATGCTTTAAACAGAGCAGAATATTTGGACAGAAATGCCTGAAACATAAATTTGTTACCTCAAGCAATCCACAACACAAAACACGTTAAACAAAGACAGAAGTAGTGGTACCTATTACACACAACAGCTACCGATTTAAAACTTAAAAAAAGTTAATAACTTGAAGTCACTGCGGGCTCCACAAGACTCCAGAATACCGCGCAGCACCTTGACTTGTTCTTCAGGATGCTGACAGATCCCTTAGAGATTGCCTCTAGCAATCGCAAAGCGGCCCACGCTGTTACTGAACTGACAGCCACACTGAACACACGACAGCCGGCACTCTCGGCGTCAGTTGCGGCACAGAATGGTTCCCGTCACTCAGAATTCGGAAAGCAACAATAAGAATTCAAATCCACTATGATCTGGTTAAGTTTAGAAAAGTTGGATTTCCGCATTGTCTCCATCCCACACTTGACTAAGGAATGGGAAGATGATGGACGTAAACTGTAAACGAGACAGAAACGGTTCCAGCAGGTGTGTAAAGATCTCATATTCTGGCGCTGGCCGGATCTTTACTCAGTGAAGTAGAAATATCACTCAAATACTTTTCAATGGAGCGATCGGTGATGGAATATAACGAATGCGGCAATGCAAAGAAATGTTTTCGTAATTAGCTGTTCCCCTTATCCGTATTGTCTGAACCCTTTATTTACCCCCCCCCCCCCCACACACACACACACATATATATATATATGGCCGAGGGAGGACTCGAACCTCCGACCGCGCGGACCGTGACAGGACGCCTGAGACCGCGCGGCTACCCCGCGCCGAAAATACTGTAATACAGGCAACAATAGGCAACAACAATGACGAATAAAAGCTCAGTCATTTGTGTCATTTTACCTTTCTTTCGGGCAGCTAATCCTTATTCATGACCTAACTGAATTCAAAACAAAATTGTTCTCTCCTAGCTAGATTACTAACTTTTTAGTATCTCGTGGCGGGAATACGGGAATAGCAAGTGCATCACAAACTCCCATCCACTCGTAACACTGGAGTGATCGATACAGAGACGAATGAAGTGTACAACTACACGTGTATTATCCCATCTCAGCGACCTACCGCAGCCCCCTCTTTAAGTATCACAGCTGCTGTTGATTGGGCAGGATGGCTACAAATGTCTCACAGGAGGCTGCCCACAGTAAAGAGCTTCTAATTCGCTGCAGTTGTTACCGATTGTCAAGCAACTACTAATGGATTGATATTTCTGTTCCGCATAGTTATAAAAGCAGAAAACACTTGTGTATCACCTTCATAAAAAAAGAAAACAAACCGCGTCCAGCCACTAATGGTGATTTTTATTTCAGTATAGGAATCATTTCGAACTCATGGGGCTCATCTTCAGGTGCTTGATCAGTTGACATCATGTTTGTAGTTTGCTACTATCCCGTTAAGAGCACACAGGTATATTTCAAGGTGTCCGTAGTGATTACAATTTTTATAAAACTAAGACAAAATCGAAAAATTACTTACTGTTTCCAGTAGTGATGACAGTTTGTTGAGCACAATGTGAGTAGACATCCGTGCATGCGCACACACACTTCCGTCTCACAGCACATTTGCAAACAAAATTCAAACAAGTCAAGGGATATCAAACTGTAACGATGTCATTGCATCCAACTCTAAATGTCACATTTCCACATAAACATAGTTGTTCCACAAACATCATTTGCAAGACTATTATTTGTGCGTATATCAAACGTGACCTTATGTTATGAAATGGAGGCACTATTAAATATTTGTTTCTGTATGAAAAAATAAACTTTTGAATTGTTGAAAAAACTGTGGCTCTTAAACTCTGTTCCTTCATTTAAAATCCTTTCAGAATTTTTTTCTCTGTGTGACAGTATTTCTGATTGCTCTAGCATTCTGCATTGAATTAATAATCACGATTAACGATTATGGGCAGTTTTTTTACGAAAATTATACGGAGACGAAAACATTACTTATGGTACGAATATACTGTGAATTGTAACTATATAATTCACTCTTCAAACAAAAGTGCTTTGACTTCCACATTTCTATCGCTATTTGAAAAGCAATCGGGCGAGCCTGGGCAACGTCAAAAAATTAAAAATCCGACGGCTGATCCTTTCACACCAGAAACATCCCGAACAGTGCTTCATTGTCGGATGTGTCCAGCCTCCTGTATTGGAGGAAACCTCCATCAAGCGACAGAACGTGGACTGGAAGTGGCCAAATATTGATCAAACACTATGTAACGTGTTAACTGTGCACCTTTGTATGTTTCTGACACGATAATAAATAAAATATACATAAAATAAATAACTATCTTAGGTAAAATGCTGTGACGCAGACCGTATCATTGCTCGTGTGTAAAAAAAGTTAATAAGGGATTAAAAATAATGAACATGAAAAATACAGTTATTCATGATGAGACAGTAGTAACTGGGATCAGCAATGGAATTTGTGCTAGGTTAAGGAAACAAGGCCAAGTTATGACGTTCTTAACTAGTTTCTACTTTTTTTAGGCACATGTCAAAATACATCGCGTAAGAGTCGCAAGTGCTCAAATGTCGAGTGGCACAAATAAGTATTTTTGTACTCGATTCGTTCTCTAGAGTCGTAAGTTCATAGGTTCAATATTTGTCAATTACTGTTTTGTTTTGGTGACGACTCAGTAATTTAAAATACTATTGCGATTGTAAACAAAAGCACCCCATTTTTCGAGCTAACGCGGCTAACATGTTGTCAACTTGAAATACGTAAGAAAAATGAAGAATAATTCGATAACATACACAAGTCTGGTTCGTAAAAAGAATCAGTACCAGCTGACTTTCTGTACTAACTAAATAACTGGAAAACAGATATAAAGCCTCCATAACTGTAAAGGAGTGTCGATATGTATCCTGCTACTGCTTCTAACCAAAACACAAAAACGTAAAACCTAGTATCCTCTTACTTACACTGAGGTGACAAAAGCCATGGGGTACCTTCAGATATCGTGTCGAACCTCCTTTTGCCCACCTTAGTGCAGCAACGCGACGTAGCATGGGCCCAGCAAGTCGTTTGAAGTACCCTGCAGAATTATTGAGCCATGCTGGTTCTAGAGCTGTCCATAATAGCGAAAGTGTTACCGATGAAGGATTTTGTGCACGAACGGACATCTCGATTATGTTCCATAAACTTTCGATGGGATTCAAATCGGGCGATCTGAGTGACCAAATCATTCGCTCGAATAGTCCAGAATGGTCTTCAAACCAGTTACGGGCAGTTGTGGCCGGTGACATGACACATTGTCATCTACAAAAATTCCATCGTTATTTTGGGAACATGAAGTCCGTGAATGGCTGCAAACGGGCTCCAAGTAGCCGAACATAACCATTTCCAGTCAATAACCGGTTCAGTTGAATCAGAGGACTCAGTCCATTCCATGCAAATACAGCCCACACTATTATGGAGCAATCATCAGCTTGCATAGTACCTTGTTGACAACTTGGATCCATAGCTTCATGGGGTCTGCGCCAAACTCTAACCCTACAGTCAGCCCTCACCAACTGAAATCGGCACGTATCAGTCCAGGCCTCGCTTTTCCCAGTCGCCTGGAGTCCATCGGATATGATCACGAACCCACGACAGGCGCTACCAAAGGTACTCGCGTCGGTCGTCTGCTGTCGTAGCCCATTAAGGCCGAATTTCCTAACTATTGATTTCTGCAGTTATTCCAGTCAGTGTTGCTTGTCTTTTAGCACTGACAACTCTATACAGACGCCGCTGCTCTCAGTTGTTAAGCGAAGGCCGTCGGCCGTTGCGTTGTCCGTGGTGACAGGTATGCCTGGAATGTGATAATTTTGGCACACTCTTGACACTGTCGATCTCGGAATATTGAATTCCCTGACGATTTGCGAAATGGAGCGCACCATGCGTCTAGCTTCAACTACCGCTCCCCCTCCACTGTCATTAAGCTACCCTCGTGGGGAAACCTTTTCCCCCTTAATCACCTGAGTACAAATGACAGTTCCGCCAACGTGCTGCCCTTTTACACCTTCTATACGCAATACTACCGCCATCTGCATATGTGCATATCGCTGTCCTATGATTTTCGTCACCTTACTGTATATCTGCCCTTTCATCCCGTTAACTAGTTCAGTTCCCTGGCGTTTGCTCACGTTTTACGTCGTGCACAACTGATAGAAAGTGCTTTACTGTCCCAAGAGGTTCTGTGTAAAATTCGCACTAACTACACCATCAGACCGAGCGAGGTGGCGCAGTGGTTAGACACTGGACTCGCATTCGGGAGGACGACGGTTCAATCCCGCGTCCGGCCATCCTGATTTAGGTTTTCCGTGATTTCCCTAAATCACTCCAGGCAAATGCCGGGATGGTTCCTCTGAAAGGGCACGGCCGACTTCCTTCCCCATCCTTCCCTAATCCGATGAGACCGATGACCACGCTGTCTGGTCTCCTTCCCCACACAACCAACCAACCAACTACACCATCATAATAAACAATATACATATAACTGCGTAAGTCATACTGTGATTATAACGAATAATTTTCCATCCTATTCATTTTAATCAACAGTCGCAGCCCTCACAACATAGCCCATAATGAATGATATTATTAGCTATACGTCATGGCTTGTAACTGAAAAGGCATTTTACTAAATTACATTATTATTAGCTGAAGGCTAGATCAACCATTAATAACTACATATCATTTTTATATTTTACTTCTCGTGGAGAGTCAGTTACTTCTTTATGTCTCTTCTACCATACTGAATTACCTCAGAAGGGTCAACGACGAATTACAACGTGGCTAGGAGTATCGAATGATATCATAATCCATAGGGTGAAGCAACACGACACTGTATGTTATTCAGTAGTAGGTTTTGAATTCACATTTGTGCAAAGATGTGCACTTTCAAAGAGACTGCCATTATTTCTGTTGGTTTTATATTTATTTCAGTGCAAAGTTATTTTTTCGGTTTCAAAATTCCTAATATTTCATTCCCTACTTCCCTTCGACCTGAGCTGTCACTCGTTTACAAGAGTTTAAGTGAGGTAAGACACTTCTGCTGCTGCAGTTTATTGTCAGCTAAGGCTCCACAATAATATTCTCGACGAAAATGGAGATCATGAGCAACGCGCATCTTATATTCGCTATACAGGTTCGCTGACGAGTTTTGTCTGGTATCCATTGCACGAAATGAAGTAATGATATGGCATTATTGGCCGGGATACGACGTCTGGGATTGTTTGGCCGCCTGGTCCAAGCCACTTCGGTGATTGCGCACCGATGAAGAAGAGATGAAATGATTATGACAACGTGAAGACCCGGTCTCCCGAGCGAAGAAAGTCACCGACCCTACAGGGAATCAAACCCAAGACCCCAAGATCTAGAGGTAGCTATGCTAAACACTAGACCATGAGCTGCGGACACTGCACTAGACCGATAACA
Organism: Schistocerca cancellata; assembly: GCF_023864275.1. NCBI lineage: Eukaryota > Metazoa > Arthropoda > Insecta > Orthoptera > Acrididae > Schistocerca > Schistocerca cancellata. Next base: position 490,587,060 of record NC_064633.1, on the reverse strand, counting down.
GAAAAAAATTTTGAACAATTAGTTCAGGGGTCCTCCCGATGTATAAATGGTTGCGAAAACATGCTTGACCTCTTAGCAATAAACAACCTTGCGCGAATAGGGAGCATCATGACGGATACAGGGATTAGTGATCACAAGCGAGACTGACATCCAAATCCACCAAAAACAAACGCAAAATACATCTATTTGAAACAACAAATAAAAAATCGCTTGATGTCTTCCTGAGAGAGAGTTCCTAGCTAACTGTGGAAAGAGGCACCAGATGCAGATTGAATTCAAAGAAAGAGTATCTGAGGCAGTTGAAAGATTTATAAAAAGATTAATAAAAGATGGTACTGATCCACCTTGGTACACAAAACAGATCAGAACACTGTTGCAGAAGCAACGAAAAAGGATGTCAAATTTAAAAAAAACACAAAGTCTTCAAGATTGGCGATGTTTTACTGAAGCTAGAAACTTAGCGCAGACTTCAATGCGAGGTGCCTCTGATAGCTTCCACAAAAAAATTCTGTCTCTAAATCTGACAGAAAATCTAAAAAGATTCTGGTCTTACGTAACGTACACCAGCAGCAAGACGCAATCTACACCTTCACTGCGTGCTACCACTGGTAATGTTACTGACGACAGCGTGCGCTAAAGCGGAGTTATTAAACATAGTTTTCCGAAGTTCCTTCATCAACTAAGATGAAGTAAATATCCTGGTATTCGAATCAAAAGCAGCTGCCAACATGATAACTTAGAAGTAGATATCCTCGGTGTAGCGAAGTACTTAATAAAGGCATGTCTTCCCATCCAGATCGCATACCACGTAGCTTCCTTTCAGATTGTGCTGATTCAATAGCCCCATACTTGGCAATCATGTATAACGGCTCGCTCGACAAAAGATCTGTACCAGAAGACAGGGAAGTTGAACATGTCACACCAATACTCAAGAAAGAAGATAGAAGTAATTTCCTGAAGTACAGACCCATGTGACTCACGTCGATTTGCGGTGGGATTTTGGAACATATTCTGTGTTCGTATATTATGAATTATCGCGAAAACAACGGTCTATTGAAACATAGTCAGCACTGATTCAGAAAACATTGTTCTTGTGAAACACAACTAGTTCTTTATTCGCAAGAAGTAATAAGTGCTGTCGACAGGGGATATCAAATTGATTCCATATTTCTAGATTATCAGAAGGTTTTTGAGACCATTCGATGCAAGCGACTTCTAAACAAGTTGGTGCCTCTGAATATCGCTTCAATTGTGCAACATGATTCGTGATTTCCTGTCATAAAGGTCACAGTATGTAGTAACCGCCGAAAAAATGTCGAGTAAAGCAGAAATGATATCCGGCATCCCACAAATCCCCCAAGGAAGTGTTCTAGGCCCTCTGCCGTTCCCGATGTATATGAACGATTTAAGAGAGAATCTTAGCAGCCCTCTTAGCTTTTTTGCAGATGATTCTGTCATTTATCGCCTAATAAAGTGAAAGACAAAACCAACATCAAAATGACTTTGTCATGATATCTGTAAGGTGCGGAAAGTGGTTGTCTCTATGCAACGAATACGAAAATAAATCCGCTAAAGTTTGGTTACACGATAAATCACACAAATCTAAAGGTTGTCAATTCAACTAAATACCTAGGAATTACAATGACGAACAACTCAATCTGGAACGATCACATAGATAATGTTGTAGGAAAGACAAACGAAAGACTGCGTTTTATTGGCAAAATATTTAGAAAATGCAATAGGTCTACTAAAGAGACTGCCTGCACTACGACTGTCCATCCCCTGCTAGAGTCCTGCTGTGCAGTATGGGGCCGGCCGCTGTGATCGAGCGGTTCTAGGCGCTTCAGTCTGGAACCGCGCGACCGCCACGGTCGCAGGTTCGAATCCTGCCTCGGGCATGGATGTGTGTGATGTCCTTAGGTTAGTTAGGTTTAAGTAGTTCTAAGTCTAGGGGACTGATTACCTCAGCTGTTAAGTCCCATAGTGCTACCTTACACAGGTAGGATTGACAGAGAACATCGAAAAAGTTCGAAGCAGGGCAGCTCGTTTTGTATTATAGCGCAATAGAAGAGATAGTGTCAGGGATATGATAAGCGAGTTCAGGTGGCAATCATTAAAACAAAAGCGTTTTTCGATACAGAGAAATCTTTTGACGAAATTTCAGTCTCTAGCTTTCTCCTATGATTAAGAATATATTTTACTGTCGCCTATCTAAGTAGGGATAAATGATCATCGTAATAAGATAAGAGAAATCAGAGCTCGTACAGAATGTAGAACGAAAAAACCAGTCCAAAGTTGCAAATTTTTACTTTTTATTCACTAGATGACTAGTTTTGGCCCCAGACACATTTTCAAATCATCATAACATAGTCGAAAATGGCATTTCCGAATATGTCAAATATATGCAATGGACATGTACAGTGCATGCAGATAACGCCTTGAAAACTCTTACTGACGAGCAGTGTGGCCTCTTTCCGCGATGAACGCCATGGCAGCACTAATGATCCACAGAAGGAACTGTCAGTCTGCAATAAAAGACAAGGAACTAGATTTCTAGACCAAAAGTCATTCTTTAAGCACTGACAATGTAAAAAATTATTAGTCTCCATGCAAGTGAGGTAACAAGAATGTTACACGTTCATAAGAAAACTCGAAAACAAAAAAATATTTTACTAAAAAATAACGTAACAAGCTTCTTGTCAATATCGCTGACAACAACGGAGGTGTACATAAGAATTAGAGTGAGCACTTCTCAGCAGGCAGCAGCGCTAAATAAAAATGTAAATGTCGCGTGACTAGGGCCTCCCGCCTGGTAGACCGTTCGCTGGGCACAAGTCTTTCGATCTGACGCCACTTCGGCGACTTGCGCGTCGATGGGGATGAAATGATGATGATTAGGACAACACAACACCCAGTCCCTGGAGGAGAAAATCTCCGAACCAGGCGGGAATCGAACCCGGGCTTCTAGGATTGACATTCTGTCGCGCTGATCACTTTTTTTTTTTAACTTGATCTCCTTTTGTTCTATTTTGTTCGTTGTATATGTTCGGGGCAGACGTCTCATGACACCCGTTCAGGCTGTTCGTTCATTCCTTGACCGACCACGCTGAGCTACCGTGCCGGCAACCACTTAGCTACCGGGGGCGGACGACAGAAGTGCTGTTAAGGGAAAAAGTCTATAAGTATTTTTGTTTGTTACTGAGCAAGAAAAATACCCTCCTAAGAAAGTCTTAACGTTAGTTGACGGTTTTGGAAGCTGCTGTTCGTTGCTAGACACACGTTATTAAAATATACGGCTGAGAATCGCGGGCCGCACGAAAACTTGATTCGCGCCGATTAAGGCCCACGGGCCGCAGTTTGACGACGACTGTTCTGGGTGCCCGAGAGTTGTTATTTCTTCTGTATCTTCATGATAAGTATGCTGTGGACAGACCCGTCTTCCAAGATGACATCACTGGCACTGGCGAGGATCAACGCATGCGTTCCTTGTTTGACGAACATCCAATCGCTCCTCAACTTTCCCGCGAATCACCCGATGTTCATCGTATAGAAAATGATTGGGACTATTTGGAACAGCGGGTGAAACATAGTAATCAACACCCACGAAATCTGATAGTTGAATGGGATCTAATCATCAATGACTGTCTTCGTTTGGATAAGGCGTCGAATTCAGTCCATTACAAGGCTAGAGATGGAGTCGCACGGTGTCAGCGCGATCTCCCTTGGGGTTAATTATCTTTAATGCGGCGTGCGTATCAGGGTGGCAGTAGCGCCCAGCCGAGTTGCTCGGCTGGTGCGAGCCGGGGGACCGCGGGCCGCGAGTGCAAACAATGAGTGTGGTTGCGCCACGGCGCGGACGTCTCGGGGCGACCGAGGCTTGCGCAAGGCCGTGGCGCCGCGCCGCGCCGCGTAGCAGGCCAGGGGAACAGCGGCCGCGCGAGCCGTCGAGTAATACCCCTCAGATATGACACACTTGCGCCAGCGCTTTTTCCAATGTTGGAAGCACTTCTGGAACTCACTTTTCGTTATGGTGTTCAGCTCCTTCAGCGATTCTGTTTTCATCTCATCAATGGTAGCTAAACGACATCCTTTCCTGGTTCTTTTCAGCCCTGTGAATAGAAAAAATCGCAGGCGGCCATGTTCCACGAATATGGTTGGTGAGACAACATAGCGGTTTTGTTTTTTGCCAAAAAATAACGAACTTCATTGAGTTGTGAGCGGGAACATTACCGTGATGCAATTTATGCTAGTGGTTTCGCCAGTTTTCTTCGGATTGACTGACGTAAACGGAGCATAACTTCCAGGTAGTATTCTTTACTCACTGTACGATCTTCGGACAGCAACTCGTGATGCACTATCCTGTTGTAATCGAAGAAAACAGTGAGAAGAACCTTCGCATGTGATCGAACTCGTCGAATTTTTTCCGGTCTTGGCTCTTCAGGCAGCTCCCATTGGGACGATTGGTCCTTGCCTTCGAAGTCATGCCCGTATATAGATGTTTCGTCACCTAAGCGTATAGATATTCTGGTTTGTTGTGTCTTCATTCGGCAACTCTGACCAATGTCCACCTGACATCGTTTTTGCTAAAAATTCGATACTTTCGGAACAAATTTTGTTACTACACGTTTCATGCCCAAAACATCCAAAACAATTGCCTGGCGTGAGCCAAAAGCCACAGTCAACATTTCGAATGCGGTGCTGCACTTTATTCCATTTTTCCAGCAAAATTGAATGCAAATTCTTTGATTCATCTTTTTCGAAAGTAAAAATTCGCAGAGCACCCGAAAACACGAATAACTTTTTCGACTGTGAACAATAAACTAAATATTCAAAACAGCTGAATGGAAACATACATCAGGAACATGTGTACTAATAAGATAAAAAAATTGAAATCGGATGTATAAAGGTCGTGAAATTAAAAAATTCCTGTTACTTTTTGATCACATCTCTTATGTATTTGTTACTGAGTAAATAACATTCCACAATACTAGAAATATCGTTTCATTATTGCCAGAAACTACAGCTGACACGACGTAGGAAAATCCCGGGAGGCTGCAGGCGAAAAACAGTAACCGTCTACAGAGCTGCGACAAGACTGAGGCGTAGCCCTAGAGGCGTTTGCCGACTCAACTATAGAGAGCCGTATTCTCTCTGTACCTGAAACGTTTCGTTAGTCGCGTGTTCCCTTCCCCGCAAGCTAGTTCCTCCAGTTTGTATCTCAGTGAAGTCGCAGTAACGGAAATATTTCGTTACCCGCTGTCTACTGCTCTGCGCGCTTCGTGTCCACTCCTTAGTTTTCGTATTCTTCTAATTTCTTATTCTCAGCGCAACAAGTCTACAGTGACTCGTAATACAGAATACATCTTTGCAGCCATAGTTTCTTTCCCCCTTGTAATTCGTGTCCAAACCGGGCAGCCGGCAGCTGTGACCGAGCGGTTCTAGGCGCTTCAGTCCGGAACCGCGCTGCTGCTACGGTTGCAGGTTCGAATCCTGCCTCGGGCATGGATGTATGTGATGTCCTTAGGTTAGTTAGGTTTGAGTAGTTCTAAGTCTAGGAGAATGATGACCTCAGATGTTAAGTCCCATACTGCTCAGAGCCATTTGAACCAAACCGGACAGAGTCGGCACTAGTAGGACAAAGTTGCTCAAAATTACCTTCCTAAGGAAAATGTTTTTTCTGATATCGTATCAGACATAAGGAAACGAAATACAGGGTTTTTCAAATTAAATATACGGGTTTTAAGGCTTTGTAGCATTTATCACATATAGTTTACAATTATAAATAATACATTAAAGAAAGAGCAGCTGAAACAGTTTTTGTTCGAAGTGTTCAATGTGAGCACCATTCGTCATACAACAAGTCGATAGGCGATTTCTTCGCAAGCCTTGATCTGTGTGTCTGGAGTGACTGAAGCAATAATGCTGTTTCTAAAGTCGGGTGGATCAGGTGGTAGAGGATACACATAAAGATGATCTTTTATGAACCTCCAAAGACAAAACTCGCATGGCGTCAGATCGCGTGCGAACATAGAGGACATGCAAAACAAGCTGTCATCTGTCCCCTTGCGGCCAATCCAGCAGTCGGGTACAACGCTACTTAACAAATCGCGTACTGAATTACGCCAGCGAGATGGTGCACCATCTTCCTGCGAAATAAAGTTCTGTAGTTCAGCTTCTTCCAAGTGAGAAAAGAGCCATAGTTCTAGCGCATCAAGAAAAGAAACACTAATTACAGTTGCTGCACCGAAAAAGAAAGGCTCATAAACTTTACGCCGCTATATGGCACAAAAACATTCAGCTTAGGGGAGTCTCGTCGCAATTTTACCACCTCACTGGGATTTGCTGATCCCCAGATGTGCACATTATGTGTGTTCACATTTCCACTTAGTTGAAATGTCGACTCATCACTAAAAACGACACGAGCCAGAAAAATCTTCATCGTCATGGAGCAATATTTCGTTTGCACAATTGGCACGTAAACTGTAACCTGCAGGCTTTAAAGCTTGTAACAGCTGCAAACGATAAGCACGTACTTGTAAGAGTCTCAACACAGACGTCACTGCAATGGCTAATTCACGCCTAGCCTGCCGAATTGATTTCTTGCGGTTACGCGTGAAAGACACTCATACGTTCAACATGTTCTTCAGTCACCCTTGCTCTTCCCTTTGCGCACAGGTATACAGACAAAACTGACCGAGTTGCTCTTTCGTTTGATGTATTAATGTAACTGTAAGTTGACTGTCATAAATGTTACAAAGCCTTAAAACTCGTATATTCAATTTGAAACACACTGTAAATCTGTATAAACTGTATACATTCCATAAGAATAAAACAGTTGCATTATTATTTTGATTTCTTGTGGTTATGCGTGAAAGACATTCACGCGTTCAACACGTTCTTCAGTCACCCTTGTTCTTCCCTTTGCGCACAGGTATACGGACAAAATTGTCCGAGATGCTCTTTCGTTTGATGTATTATTTGTAACTGTAAGTTGACTGTCACAAATGTTACAAAGTCTTAAAACTCGTATATTCATTTTGAAACACGCTGTATATCTGTGTAAACTGTATACATTCCATAAGAATAAAACAGTTGCATTATGATTCAAATTGTCCATTTGTAGCAGAAAAGTGAGCTTAAGTGAAAGTCTCCGAAACGACTACTTTGCTCTATAGGTTGGGAAAAGTGGCTAGAGACAGAGAAAAGGAGTAATACAACTCAAATGAAGTAGAATATGGTTTTCTAATGATTATCTTTGGATGTCTCTTCCCTGAACTCTGTCACACAATCCTTACCTGCCATTTTTTTTTTATCTTCGTTCCATGTTAAGAACATGGTTAAAGAGTTCGTCATCTTACTCTTGATTGAATACACACCTGAAGTTTCCACAAGTTTGTCTTCAGTAGCATCACAGTTTTTTTAATAATTCTTCTTCTGAATGTAATTCTGGAGACACTGAATAATTTGCCTGCTCTAACAAACGGCATATGTTCTTTTCTTACAGCCTCCAATGCCTATCCCATATCGTGGTAATTCCACTATTAATGTAATTTTCTTAAATCATTTGACAGGATGTTAAATATACCTGTAATAAGAGAACATAGCTTTTCACCAAGTTATTAGTGCACTATTGCCTCCTGTTATGTGTCCCATTATCAATTGCGTAGTCTTGAAGCATTGTAAATACGGTGCAAAATACATGGTCACTTGCCCACTTTGACCCGTCAGGGGATTGGTCATTATTCCCGACTGGACTCCATTATGCTAAATGTTGTTTGAGTAGGAAATTACATAATGTCAGCAATTCGTAAACACGTAGTTTCCAAGTTTTACCAGCTTTTTTTTATGAGCTTTGCAGCAGTTAACTTGCACGATACACTGAGGTGACACGAGTCATGGGATGCCTCCTAATACCGTGTCGTGTCGAATCCCTCTTTAGCTGGTACAGTGCATCATCAGCTCGGCGTGCCCCCCTGCAGGAGTAGTGAACCATCCTGCCCCTGTAGCCGTCCATAACTGAGAAAGTGTTGCCGCTGCAGGATTTTGTGCACGAACTGTCTTCTCGATTATGTCCCATATCGGGTGATTTTGGCGGCTAAATCATTCGCTCGAACTGTCCCGAAAGTTCTTCAAAGGAATTGTGAACAATGTCGCCCAG